>NC_066366.1:9519000-10179500 GCF_013377495.2 Cygnus atratus
GGAAAGAGAACACATGTTGTTCTCAAGTCTCATGGTTGATTACGTTTTATTCTTTGAAAATGATGTGGTGGCTCCAGTCACAGATGAGCGCTTTATTGCACTAACCACTGCAGAAACAGAACGAGACTGCAAAAAGGGAGTTAGGTAGCAGTTACAAGGGGATCAAAGGTAAACAAAACAAACAAAAAAAATCCCAACAAAGAGATGAAGCACGCCCAGCAAATCTATTACTCACCAGGGGTAAGAGCTTTGTTGTACTGTGACCACATTAGATGTGACTGTTTTTTCATAAAAGATCAGCATCACCTCTCAGGTTGATGGCCAACCAGATGTGCCAAAGGCACTGTCTCGTTAGGAAATTGCACTTAATTAACCCAGGAAGTTAAATCATCATTTTGTCTTGACTAACTAGGTTCATTACCCTCCAGATTCCCTACAGTCTGACAATGGTCGGTTTAAGGTAGCAGATTCTGTTACTTAAGAACCAAAGTGAGAGTGAGTTGTCATCTTTACATTTTTTCTCATTTTTCTTCCTTTTGCCAAGTGAGAGCTACTGTAAGAAATACTTCTATCAATACAATAACAGTTCAAAATTAACTTCCACATGCACTGTTTTGTGGAGGCCTTGCAGTAACTCAAGACGTGAAGAACCGAATGCCTACCACCCCAAAAGGACATATGTTGTAGTAGATGACTGCCACAATTTTTATGTGTCATGCTAAAGTAGTCTAACAGAAGAATATGGTTAGGAAAATGTAGTCAAAACCAAAACTTTATGAAAATATTTTAAGTTGGATGGACATCATTTTGGAGTTTTACCTAGGCCTAAGAGGATTTACCAATCCTGTCTCATAATCTAGCCTAAAGCAAGAGAACAGAAATTGGGGTTACCAGCATGGAGGCAAAACACTTGTGATTTAATCTGCACTTGTTAATATTTTTAGAAATGAGAGCAAGCATTTAAAGGTTATAGTTATCAAGAGCATAATAAGTAGGTGCTTGTCAGAGGCAACTGACAACCTCCTGCTTCAAGTTGGAGTGATTTTTTGGTACTTAGCAAATTACATGTCACTGTTAAATACAGGATTACATTCTGGATATTATTATCTTCTACAGCAGAATGTGAAGTATACCACTAAAAACATGTGTAGTATAACAGAGCCTGATTTGATCAGGATTCTGACTTAATTAATAGGAAACGAAGCATCTTCTCAGGTACATTTTCTGTAAGTTTGCTAGAATGGGTTTATTGAAAATTAGATCAATTAATCAGATTATTGGGTTATAAATGCTTAGCAATTCAGGACAGACCTTCTCACTCTTAAGTCTCAGATAATGATTCAAGATGATGGCTCTTATTTTTCAACTACATACCCTTCAAAGTACAACAACAACAAAGTTTATAATCTTACAGTTTGTTTCAAATATCTTATTTGTTTTGAAGTACTTTAATGGAAAAGGTCTTAGATGTTTCCAGTCTAAAAACCAATATATTTCAAGAATTAATTGTCTGTAAACGTGTTCTTAATATCTTCTCTTAAAATGATATACAGGAATGATTTTAATTAGACATAGGCTTTCAGATTTACAGAAAGAATACCATTATACTCAAACTAAATAGGTAGCTTAATGTATTTGAACATCTTGAAAAGTGTATAGCACAAACTGTTAGCTGAAGCATTTGCACGTCATCATTAAACCAAGTTACTGTAGTATTTAATCTTTCGTTTACTAATTTTGCACCAATAGTTTCAGTGCATTCCTAAATTCAGGTGCAGAAACCTGCTGCCAGTGGTTGCCACATGCACAGGACTCCCATTATCCCTTCCCACACAGCTGAATGTATGTGCACTCAAAAACACGCAGAACCACATGTGAGAACTGTGTACCAGCATCCTTCAGAAACATGAAAGCTCTCGAACAGTTTATCAGATTTGTTAACATTTTCTTTGCAGAACTTCCATATTGAACCTAAGCTTTCTGCCTTATTCTAGGGTAATTTTTCCAGTCTCAGTGCATGTTTTTTCATTTCCTCCAATAGTGACATAACATTCACATATTTTGTTTGGGTTCTGATCTTATTTTCAAAACATGAGACCAAGCTTAATGAGAACTGACTTCTTTATATGAATATTGAAAGTAAATCTCTATTTTAGGTTGCCTCAACACCTCCCCACAAGGAGACTGATGTGAAGGCAGATATAAGAAGCTGTAGTGACAGCTTCTTTGCTAGCATGCCTTTGGAAGCTTCAGGAAAAAATAATCTTGTGCTCTGGCTAGAGGGGCGTGTAGAATCAAAGTCACAGAACCATCTAGGTTGTAAAAGACATTCAACATCATCAAGTCCAACCACCAACCTGATCTACCAAGTCCCATCACTAACTGATGTCTCTTTATTCCAAACTTCTGAAAATAACTCCTTCATTTCTGTCATTTATTCTCCTGAATAAAGTGTCTGCAGTAGACCAAAGTAACCCCTACTAACACAACACCTCTCCAAAGAAGAGAGAGAGAGAGAAGAAAATCAGCAAGATATTCCATGTCCAAGAAGCTTTAGGAAATGAAGAAACTATCATGTCAATGGCTATTTCCTTCCATGTTGTTAGAGAATTTTACCACCTTGTATGTCAATAACATTCAGGTCTCCTTCCCTCTCCTCATCACCTCCACCCTACAATATCAATCTATAACAGGTCAAAGGCATGTTAGGGTTTTTCAGTACATTTTTTTTCTTATTTTTAATTCCCATCTTTCTATTATAAGACTTGAGACGTAAAAAGAAAAGCACAAACCAAGCACTTAAAAGCTCAACAGAAGCATGTGAACAGCTGCAGTTTTAGTTCTTTTCTTTTCTGCCAACTTATATTATTAAAATCATTATATAGATATATATTGTATTTTTCATAATATCCTCTCCTCTTTCAATATATACAAAAAACAACCCATGAAGCAAAAGTTGAGATGTATTGTTAATTGTGACAAACTACCTCTGGGTCCTGTTTCAAGGGGTTTATTACCATATTGTGTATGAGGTTATGGAGATTAACATTTATCTGATATAAACTGTACTCAATTTACAGAAGGGTAAAATTACACCACCTATGGAAAATACACACATTTTTAGAGTCTGTTCTTGAAATCAGGTTATGCTGACCTCTAGCCACATAGATGAGTGGTTTAATATTCTGATGCTGATGTTTCACAATTGCTAACATCTATATTACCTCTTTGAAATAGCAAGGATGAACAAACCTGTTCATCTCAACTGTGGATGAACAAAACTATACAACATAGACATCATCAGTACAAGGCCAGTTTACTTCACCTGCTAGCTTTTCAAAGCATGAGGACACAGACTACGTTCAAAGAAAATCACACTCTCAGAAAATTATTCCCAGCAATCAACTTCACTTCAAACATTTTATCTGAGGTTTGACAGCAGTTTTATGCTGTATACAAGATAAATTTGGATCTGCCTCCCCTTATTGAATAGCACAAGTCAAACCATACTGTGCTCCCACTCATCATTGCAACATTTCTGTCTTATGGACATGCTATAAAAAAAACCAACAATAACAGCAACAATAAAACCAACAAAAAGCAAACAAAAATACACCAAAACAACAAAAATCCTTGGACTTTACTCAGCGAGAATGTCAGGGCCAATTGCCAAAATGAAAACTCTTTTACATTTCCTGTTAGACAAAATCTGCTCACTGAGCCCTTAGGAAGTAATACAGAAGACACCAATGGCCCAAAATCAAATACTTGGATTTATTTGGTGCCACAATATACCAGTACCCATTCTGCTTTGGACATTACCTTTATATCTCAGGATGATGAAAATATGTTTTATATAGCGTGAAACAGTGTAAGAGCTTTGATCCCATCAGGGTTGACTCAGCCATTCATCTTTCTAAGACAGATTGAGTTTCCTGCACTCTACTGCGTGAGGGTTTTCAGGTAAGACCTTGCAAACTGCAATTCTACATTTTCTTTATGGGCAGTGAAGATATGGTGACTTCCCCCCCCACCCCCCCCCTCAGGAGACGTTTGCCTTAATATTCTCGAGGATGTTTGGGTCTCTCCCTCAGTTTCTCAGTGGCCAGTGTGCCAAACAGCCAAAGAGCTCTTCCCTGTCAGTGCATTTTAAGACCAGGCAGATATCAACAGCATGTTTTCTGGAGCTGTCTTGATCTAAACTCAGAAGAAACCACCACTGTCCATCTAGCTCTGAATTCCTGGAAAAGCCCACTTTGACCATGGCCAGGCTACAGCCTCTCAGTGCCCACAAATGTCCTCGGACACGTCTGTCCATGCAGTCTGTACAAAGCAAGTGCATCCAAAAGCTGACAGACAGACTAGGTAATCCCCACGTACAAGTCATGCTGCTCCTTATAAGCTTAGGTGTATCTTGGCTTTTAATCTTCCAATTTATTTGTTTATTTACTTTTATATATTTTGCTGTGTAAAATAATGGGGTTATGCTCAAAATAAAGGCACATAAGAGCAAGCTTCCCCAAACATACTGTATACTTTTCTTTCGATGTGTGTATCTACCCTTTCCAACGCTAAAGGCTGCTATTTTTTTTTCCTCCAGAATTTCAGGTAGCCCTGCTCAACTGAAGGACTTGATATACAACGCATGAAAATTGCCTATATGAGCTTTTAGCAAGAGTTTTGTGTTGGGCAGCACAAGATGCAAGTACGGCTACATAGAAGTGCACTATTTCCACAAATCCCCAGGCATACAGGAGAATCACAGACACCAACACCAAGTCTTCTGGTGAAATGAGCAAAGACTTTCCTCGCATATTTGAAAAGTGCTGTGTCCACAGCTTCTTTCAAACACTAATCTGCAATAAATTGCACTCCAGGGAAGCACACAGAGAAAAGGAAGCACAGAGTCAGCAAACATACCCGGACACAAGAAGCTTCTTCCTGAGAAAAATACCATTTTGTTTGCTTCCATTCATCTTTGTACTCATATGACAATTACATGTAGCGACACCCTAACTTACCCAAAAATATCCCCTCTAAGGATGAGCAATAAGCAATTCCTCACACCTGAGACACTCCATTTCCTGCAGTTGTGTCCTATATAATCCCATTGTGTAAAACCAAAATGCAATCTCACTACCTCCTATCTGTACTTGATCAGCTATCTAACATTGACCAGACGAGAACACTGATAAATTTAAGCAACAGCTTCTATATGCACTGCTGCTACTCAAGTCCTTCCTCATGTCAGTTTTGTTGTGGGTAGTTTCTACTGTTGCTGTGAATCACCTCCAAGTATCTCCATCAATGTATTTATGTTTGTTTTGCATTAGTGAGGTAGCATTATCCTCTGAAGACATCTCAGCCATGGCTACAATCACAGTTTTGCAGCATCATAAAACACTTATTGTAACAATGATAGCACAATGTTAAATGAATCAGAATAAGGAACAGATACTGAAGGAGATATAGAAAAAATTATATATAGAATGATACAGATATAGAAGAATTTTTAAAATTATACGTTTAGAATAATCTGGAATTTTGTCTTTTTTTATACCTCTTTCACTAAACCTACACGAGTGAAGGTAAATATATGGGTATGCATTTATATTAATAAGCTAACAGATGGCAACATCTTGGATTGGATCCATTATACACAGTAATTTTTCAGTCACATTTTCACCTGATTATGTAAAAAAAACTTTCAACAGTCAGAAAATAATTGTAGCACTTGTTGAGATTTGATTCCATCACAACTATGCAACAGTGCAGTGTGTACATGTGAGCCTGCCCACCACTCAATGGGAAATGAGAGCTTAGAGTCAAGTTCGAAGCTTTGCTGTAGGCTAAAAAATGCATTTCATCTATTGCATAACAATATTGTTACACATTTATAAAGTAACTCAACCCTGATGGTCTTCCCATATACGTGCTGTTTTCTCAGAATCTTTTAATATATTTGACATTCTAATGTTTTCACACAAAATCCAAGTTCTGGCTTCTCCATAAAAGCTTATTCCTACAAAGATTAATCTTGTAAGTGGTTTTTGTGTCTCTAAAGAGCATATCATTTATCACTTGAAGTGGAAATGATCACTTAATGATCTCATAGGAAGATTCAGTTGCCATCATTATTACTACTACTAGTATTTGCACTACTGAATTGCCTAGATAACTAGTTGCAGACCAAACCCCAGTTATTCACTGATACGTAGCATCAGGCTTGATTCAGAACATAGTTAAGCACAGGAGTATCGGACTAGCACAAGACTCTTCTCCCCTGCCCAAGATGAAGTGTTTAAGGCAGTTTTATTTAAGATGTCCTCTCTTCCTATTCACTGACAAATCATTAACATTCAAACCATGATTAGAGAACTGATCTTGTGTTTTAAAACTAACATTATTAAAGAATGAGTTAAGATGTTGATTTTCCATAACAGTCTTTTATACTAAAAATGCACAATGTTATCTAAGGAATTAAGTCACTTTAGGTCTCAGTCATTAATAAATTACTACATATGCTCATGCTCTGAAGTTCACAAAGCTAAAATCTAATTCAAGTGAAATTCATGACCCAATTACTCAGCTGCAAAGAACAGTTATCCAGCAGTCTCTGGGACTAACTCGTCTTCAGGTAAACAAATAGCTGGAAATCTATAAAAATTCTGATCAACGATACTAATTTTAGGAATATATATAAACTACTTTTTGTTCTACATTTAAAGATATGGGATTTGTTTTTTCATCTTTTTTTTAGCCTGTATTTTAAAGCGCATGTCTACAAGTGACAACAGATTTTGCTCTCTACAGCTATCATCTAAGGTGAGACTTATTTCCTGTTCAATCCTTAAAATTAAAATCACTCAGGGAATGATGCTAGCCTGGAATGCAATGATTCACCAATGGAGCACACTCATTAGGGAGCTGTGCTTGTTCCTGCTGTTTGTCAAGTAGGGTTTAGTCTTCAATGTGACCTGTAAGCATCTCAATCTTTCTCCGCTCTCACCTTCACGTACAGAAAATAAACAAATAAATAAGTCTGGTAACAGATCTCAACTGTAAAAGGAAGTTTATGGTACCTAAAAACTTGTTTCACCCTTCTGTATTCCAAAGCTTTTCTTTTCACCTAAAAGAAGTGAAATTTTATGACTTTTTAGATTCACTAAAACACACACCTAAATATTAATATTCAGACAGATTGCAAATATGCACTTTTACAGAAAAAAAAAAAAAAACAAGAAAAAAAAAACACAACTCACACCTGTTTTTAGAGAAAATCAGGTTCCTGAATGACTGCTATTATTTATAAGGTTATGATGAAATATCAAACATTGGTACATGCAGTCTTTTATGATCATATTTTAAATAGTTAAATGAAAAAAAAAAAAAAAAGCTCTCAATCTCTAATCACTCGGAGAATGAATTTTTCTGTTCCAGCAATGAATCAGTGTACTGGGTCAAGCATTTTTCTTCAAGGTGATTTCTGGTTTTGTATTTCAAGGGATTGGGGCCATTTATTTTTGTTATCTCTGAGTAAAGACAGCTCGTGATGAGAAAATGATACAGAAAAATATGGACTGAGGTAATTTTCCAATTACACCTTTCCAGCCATTCAAGTGAACTTTGTTATGGGAAAGCAAATGCCATTTCTAATTCTTTCTATTTCAGATGTTCTAATTAAAAATATAGCAGCATATTAAATATAGAATCCCCTACAACAGAATTTCTAACTGAAATTAGACATAATTGCCTATGCCACGCAGGATTATCTAGAGAAGAAACCTGACAATTCTTTGATCTTTCCCTTTGGTAGAGGTAGCTGAGTGCCCCAGGGACAGTGTGTGGACTGAGTAAAGCAGAGCGCCTAGTTAGGTAGATGGTACCCTGAAGCTTCTTCTTTTCGTGTTTGGCATTTGAGAACAAAATGGTGAAAGAAGCTACTCCTGCCACAAGCTAGAGGTTAGGCTAAAAAAAGAAAAATACAAATAAAAGTTGACAACTCTACTAAGGTCAGAAGAAAGAAAATGAAAAGAAAATTCTGAACGCGACCAAATGCACAAAGAAACTAAATACATTTCTGTCTTTGAAAGAAACAAGGTCTTTTGTCATTAGAAATGTGAAGGGTCATACTGGTTACACTCAGCTCTACAACTTCCCTTTTCCTGCTATACCAGCAGCAGGGGATGAAATGCTGCATTAAGCACATTTTAAATCCTTTTACATTTGCATCCCAGAATTGTCAACATCTGTCTTAAAACATAAATGACATAGCTCTGAAAGGAGAAGTGCAGAAAATGACTAAGGAATACGTTTATGCTGCTCTCTACGGAGTCGTATCACTCAGGTTTGCTTTAATATTAATAGGCTCTCTCAGGAATTCTCTCAGTAGCGGTGCACTGAGTATTTGTTGTTACAGAGCTTTTTAGCCAATGTATTTAATTTTTAAACGTAGCAGTTCTGCAAGTGGAATCTAAAAACATCTAAAGCATACATCTGTTTTGGAAAACTTACTACAACATCTTTCAACCAGGAAACAGATATCCCTATGGCAGTTCTACTGGATTGATCCACACAATAAACACTACTTCCACCATGCTGTGCTCACTCAACATACTTGGGGATAAGTGCCTACATAATAGATAACAGACAATACCTTCTTGCCTCTGTCCTGATATGGTCTATCCCCACTTACAGTGATTTCTACAAGTATAATAATTCTCATGTTGGGATTTTACAGGATTTTCTAAAATACTATTTTGAATTCAGACATTCTATGTGGACACTATCACTAGTACTACAAGGTTGAAAGGTGATACTTTCTGTAGGGGCATAGTTCATTTCAGGAGGCAAAGCAATGGTGGCTCCACCTTTTTCAGATGAGAGAGAGCAGAATTCACATTCCCTTATACCTTGCTGTGAAACTCATGGTAGCAATTTGCCATAGTTAGTTATAGTAAAACATAAACCACACCCATATATCTTCAATGCATCAGAGGTGTAACCACACCACCAGCCTCACCAAATGCAGGAAGCAACAAAAGCACTACCTGTGCTTCAGGCTGGCAAGGCATGAGATCTCTCAGCCTTGAAATGGCCAGGTTGCATTAGCAGGGTGACTGCTGGCTGTAGGCAGTGTGGAGTACATCAGTGAACAGTTCACTTAATGCAAACATAGGCACAGAAGAGTTTGTATAGACAAGTATTTGTAGGGGTATTCTTACTCCACTGGCACAGAACTCTAGTCAAATCTCCATTAATCTCTAATTATTTCCTAAAATTCATTCAGTGAAATGCAAAGAAGTCAGGAGCAGGAACTAATTCAGAGGATGTGACTGACACTTTGTAAGCCATTAATATTATTCCTTAATGAATCATCATGTGAAATTACACTTTTTTATGCGAAGATCCCTCCTCTTAGCAAAGGAGGAGGAAATAAGTATATTGTAACTTAAATTTAACTACCTTTTCTGACTATTGAAAAGTATTTTCCCTTTATTTAGCTCAATACAGCAACATAGGGTACAGATACTTCATACTGGGCTACTAAAGGTTTTTATGAAAAGAATAAAAAAGGGATCTGTCTACATCTTCAACTTTGTTGGTTTCTGGGAGCAAATAACATACAAGTATAAACTAAATATTTTCAGAAAACAACAATAAATATTTCAACGTAATTCTGACCTTAGAAAGTTTAAAAAAATCATGACAGTACCAAGAAAGAGAAAATGTTAAAAGACATTTCTTAGTACTCATAAGAAAACCTATTCAGTCAACGTTAGGACTTCGACATCATTCCTCTAAGAACACTTGAAACAAACACCTGCCTGGTCATCTGTTACTTCTGACAGGAATATCACCTTTTCACTAGTGCTGCCATAAATATGGATTTGAGTGAGTATCTCCAAGTCAAGGTAGGGTTTCAGCAGGATTTGGGGTCATGTTCTAAAATGCTAACAACTTATATTTTAAAATAAACGTTTTCTTAGGACAACAGCCATTTTTATAAGGAGCTGATCTGACTCATGGTGAATGACAACCCAATGTTCTTGGAAATTATTACCACAAAACATATTTCTCTTTGTAGATAAACTCTTGCATTTTTTCATATTGATGGCTTGATTCAGTATTGATGTTTAACTAAGGTCAAAGGGAATTTGTTGACCAGTTACCTCAGACAATATGTGATTAAATGATAGAGGTTGTATTGTGTAACCGTGAAGTCACTCAGACCAATGAATTTCTGAATTGCATTAAAAAAGACATTTGAAAAGACATGCCTTCAAAATTTCACAGACAACTGTGCCTTACAAAAGAAAAACATGATTCCCTTTTTCAGAAAAAAATGTATTAGTGTTTTTGCAATATCTTTTATATACACTGTAAAGTAAGGCAGTATTCAAAAGACATCTCTTCCACTGTAACCAGACTGATATTCTTTATGGTTATCTCCTGGCATCCTGCTTTCGCACACATTTCAAATGTCATCTATTATCGAAAATGTTCTCTTAATAGCTGCACTTATGTGCAAATTGCAAAACTTATTTTGCCTCAGAAAGTACTGGGGACACTTACTGTGTTTCAATGTCAAAAATATTCTATTATTTTTGATGAACTTCACATTTAGCTCCATCTCATCTCTGCAACAAAAGTTTCAGACAGCTTGATACCAGAACTTCCACCAAACCTCATCAAAGAGCTCAGAACATGTATGTCACCTCCTGACCACTGCTGGCACCTGCAACGCAGAACAAGAATTGTTCCTTCTAAATCAGCTTGCAATGAAAAGACGTTGCTTTTGAGGCCTGACCTCGAACGCATTATTAGCAAAATATTTCAGATATCTCCTGGATAAACTTGAAAGGAAATGCAGCTTTTTACATCTCCCCATGAAGAGCATCTCAGTTTAAAATGTTTAGCACAAAATGCTTACTTTGTTTAACAACACAGGAATTAAAAAGGTGCTATGCTCTAACCTTCCAGCTTAGAGATTGCTCTTTGTTTAAGCAGAGGAGAGTGGGTTTGCAGATAGAATCTTTAAGTCTGCTTTTCCTTACTGTAATCTTTGCAGAAAAATCACTATCAATTGTCAATAAATTATCACTCAAAATTGTATTCAACTCTATTGTTTGGTAAATGATATTCACAGATTATGTTTGGCTGTGTTTCCTGCAGCTTAAGGAAGTGCCACCTATATATATTAGTAAGTATTTTTAGGACTGGAAACATGCTTTATGAGAAACAGAGATTTCACATTTCCTAGATTTACAATGTTTATTATTTTCCTGGATAGAATATAGGCATATTAACTATATTAACATATAGAATATAGGCATAATAACAATTATTTTTATATTGATTCAATTAACCCTTCATGGGATCTTTCTTCATGCTAGAATTAGACCCCAAAATCTGCACAACAGCAAAGATAGCTCTTCCTTGCTTCTTTCACCTCAACTTCAACGAGACTGAGATATTCAGAGGACTATGAATGTACATAAGGAATGTTTACATTTTAGTCCTGCTTGAGATTATCATGATGCAAAATGTTTTGCTGGGCTTGGTAACTGCTGTATAGAATTGCATCAGAATTAATGCCTAGGTGCACTTCCTCCGGATTCCTTCCCAGATCAGAGCTAAGATGGGAAAATACTACATGTTAATGGAGTAGAAAAATTAAGAAGGATTATACATCTGGAGAACTACCATGAGTGCTTTAAAAACCTCATCTTGTCAGGACTAAAACATTGCACATCCCAAAATAAAATGATGAAGAGAAATCTAACTTCATCTACTAACACCAGGAAAAGCAGAAGAAACTCTGCCAGGTATTGTCCTTCCAGGAATGCATCAGTATAGAATCATAGTATGTGTCGTGTCAGCCATGAGCTCACATCCCCCACCCCCAGACACCAGATAGCAGTGCTGGCTAACCACATCACGTACGCACCAGCAAGGTATGTGATAACAAAGCTATGCATAATACAAAATAAAAATAAGGTGGGGGAGTAATTAGTTTCTATGGTGATTTAAGAACATCACGCACCAGTTCATCACTCCTATGAATTACTTGAATTACTAAACGCTGCAAATTTCATGCAGCTGTATAAAATTTATGACTCAGCCTGCGATTTTAATGCTGGGAGTTGGCAAATGCAGCTATAATAACAGAGAACGTTTTTGTAGTGTTCCCCTAATATCCAAAGCTTCAAAAGCCTAAAGGGGCCTGCTCTCTCATCAAAATACCATGAAACATAAAGCAAAATAAGTGACAAATGCACATTATTTATCCCTATAATACATTAAAAACATCCATGCATTCACACACAGAAGGAACACATGTGAATACTTCCTCCTCTCCCAAGACAGAGACACAATAAACATAGAACTGTCCAGTGTTGTTTACTGCTCCCAGAAGGAGAGAAAAAGCTTACATGAAAAGCAAAAGACCAAGCATGTCAGCTGTGTGCATATTAGGTGCAGATTTTAGAGTGACATGAACATGGAAATAAGCTAGTAAGAGTCAAGAAAAACAGTAAGCACAAAAATGGTGCAAGAGACTACAACATTTTCTTGAATATGTATTAAAATAGTCAGCTGCTGTGAACTGTGGTAACTTAACTGAAATTAGCTGTCCTGGTTTCAGTTAGGACAGAGTTAATTTTCCTCCTAGTAGCTGGCAGGGTGCTATGTTTTGGATTAGGATGAGAAGAGTGCTGATAACATGCTGATGTTTTAATCGTTGCAGAGCAGTGCTTACACCAAGCCAAGGACTTTTCAGCTTCTTGCTCTGTCCTGCCAGCAGGCAGGCTGGGAGTGCAGCAGGAGCTGGGAGGGGACAGACCAAAGACAGCTGACCCAAAGTGGCCAAAGGGGTATTCCATACCATCTGACGTCATGCTGAACAATATATAGGGGTGGCTAGCCGGGGTGGGGGCCCGGCTGCTCGGGGATAGGCTGGGCATTGGTCAGTGGGTGGTGAGGAATTGCATTGTGCATCACTTATTTCGTACACATTAGTAGTAGTAGTACTATTATCATTATCATTATTATTATTATTATTTTCCTGTCTTAATAAAATGTCTTTATCTCAACTCACAGGCTTCACTTTCCCATTTCTCTCCCCCATCCCGGAGAGGGAGGGGGGAGGGTGAGTGAACAGCTGTGTGGTGTTTAGCTGCCGACCGGGTTAAACCACAACAGTAGCCAACTGAATTACACCAATTCAGTTCTAAGTGAGTGCCAGACAATGAGTCTTATTCACGTTTATGTTTACCATCATTGTATAAAATCCAAGTTGCAAGCAGGTCACACACAAGAAGCTCTAAGCACACAGGCAAATACTTGAAATACATAAATGCTTGTTCATCTGGTCTCTCTCTTTGCTCCTAGCCCTTCAATCCAGAGTGTTAAAATCTCATACGACTAACACCATGATTCTGGGTAGGTCTTGGTCTAGTCAGTATTCAGAAGCTCAGCAGCTCACACCTCCCTTAGGATGAGGAAATAAGAGCTGTTGTGTTGTCTTCTCATCTAGATTGCAGAACATCTAAGTCTTGGTTCCATTCTTGCTGACTACAGATCCAACATCCAAATAACAATCTTTTCAAAGGGATGATCTAATTCCTGAATTTTCGCTACTTTAGAGCTATTAGAGAAAAAATGTAGGAATTTTAATCCATCTATAAGATTTTTTTCCTTTTTTACAAAATATGCAAACATTTAGGATGCCTACTCTTCAGAGTAGCCACAAAAACCTGTGTAGGATTAATTTCTGATTATTTATTAATTCAATTCTGCTTTATATCTCAACACCTGTTAGATTTTATTTTTTTTTTCATTTTTATTTTAGTTGAAACTGAATGTTCATATCTTTGGACAAGAGAACAAACTTGACAGTGAGTAGATTTCAGATTAATATTTGTCCTGAAAAAGAAAAGATGTAAAAATGTAATTTACCCATTCTGATGATATCAAATAAAATATTGGTCTGTCAGTCACAGGAAGGTAATCTAAGCAACATATCTCCCCAGTAAATTTAATAACTTTCATACTCATATACTTCTCAGAAATATCTCAGAGATCTGGCTCTAGGTCATACAATGTGTAGTTCTTATGAATGCTTCTTAAAGCTACAGTTGGCTATGCATAGTATTTGTTTAACAGTGGTATGATTTTATCTACAAAATATATTTCAGTATTTCTGAACCCAGAGAGGTTTTCATAAAAGCAATCTTTTAATGAACTTCCTGCTCAACATCTGCGTGTCCTGGAACCCATAATTATTTATCAAAACCCAAGTAACATATCCACAGTAAAGCTGTGTAGTTTCAAATTCCCACACGTTCGGGATCTAAATTCATAGACCGATAGACTCCAATTTCTGGCAAGCATGACTGACTATGTTTTGAAATAATAACAGCCAATATTTCCTCAAGCATGGAAAAACAAGAGGGTGCCTTTGTCTGTGTTTTCATTCTTATCACATCCTCCTTTTCAGTATAAGTAGTTCTTGGTTGATCTGCTAACAATTTATGCAGAAATCTAAAACCAGTTTATTTCGTAAAGTATTCTGGACCCTTGGTTCACGTAAAGGAGGCTGAGAAGGCCTTTTAGCTGTTTTTCATCCCCATTTCAGAGAAACAATGAAAATAATACAGTGATGAGAAAAATACTATAATCAAAGCTGGCATCAAGAGAAATCCTTTACTTTATTAAGGTACATATATACTTTTTTAAAGAGAAACACTATCTCCATGTATGGTCTAGAGATCAAAGTAGGATTAAGATGACTTTCAAATAGCCTAAACTGAGACCATGGCTGAGAAAAACGTTTGGGAATAGACACATGAATATGAACCATCATTTTAGCCCTATGTTCTATACAAAAAAATAAATAAAAAAAAAAATCCAAGCACAGATTTTTGAGATGTGAACAGAAGAGAGTTTGATCAGATAGTTGAAAACCACAGTCTCTGGGAATAATTATTCGTGGGAATAAATAAAATATTGCGTTAGCCTACAAAGCAATCTAGCAGGATCAGGACTCATTATTTATACAGAGTTTAGGGCCAGTAAAAATGAATGTGCAAAGTTTGCAAGGCTTCACAAGCAACGAATTAATATATTTCTCAAAAAGGGAAAATTGGGTGGTGGTGGTGGTGAGAATGAATCAACTGCATTAAAACTGCAGTAGATCAAGCAAAAAAGGAAGGCAGAAATGTAAAAGCTTTCTAAAGTTTTTAAAAACTCCTTTCTGCTTAGCTGGTGCTTGTCTAGATGCTGTGGTTATTTCAGGGTCAGAGGTTAAAAATGGAAATATAATTTGGTTTGAGAGCCAGCTGCCTCAAAATCATAGAAAGCACAATCTAGAATATCCCTGATCTAATTCTCATGCTGGCTCTAGTATGGGCCAAAGTAATTTCACCATTTTTACCAGTCCCTTCCTAATAGCATGCTTCACAGTCTATTAACAGCTGCAGCACATTTTTTCTGCTAAAAATTTGAGCTCAATACTTAATGGTAAATGGAGATTCTGTCAAAGCCAACAGTAGCTGGTGTGGGAAGGAACAGATGGATGAAGCCACATACAATAGAAATAAGAATAAAAAAATTTACATCAGTCTACTCTCAGTCATTTACATTTGGTCATTTCAGTGGATAAAGTAGACAGGTAAGTTTCATCTTTTTAGAAGGGTCACTGTGGAAACTGCTAATTGCATTTTAACTAAGAACTGTTCATAACTTCAAGGGAATAAATATATGTTTACTCTCCTGGTTTGAGATCTTGGCTGGATGAAATCCTGTCATGCCCATTGTTACTGTGAATTCTGGTTTTATCGGTAGCTTGTTACAAAGTTTTTCCAATGAGGTGTAGTTCAGATGGTTTTGTTCCACCACAATGAACTATAGGCTACTGCCAAAACATACCCTGCCTGTGCTTTCTGTGACTGCTCAAGCTAGTGTCTGCCTGATTATCTTATAATCTCCTCTTGAGTCTGATAAGGTAGAAATCCTTTTTACAGTTGGCTGGTTAGACAAAAGGAAAGCCACCGTTAGTCATCTTCAAAACTGATTATGCTTACTATCATTTTCCTGGAAGAAATGTTTGTTTCTTTCTGACAGCTAAATGCACACAGTCAATCAGTACAGATGAAGAGAAGATAAGTGTTATATAAAGACAGGCATATGAAAAACTCCACTGTTACAACCTTTGCTTCTTGCTCTACATTACATAGAAGCAATGATAAACACAGTTTATTTTTAGTAGGTATCTTTGTTGCTGCAGGAGCACACCTGCTACAGTGCCCTTTTTCGTCTGACATATATTGGCATTGACATCGTCTGCAGTCATAGTGCTAGATATTCTGAGGTCCTGTTGTTACTGGTATAGAAAGCACTGGTCTTTTGTAATTGACCAAGTATGAACCTTTTCAGACCAGGTGAGAAGTCACATTTGTTCTGTCCCTCTTGAATTGTGCCATTCAGGTTACAGCTCTGTTTTCCACTATCACTCTGGTTTGTTGCTATAAATTAACCTTTGTTGTATATAGTATATTTTATAGGCTTATTTATGACAGCTATTACAAAACTAGTTCAACAATTACTTACCCGTGGAGTCAAACAACACAGTAAAACTCATACCTGATTATCCTCATAACTTTCTCAACTGAACAGAAAAAGGTACTGCTTGAATGAAAGCACTGTTTATTATGCCATCTGTGTACCCTGTCTCCTGGTTTAAATAAAATGCCATTCTCTTTCCATTTTGTGTTCCACATTATCGAATATGCTATTATATTCCCAAAAACAAAGGGAATATTCACCTTTATATACTGTCCACCATTATAAATCCTAAAAATTGACAATAAAATTTAGACTAAGTTTTCTTTGGTCACAAATACTGTTTAACTTAAGTAAGTTGGCTATCACATTTTGGAGTTCTAAAAATGACAGTATAATTGTGATGTAGACTTTAGATCTGCCAAGCCAGGCAGGTACGTGGTCCTATTCTCTTTTATAATTATATTTATATGTATGTTATGTATGTCTGTTGTACTTAACATTTAATATAATTATTCTATTTAACTGATAATAGCTCATTTTACTCTGCTTAAGAAGAAGTGACCCTGTTGACTGTTCTTTGGCATAATTGATTAACCAGAAAAATAATGTATTTGGAAGTAAAGAAAGGGGAAAACAAGGCACAGAACAATCAGCAGCCTGGTTAGGGCCAAGTGAAGAGGAACCGCTGACTGAGCCATCATCCAAGCTGCAGCAAAGGCATCCAGGGATCCATCTCAGAGGTAACACTGATACCATGGCTTTATCAGGTTAGAGAATTAGAAAACACTTATGTACCTGAGAAAGCCTGACACAAAGCTCAACAGATTCAGTTGAATCTAACTGTCCAAATCCTTCATAAACTTCTGTTGGGACTATGAGATGGACAAATCATCTCTGCCAAGGCTTGAACACACAATAGTTATATAGATGCAGATTGGATTAGCGGATTGTTGAAATCACTTGTTTGAAATTAGTGTTTGTAGCCAGTATTTGTAACAACACAAAGCCCATTTCCTGAGATTTATGACTAAAAATTAAATAAATAGAAAGGGCAATGTAAGCTAAGCATTTACATTTAACACTCATGGATCTTGAGTTCTCTCCATAAATATATAGTCCTGCATATAAACTTGCAAAGACAAACAGTACTTCACACTACAGAATTGAGTATTGTGTCTGACTCCCCTGCTCACCTTTGGAAATAAGACTTCAAATATGGAAAATGTAGAACACTATTTCAAAGTCAACCTTAATTAAATGAAACCAAATATCACTTCAGCTATACAAAGTTATATAAAATCAAACTTAAAAAGTTAAAATATAGAAAGCATCAGTAACAATGACAGAAAACAAAACCAAAGGTTAGGGCAAAGTTAAATTTTAATTTCATTTCTCCTAATGCTTGCAGGTCCATTTCTAATGATTAAAAAGGTCAGAACGACTAAAGGGAAATCAAACATTTGCAAAGGAGAAAAATGTGGGACACTTAATGATTATAAATAATTAACTTCAAATTACTGAGTAATTTCTACATAATTCATTGAGCTTAAACCACCATAAAAATTGAGTATTATTTTATAATACAGTAACCGTGAAATCTTTAGCACACCAAGTGCTACTGAACTGATTGTTTCTCACACAGTGTATGATCTGTGCAGAGAATTTAAGTAGCAGGAAGCAATGCAGTGCAAATACTACAAACTGCACATACACACTTGCTTCTTTCAAATGTAAATGACTTGCTTTTTTTCCCCAAATGACAAAAACAAGAGTTGGCAACAGTCACTGGGAATATGCATCAAGACAAAAAGATTTACAATTTATTTTCTACCTAAGCAAACATTTTGGTGGAACACAATAGTAAAGCTTTTTGTTCAACTCTGCATATTTTGAGTATCAAGCTAGAGGTGCTTTTGCTTGTTGCGATGGCAGGAAGCTCAAGAAATTTTATTTTTCCTTGTGCAACTAAAGAAAAATAGTCACCCCCTAACACAGAAAGGATGCAATTAACTATAATCAAATGAGCCAATTGAGTGAGCCAATTCTTGTGCATTCACAAAATTAGGCTTAAAGGAGTAGCATGAATCTTAAAAAAATAAATTTTAGAAAATCAGATTCTGTAGAGTATACCAAAGAGGCATACTTAACAGGTAGGGGGACTATGCAGAAGCAGCTCACGAAAAGCTTTCAATAGCTACTTATAACCGCCTTGGCAGTTCCAGATTTGACTGGTTCTTTCCTAAATCATTTTACTTACATTTCTGCTAAAAATAATGTGCTCTTCACATTGAATATGATTTTATTAAATTAAATTAAAAGTGAGTTTAAAAATATATTTTATAATAATAAATGCTACCCCATTAGGCACCTTAGTGAAGGTCCATTCTGTTTCAACATGACAGACAGACATCACTATAGCAAGGAAGTATTGGTTACAAATACGTCACACTAAAAATACACAAAAAACATCCAATGAACAGGTACAGGATATGAATTCCATTCCTAGGTGTTACAATTTCCTTGATCTCATTAGGCCCATTTTGGGCAGATGAGGGAGGAGAGCCTAACTAACTCTCAGGTTGCAGATCTTCACTTCTTTTTCCCCTAAGACTCAAAGGTCAGCAGCAGAAAATCTACAGTTTAAATACTCAGAGCTTACCATTGGCCAACACAAATAAATTAAATCTTCTGGTTGCAATGCACAAATGCACAGCAAGCACAAATGATGCTACCACGAAAAAAGTGCAGTCAAATGTATCTGCTTTCCTGGCTCTACACATGTATTGGGTTTATGTGGCAAGGTTTGAGAAGCAGGGGGCTGCATGGGTGGCCTCTGTGAGAACAGGCCAGAAGCTGCCCCATGCTATGTAAGGGCCTATTTCAGCTGGCTCTAAAGGGACCCGCTGCTGCCCAGAGCTGAGCCAATAAGCCATGTTATTTGTGCCTCTGTGAGAGCAGATTTAAGAAAAGGAAAAAACTTGCTGTGCAACAGCAGCTGGGAGAGTGAGGAGTGAGAACCAGCCCTGACAGACCCCAAGGTCAGCACAGAAGGAGGGCAGGATGTGCTCCAGGCACGCAGCAGCAGTTCCCCTGCAGCCTGTGGAGAGGCCCCTGGTGGAGCAGGCTGTCCCCCTGCAGCCCATGGGTCCCACATGGAGCAGATCTCCACGCTGCAGCCTGTGGAGGAGCCCCCGGTGGAGCAGGTGGATGTGGCCTGGAGGAGACTGTGGCCCATGGAGAGCCCCTGCAGGAGCAGGCCCCGGGCCAGAGCTGCAGCCCATGGAGAGGAGCCCACGCAGGAGCAGAGAGTCTGAGGGGACCTGCCACCCATGGGGGACCCATGCTGGAGCAGTTTGCTCCTGGGGGATGGATGGATCCCATGGCACGGACCCATGTTGGAGCAGTGCCTGAAGAGCTGCTGCCTGTGGGAAGCCCACACAGGATCAGTTCAGGAAGAACGGCCTCCCATGGGAGGGACCTCATGTGGAGCAGGGGCAGAGAACAACCATGAAAGGAGCAGCAGATACAAAGCATTGTGGACTGATGGCAGCCCCCATTCCCCTGTGCGGCTCAGGGGAAGGATGTAGAAGAGGGTAGATGGAAGGAAGATATCTTTAGTTCATTTTTGTTTGTTTCTTACTGCTCTACTTTGTTAGTAATAGGCAAGAAATTTTATTAATCTCCTTGCTCTGAATCTGTTTTGCCCATGATGACAACTGTTGAACGATCTCCCTGTCCTTATCTCAACCCTTGAGCCCTTTCCATCGTATTTTCTCCCCCTTTCCCCTTGAGGAGGGGGAGTGAGAGAGCAGTGGTGTTGGAACTCAGCCGCCCAGTTGGGTAAAAGCACCAAAACACCGGGGGGGGGGGGGGGGGGGGCGGAAATCAAACTTCAGCACAACAAGCATTTGACTTGGTACAGACAATACGAGACAGTTACCTCAAAAATCTGATCCATCTGGGCTATGTAACTACCGAAATGATATTTCAGAGTACGAGCAAACAGACAGCCTGACTGACAGTCCATCTACTCTCACACAATCATTTAAACCAAGCTGAAGCCAACAGCTAGTCATCAAGTGAGGCATCATCACAGGCTTCTTGGTAATTCTGCTTCACACAAGTCTTCTACTTCGTCTAATATCAAATATGTTTTGCTGTCCTTTTATATTTGTAATTAAAAAGCAGTCTCTTTTCAGAAACGAAGAAATTGGAAATCAACTTAAGATCGTCCTACCACCTGCATTCACCCCAACACCAAAACAGGCCTGCTTTCATCACAGTTTCTTCTACCACCTTGCTTGTTATAAAATATGGCTTTATAACAAAGCAAACCAAACAAAAAGAATGTTTACCAAGACAGAACAAAGTCAACTGGTACTTATTTCTTATGAAGACCATTCAAGTTTTTGGCTTGGTATTGTTTTCTGGGCATTTTTCTATATAGGTAAAATTCCCCAAACTCCTTGTTGTACCTGCTAGTAGCTTGGCACCCAAAGTCATACAGCTGAAGGATATAGGCACACTATCACACAGCCCATCCCATGCTCCTCCTCTCAAGTGTAAGTATACCATGCAAGCAGAACTCCAGCCCAGTAACTTGATTCTCAAGATTGACCCTGGCATAAATGTCTTTCATGTTTAAAAGGTACTACTACTTGCAGAGTACCAACCAGACATTGTCAAAAATAAAGATGACAGGCTGATAGCAATTTAAGAAATACTAAATGGATGCATTTCCATATATTAACACTTGAGACAATTGCTGAGTCTAATTTTTAAAATGTGAATTTTCTAGCTCAGAATGAACATCAACTACGTGAAATTTGAGATTAATTTATCTCCTGGAGTAAATGAGCAAAACTCCACTGAAATGAATCTTACATAAGGACCAAAAAATATGCCAAACAGAATAATTTAAAAGTGACATGGAAAGATTTGAAGTTTTGGTACAAGAAGTAAGATGAGCAAATCAATACCAGAAAGAGGAAAGTTTCCTGGGAAAACTTAGCCAATACAATTTCAAGTGTATCAATTGTAAATCTTTTGATGCCTTTAAGCAACTGAAGGTCACAGTATATTCTCATAGATACACAAATATATATTTGAACCTATATGCAAAGAAGGATACTCACAAATACATGTGCACATAATCAGGAAGTGAACACCTGGGTTTAAATTTACAGAAGTACACTTACAGTCTTACACAGAACAACTACTCTACATGTGAAAAGGTAAACACAAAACATTAAAAAAGGACAGCACAGGTTGCTGATGAACCATAGCAATCTGACAGGGGTGTTGCCTTTTTTTTTAATCTAAATTGTTGTTTTTGTTTGTTTTAATCTATGTAGGCTCTACCTGAGTTCAGGTATCTGTCTGATAAAAACAAAATACTACTCAGACATCCTTATTCACAAACACGAATTGAGATTAGAGAAGATAGCATCTTACAGAATACTTTTAGCAGCATCTGCTTGTTTAAACTCTTATATTGCCCAAGAAACATTTCCACATCTATTAAATTTTGCATGTTTTAAATTGTTTACAAGACCCCAGATAATTAAAAATGTGAATAGTTTAAGTATTATTGGATGTTGCTTTAAATATTTTCAATTATGAAAATCACAGAATCGATTTCTGCAGAACTGAAGACAGTGCATGTGAAGATTTCTATAGGCAAACTTGATAAGTGAACATAATTATTACAACAGCTATGGCAAAGCCACTTTGAGCAGTCTAATAACAATTTTTAAAAAGTACAATATAGCTATAAACAAACTTTCTTAATATCAATACTTAAATGACAACTCAATAAAATCCATGCAAGTCACTCAAGTTATTATGGTTTAAATTACAGACAAATCAAGTGATCTATGTAATATTTCCTTCTCTGATAGCATCTGCAGCCTCAAATACTGTGGAACAGCGTTCCAAAGGGAGTAGTGTGGGAGAAAAGATTCCAGGACAAAGTGGTTTAAAATGGTCTGGATACCAGAAAATTACCAATTTTGGCCCAGAATAGCACAATTTCTACTTTTGAGACTCAGTAGAAGGTTGACTGGACACTGAAGGTGAACTGTTTCTTATCACTAACATAATATACATTGAATTACTGGAGTGATTGTATAGGAAGAGGCCAGTCAGACTGTAAAGCATTCTGTTCCCACTGCACTGAACCATCAACACTTCCACATTTGTAATGCTAGCAATTCCACAGCAACGCCGAGATATTCATTAGGAAAGTGGATACGTAAGCATGATCTAAATAAACTTTGAACAGCCCTCCTCAAAACACTGCGTTTTTTAGTTAATTAGTTTATTTTTACACAGACAAAAATGCCTGCATTTGGAAATATCCCAGGGTTTCAGGCTGAAATGAAATGCGAAGTAGCTGAGAACCAATTCATTTTACTGTCAGGAAAAAATAATTTCCTGATTCTACTGCTTTAAGAATGACATGGTGGAGTTAAATTACAGTCAAACACCTGGTAGGGTTTCGACATTCACTGAAAAGCCTGATAGATGCTTCAACTCATGTGACAACATGACTGACAAGTCAGGAATTTCATTAGAAGTTTTATTCTAGAATAGTTCTATCATAAATTACAGTTAAGTATTTTGTTATTTTTATCATTTCATCTTCCATAAATATCTATATATGAATGAGAATTATCAGTCCAAATATTGCACGTAGTTTGATCAAATCAATGAGCCTAAGGAGAGAACTATAATCTTTTTAAAAGTCACAGGCTAACAAACCTCAGTCTAAAAATACCTCACAGTATAAAGTTAAACTTTTCAAGCTATACCTCATCTTGATTAAGATTAAAAACTACAAAAAACACAGCAGTCCAGTTTAATTTAAACCTCTGAAGAACAAAGAACAGAAATTATTTTCCAAATCACTTTCTGCTCCCACTGAACTCAGCAAATAACCTCATTTATATTCAACAGTATGACCATAAAGAAAAATGCAAACACTACACCTTCTCTCTTGAAAACAATGGAATTTTTGTATAGTGTACCATAACATGATCAGCTGGGACTTCTCCTGTCCTTTTTCTCTAATTTCTTATTGACTTTCATTGAAATATACTCATAACATCAAGAGAACTGTCAGCCCACAACAGCATTGTTGCATTCCAGGTGCAACATAACTTTCTCAAGCAACATTTTAAATGAATAAAACGTGCATTTTTTTTTTTTTGCCATATATACCTTTTAAAATTCTTATGCTACTGTGTGGTGTTTTCAGAGGCAAAGAATAGTGTGATACTAAATTAGGATAACAGAGCTTCTCAGGGCTCATCCCTTTTTCTTAATCTGAAGTGACAACCATTGATATTTGAAAGCATTATTTGTGATCATGAAATCAACACCTCACCTTCTCTTCACGAACTCTGGAAATTTATTCATTAAAGGCTCTTTTATTATTTCATCTAAGGATAAAAATCAATATTGTCTACTCGAGATTTTAAAGTATCCATTTATATATATATATTTTTAACCACATATACCTTTGTTACTCTCTTTAAAGTGGTCTTCTCACTAGGTAATTTTAACACCTTGGTACCAACAACCAGTTTTTCCACTTGTCTGCATAACATGAATAAATTAGAACAGAACTTTTCTTTTCCTGTTTGGCAAAATTTACACTAGCTTCAGGGGAAGTTTTACATTGATTATAAAATTTCAACCATGCTTAACATTCTCTGGAGCTTGGCTTTGAGCCACCTTGCCCTCAAGATCTGCAGCGCTAGAAAACACTGATTTGGATAACACTGGGATTCACAAAATTCTCTTCTCAAGTACAAGGACCAAAGATTTTAATTACGTTTCAATGCTGCCCCTGTTGCCTTCATTGAGAGCTGTGTGTGCAAAGGACAGAATACAGCTCTTTTAAACTTCATTAGTCAAGATGCTCTCTAATACTCCATGTTTTGCTGCCTTTTTGAAATAACATGAAGTGAAGAAACTACTAGGACTTACTACTCTTTACCCTTAGCTTTTCAAGTATACTGGCCATACTGACATAGAAATAAGACAAAATAGAGCATCAGACAACTCTGGCATCTCCCCAGTGGCAAAGGCCCAAGCAATCTGATCTTCAGCATTTTTATAGAAGCTCACATTACGTAGCATCAGTACCCAGGAGCTCTAATTTTCATTTCCTTTCATAGGAAATTGGTATTGGAAGCACAGATTGGAAATGATGCTTTTCTCTACAGACGATGCTTTGCTACAAATGACAACTGCCTAAATTGGGATAAAAAGGTGTTACACAGTCTTGAGACCAGACAAGTATGACAAAATAAAGAATTCAGACATTTTGCAATTTTTGACTTAATGAAGGAGGATGACAGAAATAAGAATTTAATAGGGAGTGCTTGGAAAACACTTGATGAGTCAAGATATCAGAATGACTTCGGAAAGATCACAAAAGAACACTGCTATGACTTTCAACACTAATTGAAAAGTCAACATACAAATGACATTGCACAAAATTGAAGCAGACAGCCAAGACGTTGTGGTTAAGCACAGGATGAAAATAGATGCCTAATAGGTACACATTTCATTTTTAATCTTCTCGTCCATTAAGGATGCATTTTACCTAAACATTCATACTTTAATGTGGACTGCACTTTCTTGTAGCTTCTGGCTGTGAATTAGATCCCTTAGAACAATGAATCTAGATTTAAGAAATGAATCAAGACAACAAAAATTTGGCAGTTCCTAGGACAGAGAGAGGTTCAGACTTAGCCATTAAAATACTTTAATTGATTTTCTGATTATCCTTCAGCAGAACCTGAAAAAGCTCATCCTACTCTCTTGGGTATACAAGGTCAGGAAAACAGACTTTTAAAAACAAAGGCTTATTCTAACATTCACTGTAGCTGCAGTTGCTATCATGTCACTACAAGTATATCTCACTAAGAATCTGGATGCAGCAGGATTTGTTTACTTTTTGATCTCAAATACTGTCCTAAGAACCATCCTCACTTGATTAAACTGCATTTCCAGCTTTTCATCATCATTTTCAGGACAAATCATACTGAAATAATTTTAAATGTCATTTCATTAGATATATATATATTTTTTTAATTCAAATGAAGTTGCAATAAGGCAAGAAGCAATATTGAATTTAAAGGTCTTTAGCGGACTATGCTATTGGAAACTGCAACAATACTCTTGTTGTTTATTTAACTTTTCTTTGACAGTGCCACTGCCTCTGATACTTATTGGTGTTTTCTTCTGAATTGTAGAACCAATGCAATATCCAAAGAGGGAGCAGGACTTTACCCAACATTTTTTCTACATGGGGACAGAGTTTTATACTTAGAAAACTCACAGTTAATTTTATATACTGAGTACAAAGAGCAAAGAATTACAATGTCTTCCTTTATAGGATAGTGTCAGGATGCAGTTTCAAAGCCTTAAAATTTTGTTTCTGCTTCACTAAGGGAGTTCATTTTTTTTCCACCATAATTCAATGCAATTCGATTGAATTCACCCCGCAGGGCATGAAATTCCTGATAGATCAGGTGGGACTTTAAACTGCCATGACTTTGCCTTTTATTAGGGCAGCTAAGCACAGAGAGATTGAAGAAAATTCTGTTTTAGGATGATTTACTTGACACTAAAGCTATAAGTACAATTTATACATGAATAGAAAAAACATATTGTTTACAAGGTAGTTATTTAAAACTATGCTTCTAAGCAGAAAGAACACATTACTGGGAGCTACAGCCAGATCCATTTTCCACTCCTGGTTTACTTTGTATTGCCTGTATTACTATGTGCCTTTCATGTAATTCATGTTTTTCAAAGTTCTGCTGCAGCCTAAACAGCAAAGAAATCTATTGCCTGATATAAAACACTATACCAACTTAATAAAAACATGGAATTGTTTTAAGTAGAATGTGTAAATAGATTAACATACTTTAATGCAGGTATACACAGAGATAGAGCGAAACAGCTTCCCCACAGATCATAAGAAACTATACCATCATATCATCTCTAATCACATGTAATAAAATGATTTACATTAGAGATTATTTTTTGTTTAAATACATAGTTATACTTAAGTACAATGTGAAGCAACTATAACATCCATGTGACAAAGCTGAATAACGTTTCACTACCTCTCCATACATAATATCAGTAATGATAGCATTTATTAAATTCTGGGAGGAGTTCCTAACTTGCTTATCTCAAGAAAATTACACATAAATGTATATCAGCTGGAAGTCTTACATATTTTTTCAACTGTTGTAGGAAGCACTGAGAGAACTCAAAGAGGAATGTTTAGACACAATCACTATGTACTGTTTACAGCACTTTTTCCCCTCCACACCAGGGGAAATTTTTGTTGCCAACTGTTTTTACAAAACCTTGAGCAGCCTGAAAATTACCTTTCTGTACATTGTCCTCTCCTCATATGCTACAGCACAGCTTCTGCATTCAGTTACAATGCTGCGGTTGTCTGTTCCTATCTCTGAATTGCAAAGTTGAATGACAGTAGTTGAATATGCTGAAACACCAGAACTAAATGGGGAACTTTTACAGTCATGGGAGAGTCTGAGATTGCTGAATTACAAATATGCCAATATAAATAGACTGTAAATGCAATATTTGAAAGAAGGGCAACAGCAGCTGTGAAAGGAATTCCATTTTTGTTGTGTCTCTACCCATCTGTATGCAGACAGAACTGTCTTTTAATTATATATAAAATACCATCTATTAATTAAATATACAGCATACCCAATCTTACTAACAGGTTTCTTAAAAGTGTACTGTATATTCAGCGATTGGAGGTAGGGCTTAGATAAACACCGTTTCCTCAAAATCATACAATTTATTTTGTCCATCTCTTTATCAAACTATGAGGTCCTTAGTGAAGTGTTCAATAACAATAATTGAAATTCCAGAAAATCTGTTGTTAGTGGACTTTTAGGCAACTGGCAACATACTATAGAAGTTTTAATAAAAAGCCATTAGGTAGGCATAGCTATTAGTTCCTTCTCCACACACTAGCTAAAGCACATGACTAAGCAATCCTCTCAAATCAAATCTATCTCATGGCAAGTTTAGTTAAGTCAACTTATGTTGGATATTAGAATAAATTTCTTTACTGAAAAGGCTGTGTGGCATTGGAATAGGCTGCCCTCAGAAGTGGTGTAGTCACCATCTCTGGAGGTCTTCAAGAAACGTGTAGATTTAAAACTCAGTAGCATGGTTTAGTGGTGAACTTTAGTAGTAGGTTAAAAGATTGGAATAGATGATCTTAGAGCTCTTTTCCGACCTGAATGATTCTATGATTCTAAGAAAAGCATGCTGGAGCTTCTGATTTCCAGGCCACTCTAGGATCATATCGCTTCTTCAATCACAAATACTGTTCTGTATTTCCTCCTAAAATATATGCAAAATAAACAGTGCCTACAAACTTTTCCAACAGTTCGTGGAATACCTTATAAGATGACAACATAAAAAATGAAAATATTTCAGATAGTTTGAATAAATTAAAAACAAACAAAAAACATATAACTTATGCAGACTTTTCCAGTATTTATCTATGTGAAAGTGTTTGGATAGAATGCATATACTATACCTGAATGGAAATACAATCAGTATTTACATTAACCTTCACCTCTCCCACTCTTCTCTTCATCCAGCCCTCTTCTTTTCCAGCTACAGTTCATTGCTTTTCCAAAGTGTATAGGCATGTAAAAGCCTTGCAAAAGCCTAAAAGTAGGACCTGATAACTTCTCGTGCAATTTTATAACCAGAAAATACTTACAGAGCATCAAGACTGAATTCTGATTATCAAACAATCTCGCCAAGGCGGTACCATGTACCCTAGATGAATTTTAACTAGAGTACTGCATTAGCTTCCTTTTAAGAATGTCCTATTAGAGAGTCAAAAGTTTTCCTTTAGTCAGTACACATTATGCAGACTCTTTACCCATAACTGGAGCTATACCAGATGTGGGTTCATTACTCATGTTCAGATTCTCTTTTAAGAATAATGTGCAAGCCATGCTAAAATTTCCCTTGTGACCCTTAAATTGAAAAAATAAATTCAGTAACACTGCCTTGGTGCAAGAAGTACTTTCCAAGCAGCATAGTTTTGTGTTTCTTCATTTTTTAAATTATGTTTGGCATTTCAAAGTAGAGAAAGTTTATATTTACATGTGTAAATATTGAGGATATGAACCTAAAGAAGCATTTTAGATGACAACCACCCAGAAATCATACGATATTTTTCCACATTCAGTTAAGATTACAAATATTGTCCTACAAGGATGGTACAACCATACTTTTGACTTGTTCAAAGTATTAATTTTTCCACGTAAAATGTTGTAAAAGTATGTATATGTGATCCAGTCCCTGGGAAACATTTTAGTACTATTTCCTAAAAAGAGTTGTTCACATGCAGCTTGAAAATGAAGTCTTCATAGAAGTGCCAGTGGCTGACAAAGATTACCAAACAAATATAAGCCAACATAAAATTGCACTGTATGTTGCAGTCTTTGCTTTGAAAGGAGTGCAAGTGCAGAAAAATCATGATTCAGCAAATTAGTCTAATTGCTGTTCAACCATATATATATTTGTGTACTTAATCACTATTCTCTGCTCCCCCACCCCATCCCCTTCCCACCTCCCATATGATCAGCATCATCCATATTAGCTCTTTTCCCTTTTTGGTATCTAAAAGACAGTATAAATAAAACAAACAAAACAAAAACATACTAAACATTCTTATGTTCTACTATTTTATTTCCTCTGATAAAATCTTTTCTACCTGGGCAAATCAGGAAAACAAAAAGATTTTTTCAGCGTAAATGCTGAATGAAGATTTTCCTGATTCTTATAATGGTAAACTAGCTGAAAAAACAAGGGGTAAAAGTATGTACCAAAAAGGTACAGGTTAAGAGTATTATGTTTGGTCCATTTGTACTCAGCCATTTAAATAAGATAAATTGAAATACAATGTACTAACTACATATAGAAAAGCAATAGCAATGTCAGGATACTTTGTTTTCTTTCCTGTTTTATCTTTCCACCTTTAACTTTCAAGAAGTTTATTTTTAGGATCATGCAGTGCTCATGAATTTATACAAGTACGATAAAAGCTCAGATACTATCCTTGGGTAAATTTAGCACTCATATCATGCTTTTGAAAAACAACTACCTCAAGTCAAAACCAACCTTTTTTTTTTTTTTACATGTGGATTAATCAAGTAAATCATTGTCCATTATTTTTCATCCTCGGTTAATAAGCAGATATAGGTATGGTATGAATTAAAAAACTATATTAGAAAAGAAGATTGAAATCATTATAATTTGTTTTATTAGCCCATTCAGTCTAAGCTTAATTTATTTTTTTACACTCTAAAAATACCACAATTTTATAAGTAAAATTAATTTCTGTGATGAAATATAATACTTATTACCTGATATTCTGCAGAGGCAGATCACAGTAAGTACTGAAACTTCCATCATTCCACAATTCTAACACAAGAATGGGATAAATACTGATACATTTCATTGCTTTCTCTGTTGAACATTTGAGTAAAATCTTAAACATATTCAATAATGTTCAAAAATTGAAACTTCTTTGAAAATATCTTCTTGTATCTATTGTTGACAATTACACGTTCCTCTTACCTCATTTTGGAGGTCACGGATCATTTTGCTTTTCCTTTCCATTTCAGTCTTCAAAAAGTTAATCTAGAAGTTTTAAAAAAATGCTGAGTGAGTTTTTGAAACATAGGTAAACATCATCTCAAACTTTTTTTTTTTTCGGACTGGCTTTGAAAAAAATACAATTATATCTGGCCCTAACAAATAGTGTTCTAGTACCTTAGAAAACTATTGTTGGTCAACCACATCGGTATAGGTCACAGTTCTTTACTGAATAATCTATAAATGCATACTATGCATACTATGATATGTACTAGGACACATATAATGGAAAGAAGAAAATCACTGCATAAAAAGGCTTTGTACCAGTAGATATAGTATTTGTTCTCTGCAGTGAAGTCCAAGGTGATCTTAAGAAAATTCAAGATTTTATAAAAATATTATCTGACATTATAGTCTATAATATTTTAACCATCTAAGAACACCATATCTTTAACAGCAGGTTTCTAAAAGTTACTTGATTCGAATGCCATGTTACTGGCACTAACAAGATGAAGTTCTCAATTCCCATCAGACTGATCTGTGGAATGAAATGTAATTTTTATATACAATTGCTTGAATTTGGTCCTTTGTCCTTTTTTATTTCAAACATTTGTCTTGGAAGGTAAAACTTTCCATCTTAGTTTATCAAAGAGTTTAAAATACAGTATTTACAAATCAGCCAAAGTTTCTCTTAGGAATAGGCTTTCCTCTGGACTTAAAGAACATAATGGGAAAAAGGAGATAGTGATTATAACAACTAAGATTAAATCAACACAGTCTCTTTACTTTAAGGTATCCACGAGCATCTTCCTCCGTTTTGCACAATTCTCATGCTTATATACCCAATACCCCATTCATTGTTCTCTCCACCATTGATCCAACACTCCACCTACATTCCAGGGAAACTACAGCTCACCTGCCACTGCAGGAAACTTGTTAAGAAAAACAAAATCTCAGAAAAAAATTTACTTTTTGAGTTAGACTACAAATAAGCTGACCTAGAACATAAAGTTTTGAATATCACACAGATCAAAAATGACAGGGAATCTGTGCAATGTGACAGTTGTTCTTAGAATCATGTCCTCACTCAAGTAGGTAGATGTCAGTAATTTAGCCATCACTGGGCTTGACGTCACTCTTATCACTATCAAAAGGGAAGTCACAGAACACTATCACTTAAGAGAGCAAAGTCAGTAAGGGGTACATGGGATGAGTATCAACTGACACACATAACAGAGCTTCTTTTTTAAATGCTTCCCAAATTTTGTCTAAATAATTAGGTAGGTTATGGGAACACTAACTATGTACAGATACCAATGAGGATCATGTTTTAACAAACGATGAATATATTCAGTACTTCTCTAGCGATTATGTCTGCAAATAATGAAATTTGGTCTATGTACAATGTATAATAAATATCAAGTTTTTGCACAACAACAAAAGTCACAATCTAAGTATGAGGTCAGGATTAACTGAAAAAATAAGAAATTAACTATTCACGATACATTTTCTGCTGTTTAAAAGATTTACCAACTACCATTCAATGCTTACAAAAAATATATTGCTCTGTTAAAGAGTATTCTTTTTCTTCACTCTAATTCTCAAGAGAATGTTAATATTCCTTCAAAGCATATCACTTCTATCTAAATATGAATATATATGAAATACCAAAAAAGATACGGTAATGGATTTATTGACTGAGTGCTCTCTATACATAGCCTGTAAATATAAGCTTGGATCTTCCAGGAAAAAGATACCTATGACACCACAAAATTGTTAATTTAACCAGCAAGTTAAACTAGTAATTTATGTTAATTGCTCCTCACATATACCTGCATCTGATATCACTTTTACAGACATTCTAAATAGTGCTAACTTACACATTTTCATTATTCAAGTAAACTAAAACTGTAAGAACACTACTTTTTTTTTTTTTTTTAAAAAAAAAGCTATACCAGCATTAATTAAGAAGCCATTCATTTTTGCTTGCATATTACAGCAGCATTTTTAGAGCTGTTCTACTAAATCTCTAACAGCTGAAGAGCCACTTGTATATCTGTAGAGAGCTACATAGGAGGAATTTATAAGGCATGGCTACTGGAACTACTATATAATCTATCTATCCATTTAAGTAAATCTATGTCTATAATTTCATGCTTTAAGGCAGAGGAGTCTGTACCAGATTATTTGCATGATGCTTTTAGTCAGTCCCAAAGACAGGGAATAACAATTTTGCTTCAGAATCTGAAGTCATAATGTACAGTTTAGGGGCAACTTGCAGTGCACAAACTGCTTTTCAAGAACAAGTGTAAAATTTGGCTTTCTGTCTCCAAATCTTGATAGCATAATACACATGAATAGGTTAAAGCGTAATACACATGAATAGGTTAAAGCTCAGCTTTAATATAAACGTACACAAAATGAAAAAAATTAAACTATGAAACTTTCTACATAGAATCATAGAATGGCTTGGGTTGCAAGTCGCCCTACAGGATCCCCTAGTTCCAACCCTCCTGCCATGGGCAGGGACATCCCACCAGACCAGGTTGCTCAAAACCCCATCCAACCTGGCTTGGAATACTTCCAGGGATGGGGCATCAACAGCTTCTCTGGGCAACCTGTTCCAGGGCCTCACCGCCCTCATAGGAAATAATTTCTTCCTAATATCTAACCTAAATCTACCCTTATTTAAAGCTACATCTTTTCCACTTCCTACCCGCTCTTTTTTCTTGTTTGACATTCAGCTCTTTCTTAATGTTGGCTGTCTTTAATTATTATCTAGCTGTAATTATGAAAATACGTAATGAAAATGGATTGGTGTTCTAAGGCTGAACTGCAATATTAAGCAAGGACACTGCTTCTGTCTCCTGGAGACAGACATCCAAGGTACTCAGAGCTTTGTGTGCTTCAGAGCTCATTATGTTTATTAAAGGCAACAGCTTCCATCCAGTAGCCTTTACTCACAGCAGTCTGTGACCTTGAAATGTTCAAATTAAATTTTCCCCTATCGAAATACAGAATACTTTAGCAGATGGCAGTGATCTAATTCTAAGAGTCAGACAATAGTTAGTTATTCACTACAGACGAAGGATGAAGGAATACCAATATAAAGTCATTACTGCACAGTCAAAGCTCAGCTGTACACTTATTCGCTTACCTCCAGACATCTTGTACATTGTTCAGGACTAAGACCTGAGCAGTTAAGATAGGACTGAAATACACTCGCCAACACTTAACTACTTAGGTAATATTTCATAGCCCTTGTATACTCAATATTCATTTTCATCGTCTTATTTTCAAGTTAATGTAAGAAGTGATTCCAAAAGCCAGAGAGAAGGGGTTACACTGTTACATTTAAACATAAAAATAAAAAAATTCCCACCTTTGGAAAAAAGTGTTTGGCAAAGTGTTAAATTCTTCTGAAAGCAAAACTAAACATATATTTTTGCCTATTAGGATTTCTTAGATGAACGTAACTTTTAAGTTGTAAGCTGTATTTTAATCAAGAAACATTTTTGTCACAGACATTTAGGACTTGGACCTGTCATAAGAATTGTTAGTAAACAAAACACATTGCTCAAGTGAAATGGACGTCCTATCTTTTTATGAAAAACATTTTAAGCATGAGTTGAAGATAGCTCTAAAGATTCTTGTTTGTCAGTGAATCTCTCTGAAATCAATTTTGCATGTTCTAGTTGTATTTTACTACTAAGAACACCCTACTGATATCAAATTAACCATATCATGGTGACAAGTCATGAACAATCTATTACTTAATTCTAATTTTTCATAATGAATACCGAGAAGCTGGAAAAAAAAAGATTTTATGCTGACATATTTTCTGCATTATTTTGACAGGCTGTATAACAATTGTATTGTCAAACAACTCCATCACCATGTCTTTTTAAAAATTGTTACCATGATATAAAATAGCAGCAGGAACAAAATGAAAAGGCAGACCTAGCTTCATCTACTTACTCTACCTTCCCTGTTTTTTTTCTTGCTATCCTTGAGGTCATTTTCCTGTTCCATTCTTTACTTTCTCTTTCACCAACAACAGTCCATCTCATTTTATAGACTTTGAAGTTAATGGAAAACAACTTTGCAAATTTTTTCCTTCCTAAAAAATAACTGTATCATTGAGGATACTAATAGTATGAAGTGCAGACAAGTGAAGAGCCCTTATACAAAAACCTCTCAAGGGTTTGTTAACCTAGTGCAGAGATACAGAATCACTACTTATCTATGTATTCAAGTTCACTGAAAAAACACTTGAAAGTTACATAAATGTGTCATTTGTCCTCTGTTTCTTTGTTAACAAATGTGAAAATTGGTCCACACTCCCTAATTCTGTTTCTTGAAGAAGTAATTTCACCTCACATTTACACATAGTTTGACTTTATTAACTGCACTACAACCTATTATAAACTACTTTGGTAATTATTAAATGCATACCAAAAAGCTCTGTCAGCCTTCTACCTGCTGGCTAAAGAGGTCAACAGGTTATATGGATTTGTCCTATACAGACAGAACATTTTGTATACGTATTGTACACCTAAATCCAGCAGAATGCTCTTAACAAACATAATTTTAGAAATATTTCTTGAAAGATAAATAATGCATAGTTCTATTGTGAGCTGGCAGGTACACCAGAGAAGCTCCTCACAATAAAAAGCATTCTGTAAGACTGCATTTGACCTTGAACTTTGCAACATAGGACTATTTGAAAATTTAAACCATCCTCACCACAATAGTTTTCCTCTGCACATTTTATTATCCTGGATAGAGGCATGAATTGAACCTAATTCTGCCATATAATTTCTAGAAAAAGAAAAAGCTTGCCCTAACATGCTTGGCTTCTCTAATCCTAAAGAGTTAATAAATAAATATATAACAGGCTAAACATGCACAACAAATTTCATAACATTTGTGCTATCCTTTATAACTGTTGCTGACAAATCATTTGTGCAAATGGTAGTGAAAAGTGTTGCTGTATGTTGCACAAGATTTGGTTCTAAAGTGTAATGCATTGCTGTAGCTGTAGCATCTTTTTTTCTTTTGGTTTACTCTGAGCCCTTCAATACTTTCCAGGTTATTTTTCATGTAATTTGACTGATGTAATTCTTGCAAATTCTTGCATACTCTTTTGGATTTACATAATTGAAACACTAATTACCATCACACAGATCATATGTTCCCTGTTGAACACATACAAACAATTAACATGCTGTAAGCATTATATTATGTCTCCTCAAAAAGAGCAGAAAATGAATATATATATATATATATACACAACCATTGTTTTCTCCAGCGTTTAATGCACATGGCTTTGAGAAACGTAATTCAATTCTTATTTACTCAGATAAAAATCAATATTTAGTTAGTTCACTGAGTCCTGTAGAATAAAATATGCTTAAGTTTGGTTAGAAACAAGAATCACAATTAGAATTAAATTAAAGCTTCCATTCTCAGGCTAGGCTTGCCTCGAAGTACCTAGACCTTCTTTCAAAGCAGTCATATTGCTTTCAAAAATACAGGAAACAGAGAAACCATCTGAAGAGTAACACTGTGTGACAGTAATAATATTTATTTCCATTTCTATTGCAGCTTTCATCTGAGGGCCCTGAAGCACTTTTTGAATATTCATTCAGTCTCACTGTAGTGGTGAGTTTCATTACATACATCGTACCCTGCGGCATAAAGAAATAAATGTCACAAACCAAGGAGCCAGTATTGCTTTCCTTAAAATCAGTGGCAGATTTAATACTCTTATTGGCAAGTTTTAGAATACAGCTCAGGAGTTCAGTTTCTCTAACCATCTGACAAGTCCAAGTTCATTTCTATTATCAATTCAGAATGTGTATTTTTTTGTGTGTGTGTTTTCATTGTTGTTAGTTTGTTTGTTTGTTTTCCTGCAATGGATTTGTACTCTTCCCAAGTTCTATGCTGGAGGCTGAGTTTATGCAAGGAACTGTTGCTCAAGTTAAAAAGATAGCATTACATCAAAAAAAACAGCCAATAATCCATTCACTACAGCTGAGATTTATTTAACGCAGCAGGATTAATTTTCAATACCAAAATCTAATATAGAGATTTAAAAAAAAAAAAAAATCCACTCAATTTGTAGGGCTAGAATTTGCTCTGCCACCAAAGCATCAGTGCATCTGGAAAAGACAACTTTGGAAAAGCATGTTTTGCATACTTATCAGAGAGGATTAAGTTCTAATTCTTATTTCAGGACAATATATCTTGCCTCAGTACAAAATCTTAAAACAAGGACAGATTTATGTATGTTCATAATAATTAACAAACTTATATATATATATATATATATATATAAAATATATACACACACACGCATATACTCTTCCCTGATTACCAAGGAAGATCCAAGATACTCTTTTCAAGGTTCAATTCAGCATTCAGTTTACTTATTTTTTCCCAATCAAAAAGAGACGAGGGCTTTTATTCTCTGTAGAGGCCTACAAGTGCCAACAATCCAGTAATTATATGTTGTGGGGCATGAAGGAACAGGTAAAACAGTATCTTTACCCTTCTGACTTCTGAGCAACAAAGGGAAAAAAAAGAGCGCTTTCAAAGATTATCTCAGCTGAAAGAAACCTGCAAGAGAAATACTTACTTCAAAATCTACCTTGTTTCTAATTAGAATGGAGCACGTAAAACTATTATATATATATATATATATATATATATATATATATATATATTATAAATACATACTATATATTTATAACCAAAATCCAGCATAACCCATATAAATGACAATTCAAAACTATATGAAAATTCAGGTTAAGCATTGATGTTACAAATGCTTAAGTCTGTAGCTGAAGGACCTACATGTGCCTTCCCAGCCTACTTATATCTAAGAATCAAGCAAAGATTTTTTTTTTTATTATTTTCCCCTGTGATAGCAAAATCTGGCTACTTATGTCCCACAGCATTACAGTGCTATATACAAATCCAACTAATTGTACTATTTATCCAGAATTAAAGCATGAAATCTTAATGGGACTTACTACCTTCGTGTAGTGACAATTATATCTTTTTGTATGATCAAAATCAAGCTTTCTGCTGTTTATTTTCTTGCTGAAAATCAATAGCAAATCAAAAAAGTTAACGACAGTATGACAACATAAATTGGTATAGATGAGACATGAGGGTCCATAAAGGTAACCTCATCGGCGTAAGGACTTCGTTCCAAACCTCTGAGAGGCTAGGTACACACATCTAAATCCTACAGAAATTAGTGAAGATGAATATCTTAGGGTTTGACTTTCACCACATCCTTTCTTCTGAAGCTTGTCCAGTACTAACATACTTGAAACATTAGATTTTAACATAAGATTTATTTATTTTTTTTTTTAAATGTGCAAACATATTTGAGATTACAACAAACTGCTGAGGCAGGAGGTTTAAAAAAAAAAAAAGACAGAGGAAAAAGTAATGGAAGAGGGACAGGGAATCACTTACGGTAGCTTGCTGCTTTTCTGCTTTCTCAGCTGCCTCATTAAGCTGCTTTTGAAAGGCCTCCTGAAGAGATTTCATTTCTTCCCTAGTTTGTTGAAAACATAGAACACAAACTTCATCACAATTATCCATTAAGAAATTATTCTTCACTTTCAAGAAAAGGCACCTTTAATTACTCAGAGTAATGGACATATGTGCTGTATCTACAGGTGTTGCTAATAACACTACAATGACCCCATGAACTGTAGTACCAATGCAAGACAAATTACCTATGATGGAAATTGTCTACCTTTCACATCTACCAAGAAGCATGCTGTGCAAAACATCTGCCAGTGCATAATTTCTAGCAAGAGATTGGCACAATAAGAACAAGAAAAGCAGGCTACTGAAAATACACTGAACTGGCACCACACTAATATCAACAGCTTGTTAAAAAAAGTAATAAAAATACTCTTATATAATTCAGCTTTCACTTGGCTCTTTCTAGAGAGAAACAAGAGGAAATTCAGTAGAAGATTCTGGCATACAACTGGACAAGAGAAAAAAAAGTAGTTGTTCGGATCAAAAAAGCTTTGCGTTACTGATGTAATCAGAAAATTTCTCCAAAGATGATTGCAGCAAGCTGAGATCCTCTGCTGGTCATCTCTTTGTACCCATGACAGATTTTGGAGCTGTTACAAAGTACCAGAGTGACATATTTCAGAACAGCTGCAGAGCATTATCAGTGCTGCTGCTTGCATGGACAAACCTCTAGGAATAAGGACCAACATAAAACTGGGTCTATATACAGCTGATAATTAAACCCAATGAAAAGTAAATTGGAGTGGAAGGCTTCTAGTTCAGACAAGAACAGAATTTGTGAGCTGCTGTTTCTTAGCTGACACCTCAATTACTTTTGCAATTTTGGGAAGGTTGGTACAAACAGATTTAATTGAGATAGTGACTGAGCAGCATGAAACCGATGTATCATCAACACAGTACAGCTCCGTTTATTGTATAAACAGATGTGATCATTCCAAAACGTTGATGGTGCACAACAATAACAAAACTGGAGACACCGTAGTAAGTGACCAAATTTTACTTGCAGCTTGAGAAGTACTGAAGAACTCACACAAAAGGAATAATAATAAAAAAAAAAAATCTAATGGGAAGTCAGCAGAGCTAGCACAAGCCAAGATTCTAGCACTCCAAACTTTACTGTCATCCATCACCACAGGAAATAATCAAAGCAGTGCTCGCAGACCAGACAGAGCTCACATTTGTCCAAACCAAGTTGATTGTATGATTAATATTGTAATATATTTTGGATTGTGGTTCAAATACAGCACATTTAAGTGGAACCCTAAGTTCACTGTTCTTGACTTACTGCAGAAATATTGCCTGAGTTTCTTGGCAAATAAACTGTGACCATTTGTTAAATTCTATGAGGGGGATTCCTTGGCACATTGTTAACAGTTGTTTCTTATATTGGACTTCCATAGCTCTCAAAGTAAAATACAGTGAGCTTGTAAACAGTTTTCAAGTACCCACAATACTTCCAAGACATTTTATTGAAGTATATATCAAAAGCCTTTTCTTTGCTGCAGGAGTGTGAGGGTTGCTCAGTAGCATACTGCATGTTGCATTGATTCCCAGTCTGTCTCTGGGAACTGCTGCTGTGCAGTAGTATACTCGGTAGTTGATACCCTTAGAAGCACAAGTTCACATTTCCTTTTGGATGGACTTTGGGACCAAGGGGACATTTAAGAAAGATATTAGGAAAACAACTTGGAGTATATGACTAATGTATTTAGTTTTCCCTTAACCCACTAGATTTTTCCTATCAGCAACTCAGAACATCTATTCACTGTGTAGTCTTAATACTTGTAAATCACTTAATGTCACTACTTTATATAAGAGTTGCACAACAGTCAAACCACTGCAAAAACACAGTTATGTATGAAGGATAGAGCCCATGGCAGGGGCAGCTATGATGCTGAGAAATATACCTTTCAGTTGTATCAAATCAATATAACATATAAGTGTTTAAATAGAATAATTGCTGAACTAAATGCTTTAATCATTTAATAGATTTATCTGGAATATCTGAAAGATTCTGATGTATGTGATCCTTCTCCATGGAAGTAAAAATGTAAAGTTCTGTGGTATTTCATTATGGCTTCAATTTGTTTTGTATTGAAGAACTGAAGGTCGTTGTATTGCAAGCCTTCTATACAACAGTGTAATTTTGTATGTACTTCTACTAAATGCAGTATCAGCAATAAAAGGAATAAAGAATTTAAGTATTGCATTTCTAACAATGAAGGCAGTATGCACTGTACTTTAAGTTTTTAATATATGTTTTTCTTTCTAGACAAAAATTTGAGAAACATATTGTTTCAGATGAAGTGACCGCTCCCTATATTAGTTATGTTTGAATTCCAATATTTAAGAGAATTAGGTCACACAGTGCTGAGAAATAACAGTACTAATGAAAAGAAAGTGTCATGTAGAAGGGTCAAAACCCTTTTCATTAGCAGATATCTCACTGTAGCATTTTAATGCCTTTTCCTCATATATGTCCAATATCAGCTTGTATGTCATTTGTTTTCAAAATTTCCCTGAATAACATTCCTTGCCTTTATTTTACTGTTATTCTTATGATCAGCAGCGCCCAGACTACATTAGTGTTTATAATTTAAGGCAGAAAGACGGATGGCCTTTTGTAATCTTATATCTTTTTGTCTAGAAAGGAAAGAAAAGGAAGAAGGTGTGTCTTACCTTTGCTTTTGGCCCAGTTCCAGCAGTTTCTGCACATCACCTCTGGCTGATGCTTCATCATTTTTCAAAGACTGGTAACAAAGCAAGAAACCAATTACCAAAGAGATCTTGAATGTTTCTCATTTGTTAAATGATTAATTGGGACCTCTTTCATAAAACATTCCCAGTGAATTACAGATATTAATGATAAAAGGTTAGAAAAGTAGGAATAGCCTGACTTTTCTCTTCAGCATAACTCACCACTGCTAACTGTACACATCTGTTTTGTCTGTTTTAAGTGAGATCTGATTACATGATATAAGTTTAGAAGCAACAAAAAAGCATTAAGAAGGCAAGACAAATACAAGTGTGAGTACAGAATATAATACCAGAGACCTCTTTGCATATCTCTGGATCTCTGAAGCATTAAGTCTAAAATACCTCACAGTATAATTTTGCTGAGTACTACCTTCAACTTTGCTGCATAAAAAGCCCATTCTAAAATAAAGTAGCTACATGCTGGATCACATTTCTATAAGAAATAAGAAAAAAATATATTATAAAAAAAGGAGTGGTAAAGTATTTAAGGCAGCAAGGGGGGGAGTGGTGGTGGTGAGAAAATGTTCTATAGGTAACAGTTCACATTAATTAGAACCAGAGAAGTCTGGTAAGACGATATAACACAATAATGTACTATAGTATATTACTGACACACAGTACACATTTTTTCCCGTAAAAAGATAGCAGGATGCTACTCCATATATTTTTTCCCAGCTAGCTTATATCATCATAAAGGTAAATATGCAATGTCAGAAAAATACCATCCATTAAAAATGCATGTAATACAGGGAAAAATCTCAACTTAAAGGGAGTATGAACGTTTTCACTAGGCCAGCACATTGTATCAGTCAGAGACAAACATGCTCTTGAGTGATCATCTGGTGATTTCAGTACTTTGAATCCAGAGCAGGATCTTTACTTTTCACTCTGAAGTGCTGATTGGACTGTGAAGTTAATCTGACTATTGTCCTTTCAGTTTATGTACAATACCCCCAAAATCTCCCAAGTTAAATGCAGAAGTGTCTCAGCTCTAGTTGGCTGACTGCCAGCTCGTCTAATACAATTTATCAGTTGAACTTGTAAAGTAATCCCCTGCAGCAAATCCAGTGACTCTGTGTAGATGGCATATCAGCAAGGTAAAGTCAGCAGCTACACTAGGCTGTGTATATGCAATTTGTCAGCAAAGATGCAGCCTACAACAGTAAAGGAAATCCCTTCCTAGTAGCTGCCAGGGTAAATAGGCAGGGTAAGTCCACTAATACAGCTTATTCTTATTCTGTTCCTCTTTTTGTTCTACTGTACTATATTTTATTTATTGAGTAAATGGTCAAAGGGATTTCAGATTCATTCAGACTGCATTTTCCTTGAAAACATCCATTTTACTTTCAGTGCAATATCAACAAAATTATTATTTGCATATTAAAATCAGCAACAACAACAACAAAACACACATTTTTTGAAGTAAATAGGCTGCAATCCTATGTCACAAAACCCAGATGTAACCCAACCTGGAGGTTTACTTTAATTCCCTCAAGTTCTTTAGAAGTCTTCGACAATTGACGAAGGATATTGCTCCTTTCCTTAAAGACTTCTTTCAGCTGTCTCTCCAGTTCTTCGTAGCCCTGTCTAACACAGAAAACAAAAGCATGAGATCCTCTCACAACATTCCTCAATGTATTTGAAAACAGTTCACCCAAATTTAATTAACTCCAACAAGATCCCAAATTGGAATGTGGGAAGGTGCCCCCCTCCACCTACCCGTATAAAAACTTGCTTTCTCCCAATTTAGATAAACAGATGTGTTAAATGTTAACCTGATGTGCTGCATCTGAGTATATAAATCAGACTGAAACACTGGTAATTGTGTATTGTTTGTGTTGAACATGAGACAGAAAGGATGTGTTTAACATGAATGATGGGATAGTATGAGATTTTTCTTGTTTTGAAAGATATTCATTCCACACACGAAACCAAGCAAAACTTTCACAGTACAAAGTTTCATGACACCTAGTAATTTGGGGAAAGGATGATTCAGTGCTGTCTGAACTTTGTAAAGCCTATTTCATATAAAAATTTCCCCTGACTGAAATCTCCCTGCAGTACAAACTAGAACCAAAAATATGCTAAGAGGAATCAAACTTATATATGAATTAATTAGTAAGTCAAAATATTTTGTCTAACCCTTTTAAAAACAGTAATTCTTTCTTACAAAGTAATTATAGTTTTTAAAGTTTTCTGTAAAATCCCCAATGAAATCCATCTGACATATTGGTTTAGGTTTCATTTTCAATGAAATATGGATCCAACTCTCACATGCCGTTTCGTGTAAAAAGCAGACATCTCAGATAATTATAAAACAACAAACTTTTTCATTTAAAATCATGGTTTTGAAGAAGACTGATCAGTAAACATCCATTCCTTGTACAAGTGCAGTAGGGGGTCTTTTTTTCCACTAACCTTGCAGTAACTCTACTTGTAAGTAACCCTTAGTGTCTCTAAGATGGGGAATAAAGAACCTCAACTCTGCAACATTGGTGCTATTTTCTGATCAGACCTAAGACCTTGAAGTTAAACGGTAATCTTAACATTCCTTTAATGGATTTTGAGTACGCTCTTAAGCAAAGCAAGTCACTAATGTAAATGTGCTATCTAATATCAGTCATATCTTCGCAATAGAGGCATCACAAAATATGATTTATGAAAAAAGAAAACGGTATTTGGATACCTAGCAGAGATGAAAGTGAATGAAGTATCTCTTCCATCAACATAACACTTTAGACAAAGTATCTTCACTTTATATTGAAGTTTGACCAATATTCTGCTCACGTTGCCAGAATGTGGCAGATCAAAAAGCATGGAACTGTTTGAGTTTGCATCTTTCTAATGACACACAAATATCTCCAGTTTCTCACTGCTGCAAAAATAAGAACAGGGATGTTTTGGCCTGCAGTGTAGTACCCAATACTTTCAGTGAAGATCATCAGCACACACTAGGTTGACTTCCATTTTTCAGTAGAAATTTTATGTTAGAGGACAGCTGAAGAAGAAGAGAGGAGAGAGGGCTTCCTCTGCCCCCCAATAACAAAAAATCTTAAGTTTTCCCAGGATGGAAAAACACAAACTAAAATCTAATGCTTCCTCTACCTGGTAAATAAAATACTCAGCTTTCATCAAGTTATTTTATTCTTTTGATATGTTTTGCTTTTCCTCTCAATTTGTGAATGAACTTTATTAGAAGAAATGGTGGCTTCAGACCATTTCTATTATGTTCATCTACCAAATACAAGGAAAAATTGGAAATCTTGGGGAACAAGAAGTGCATCTGAGAACAGCTTTATGAACACGTAGGGCAAAGTCCATGCAAGAAGATTATGTCAGGACTCGATTACATGTAACCTATGTAGTAACTCAACAGCAATCTGGTTGTCCCTGATATATAATAACTAATGTTATCAGAAGTACAGGATCAAACACAGGTCAGTCACATCATAGGTTTACAAGGAAAACCCATATGCTGAGAATTTGAACCTTCCACAATTCAGCATTATTTACAACCCAGTTTTTGCTTCATATGTTTCTCTCAAGTTGCATGACAACCTACTGTTATGTGAACTAAATCTAGCCAGTGCTAGAACACTTGATAAATACTAACATTTTAGTTGTTACATGCAACGAATATTATATGCATTAAGCTTTATGAAGAAACACCTACAGCTTTTGTCACCACCCCGGCTACATGTGATTTTTAATAAGGTATACATCACAATAAAAGAGCTGGCTCACCTCGGTGCCAGGAACAATATTAAGTGTAATCAGCCTGACAAGCTTCAGAGAATACTCCTATTGTAATTTGATAATGAACAGAGGTTAAGCACGAATTTCCTCCTGCTAAAGTAATCAGGTAGTTTCAGTAAGGTCACCATTTCCATTCTTCTTTAAGCAGCACAAAACATGTATTAGACTTTTGCCATTGAAATGTCATGCTTTTGTTTAAAGTGAAGCCCTGCATTAAAAAATCCAACCAGGTGGTAACACTGTCTTAAATAATCACTTCAAATTAAAGCCTTGTCCAGGACTTTAAATTGCTTGATCTTTAACAGTTGCTAAAGAATTGTTAATTTAATTGTTCCTTAAATTGTTGACAATATTACTTCTGATATTAATCTTTGATTCTTAGCACTGTGTCCAAGGACAGTGTTCATGTATCTGACGACAGTAAAATTCAACTTTGCACATGGCTATTTATAATACAACTGCAATTTCTGCATTGAAAAGTTAGGTCGTTTAGACCAACCTAGAGCAATTCAAGTGAAAAATAAAATTAAAAGTAAAAAAGGTGAATTTGTCAATACAAAATAGTATTTTGTATTTATATAGTATACTATATTGTAGTCATGAATCACTTAGATTATTCAACTATTCAAGGACTCTCATTATTTCAAATAATTGAATATATCTTCACTTTTGCACCTTAATAAAAACAGGATTCCCAGGACTGAGTTTAAGCAAAGATAAAACAAAGACTTAAGCACTCAATTGTTTTTCTTATTCCTGCCTTCTTGAATTACGAGTAACTGAATTTCAGTCTCCCACACATTTGATGAACTCTCTTTGGAAGGTCTTACACACATATGCAGTATCATTTTAAGTATGGACAGACAGACCATTCTAGAAGTCAATTTTCCACAACAGCATACCCATACCCTGTTAATATAACAGCTGTGCTGTTATTTTCTGAAATTCATAATAAAAAATCTATTATTCCCATCATGACATAGTAGCAGTATTTTTTATGTAAAATCATCTAAATCACAAACTAAGAAGTCCAGAAATATAAGATATACAGAATTTGGTCCTGACAAGTATCAAACTCCTCTGAATCTGATTAACAAGATAGTTATTTAATTAAGGGGAAAAAAAAAAAGAAAGAAAAAAAAAAAGACATAAGATGTAAAGCAATTGGACCAGACTTAAACAGCATAATTCCTCTGACATCAGATTTGAACAGAAGGGACATCTAAGCTATATGTAGGTATCTGAATGAAACATAGAGCTCTTTAAGAAGGATGGCATCATCCCTCATCATTGAGGAGAAAGAAAAAATAAATAAAATTATGAGGCTTATAGGGAAATGTTTAGACTTGATGACACATTATGGGGGCATGAAGAGAGAATGGATTCTTGCAATCAGAAAAACAAGCTCTCAACTGAAAGATAGGCCTATGCCCAACTTGGATGCCAGTTTGGTAGTACAGGACAGTTTGGGAAGAAGTTGACTCAATCAGTGTAGCACCATACCATGCCATAAACACTGCAAAATCCCAGCAATTTTCTGAAACCTTCCAATCCTCAAAAACTGTCAGAGTTTCCTACTTCTTTTGCAGTAAATTACACATGGGGAAAATAAGTTTAAACCTATTTCTAGGAGCTTCACTAGTTAATTATACACAGATTAAATCTGTTCTCTGAATAGTAGGTTACACCAGTTACACCATTCTGCAAAATGAAGTGTCATTATCAGCACACTCACCTGAGACTAGAACAAATATTAAACATTTTATCAAGAATATGCATTTAAAAATGTACATTATAAAACAGAATAATTTAGCAGTACTTTGTATGTTAAGGTCATCTGTAATACTGTAACGGCAAACTGTTTCACATATATATCACCAGACTATTGATGTAGTGTCAGTGTAAGTCCCAATATCACTTGTTTTCAGGGAATAACATTCCCTTATAGTTCTAAGCTTAGTCAGCTGTTTTGACTCTTCTATTACTCTTACTGACACAATTGAGTGTATTATAGTAAACATTTCAATGGATTCTAAGTTTTAGCATGCAACAGAGACAAATGTGTAGCAACTCCACCTTTCCATCCCCCACCTCTGACTGTTATTTCCTTAAACATCAGAAGTGCAGCTTTTAGTCTTCAAAATATGGATCAAGTTTCTCACTGAATACTAGATAGAATGGAAGGACAAAGGAAAATTGATTTTGTTTTCTGACTGTTTACAAAGCTTTTATTTGAAATGACAACTGTTATAAAGATTTCGATTACTTATGGTACACAAGCTTTCATTGCAGTCGGGGACATTTAAAACAACTGTAAACCTCCAGTTTAAGACAAGAAACTTGGATGGATGCATCTTTCAGCAAATCTGTTGTCACTTATATTCTTATATCGCTTGTAATCTGTTGTCACTTATACAAGATGCTTTCTCTATTTTTCATTTTTCTGCTCTACTTGCAACCAACAGTTGAGGACATCCTACTGTAAATTCTAAGAAAATGAGGTGAGATTATGAAAAGGACACAGCACTAATGTGTTCAGCTTTTTGTTTGTTTTAAAGCACCAATAGTTATGAAAAGAGTAGACAATTCCTTTCCTTGCATCATAAACAGTAATATTGCTTACAAAGTATGCTTGTCAAGTGCAGGATGTCCCAGGTGTTTCTAAAACAATCACTTAAGAGAGATTCTTGGGGGCAGATGGGTACACATGGATGCAGTTTGTATTCAAGTGAGAAAAAGACTCATAGCAATTATGAATCAACATACCTCGAAGTTGAAGATAAGAATCTCTAAAATTGTAAAAATAAGCAAAATTGTGATGGAAATCATCGTTAAAGATAACAGGGCACCACATTGTTGCTTTTTCTCTTCGTAAATATGAGTATTTTAGATATAGAAATTCAGTGTGAGGGAAGTTATTATTAACCAACAAACAAAATTATCCAGTTATCCAAATAAAGTAGGCAATATATACTATATATAATTATATTATGGATATGTTACAATACTGTCTAGACTCAGTTTCAAGTATATTAATCTAATGTCAGTCATTTATGAATGAAAATGACATTTGGAAAACAAAAATCACATAAACTTTAAACTGAACAGCAGATAAGTCCTTACTGAAATCCAGCCTTTGTCAGATACAAAAATTCTCCACAATCAAATGGCATGTATGTTATATGTTTTGTATTTGGGCATTATCTGAACATTGTGTTCCAAACTGAAAAAATAAATTAAAGGAACTCAAAAAGTTGTGTATTTAGGGAGAGCCAAGACAAATTATTTACCTGACCTCTATAGTTTGTGCATCAAAATATTTGGTTCGAATATTTCACCCCCCTACTGAGAGTAATAAATAAGCATGGGGTCCAGGCTTGTTTTATTAGCAGTTCCAATAAAAATCACTTCGTCAATACTTAACATGACTACTAAGCATGCTTAAGCATCCTATCTATTCTAACTATAAATCCCACAAAACAGTAGCAGCTCTGGTGCATTTTATTTGTTTTTTAAACAGCAGATAGAGAACCAGGCCCTTTTCACCTATTTTCTCCTACTTTTTAATGTGCTGATTGTAAATAAAACAAAATCAACCTAGCATCTTTTTGGCAGACTCTTGGCTCTGTAGAATCAATGACCCACCAGGGAAAACATGCAACTGTCAGTTCCCATCAGTGACTAATGGAACAGAAGGAGACTTCTGAAAACTTGTAGTTAGCTTAGATACATGGCTTCAGGAGATCAAACAGCAAGTTGACCTGCCCTGTATAACTTCATAATGAGAATGATGACCCATGGTGGGGGGGGGGGGGGGGGGGGGGGGGGGAAGAAAAACAAAAGCAAACAAACAAACAAAAGACTTCTATTGATCTACTGAAAACTGCTTAGACCACAAAAGCAGAGTTAACTTCATGAGGAAGGACTGTATACAACCCTGAGACTGATTGCATGCTAAAAGAAGTGCCCCCCTTCCAAACATCGATAGGTGGGCTGAGCTTTTTTTCCTTCAATAAAACATTCAGTAGGCACTTTACCAGTAGCAATGAATCTTTATTGAATCCATAAATCCACACAGATATAATATGGAACAGACACTTACAGCTTCTCAAAGTTATCAAACACTACACAACTGTTCAAGTACAGACTGTATAACTGTAGACTTGTCCACTGCATGTACAGTTGACTTTTCATATCAGTTCTACAGGGTTTAGTCTTTAATAGAAAAAGCATTCATTCCAAAAACATTCTCTTTTGGATAGTTAACATAATTATTTTTCAGTTCTGATATTCTTCATCATTTATATCTATAACATTGCCTCTGCTTGGATTTTCTACTGCAAATTTAAAACTTTTGACTATGACCTCAATGTTACTACCCTTCAATCCAGTACTCTTGTACTATCATCAAGAGATAATGAACAATGTTTTCTTCCAACATCTCTGACAATAGTCAGGCTAACATTTCTGTCTCAGCTAGCTATATAATTTCATCTCTTACTTGGTTTAGAATTTTATGTTTAGTTCTGCTGTTAATAAAAATAGACCTACCAACATAATGACGTCTATAGGAAACTTCCCACTCTTTTTCTGTTATCTCAGTTCATATAAAATTTAGATAATTCCATGTTGCTTGGCAAAAAAAGTCAATGTGGGTAGTACGAAAGTCTGTTTCACTGTTCAGCAACTTAGTTTAGAGAAGGTCATTGGTCAACTCTAATCAGATGACAGTTCTAGAAATCAAAGTTCTAAAACTGTTTTTTTGTTTGTTTGATTTTTTAATAACACGGAGGCAACAAGAAGAGAAATTAGTCCCAGATCATTTGACTCCACATACTCAAGTCTGTATATGTACACACAAAGACATATACATTTGTAAACATATGCAAGACCTATGGCTAGTATAGATAATTATTTCTAGGCAGAGACATGTCTCAGGGAACATTGGCTTTAAATGCAAGCTGGAATCCTATAATCACACTAAAAAGATGCATTATGATCACCTAGCAGTATTTTCTTCAGATATGGATTTACCAAAGTCCACTCATCATTTGTGCTGACAGTACAAAGGCCAGCAACACAGTACAAGGTTAACTAAGTTAAATCAATTTCATCCACTCAATGTTTAAAACTAAACATGACTTGTCTTAATGTTGAGCTACCCGCTTGGCATCATGTGTCACTTCTCAAAAGCTACTAAGCATTAGTATTTAGTCACTACTAAGCATTAGTATTTTGAAACATATCCATTATGAAATCATAACATGATTTTTAAAATTATTTTCATTTTTAATTCAAATATATTGGCAAATTAGGTTAGCAAATTCAATAAGAGACATCATGTCACACCATGGAGCCCAAGCTCTTCTGAGGACTCTTTTGCATTCCTTGATACTCAGCACTATGTTAAATTGTCTTCTTACTGGTTTAGAGTGCTAGCAGAGCAAGCACCTGTCTGTCTGAAGAAGACAATACATCAGTAACCTGAAAAAAGCAACTCCTGTGCAGAAGTTATGAAAGCGCCACAATACAAGAAGTATACAAAACTTCTTATCTTGGCTCCCAGACAGGAAAGAACATTTGTCAGTTTTAGTTGTTACATCTTTGGTCATGCAACACTGAAGCCTTATCCAGGGGAGCAGTCAATCTGTCTTGGATTCTTGGTAAGCTTTACAAAACTATTTGTGTGTCCAGGGTAGTTAGGCCGTGGTAAGCCACCTCATTTTGGTGGTCAATGGCTCTATGTCCAAGTGGAGGCCAGTGACAAGTGGCATACCTCAGGGGTCTGTCCTCAGACCAGTACCATTTAATACCTTTAGCAACAACATAGACAGTGGGATTAAGTGCACCCTCAGCAAGTTTGCAGGTGACACCAAGCTGAGTGGTGTGGTTGATACAAGAGAAGGAAGGGATGCCATCCAAAGGGACCTGGACAAGCTTGAGAAGTAGGCCGATGTGAACCTAATGAGGTTCAACAAGTCTAAGTGCAAGGTGCTGCACCTGGGCCGGGGCAATCCCAGACATCAGTACAGACTGGGTGAAGAACTCACTGAGAGCAGTCCTGCAGAGAAGGACTTGGGGGTTCTGGTGGATGAAAAGCTTGACATGAGTTGGCAGTGCGCGCTTGCAGCCCAGAAGGCCAACTGCATCCTGGGCTACGTTATAAGAGGAGTGACCAGCAGGTTGCAGGAAGCGAATGTCCCCCTCTATTCTGCCTTTGTGAGGCCCCACTTGGAGTACTGTGTCCAGATTTGGAGCCCCCAGCACAAGAAGGATGTGGAGCTGCTAGAGCAGGTCCAGAGGAGGGCCACAACGATGATCAAGGGGCTGGAGCACCTCCCCTACAAAGACAGGCTGACAGAGCTGGGGCTGTTCAGCCTACAGAAGAGAAGGCTCTGGGGCTACCTCACTGCAACCTTTCAGTACTTGAAGGGGACTTCTAAAAGAGATGGAGAGCAACTCTTTGCTCAAACAGATATTCACAGGATGAGGGGGAAAGGTTTTAAACTAAAAGAGGAGAGATTTAGATTATAGGTTAGGAGGAAATTCTTCACTCAGAAATTGGTGAGGCACTGGAACAGGTTGCCCAGAAAGGCTGTGGATGCGCCAACCCTGGAGATGTTCAAGACCAGGTTAGATGAGCAACCTGATCTAGTGGGTGGCATCCCTGTCTACGGCAGGGAGGTTGGAACTAGATCACCTTTGAGGTCCCTTCCAACCCAAGCCATTCTATGATTCTACAAGTTTGTTTTTGTTGTTTCATTTGTTTTGTTTTAAATCTATCTTCTAGATAATTATACCCAAGAAAAACTCCACAAAACACTTCAGGAGGCTTCTTTCTTGAAGGAAACAGTGTAAGAATATTCTATTCTACTTATCTAAAGAATTTGTTTTCAGACACTTGTGTTAAAGAATCTATCATGAAATGAAAAGAAAAAAAAGTTAACTCTATCTCCTTACATTGCATAAGTTATCTGCTCAGCAATTCTACCGGCAGTTCTGTCCTTGTACCTGCTCTTCACCCTGTTACAGCAGCACCAGAACAATAAACAGAAGAGACAGAAGCAATTGTATAGTTCATTTTCTACCAGAAAGGACAACTTTGATCAATTTAACATTAAATTTGTCTTTATGGTATCAAGCCACCTTTAACTTTGTTCAGTCTGCAGTGAAAAAAGTTTTTCTCAAAATAATATATCCTTTGAGCTTGCACTAAACAGAGGACCGTGTGTTCTGCAACACTGTTGATTTGGAATACATGAAACATCTCTTCAGGATCCTTAATATATTCAAAGAGAATTTTAAAAAATGTTGCTTTTTTCTTCATATTGACACAGCAACGATGTTGTCACACATCCATGATACCTTTTTCATTTGTTATTGTTTTATTTAAAATTATTCTCCACATCTTGAACAGCATCCTCAATAAACTTCAAACACTTGCTTAAAATACTCATAAAACCTAATTATGTATTTAATTGCTGTTCTGTATAAATATCCGTGTTCCTATAAATCTGTACTTAAGGAGACCTCTGTTGTACCGAGAACCATTGAACTTTTTGCTGATATAGCACACATTCTTCTGGAACTGAATTGTTCAGATATGCTACAGTTCTATATTTAATACGATATGAATTCCAAAAAGCATTGCTTGTTAGGGTTATATATTGGCCAATCAATCAAAACTGTTATCTTGACTTTAGCCATAATGTTACTTAGGTAATTTTCAATATGATGTGATCATCAGGTTCTCTTTCTTTTCCAAAAGGGAAAGTAAAGAGAAAGGAAAGGCAAGTCAAAGAGAAAAATACTGCTGTACCTGTTAAGCATCAAGGTACAGTACCATAGGAAAGATCATGGGTTGAATAAAATGTAACAGGATTAAAGAAGTCAGAGTGCAAAAGAAGATATAGAAGAAGCACAAAATAAATATGAAGTTCTGAGCAGCAGGCTGAAATCTAAACAAAAGACAAATACCTGAGCAGCTTAAAAGTACTAACAAGTCCTTGATAGTAATTGGGAGAGCTAAACGAGCAACTTCAGGACCGCTGCTGTCTCTGACTCGACCATAACAACAAAATTCTGAGAGGTCTGTTTTCAGCAGAAGTTATGTGAGGGAAACCTGGAATAACTAAGTGTAAAACTAGTGAACACAAATTATCAGGAACAGAAAAAACTACCCAGAAAGCTGAGAACTGGTAATTTCAAAAACATATCAAACTTCTGAAACATGAAAAAGAGAAATGCTGAAAATAAATAAATAAATGAATTAGGTAGATTTTAAGAAATTATAAATGCAAAATAAATGAAAAGTATTTCTGTATTTAACATTTGCCAAAATATTGCAAATTAATATGTCAGAGGTATAGTCCTCTCCAATCCAGGCATAGAAATCCATCCAGAAACAGGTACATGCAAAAAAACATTGCATTGTATCACACTCTCTACTTTGTGGTTCTTCTTGCAAAAGATGGTATATAGAGCAATGTATATTAATTCATTACTCCTTTTTCCTGTACAGTGCTCCTTTCTGATTCCCCCCAAAAATTTACCAAATCTTAAGTTGCACAAAAAGAAAAAAAAAAAAAGAAAAGTGATACAGAAGTTAAGTAACTGATATTGCCATTGGACTGATACTGATTTTTCTCTTTATCAAGCCATATTGATTTTTCCTTTTATCAAGGCTGTATGCAATTAGTCTTCATATAGTTAAGCTTAATAAAATATGTACTTAATAAAATCTGCCCGCAATATTTATAGCTTGGCAATTCATCAGTAATAGGTCTGAAATAACAAATGTGTGAATGGATAGACTCCAATGGATGACACAATAGAATGGATCAGCAAAACAGATATGCTTTCATTCTTTACTTTAGGTTTATTTCATGTATTTTCTCCTAAGACAAATTTTATATTTCCAAAAACCTGGATAAAAAAATTCTCTTCATAATGGAAATTCTAGGTTAGTGGAAACTATAATTATTATGTCATCCACCTATTCTGAAACTCACCTTACTAGTCTGTGGGTGAGATTCAGAGCACTCCTTAATCAAGCCTTTTATGGTTTTCCTTTGAAGTCTATGACAAAGTATTCACGAGATTTGCTCCCTTCTTTCCATTAGTGTTCCCACTGTGTTTACTTGTTCAGTGAGTAAAGCACTTTATAAAGAATTTGTTTGTTTATTTTGACCTTGGATTTCCCATAGCATCTACCACTTTAGTATCCAAATGACTCAGAATCACAATTGGATCATTTTTTGTGAGAGTGAACATCCTTAGTGAACAGAGTATCACAAGGGGAAAAGGAACACCAGACAGTAGCCTCAGTTTATTAAACAGATTAAGCAAGGGACAAGCTGTGTCAGGACAAGCTTCACAATCCAAGCCATACATACACCCGCTGCATACAGTTGCCTGAGATGCACCTCACTAGCCACTCATGTACTGGGCACACTTGAGCCTGGGAAAAACGCAGAACTTTATAGCCAGGTGTTAATACAAGCCTACCATCAGATCAGCCCTCCCTGGCACCGTGGTATGCATTCCAGCAGTTTCAGCTACTACTCTGCTCTCATTTGATGATTCATAGCCTATACCAAGTCTCACCATGCTGTTCTTGCTCACATCCTCCTGTTAGCCAGGGCTTGCTACACACACAGCTCTTGTTCAAGGCAAGACCATGAAGCTCCTGTGAAAAGGAGCAATGAGAAACTAAAACAACTACAGAAATATACCATTCTGACAGTTGGAGACTGATTCCATAGCAGGTTCATCTTTAAGTGACTTTGGGAACTACAGTATATCACTCTACTTGTATAACTTTTCCCTTTGCTTTTTAGAGAGACTGTGGGAACTACAGATATCTGAGAGGTTTTTCAAAGGTCACAGCATAAATTATAATATAAAACATTACCAAGTGCAAATATAAGTACTCCTAACAGTTTTGACTGTAATTTTTTTGAATTTTTAAAAAATATTTATTTACTGCATACATCATAATGAGAAATACAAGGGATGGGATCAGAAGGGAAACAGCTAAATTTACCACGTACAGAGTGTAAAACAAGTGCTAAAGAAAAACATTGTTAACAAGTTTCATGCAAATTTCTATTTGCTGTTGAGAAAATCCTTCTGGATTGGTGAAATGCAGCTATGTTTAAAATATATATACATAAAAAGCAAACGCCAAAAGCAAATGCCCATCTCGCTTCCTACAGACTTTCCTTTTCTCATACACTAACTCTTCTCTCACCATATGCCTCCTTCATCAGCAACTAGCACCTGGTACATCTTGTAGATGGAACAAAATCTACCTCTTAACTTCACTTCAAAGTTTTCATTTTTACCAGGTTCACAGCAATATAAGCTCTTCAGCTACAACAAGAGCTATGTGAACCAAACTTGCTCGGAGAGTATCTAATTGACACAGAACAGCTGTGAACATACATTTGTTTCCCTTCTCATTCCATATCTGCTTTGAATGACATTTCCATTGCATAGATTTTCAGGATCAATGGAAGCAAATGCTACATAGCGAACTTCTTTGTCAATGCACTTTGTGAGATCAAAGGTTTGTTTCAGAGAATGGCACAAGAACGTGCCTGAAATTCACCATATGTGCAAACTAAGGAGGCTGGTTCAATATACTGGGCGTCACTTCTCTCCTCAAAAGGAAGAGCTTCCTTCAGCTCCAGCCTATTTTAGCTCAGTCAGAAGCCAGACATGACTTAATGCAATTGTCTACATTCATAATTTTTCTTATTGTGACTTGCATACCTTTTTATTTTTATTATTATTATTAGCTTTTGTATTGTCTTTTGTGGCCCTCATTCAAATAAGCTCAAAATAACTATGGAAAAACTGGAATGAATGGGTTCTAGCAATTCTGCAATGATGCAAATTTTTACACCTGCTGGAGGGATTTCCCTAGTTATGAGCATACTAATATCAGTACACTCTCCAATTTACAGTCTACTGTATTTAAATTTTCCTAAATACCTAACGTGTCAGATTTCATCATTTCATTCTGATTGTTCATTTTTTTCCCATAACAACAAAATATAATAAAGAGTTCCATTAAAAGCTGCTCAGGAATACAAAATTGATCTACTCTACATACAACTTAAAAACCCTCCTCTGTAATTCTCCTCTCAAGAAAAATAAAGATCATGGAAATATCAGGTCCAGCTAGTGTGTATGTATTCTCCTGTCTTAAATCTCTGTTCCTGCACAGAGTCGTGCAAGCACTTACCTACATAAGGAAGAAGGTGAAGGTCAAAAGGCACTTAAATATCTTGCAGCAGTTAAATAACTTATATCAGTTAGTTTTACCCTATGCTCAACTTCTCTCTGATATGGCTTAATCTTGAGGGAGCTCTCACTTCTCTGGAAACACTGAGCACCTCACACAACTAAGCTTTTTTGCTGTTGCTGGACCTCAAATAACGTAGACAAAGGCCTGGGGAAGATCACATCCCCTAGTGTAAGCACTTGGTTTTAAACACCTTTCCTACTGCACTTGGATGTAGTACTGAGGAGCAGTCTGACTGTGAGAAACAATCCAAGCTTTAGCACAGATTAGTTACAAATTCCCACATCAAAGGGAACAGTAGTCAGTCTTTCAGGACGCTGTAAAGGAGACACTTCTATTTACCACTACACTTTCCAAGAAGGTTAGAAAATGCGTACAACCTATATAACCCAGCAGCAATTTAAAGGGTTTATTGATTTAGTTTGTACCTGAACTCGAGAATGGTTTTCTCGGGGGGAATTACAATATGAGATCACTTACCAAGGACAAGTCCACTCTTTTTCAGAGTGATGTATTTTGCCTTGTTTTATTTACACCCAGATGTTTAACTAAAGCAAATATGCATGAAGGATTTCAATTATACTCAATTATATACTGGTATTCTTAGCTATGAGAAAGGATTAGCTGCTTACAGGATGAAAGCTGTGTTTAACATATCCCACGTCATGAATTGTGCAGGCAACAAGATCTGGTGTATTGACTTCCTGATAATTCTATCATTGTTTGCTCCCTCCCCAACGAATAGTTCACTCTTCGAACAAAACTAAAAAATAGCAGCTGTATTTTCTGACCAATTGCTCCTTCCACCTGGTGCACCTCTTCACATGAAACCAAGAAAGGAATTGTACCCAAGGGAAACAAAATGCTTTGTACGTTCACGCATACATATTTATATCTAAAAACACACCTAGCCAAAACACAAGGTATTTTCCTCTATATTCCTTTCTCTTGAGGAGCAAATTGAAAGCACTACAAGTCTTGAAAAAAAGCCTCAGCCTTTGCTAGTTATATGTGCTATTCATTATAGTAGGTAGAATCTTATATTTATTTCATTAACTGCAGAGCAGCAGAGGTGATGTAGAGCCTTGATGATATATTTATATACTCCCAGTAGGGAGAATTTAGAAAAAAAATCCTGCACACATGCAGTTACACACTCCTATGTAGCTCAGAAATAAAAAATGATGTCGTCATAAAAGAGTTTCACTAATCATCCTTCAAACTCGTACATTTCGCACATCCACTTATGCTACAAACAAGACCCAGCCCAATTCTGCCTTCATATATGTGCAGAGACACCAGAGTTAGGCAGCACTGAACTCTTGAACTCAAAGGCATCATCTTATATCAAAACTTGAAAAAAAAGAATTACAGGTTTGCTCAGACACAAACATCTTTCGCCTGCGTTTTTTGTTCCCTATTCTTGTTGCAAGTCTTGGCTAATATCCGCGATTTTCAGGAAACAATCATTGCACTCATCTTGAACAGCTTATTTATTACACAGTTCAATTACTGAAGGCTATTATAAAATCAGATAATTGAAGTACAACAGTAGCAAAGCGAGGTGGCTGACCATCTCAGACCAGCAAGACTGTTCTCTGAACGGATTGAGATAATTTTTCCTTGCACAAAGTACTTTTTTTTTTTCCCCCTCATATGTCAGGTGTACATTTTCAAAGACAACACAAACATGCAAATAGTAGATGCAGTTGCAGCACATGAATTATAGAAAAGAGGCCAACTTCACTATTATGTTAATGGGAGCGGCTGATACAGACCTCACTGGAACTTGGGTAAGGAACTACATAACGAACTATGTTTTTCTGTTTGGATGAATCACTATATACACATCACAATTTTTTTGTTCTCTTAAATACTAAGAGTCATTAATAACTAATATTGAAAGGCTTTAAGAGCAAAGTTGTTTTTGCACTACACCCTTGTCATAAATATTGTGTAGCTATCATTGTAGTGGAGACCCTTCAAAATGACTCGATCTCCATTCTCATAAGGAAAAAAACAACAGATAATTCAGTACATTATAAAAGCAATAGGAGTCTAAATGTTTTAATGGGATTCTATAGAATTATGCAATTATGCTGTGTACAAACCTTGTGTTTTTCCAGTAACATTCTCCAATAAAAAACAACAAAAACACCTAGGAAAAATGAATCTTGAAAAACAACGTGCAACATGTACACTTGAAAGGACAGTATCTTCTGAAAACTACTTCAAGAAAACAGTTCCAAATGTTTGGTGATATAACATTTATTGTTTGCAATATAAACTTAGTAGCAAATTTACCAAGAGCTACATAGGGATTGCCTGTTAATCTTACTGTCTGTTGTTTATATTATAAACAAAACTTGGGAATTCTTATGCTTTTGCTTGCTTTGTGATGAATTTCATGAAGTGGAGAAAACAGTAGCAATTTTACTATTCATGCACTTTTTTCTCTTGTCATTTCATGACATGAAATAATCATTAGAAAACCACCCTACTTTAACAACTACACTTGATGAACTTCCCTTACCCCCAAATTTAAAGGCATTTAATTTGCTTTCCTTACTCAGCCTGTTAGACCAATGCACCTTTACCCAAAATGCAATGACCGTTATTAAAAGGAAAACTATTAATTTCTAACTATTTATATCTGAGTGGTCCTTTTATTACTAAAGCTGGTCTCACTATTATTAGAGTTGTGTGTACACACAATTGTTGTGTGTATCAAGGACTGATGCAATATTAAGTAGTGTTGGACCACTAAAAATTTGCCAGAGAACTAAATACTGCACTCAACAGATTGTCTTCTGAAGGTACCTAGATTTTACCTCAAGCTGGAAAAACCTGACAGGAGGGACATGACAATGCTAACTGATGCAGTTGTAATAATTTCAGAGGTATTCCTGTTTGGTCTGATTTAACAAGTAACTCTTGCTGAAAGGAAAAAAGTAGCAATAAACCTACAGAATCAAAGAAGGAAGCACATATATTTCCTATATCCAACAGATCATTTATTAGTACCTAGGACATCTGGGATCCCGTTTTCCACTAATTTTGCTCTCATCTCAGACAGTGTCACTTAACAAGGTTTTAGATCACTAAGAGTTGATAATTGTTGGCATGCCTTGATGATGTTCTTCTCCCTTTAAAGAGAATTAAGTATTCATGATGGTAGGAGTACAACAATCCTATTCCTTATGTGAATGATTCCTCCAAAAAAGAAAAAAATAATCAAAGCCATTCTCAATCATCCTATTCTGTACAAAGTAAAACAGCTGTAAATAAATGGGATTCATGGGTTCTTCATCATCTCACCTTTCAGAGTAACTAATTAGCTTCATATTTCCCATACTGAACTTCAAAGGCAGTACAAATCCAGAGCCTGCGTAACAAAAAGAGCACTTCAAGGAGCTGAACAGATTAGTTTCCAATACTGGGGGTAGGGGTAGGGGTGTTATGAAAACAGAAATATTTTGTTTGAACTTTGTCTGTTTGCTACTGAACCAAAACTAATTATTTCTACCCTGCCATCTCTAAAATGTATTCACGAGCTTATGTTTAAAAGTACAGGATGCCTAGTACAGTTTGTTGCTTGTAAAGCAAACAACCAAAAAAAAATAGCCCTAGAAAGAAGCCAGAGTACTTCATTTCATTTCTGCCCCTTGAGGTTGTTTGCTTTGTTTCTGTCATGTTCAATTTAACGCATATGGTAAAACCAACAGTTCAATGTACATTCACGGTATGAAAAATGCATGTCTCTCTTTGGTTGACAAAGCAAACCAAAGCTGGAACACAAGCAACTTTCTACGAGAGAGGAGTCTGTGGAAGCTCTGCACCAATCTCATTGTGGAAGCTTAAGCCTTTCTCTTTGCTTATCTCCAGCAAAAAACATGCATGCCAGCACAGTGAGCAGCTAAATAACCTATTTGACAAGAAGTTTTTGTTGAAGACAAGTAACTTTTTTTCTTTTTTAAGTTCTTTCCAAACGAATTCACTTTTGCTGCTTAGCTACAGAAGCCTAAGAAGGAGGAAAAACAGGTGGAATGGAAGCAGTCAATTACTTTGTGTTTGCAGCCTAATGCCTGTCTATGCTTGAGCCTGAAGCAAGTATTCTTCCTTGAGCTAACTGTAGCCGATTTCTTAGGACGCAGTGCTTCTATTAGATCACTTTCAAAGGTTTCTTATTACTCATCATTACTATGACAACCCTTTGCAAAACCATCATGTAAGGATAACAAAAGAAAATTTTATGTGATAATGATTTTTCTGTCCCCTTCTATTCAACTTTTTAACTGTAATTATTTCATTTGTTCTCTAGATTTGGAGGTGCAGAAGAGCTCCATACTGTAGATATTGCAGGCATGCATTTGCCCCTGGCAGATGAGGGGATTCAGGAGACGACTCGAAAGCAAACCAGGATTCTCAACAACTGCATTTCAGTTGTGGAACACCTCCAGCTTCTTCAAGCTTCACAAGTCTCTCCTACCTCCAAAAAAATGAAGTTTTTAGGCTCAAAAGGCACTATTTTGTACTCAGATCTGCAAATTAAAAAGAAAATTGCTCTATTTCATTAAAAAATAGCTACAGGAGAGCAATATTAGACACTGACATCTATCATAAAATCAGCAATCTGAACTTTGGTATGGATCAGAAATGGCCATAAAATGGTAACCTTCACTTCCTCTGGAAGATATTGAATGTCTCCTCTCATATTGGTTTTCTTGGAGAATTTCTCTAAGATAATTTATACGGGATATAAGCTGACATCGCCCAAAGACTTCTTCAGGGAAGGAAGGGTTGACACTGATTCTGTCATAAGCACTCTGCTCCCGGGGACAAATGAGTATTTTTCAATACAGACAGTGCAAAAGACATTCCCTGTCACAAATTTTAACAGCTTAACACTTTCAAGGCACCTTTAGCTAGTTTCACACATCCATGGATTAGAGAAGAGGTGAGGGAGAATGTTTTGGTTTTCGGAGAACAACAACTGTAAGGGAGGGATTTCTGTTTTAGCTTCCTGTGTACTTTTTTCCCTGAAGTTTTACAACTTTTTCTTTATTGCTGTATTCAAGAAAGCTTATGTACTTCCCTGAGAAATCCTTGAATGGTTCCCAAGTGCCACTTTCTAAGGATATATTAAATTCTGATCCATGATCATTCACATTGTCTTTTTTTTTTTTTTTTTTTTAAAGTCCAGGATTAGGTTCATATATTCTAGGTAAAGTATTTTTATGTTACTATTTTTAATGTAGCTAAAGTGAGGAAATTAAGATCACCGTACCCTAGGCATTCAAAAATTGATGTCTACCTCATCATTTACAGTTCCTTTTCTTTTGCATAATCTGAAACAGGCTGTGAAAGTAACGTTCTTCAGCAGACATGGTTCGGAGAAAAGAAAGATAAGGCAAAAGCTACAGCACGTACATAGGTTTGGGGGAGAGGGAGGGAGAGAAACAAGGGCTGTATTTTAAGTTTTGTTTTTAGCCAAAACCAAACTAGCGGTATGGTTAACTAGTATCCTCCTCTACACACTGAAGCTTCATTGTGTAATGCCAGTTTACAACTTAAGCATGCATAAGCTACCTTTGACAAAGCTGTCTCTGTTATGAATGGCATTTTTTTTAATTAGAGAACCATGAAAAATATTTACATTAAATGGGCAAAACTGGGGGGGGGGGGGGGGGGGGGGGGGGGGGGGAGGGGCAGGAGCAAAAAGAAAAACATATGGATCTGATGGTTTTAATGATGAAATCTTAATGCAGAGTCTCTCCCAATGAAATTACTTTTGTTTAGTGAAACAACCTCAAGTGCAAGCTTCCTCTGCTCTGTCATATTGAGATATCTGATGCAAGGAACAACCCAACCCTGATCCTATATTCTCTTCTTAAGCTTACAATTGACTTTTTTTTTTCCTACAATATTTAATTTCCACAGCAGTCCAAATCCATGTTCAGCTTCAGCAGTGAAGCAGGCTGTGTCAAGGAAGTCCACCCACAGTGCTTTCCCATCCTCCTCCTTTTGAACACGTCCTCTGAAAGTCACAAACTGCCAAGTGGTAAGAAAGGCATCATATTTAAACTACAGGGAAGGACGACACAGAAAGCAGCACTCTAAGGCCCGGGGGCCTTTTATCAGCTCCTTTCTTCACACACCAGTGGAGCAGAACTGTGAATTCCCAGGCAGATCCCTGATGTAAACACTATGCAAGAAACAACAAAATGAACCCTCATTTAAAAAAAAGCAGTGCAACATCTGGCTCTTTTTAGCAAGCATAGTCCATTTTGCTTATAATCCCCAGAGTTCAATGTTGCTGTCTATCCCAAAGATACCTTTAAAGACGGATAGATCATCCAGCATTATGCTAAGCAGGTGTTCTACAATTTCTATTGATGTTGAATTCAGTTTATAAGCATGCTTTGCTATCTGTGGCCTACTCAGGTACATAGCACTAATGAGCAATGTATATAGAACTAAGTCGTCCTTGGGGTTCCTGCAGCCAAACTGAAAACAAAAATGCACTTTACCCACAGACTAGGAATTTGCTATCATTAGCTTTATGCTGGAAGGCACAAAGATTAATGTTTGTTGTAATCTGTTAGCTAATGAATCAGGTTTGAGCTCTCTAACACTGTACATAGAACTACTGCAGACGGTCTCACCCTGCAGGTTCCCAATTGTCAAAACAGCTCATCATAAGGTCTGAAGAGACCATTTTTATTAGGGTTATAATTAGTATTCCAGGTATATTTAGCAAGCAGACTGCAGTCTGATATGAATTATATGTACAATTTAAACCTCAAGGAACTTATTTTTGTTATGTACAGCAATTAGCTTGGAAACAATGTTTTCCTTTCCACACTAATGAGTCATTCTTTCAGAAGACTGTCAAGAATGACCAAGGAGAACAATATGATACTATACAAATTATGAATCTATAATATTAGATCATTATGATTTTTAAAGTTAAGAAAACTGTGGATTGGCAGCAGGAAGAAGCACAGACATTACTACTCCCATCTCTAAAAACAATGGAGTAAACTGTTTGCTTCCAAAATTAAAAGATTTTCAAAGATAACAAGCACAATGAAAACAACAGTCTAACAGTGTTTTACACTTGAGGAAAACACAATTTTTACTGAAATATAGCAGATTCTTAAGGCAAATCAAAACTCTGTACTAATTAGAGTACATTTGTTTAATTACTCTGAATTTATATCTGTAACCTGTGTGTGTGTTGAGGGGGGAACAACACACCTCCATTCCAGTACTGACCTAAAAGCATTTATTTATGATTACTATCTATCTTCCAATCTCATCTTTATTTTCTACTACATACCAAATATGCAAACTGCAAACAGGAACAGCATCTCTCAGATAGTCAAAAGAATCCAAACTTGAAAGAGAAGGCAGAATAAGAGCTTTAATGTCTAGTTGAAAGGAAAAATGTTTAATCTCCCCACAAATTGTTGTATTTCATTGCAAAGTTCCCTAGCTGGAACATATTTTAAACATATATCTATGCCCATCATTTATTTTATCTTCCTCCTCATATTTCAACGTGAGAGGAAACAGTCATTTATTAACACCGAGGACAAAACAGACCTAAGGAAACTATGGGCAGTGCTACAATAAACTCTGCTCAGACGCACTGTTGCCTGCTGTCAGGCTTTCCTTGCACACCCTTCAATCTGGAATGAGACCCTAAAATTCACGAGGGAGGAATTCACATGCAGAAGAAAGGCAGGAAAATCTGAAACCGATGTACCAGACTGAAGAAGAAAACACCGAAAACCACAAGACAAAGCACGTTCAGGTTTAACTAGTTACCTCAAGAAGCTCATTAGAACTAGATGATGCAGCCTACCACAACAGTATCTTCAAAGCACTGAGAGATACCACACTAAAAAACTGCATTGACAAACAACAGATTTTCTTTTTTTTTTTTTTTCTCCAACTACTACCTACCTTTTCTATTCCTAATGAGTAGATCTGATTATCAGTGTTAAGATAAATCACAAAGACAGTCAGATGAAGCATACCAAGTTTGACATCCAGAACTCTGCTCTGCCCTATGCCTCCCAACCCTTAGGGGCTGCACTGGAACAGTTAGAACAAATGAACAGATCTTTGTTAGATTCTAACTCAGTTGGTCCAGAAATATTACAGAACAGAGATATCTCAAGTATCTCAAGTTTCATTTAATGAGTTTTGGGCAAACACATTCATCTGTTTTAAGACTAATGCTATTAGTTCCCCTCTCCTACCACCACATTTTCCCCTTTTCACCTATTTGAATATCCTTTGTTTAAAGCAAACAAACAAACAAAAAACTATTCATCTGTTTTCCTAACATTTAGCATGTTAAAATCAATTGCATGCTTATAATATCCATGTGATGTCACTTATTTTTCCAGCTAGTCACAACTAGCGAGGCTACAAGACACCTTTGAGAAAACCAAGAACAAAGTGGCAAGGTCAACAAGTATTTGCTCCTTTTACCTATTTTTGATCGTGTGCATTAGGTTTTTTTTGTTTTTTTTTTTTTTTACCTCCTCAAATAGTCAGAATGATGGTTATTCATAAACCACATTCAAGTACAGAAGAACTGACAATCTGCTGGAATTGACAAAACATTGATAGCACATTCCTATCAATAGCTATGTATGAAAAAAGTATCCTTACCCCAGTCTGTCTTATGTTAGAATGAAATAACAGTGACTATAAATTTAGCAAGCATGAGCCAGAATATAACTGATGTACAAGATAATCAGAACTAATAATAATCAGGCACACCAAATTACCACTGGAAGGTTTATCCTACAAAGCTATGTAAACCAATACACATTTAGTCTGACAGCTAAAATTGCGAGCTGCTAAAATAAATAAATAATTATTCATCATGCTAAACTCAACATATAAGAACCAGACCAGAACTCTTTTCACTATACTTTTACATGACTTTGAGTACCAAAGACATCCCAGGATTCATTTCATTATCACTAAAATATTATACCATGCTCCACCCTTTCCCTTCATGGCATAATAACAAATTAAATATATGCAAACAGAAACTTTTCCTATATACAGCCATTCTTCTAGATTTCTGCAACAGTAAGGGAAGGTTACGGGCCTGACCATAAGTTCAACAGCAATACCTCTCCTGTAAATAGCTGTAGACTTATGAGCTATATAGTTGACCTGGATCTACTGGACAGATTATTAAAGAATCTAGCTTGAACAAAAAAATGCCCAAAGAAAACTGACCTTCGCACAGCCACGTGAAAACTGAAGCCTCTTTGGACAATTCAAGAACACATTGCAGAAGAAACATGCTCATTCAATTACAAAAACATTTTCAGAAGTAATGAAGTCCACTTATGCTGACTTTCACGTTTGAATATAACGTTTGGATATGCATAAAATGGTGTTTTTCTGCTAGCTAAAACAACAGGATACTCTGCTTATTGATATTCTCATTTTTCACTGAAAATCTTCTTTCAAGTATTCAGTCTGGTTTGCTTATTTTCTTGTTTTGGGGGCATACTGACAATCCGAATTTAATACGATCACACATCGCCAACATCTAGGAAGGGTGTCCTGCAGCATAGCATAGGAAAAACACATATACTAATAAATAATTGCTTTATTAAACTTTAGAATTATACTTCAGCCAAAAGTTTATGGACTCAGATTTGAATGTGAAGCATGGGTAAGAACTAATTTATGATGGTAGTCAATTCTGAAAAGCCCCTAACATGTTCACTAAACATGAAATTACAGATGCACTGTTTTATTTTTATTTTACTCCTAGAATTTCCATTTTTCTTGTGGAGTTCTGCTCTCCAGAATAGCATCTTGCACCACTACTTAATAACATTTACACAATTTAAGACAAAAACTAAACAAGATAAAAACAAAACAAAAAAAAAAACACAGAGAACATCATTAGAGATATTAACACAAACTTCTCATCATTCTTAAACAACAGTTCAGAAAAGCTACCCTTACTCTCAGCCTGATAGCATTGTATAAAATGCAAGGACTTCACAAAAGGGACTATCATCTACATTGCTCAAACAGCTGAAACAGAATTATCACTGCAAACATAGGTCAGCACGATATGTGAGTTAAAATACTATAATTTTTGCATAATTCTGATTGGAATCACTTTGTTCCACATGTTGGATGCCAGTGCTTTCTGCTATCAAGCATCAGCTGTGTTTTTGCCACATTACAGGCGCTTAGTTTTTTTCACGGTAATAGACCCCCAACTCCACCTGACTGTGACTTGCCTTGACTGAATTTCATGTGGCTACTGAGACTGATAAATGTTCAGGCGCTGGTGTGTATTTGTAACAGTTACACTTTATTTAGGATTACATTTTAACTGAAATAAAGCTTGAAGTGATATATATCTTCTTCAAGTAGGAAATGTGTTCCTGATAAAAGCAAAAATATAAAGTGACAATGGCACTTGCTGTTATTAAATGTAACATCAAGTACCTAATAAAGAAAATCACATCCAGCTCTTTTTCTGCCATAGAAGGATAGCAGAAGATCCTTGTATGCCATAAAATTCCAAGACCCTGCTGGAGTCACTAAGACAAACCTGCCTCCAGCATTTACTCCCATGTGACTCCTCCACACACTGCAATCCCTCACTCAAAAGTGGTCACAAAAACCTGTATTGGAGAAACTTGAGACCAGACTAGGTATAAATGAGTAACCACTTAATACCTTGACTGATAATTTCACCAGAAAAACTTCAACTGGGCACTAAAAGAGCAAAGGTCATCACGTTCAGAAATCAAAGAATGGCCCTCAAACAATACGTGGAAGTGTTCTTGGAACTGCATATATACAAATTCAAATACCCAGAGATACAACCACATAGATAACAGCATGAACACATACATTTATGTCAAAGGATTTTTACATATTTTTGAAGTGCAGCTGTTGCTACAACAAACTTCTTGCCAAACTCTACTTCAAATATTTTTCTTGTTTCTGAATTGGTTTTTAGTATATCACAGAATTCCTCAGAGCTTTTTGTATTTTTTACCAAATTAGCTTTCATAAAGTTCTGACAGTTTCAGTTGCTGCTCAGCAGCTGACCTCATGAGCATTCTCAGTTCAGATTGTGCTGACAGAAATATAAGCCCTGGCTTTTAAGCACTCATTCTGCATTTAATAGGGAACAAAATGCACTGCAGTATTTGAGGAAACATTTCATCCTCTTTAACATATAACCAAGTCAAAGCAAAAAACACTTGAGTTGTGTGCCTGCAGATAACAGAAAAATTAGTTCTTTGTCTTCTGCCAAAGAAGATTAAGCACTGAAAATATTTTTTCTATAACCTTATTATTCCTGTACATATATTTACAGCTTAAAAATATATAGAGAGAGGCCACCATATTGGAAGCTTCAAGAAAGAAGCCTTTCAGCATTTGCTTACATTAAAGCAATTTCTATGTGGACATTTTTTACTCCAGACATATATGAACCCCTTCATGCACAAAAATATGCTCTCACAAGAAGCAATGACTCACTCCTTCCTTGAAAACATAATTTGTAAAGCATTTCTTAGTTTATGAAACTTGTACCAAGGACAGAAACAAGCAATGGACTAAATTTTCAACTGATGTTACCCATTTAAGTGAAATCTGTTTCTTAACATCTGCCATAAAAGATGCTGAAGTGTTGTAACAGGGGGGAACACTGAGCAAGTACCTAGACCAAAAATAGACAGAACCATTTAACCTGCAAAAGAAATATTTTGAGAAAACTGAATTTCACTATTAGCTATAAGTATTTCTTCCAGCTGCTCCATGTCTTCCAATAAATTAAAAAAAAAATCTAGTGCTTTTTATTGATCTACCATTATTGAACGGAAGTTACTATAGTGTAAGGAAAAAAGGCATGCAAGATATGAAAGTACTGCATTAACACATAATGAAAAAAATTGACTTGCATATACTTCTTTCTGTATTTTTGTGCATCACTTCTCACATTTGAGTTTTATCATGCAAATTAAGGAGAACTTCCAGAAAGGCACCTTGACTGAAAAGGCTATTGATTTCAAAAATATTCACCATTTAGTCATTTAACTGGACTGGGATCTTGGATTTGAACTCAGCATTTTCTTTTTAAACCTCATTTCATTATATAGTACAAAAGCTTTTTGACAGCTGCCTTTTATATTGAATGTTTTTGTACAAGTATAAATTTATTGCCTCTTTCAAGAATCATGTTAGAAGTCAAATGTTTTACATCTCATGAGTTTTCTTCAGGTTAAATAAATAAATTGAATCAGAAATTGAACTGAAAGCTTGACCTTGAAGTTGGCTTCTCATTTCTACATCTCTCAAAGGCACCATAGTATAAGTAATTGTTTTGCTTAAATACAAGTTTGAGTCAGGAATACCTAGATATTCAGGAGAGATTCTGGAAACTCCAATTCTGAACTACTTGAATCAGAGTGGCTTTTTTTTCCTTATTTCTTCTTTTTCTGTGGCTGTCATAGAATTCTCACAACCCAGGCAATTTCTACTTACTTTATTGCCAATTAACACCAACATTTGACCGCTAATTTGGGTATGGAAAATAAAGGATCAGATGAACAATCAAGCAACTACTTCAGTCAACACCTTTCCTCGCTCTTCCCCACATTTATCCTAAACCATACACCTACCCTCCCTACCCCCACTCCCCCACTCCTCATTTCAGCTTTTCTTATGCACACGACAAGTTACGTTTCAGGCATGCCGGGGTGGTGCTCAGCAGTTGTCTGCTGCTCTTTGTTTCTTACTGCTGTTCTGGGCTCCAGCACCAGTCCCCAGTGGAGCTCCTCCAAGGCATCCCTGCTCTGGCATGGGTGACTCATGGACTGCCATCTCTTGGGGATTGTCCCTGCCCTAGGGTGGGTGGCTGCATTCAGAATATCGAATGAAGTATGGAATACAATCAAACCACTTCTACAATAATTCCTAAGTGATCATACACTTTGGCCCAAGCATTACGCAATGTGTTACAGACAAGCGAATTTCTGACCAACAAGGAATTAACTTCAGATTTAAATCCTGCTACCAAAAAAAACTTTACAGGTATCCTTCTTTCACACCGCCTCCCCGCCCCCCCACCCCCGTTTTTTTCTTTTCAAAAAGGGTGGAAGACAGAGCTATAAGGACAAAAGGGCAATTGTGAAGTAAATTTCCATATGAATTGCTTCTTTGACCAAGAACTTATAAAGTTAAATCCCATTGAGATAAAAATAGACAAGCTAACTGTCCAGTTATTCAGAACAAGCCTTTGTATCATAGCTTACAGTCATGTTTTGATACCTGCAGCTAACAGTCTTAACACTGCATTTATTTACTGCACTTGCTTTTAGAAAGTTTGACTTGCTTTATAGAGAACAGTAATTATAAAAATAACAAGTCAACAATATAAATTGAAAAATATAATGTTTTGTGTTCATCCATCCATATTGTAGCCACCTGCCATAAATATTTTTAATTTCACCACGTTTTACTGAACATTTTCTTCTCATATTTTATGATGGTCCTAAAATTTTAGTGAGTGGCTTAGACACAGATAAATATATGGATTAGAATACAATCTGAACTCAAAATACTGGTGGATTATAATTGTTTTATTCTGTATCTGTATAATTAAAACATGTAATAATACTTGACAACATCACATCATCACGGCCTAGGCCTAGATAAAATGTACCCCTGTGGTGTCTTGATTCACACTGAGATTCATGAGGGAGAGCTTCCTTCTTCCTCTGAAGTAGCCACCACAGAGAACAAAGGACTGACTAAACATATCTCTGCATGGCTACAAGGTGGCAATTTCTTTCTTATGTTAATAAGGGTACAGAAGCAGCTGGGCTTTTGGCCAGAATTTTGGAAGAGACTGCAAGGCGACACTTGAACAGATGCTCAGATCCATAATTGCTTTGTATTGCCTATATGTATCACTCGATGATCAGCTCTAGATTGAGGGTATAATTACTCCACTGATTAAAAATTAAAACAATTAACATTTCCTGATATGTCAATACGTAACATTCATTATCAGTGTCACTGCGGTGATAACTTCGCCATAGTTGCAGCAAGCTCAGAAAAGGTCAAGAACTTACAAGACAAGCTTTGCTATTTTTCAAAGAACAACTGATTTGCTGGTGTCTAATTCAATTTCTCGTTCATCTAAGAAATGAAATACACTACTTAATATTTGCATTCCCTAAAGAAAGTTCTATAAATCAAAGTATCTAAAGCAATTGTGATACCTGGATAAAAATAACCTATTTTAAAAATAATTGTGATCTTAAATGCAATGATGCATGATCACATGTTGTTGACATTCAGAAAAAGAAGTGGTTAGAAGTGGCAGATGAAAATTTGGATTGGATCATCTTAAATTTTCTAGAAAAATAAAATACATGGAAATAGAAAACTGACAAGACATAGTAGAGCACACAAGCTGGAGCCAGGCTTAAAAGTGTGAAGACAATTACTTCAGGACTCACAGCTACAGGTTAAGCGGACAGGACCCTCTTGAGGAAGTAATCATAATTAGGCAGTCCCCAGATGCTGTATTAAAAAAATACACCTCTGCAAAGTGCAGCACACAACCCACATTTATTAACACTAACTGAGATTTAGCATCATTTCAGCTCTCTAAGCTGACTCTGCAGGAATCATGTTTGGCTCGCTAGGAAGAATACAGGTCAGCAACTATATGTCACTTATAACAAGAAATGGAATAATAATTGTTTTGAAAAGAGATTTCAGAAAATATTTCACATGTGCATTTTCTATAATATGAGAATCAACCAGATTTATTATAATTAAAATTAATCCAGAAATTCAGCCAGCATGCTTAATATTAGAAATAATGTAATAGAACTTCAACATCCGTTCATAATTTCTGACTTCTAAGACTTGCTAATAAATTTAATATTTGCATTGTTTTAGTCAAGAAGCTAATTTGCAGAAGTGGCATTTAAGGTTAATTCAAGCAAGTGTCATCAGTTCTGCAAAGGAATCTGCGCTGAAGAACCCAGGCTTGTGTGGCTCTAAATGGAGAAATAGGCATTAACTTCAGGTTAATCTGAAGTGTTGCTATCAAATTTTAACCTCACAGCACAGTCAAGTTATCTTTAACAAAAGTAAAGGAAATAAAAGAAAACATTAAAAAGGAACAGCAGAGTTTTAGGACCTCATTTTTTTATTATTATTTTAATGAAGGAGGTTGAAAAGTAACCTGCCAGACAGAAGCTCTGAAGAAAAAGATCTAGGAGTCAAGATAGATCCCAAGGTGACTATGAGCCAGCAACATAACTTTGAGGCAAAGGTGCTTAAAGGGTCCTGGGCTGCATTAGAAAAGGTGTCACCAGCAGGCTGGAGGAAGGGATCCTTCCCCTCTATTCAGCACTTGTAAGAGACAGCTGAAGTGCTGGGTCCAGTTCTGGGCTCCCCAACGCAAGAGTGACATGGACATCCAGGAGCAAGTTCAGCCAAGGGTCACTCTCTGACATGCAAGAAGCTGAGAGAGCTGCAAGCATCCTGAAGAAGGACCATCTTGCCCATCTGTGTAAGTATCTGATGAGGGGAAAGTAAAAAAGACTGAGCCACACTTTCCTCATTGGTATCCAGTGGGGGAATAAACTGCAACGGACAAACAAATACAAGTTCCAACTGAATGTAAATGAACATAAGAAAAAAATTTAATTGTGAGGGTGATCAAGTTGCCAGAGAGCTTATGGAGTGTCCATTCTCAGAGATATTCAAAACAGCCCTGAGAAAGCTGCTCCAACCCTCTCGGCTTTGAGCAAGGGGTTGGACTGAAGCCACTACCAGAGGTCCCTTCTAACCTCAGCCACTCTGATTCTTTGTATATATAGTCTCAAGGAGATATGAAGGATTTCATCAGCTTTCGTAAGATTTTATGGAATTCATCACAGTAACTCATTAGACCAATTCAGGAAGGGATTTTCCTGTTTGTTCCACATCCATGTGGAATTTCAAGTAGTACTCACAGTGCTCCATAAATTTCCATGGACAAAGCCTGACTTTTGAAGGCACCTACACTCATTTTGTTCCTATGCATTGTTGTAATAAGCAGATATACCTTCACCAAAGAAAATCAAAGAGGCTTACAACGTTATTAAAGCTGAATTTCTACGGCACTTGGATACCAGTTTCTTACACAACATGGATGGATTTTATTGACATGAGGAGACGTACGCATGATTTTCACTTGTATGGAAAAAAAAAACAGAAGAACCAGGATATAAACACGATGTAACGAACAAAAATACTAACACAGAAAGCAATTAGACACTTGGGAAAAAAAAAAAATCTTGCAGAGAAAGTTGTAAAAAATCCTTGGCATGAAAAAAAAATCCTTCCTCATTTGGAGAGGAAAAAAGTAACACTGCTTCTTGAATCTGACTCTTTAGGTAATAAAGGATACGTTAATCTTCCTGAAACACTTGGCAGAAGCCAAAAAATAGAAAAATGCCAGGTTTTGGTCATTTAAAAGTGATTTTCCACCAATGGCTTACTTTATTGCAGATGTAAGCCAACCTACTCATATAATTGGCCGCAGTTATCAGCTATGATACACACACAGTTTTAAACTGATATGCTAATTAATTGCATATTATTCAGACAATAGTGACAATAGGCTTTCTTCATGATACCGTTACAGTAACTACATTTTCATAATTCTTCGGAGATTTTTTCCTGTTACACTACATTTTTAGTCACTTAAAACAGATGGTTGACTTTTAAGAGGTCAGAAATTTTGTGAATGCTTTAACTGACTTTGCTTGCCCTCTAGAAAAAAAGCAGCATCAAAGTACTTTAAGGCAACATTGAAAGAGGTCTGTTTTGGCTTTGCCAAAGGGTCTAAGAAAAGCACACTGTTCGTGGCAAATATCATTCTCACTATTCAAACCCTTCAAGCAAAATAAGCAAAAACTGTACTGCCAAATCAGCATTTTTGTGCTGTACCCAGTCTTTCTGCAGATGCATGCTACTTAGTCTCTTTAACAGCATTTTAAAAAAATAATGGGACTAGGAGCAAGAAAGACTTCTGTACATGGAGCATTTATAACTGGTGATAATAGTCTCAGAAATCCTCAGGGATTTTTAACAGTATGTGGAGAAACAAATTGCAAATACCCAGTGACAGTTACTGATTTCTTCAGATTTGTCTTCCCTTTTTAGTCCCTTAGAAGTGTGATTTATGAAGTCATACTTGACATTTCTGACTTGATCAGAGAGGGGAATTTCACAGTTTTCCAAATTTTACAGGACTTGCTCAAATGGAGTGAAAGAAAAAGGACTGTTAAAAAATGGTGACAACATTACCATGTTTCAAGTGAGTTCTGTATCATGAAAACCTAAACCGAGGTTAAGAACAGCCAAAACTTCTTTCAGCAACAAAACCATTTGTATAAAAAGACAAAGAAATGCAAGAACAGAGATTAAAGTGACTAAATCAAAAATGTGCAAGTAGGTTGACACCACAAACTTTTTTTTTTTTTTTTAAGGAAAGCTCACACAGAGATATCTCTATTTTTCTCCCACTAGAATTAGTAGTCTACATCCTCACACATTTCAGTGCAGCTACCCAAACTTACTGTCCTCACAAGTCTTAAAAGATAGGATATATAGGAGAAAAATTGTACACAATTTCAAAATTTATTTTTCAACAATGGGGCTAGTGAAGGCCTTAACAGACCAAGCCCTAAACCATGCAACCAGAGACATCGCTTTGCACTGCTTCTACATCCCCTTCTTGGAAGAGCAAAGTTGTGCTAATTACATCCGCAGCTATTTATAAACTGTAATTTTTTCCTAGGATCTTCATCAAGAACATTGCTGACCTACAGGAAGCTCTCGAGTTCTATGTCCAGGTTATTTGGAGCTCGTTGTTGCCTTTCACCAAGGAAAGGGCCAAAGTCAATCAAACACCCTGTTGTCCCAGAAGTCCATGGTCTGTGTTAAACAGATAAGAATACAGCATTCCCCTATCTTTTAAGGAGTTGTATAAACTCACACTAATTCTAACTGCAACCATAGTATAAATGAAAAAAGGATACATTTATTGTTTCAAAAAATACCTAAAATGTTATGAGACAAAGTACATTGGGAATTTCATTCCGAAGTTGATTTCCTTAGAACACATAAGCATGCAAGGTTCCACGTACAGATTCTATGGCCTGTAAACTTGTTTCTAGTTTGCTAGCCTTCTCCCACTCTGAAAGAATCTCCAAAGATATGATGCAGGTGATTCTTGAATAAGTTTGTGGTTTTTGTTTAAGTGGCAAAATGCTCTCAGTACCTTAACAATGTCTATTTTTAATGTATATTTTCTATACTAAATATATTTTAATATACAAAATAAAAAGAAAAGAGAATGCAAACACCTCTTTTTTGACCCCATAAACGGATGATGCTATCACAATACTATCTGCTTTAAAAATATATATATATAATGAATGTCACAATTACAGGGAGGTGTTTTGGTACAAATTGTCCATGTTTTCAAACTGAATGTCCATTTCTAAGTGAACATTAAACTGCAAAGCTCTGGTTACTCAAAAACCCTATGAGCAGATTATGTTTACTACCTCTGGACAGACAAAAAAACCTTTTTATCGATCTACTCCCATCACTTCAGTGAAGACCTATAGCAAGCTGCCCAGTGATCTTATAAATGTGTCTAGATTAACGTCTACATCTCTGAATTTTTGTAATGTAAGGTCTAGCTCTGCATCTAGTCACACCAGCTTTATGTCAGGTTGTGCATGATACGATTTCAGAAGTACTAATGCAATGAATTACTGCCGTGACACATCTTAGCCTTCTCGTGTTGGTAGCAATGCAACTTCAATAACAGCAGGGCAGAAATAACATCTTACGTAGGAGATGTCTCCCTACTAGTGACATGCCTACCACGAACATTAATCAGATGTTACTCCTCGTAAAAATAAGCCTATTGGTCACACAAGTAATTTGCCTGTCCATTATTTACACACTGATGGACATCTAAGAGACAGAATAATGAAAAGACTGCTATGCAAAGAGCTCTTGTTAAGGCTTTTTAAATTAAAAGCTGGATATTGGTTTTGTGGTATGAGAATGACCATATACAGCAGCCCTCAGCCAATGATCTTAAAACACTGCATGAATACTTATGCTAATGTACCATGAACACAGTTGCACACCTGGACAAGATTTTACAGACTTCTTTAAGCAGACTGGAGTTATACTTTGAGCTGACAAAGCCCAAGAGCTTTGGCTAATACTGTCATATGTAAATCCTATTGGCCACAGATGCAATGTCATCTTTTCCGTATGTTCATTTGATTATGAGTGCTTTCATTTTATTGAAGAAAATACAATGACAATAAATCACACTCAAAGAAAATCGGTAATAAACATCTAACATAAAACCAAAGATCCAAGTTTTCCAAGTAACTCAAGGTGTAGATGTTTTCTCTATATTGTATTCTCACCTCATTGCACCACATAGGTGAAAAACCTGTTTCCTGAAATACTGGTTCTTTTTCTATAGAGCTCTGTTTATCATTACTCCTTCTAGCAACATACCACCATGTGGTATAAAAGAAGCTTATTACAATCATCTGTCATCTAGATAAGATCTTTACAGTAATTTCTTACCTGAAGAGTTCATAACTGCTACTTTACCTCAGAACACGGCAGAACCATGTTTGACCAACCATAGCAGCATTGAATTTCTTCCAACACATAGCCTATCATGTGTTACACCTGACCTATACCTTGACACTCCTTTCTTCTCCTTTTCATATAGAATTCATTCATGCAGGGCAGTGGAGCAACATACAGCAGAGTTGCTATAAATGATGGACATTTTTCTCCGATTTAGTTAAAATTGAAACAATAACCATGGTCTCCTCCAGAAAACAACAGCTGAAGTGTAATAGCAGTGTCAAAAGATAAAATGAGACAACACATTCACTGTACTGCTCTGAACTATTCCAGAATTAATAGTTCCAGATTGGAGCAAAAAAAACGCTAAAATGGGAATATTGAGCTGTGCGATATATACAGATTCTAGGCTTTAAACCCACTGTTTGAGCTACATGAATAATAAATGTTCATACATTTTAGAGCTAAATAAACAAGAGGAAGGTTTGATTTTTGTCCCTTTCTTCATACTAAATAACTACTGTTTTGTGCAGTCTCTGGCAAGTTGTCAGATTTCAATGGTTTGTGTTCAATTAATGTGAATAAAAATACTGAAAACAGGGGGGACAACTCCACGTTCTTCTCAAGCTCGGGCCTCTTATCCCCAATTCCATATTTATATAATGCTTTCTGCAGCAATCTATATATAAATATATGTATGCCCATTAAAAACTACTTTATGAAAGAAACAGCAATTTGATTACATTGCTCTGGAATGGGATTATCCAGGCCTTCTGACCTGTGAGCTGGATACCAAGCCAGGTGTGTGTCTGAAAGCTCGTCAAGATGAATGCTTGGGCACAGACCACGTGGTACCCAGGTACGTGCAAAAGGATACAGCCCTGGTGGTGAGAATACAGAGCATCATACTGGAGAGTAGCACAACCTACATGTCCCTACAGAGGTAAAGCAACTTTCATCAGAGTGAAGACTCAGGGGTAACAAAGGAGTAGGAAGAATACAGAAAATGAAAAGTTACTGTGCATGCCAAAATAAGTGCTTTAAGTTATTCACATTTCTGTACAGTGATTTTCAGTGGAAATTGGCATGAACAGTGGATTTCAATTGGTTACGTTTTGCCATAGATACTAACTTATGAAGAAAAAAGGGGGGGGTGGGGGAACAGAAGAAAAACAGTTCACAGAGGTCTTAAGCATCCCAAAAATACTGCAAAGTATTCTTTTTTCCAGAGAGAAATGTGCAGTACTGTTCTCCTCTTACTACTTAGATGCCATTTTTTTGATTATTAAAACCAATTAGGACGCTACTAATATAACTGGCCTCAAATACAATAGGAAAAAAAATCAAAGGAATGGACGAATAATTCAAAAAGATCAAATCTTCATGAAAAAAAAATCAGTTTAAAATAAAGGGAGTGGTACAGGAACAAAAAAAAAAAAGTTTCTCCATTGGTATACCATTTTGGCAACTTGCTGTTCTACAGCAATGGCTTTATCAGTGATGGTAATTTATACTGAGTCTTTACCCCAACATGATATGTTTCAATTTACATTTCCAAGCTATACAAAGAAGAACACAGATAATACAATCTGTTTATTTCAGATGTCGTATACAACCAGAAAGCAGTGCAAAAGGGAAGAAGAATGGGAAAGTTGGCTCAGAAATGGCCTACTTGAGATGCTGGTCTCCACATATTGCTAGGAAACTCCCCGAAATGCATGAACCTCCAGGAGAGCCAGGCTCCTTTCTTATGCAGAATCCGCTTGGAAGGGACAGATATTGTTTCCTCTGCACAAAGTTGTCCTAAAACATAAAAGCTACAAGAACCATAGCAATCTCCCCTAATGTTTACCCCAGTGCTATTTACCTCAAGTGTTTAAAAATGAACGGTGTCAGAGAGTTGCGAAGTCAGTCTTACACTTAAATATTTTATTTCATTAAGAGTGTGAATACCTCCCTGAATTCGCGAGACCAGCATGGGGGTAGTGAATATGTGGCTCAGGTCACCACAGAGTATAAACCTTGAACAACTAACAACAGACTTGGGGACAGCAATGGGCTTGAGCTGGCATCAGTCCACGTATTCCTCCCCAGCAGCTGCGGATGCTCAGTGTCATGAGAACAAACATACTACACAGCCAGGTAATGTGAACACATTGGTCTTGTGACTAAACTGTATATTCCAATTACTACATTTTGCTATGTGTAACTTACACTTGTATTCTGATTTCATTACACTGCTAAAAGAACCTGGTCAGACAATATTGGATTCTGGCACCTGAAGATCAACCAAAGCACAACTTCCTACAATGAAGCACAAACTCACTTGCCCTTTGAGGAGAAGACAGCCGTCTCTGAGCGCAGAGCAAAGGGAGTAACATACGATACACAAGACTTCAAAAAGTTTGTCTAGAACCTACAGTCAAATAAACTCTGAAAACATATCTTGTACAACAGCATGCCACACATTGCAAGTATAAGGACCCTGGTTCCTAAAGCACGACACCCTAGTGAGCAGCCCTGCCCCACACACAGCTGGTTCCAAAGTTTCCCCAGAAATCTCAGCACTATTTTATCATGTAGCAAGTATGTGCATTATTTCTTTCTCCTGTTCTCTTAATTATTTCCTACTAGGTTGGTTGTTTTGCCACCACACTGCATCTTGTTTTATGAAAAGATTCCAGTTCCCAGAAGTTACAGTTTTAAGAAGTAAGAAAAAGAATGGCAGAAATATCAGGGCATGGTTTAGGAGAGTAAAATGGTTTTCTGTCTCATTAAAATTGTTTCAGATCACAGCAAGGGTCAGGAAGCTGATATCTGCAATTTGGTACTACCTGGTAGACGCAAACCATTAGGAAGACTGTCTCTCAGCACTCTCGCAAATTAACATCTAAGCATAACATGCTAACTACTCTTTCCAGGACATTCTTACTGTCTTGATACAGCTCTGTAGATAGAACATATCCTCAGTCCAGGACTCCCTTCTCCATGTTCCAATATCTCAGAATAAAGTTAAAAGCAAGGCAAGTGAGATAAATATCTGATTATCATTTGCCACTTTATATATATAAGTATGCATACAAACATAATTAGCAGGGTTCAGACTTTGTTTTACTTTAAATTAATATAAATAATATATATAAATATATACACGCACAGGCATGACATTCCAACAGTGCCACAAACTCTCCTAGACCTATTAAAAACTATTGAATTTCCTGGTTGCTAGAACTGTGCTGACTTTTTTTTTTGTTTGTTTGTTTTGCACAAAGAACTGTGGAAGCTTCTGTTGTTATCCATAACCATTTGTACAAAACTTCAAATAAAACATCCCTAGATTTCCAACATAATCTCTACCACTCTCGTCTTTTGCAGTACACTATCTTTTTGACTTATCTAAGCTATCCTTCCTCCCCCAGGAAAACAGTGGAACTACTTTTTGGCATTATATTACTGTTTTGCTAGCTATTACACCTCTCTTTCCTTTTTTTTTTTTTTTTTTTTTTGCCATTTCTCTTTGGAATAGACAAATGAAGCAGATACTACTTCGTGTTTGCACAGTAGTTAGCACAAATTACACTTTATTCTGACCTTGCTCTCATCAGCATTTGGACAAGATAAGAACAACGTTATTAAGATAAAACATTAAGTATGGAAGCATACTCCCTCAAACTACTCCAATAATAACCGGCATATCTCAGTGCAGAGTGCTCTGAGTCACAGCACAGGCTGTTGTAAAGTGAAAAAGTGAAAAATAGATTGTATCAAACCTTCCTAGTTTGCTGCTTTCTTTTCTTGTGCATGGTATGAGCATGCCAGATATATGGCCAAAAGGTCACATACAGTGCTTCCAGCCATCAACTTCTGTTTTCAGTGTTGGTAATAAAATGATGCATTTTCAGCAATGTATGATATACACTATAAAATAGTCATATTTTTTGTTTGTTTTTGAAAACAAAAAAAAACCTGTTTACACGTAAACTTCAGCTCAGGGTTTATGTGCAACAAATGATTTTGGAAAAAGAAATAAAAACACTATCATTTTTATGAATGGAATACACAAAAGAATATAATCAATACTTTTAGTTTAGCCTGTGAGCCAACCACAGGAAGAAGCACACCTTCCTAACCACCACAACGTCTCAGCATCAGTATTTGGGGATTTTTTATTTGTTTAATTTTCAGTATCCAACAGCTTTCTTCCCCTATAATTGTAGCTGCTGGATACCAAGCATTACTGAACAGGCAGGTAGTTCTGAGCTCTTTGGAGAAACTGACTGAGAAAACTGAGCGGTGCCGAAGAAAATGAAGAACTGGCATGGGTGACTAACTTTTTTTTTTTGTTGTTGTTCACATTACATATAATATAGGCAAAAAGCTATTCTAACCACCAAACTGTGATGATTTGAATCAAATCCACAGGCTTCTCCTATAAAGTTCACATTTAAAGAGCATTAGGAATAAGAGACGCTCCATCATGTGTTCTAAATTCTGAAGAGAACAAAGGGGAGACTGGAAGTTCCCTGTGTCCTCTCCACACTCGATGCAAATTCTGTACAGCAGAACTTCTGTACTGGTGGTCTCAGAACTGAACTGGATGCAGTTTCATCATTAAGAACTATTTTATATTCTGATTTCCAGACATTCATTTTTCATATTGTTTCCCACATCTGTGGGCTCCAGAGGGTTTACTCAGAAGTTAGTGGTTTTCATCTTCAGAAAATGCTATTCTTCTGGGAGCCCTGGATTCTGAATTTTAGCTTTTTTTTTTTTACTTTTTTTTTTTTTTATATATATATTTGTATTTGTTTGATGGTTTGCAAGCAAAATAAATAGGCAAGAATAAATTCAAGTGCAAAAAGGAAATAATGGTGCCCTCTGAATGATACAATGAATCTGAATTTAGGAGAAATTGGTCTGATGTCTCATCTGTTTTCATCCTGTGATTTTATCTCAAACTGCCCAAGACTATCTTTGGCTGTTTCCAGAAGATCCAGCAGATCTTCATGTTTTGCTGAAGTAGGCACTGCTTTATATTCAGCTTGTGTATCATCCTGGAGGCTACACATACAAATATTTCTGAAGAGCAATTTTTTCTGAAATCCAACGTGATTTTGAAACAGTTTTTCACTTCTCATAATTTATATAGAAAATTATGTTCTTAATCACTGTTAATTATTCTAATCTTTTGTCCTCAAGACGCCATGCTGTCTGGGAACAAAACCCATATGGTTTAAATAAGCCATCACACAAATAGCAGAAGTCAGAGAATACAACAAGAAAATATGAAGTCCTAACATTACTAAACCTTTACAATGGGCAGGTAGATCCATTTCTTAAAAGAGAAGAGTTCAGCCTAATAAAGCATTACTGTTCAAGTATTGTAAATGTAGCACTGAGACTGTTGATGTTCATTGCACATGTAACAAAATATATGTGAATAAATCTCTGAATACATGATGTCCCTTTGCTGAAGAGAATTGGGAATGGTTTGGGAACATTTAAGAAGTGCCTGTAATTCTACCTACCATGCCTCTTGAACTTCAGGTACAATACTGGGAATAAAACAAGGTAATATCGATGAGAACTTTCTCGAACACGTTTGGATCTTAAAAAAAAAAAAAAAGACAGGAAATCATTGGTTTTTTTACAACCAACCTTCAAGTTAGATGTTCAGTGAAGACATCTAATCTCATGCCATATAAATGGGATCAAGAATTTCAACAGCCCTGGTAGATTTAAGATATTTACAAGAATAACAATAATTTCAGATAAATCAGATAAAAATGATTAAAGTCAGTAAGGAAAAAATGCAGGATCAAATTCAAGGATTTGCTCCCAACAGTACCTTAATTAATGAAACAATTACTTAGCCTACTTTTCCCCTTCCTCATCAACTTTGGTTTTTTTTTTGGAAAACCATAAAAATCCAAAGAGGAAAGCATCACAAGTGAAATATTTTGCAAATTATTAAAATTCCCCTTTAAGATAAATAGATATGAGATGATCAACTGAAGGATTTGGCGGGGGTGGGGGTGGGGGGGGCAGTATTGTGTGGAGATAACCTGAGATATCTATGTGGCTCTAGAGGCTATAATAGAGTTTCTCAGCAGAGACTCTTTACTCTTCAGAAAACTGTTGACCTCTTGTTCATTTTCCCTGAAGTCAAATGAATAAATTATTGTTAAGGTATTTCTTAACATTACTGGCATATTTCCATGTCCAAGACCTCCCTGTCTGCTCCACAGCCAAAAAAAGTGTCATCGGAAAGGGAGAAAGATCACAGAAACCAACAAGGAAATATCATGCAAGTAACACTGAATTTAGAACAACCCCAAAACAGAGAAATAAACCCTGTAAACCCTGAACGAGGAAGCCGTCAGTTTATTCAAGTAATGTACTGAACTGTGTCATGACAGGAAACCTTAGCAATAAGATTTCATTTGCTTTTGATTCTAACCACTGATTCTCAAGCAAGCTCCTAATGTGATTTCTATACACCACAAAAAATCAAAGGAAGCTGAGCAAATACAGCTGTATGAGCTACACAAATTATCCTATTTTGACACCTGTATACACTTAGCCTGCTTCTTCACATTTCATATGAATATAAACAGAAAGTCAGTCTTTCACAGAAATCAAAATCCTGTTCTGGTACCTGTGTACATGGAGTTTTTAAACTGGAGTGGATTTATTTTGACTGTAAACTATGTTATATTCAAATCCTCAATTAAAAATTCACACTGAATCTCAGATCAGCAAAATAATAACCATATGGTTAATCTGCTGCAACATTCCAGTTTAGCACATGGTTAGTTGTGCTCTTGCGAATACCAGGGCTCTTTGCATGCACAAAGCTTACGTTAATTCAAATATTCTATGTAGCACATCCTTGTAATTATGACTGTCCTGATGTTAGAGGAACACATGCTCAGCTAGGCAGGCTACAGCAGGTGGAAGGCGTGTAATCATCACAGTCATAGGAATTGGGTTCTGTTCCCATCTCTTTCTACTACTGTCCATGAGTTACTTTCTTTCATTTATCTTTTTTCTCACCATTTATGAGCACATGGAGTGCTGACAAAATGAAACTAACTTCCTGAGACCAATTTATGCAGTAATATATCGGTTGGATTATTTCAGATGTTGACTTCTCAAACTGGAACGTTGAAGCGCAACTTAAGAAAGCTATGTTGAGTTACTGAAATCCATTTGATATTTCATCTTTCCACAAACAAGTGCAATTACATGCTACATTAGGACTTTCCATTTGTCTTCTCTTAGAGGTACTAGTGGGATGAAGGTTCTGGAATTACCTGTATTGAAACTTATAGAAGCTAAAGAACAGAATTACCTATTTTACAGTGATGTAAGTAAACTAAAATTTACTTGAATCCTCAGTCAGTTTCCAACATTACAAATCATTTACGCTAAAATGGACATCTTCTAATATGTGAACATATGACATATACCACATCTTTAAAGAGGAAAAAAAAATCTCTGAAAATGCCGTGTGATGACTTTCAAATGAGATTTGCACACTTCAGCCGGGACATATTCAAGTCAATCAGTATATATTTAAACAAACAAACAACAACAGAACATGGCAATGACAACAGCAAAAAGCTATGGATAAATGAATACATTTGTGAAGATACTGGAATAAAGAGTAGGAAACGAAAAGAAAAAAAAAAAAAAGGCCCACAGAACCTTACTGAAAAAGTAAAAGCAGGTTTTGAGAGGGTGGACTTATAGGTCAAGAAAGTAACATCCCAGGAAAGGATTTATGTCCCCTCCAAAGCTATCATTCAACACAGCAATACAGAAATCAGTATCTTCATGCTGGAAAAGCTGCAACTAAGAAGCACCTTAAGACCAAACACATCTGGATGAGAACTGTGAAACCAGCAGTCAAAAGAAGTTCACTTTTACTGCTCACCAGGAAACTAGCTAACAAGTCACATAATTTTAACCCATAGGAAAAAAAGTTCTTTCTGCACTGCTGAGGTTATAAATAATTATGGATGGAAAAAAAAAAAAAAACACTGCTGTTATTACTAAGAGATAATATATCAATGAATATATTTTGCTCATGAATCTTTTTCCACTAATAAATATGCAAAAATAGTACAATGTTGTATGAGAAGTCAAATTAAGAAAGCTCATTAAAATCTGTAAATCTGTTACAGACACCCAGTGTTGAATAATTCATCAACCATTTAACACATTTACTAAAAAAAAAAAACATGTAAATTACTCTTATCACCAAGCTAATCCTAATTTTTGTTTTGTGAAGGGATTCTTTTTTTCCTAGAACAAGTTTGAAAAAGTTTAATTGCAAATTGATTAACATGGAGCTTTGTTAATTAAATCAGCTGAAGTAGATTTAGGCTGACACTATGCTAGGTGCTCAAATTAAGAGACTGTCCCATTGCATTAAATATAGTGCATTTATCATAGATTAACTATCAGGGTGTTCATTTGAACTGACAGATAATGGAGGAGAAAAATGAATCTCTACAGTATTGTATGTGCACAGCTCTTTTACTATTAATTGTAGCTTTACAGGTTTATGAACAATCAGAAAGGGTTTTAGTAACGTTGTTTTCAGTCTGAAATAAAAGTAGAATAAAACCCTCCACTAATACTTTGCTAATGTGACAGTATCAATCCAGAGAAAAATCTGATCAAGTTTAGAAACTGTTGACCAATGAGTGTTAATAAAACTAAGGAAACTGGCCATATAATATTTACATGTAACATTACTTATTACTGAATCAATCTATTAACTGGACATTATACTAAGTACCACCATCGAGATGATAAAGTGTACAAAATGAAATACATTTTTTTGCAAGTTCCTTTAGTTTTCCAAGCTTATTTCCACTGCCCAAATGCCTTTACCATTTTGTTTTCAAAGTTATAAATGTGAAAAATTAAGTCAATTCAAAATACAGGTCTAGAAATTCTACTTACATTTTGTCACTGGAGCTCCAAATCCCAAGCAGAGAGAGACCTAAGAAAGTAAAGCTGCTGCATCAGTGCAGATTGCCAACACCCTTTAGTGTATTTCAACACAGCCACAGTTAATGAGGAGCTCATTAACATTACATGACCAGGATGCCAGCTCAGCAGCACAGCTTTGCTATGGCCACATGCAAACAGTATCCAACAGCACAGACTGGATTTCAGATTGGCTGCGCATGCGTCGATGCAGAGCACTAACTCTGCAGGGCTCACACGCAGTAGGTGTAGCGCTGCTGTGCAGGGACTCCATGTACCACCACAGCTGCTGGTACAGAAAGGAATAACGTCATGCTATGCACAAATATGGCTAACAGCTACAACAACACTAGGCCCACCTTGCAGTCTTTTGCCTCTCTTAATCCCAATAAAATATACTGCAATGTGTAGCACTGGTAGTATTGTAGGAATTGAGTTGCCAGGTCCATGTGTGGACATTAATGTCAAGTTGGTCAGCTGAGTGAATTAAAGACAACAGCAAGGAGACAGTAGGTTTAAGACAGACTGTCACCACCTGACCCTATCTCCTTGTTCATGCCAACAACAGTGATTATGCACCATCAGTCACTGATAAAAGATCAGGGTTTGGATACAGCTTCAGGAAGAATTCAGGAAGAATTTCTTGGTATGTCTCAATAGGCGAGTACACATCTACCAATGCATATATAAAGAAATGCACATCCAAAACCAGGAGAGGCCTGACACTATTGTGATAGCAGCCAGCACTTCATCTGCTCACAAACTTGCTGACTCAAAAGAGTAGCACTGCTACCGCCTAAGTAATTTCAATCCAAATCTGTCCTTTCACTCAAGAAATCAACTCTTCCTCTCATCAGAAAAAGATCAGATCGAACAACAGCAGTTGAGTATATTAAAAACAAACAAAAAATGAAGAGTTATAAAATCTCTCATTCTCCTTCCAAATGACAGGAACAAAAACAATACCGCAAGCCCAACAGTGCTCTTAGATTGACATTAACAGTCCCTAAGGATATTAATATCATATAATAAGACTAAAAAAAGTTAAGAAACTGTATCTGAAAGGAATGCTACTTGACCTTTGATATTTGCCCATATTTTATGATTCTGATGCCAAGTATAATCTAACAGTAATATATTCAGCTGCATTTACAGTCAATCCAGGAAGCTACGTGTTTTTGAATTATTAAACCTTAAAATTAAAGAGGATTTCATTGTAAAATATCTCCTAGCATACGCATTAAGTGTTCCCAATACACTGCGAAAAGAGTTATCAGGAGAAGGCAGAATAATTGCATGTATGCTTACGAGCTACAAAAAAGTTTTTTGGGTAATGCACCATGGAGTTAAGAGACTGGTCAGGCCCAACTCATGTTTAAAATCCAAATACGTTAGTGGTCTAGACTCACGAATTCGTGCTGTATTAAACCAATACCTGGGGAGGAACTGCTGCTTGCCTAGTTTTCAGGTTTATAAATACTTAAAACTATTGTCTCGGTTAATAGATTTACCTTATGATAATTATTCTTACTGTTATCATCTGGACAATTCTTCAAAATTGTATTCACTAGTGAAAATATCTTCCAACCAGATCAGTCCTCCACTCCTTTCAAAATGAACTCCATCAATACCTACCAAACGTTAACTGCACATGAATGCAAATTGCTGCTGAGTCTAAGACCATGCCACCCATCACTTGGGTGACAGAAAACTTGAGATGAATGTAGTTAAAGCATGAAACCTATGCACACGAAGAAAATGTTATCATTCATGAGCAAGGTGCACTTAACAACAGGTGGATGAGACTGCTGTATTTTTTATTTTTTTATTTTTTTTCCAGCATGGATTTAAAACGAAAAAAATGGTATATTTTTGAAATTTTACTATCTTCAGACACTTTCTTCAGAGGGCTAATGCAATTTAACTCCTGCATTTTTGTCACTTGCCATGTCTGCTTCTGGATGCAGTATCCTGTCAGCATCATGACTTCCTCAGGTAGGATTTTTCTTTGTGTTCATTAATTATTCATTTTTCATGAAACTGTATTCTGAGCACTCTTTATCTGTTTCCTTTCTTCACCTCTGCTACTCAGAGCACTGGTCTTAACTTCCCATCTTTATTGGTGTTTTGAGACCCAGGTTGCAGTTGTATAACTTTTAGTCACACGACTAAACCACCACCATTTCAGGTAATCAGTAAAAAGAGCTACTTGGAGGTGGTGGTGAGGGTATTTTCATTGTTACACTTATTTGTGGGCAGGTTTATTGCTTTTAAAATCCATGCTGGATAAAAACAATAAAGCAGTGTCAGCCACCTATTAAGAGCACCTTATTCATCAATGACAACCTACTTTCTCTGTGTGCATGGCTTTCATACTTAAACTGGATTCACTTTAAGTTTTCTGTCACCTAGCTGATAGGTAGCATGGACTTACACTCTTCATCACCACATGGCCTTTATTTTGTGTATATTATTTCACTCTGCTCTCTCTCTCTAATGTGAAGAACAATGTGACCAAAGACTTCTCAGACTTGGTGTGCTCATGCAGGAGCTGCGTGGTAAATGACATCTTGGAGAGAGACAAAACACATTACAGAGTGCCTCAGACTAAGTAAGGACTTTCTGTCACTCACTCCTTTGTTTCTGTTTTTATGAAGTAGGAGAAAACAACAGCTTTTTGATTTTTAAGGAATTTTTGTAAGAATAATTAGAAGCAGGCATCATAGAGTATGCAGTAGAACAGGAAATAGGACAGACTCGAGTTTTAGAAAGATTTACAACAATTCTCCAGTATTATACACCTATGAAACTCAATTTATTTTTTATATATAAATTTGATTGAATCAGTGTTATTCAGTATTTGGAAGAAAGCAATAACTGCTGTAACACTCAAACATTTAGACACCAGGAAACCAGAGGTGGATCTTGCATGTCACATTAATCAGAAAGATAGTGAAAAAGAAGTCACATTAATTTGTATAGTACGTAAAGTCTATCCAAACGTTTTACTAAGAAAATACCATGGCTAACTACTTGACATTTTTATCTCTGCATTCGTCTTACCAGATTGTATTTAGAACAAGTGCATGCTACAAGTAAGCCAAACATTTTTTAATATTATGTTTTGAGGACACACAACACAAGAGAAGATTCTGCCTGTGCCAAAAACATATTCTGAGTTTTAATCTCTTAATGAATTTTCATGTCCCATACTGTTTAGAAAAGGAAGCAGTTGTAATTACAGCTGAGCTTGTCTTGCCTATGATTTAAAATAAACAAAGTTTATAATGTTTTAAAAGATAAGCAAAATCTAATTGGGTAAATGTAGTGCAAACATCAATAGAATGAGGTGTCCCATTGATAAATATATTGCTATTTTCCAGCTTTAGAGATTAAAGCCATTAATTTCTGACTGTTTGCCCTATAATCAAGGTTTGCAGATAAAGAGGTAGAAGAGAGCAGTTAATACAGACAAAAGCAAGATAAAGGCTCCGTTATGATTCATTGCTAAAAAAATAACAGCTCAGATATTTTCTGCTTTATTATCTAAAATTGAATTATGATTTGCTAATTTTTGTGCAACAGTCGTGACAGAGGATAAAAATATTGACCTTGATATTAAGGCACTTACAAGAAAGGCACAATCAAAATACTATTAAAACAAACTATTTCTACCACATGTTGCTTATACCTAACAGACAAGTCACAAATTACAAGTGAGGCAACAGAGAAATGCACAAGTGCAAAACATGCTCAAGGTCAGATTAGGAGGTCCATGGTAGAGCTAACAATAATAATGAAGTCTCTTGATATTGACTGGACTACCTTCATTTACTAAAATGAGCTGTTCAAGTGTAATACAAAAGGATATGCCCTTTTTATAATGACATTTGAGAGTTTGTAGATAAAAATTTCAACAGTCTGCTTAAAATTAGTGATCATTCTTTCTGCAGTCTATGTAAAGGGATGGAGTAATGACAGCTCCACTAGACAAGAAGTCTTCTTTTTCATATAACAGGTACAGAAATTACACAACTTCTTTCAATTGAGTAAACTTAAAATATTCTGTTTTTACAAAATTGATGCAAGTATACTGAGATATTAGATACGTCAGTCTAGGCCCTTATATATGAAATTTCATTGACTTCTAAAGTAACATTACTGAGGAACACCATGAATTTGTAACCTTGGACATCAAAAGTACCAAAACAGACAGAAGATACCAACAAAGAAAATGAATAATATAAAACAGCTAGAAAGCCATACTACAGATTTTAATGTCAGAGTTTGTAACCTGTCTCATCCCAGCCAGTTAAAGACAGTTTTCCAAGCATTGTTCCTACTGAGTGGTGCTCCTGGAGTCTCAGGATTTTTGTCTTCCACTGTACTAGTACCATAAGGGACATCACTTTGACATACTAGCATTCCTTGTACTTTTCAGTAGAGGACATTACCTGACTGAAATAGCAATTCAAAACATAAAAAGGACCTTCATTTGTACCAGATGAAAGATAGACAGAAAGACAGACAGAAAATGTCTAATACCTGTGTTCTACCTAAGAACCCTCAAACAGAAATAAGCTGTCAAGCAACTGACATCTTCTCATATAAAATTATTAGACTGGAACAGATTCTAAATGAACTTTCAGGTTTCCAGCTTCACACAGAAATTTTGATTTGTATTATGGCTACATACAAACACATTGTCTTACAGTTTTGTCATACCACCATAGACCACATTCCACCCCATAATATGCTGTTCTGTACTTCCCTTCTATTTGAAGAACAACAACAACAACGTCCCATCTCTTCATAAGAAGATTTAAACCTGTGAAATACTTTATTATTTCATACGTAGCGTACATAACACACAGGTACAAATGGATTCCTATCCAGCATTGGCTGGGTGGTGAAACCATGGGGTGGTCTCTTCTCCATCAGTAATCTTCAAAGAAACTGTCTTTATAAAAAGAAAATCAATCTTCTGCTACATCCTGAATCTTTTATTTGGAGGGTTTGTATAAATTAGACTTGAGTGTTATAAAGGGAAGGTACATCCTCCTCTTTGAGTGCAAGTCAATTATAAAGAAAAATAAATACTTATCTGGGAAAGTCAAGTTCTTTGTACAGATATTCTGTCTCTCACCCCCACATATTACTACTGCTGCTTATTGAAATCTTGCATGCTATTTTGCCCTGGATCAGGGATTAGATATATATAGTACTAGTACATAACAATATTGCTAATCCTTTAGATCACAATCTACACAGAAAAAGAAGCAACCTCAGCAAGCACAGGCATGAAGGTTAAACAGCATGCCCCAAATCTTATAAAGAAGTCTGCACTAGAAAAATGACCCACATTTAATGACTTCCAGGCCACTGGTTATCCTTCTAAAATACCCCCAAAACATGTTACATAAGCTATACTGCATCAACTATGTTCACACGTACTTTGTCTGTTTTACGGTACTATGATAAATATTTTCAATCCTATCTAATTACAGGCTCACATTCGTTAATCACGGTACACAAATTTCTCACTACAGAGTATCTTTTCCTTTGAGAATATCAGTCAGGGAACAGCAAGTTTCAAAAAACTAAGTGGTAGACAAAAAACAGTGCAGACTTCTTTGAAGACAAGAAACACTTGGTATGAACTGCTGCACAACTACTGTTTAAGCTAATATTTCTCTTTCCAATGTTTGTTTTGTCTCCTTTCCTAAAAATCAGATTATTTAGGAAGCTGGTTGATTATGTCAAATACCTGCATTAGTAACTCCTACAGAGCAGTGCTAACCAGGTTGATTGCTCTTGTGAATTTTTCTACCATTTGTTTGCCTTTTTCCGTGACACGTGCTGTTCTGTGTGCTATGGAGTTATTTGAACGCAAAGCACTTGCACTTCTCTATGTAGCATTGTTAGGACAAGGATACAATTACATTTACTAAAAATATAGAGTACTAATGCTGTAACCCCTAGCAGCCTCTATCAGCGTGAAGACAAAAACATTATTTGAGATGTGTTAGTGGACAAGTATGCTAGAATTTTTGCAGGTTTTACAGAGCCCATTTGCTTACAGCTGCAAAGTCATAGTAAATGTGTGATCTACATTTACATAATATTTCTATGACTCCACATCTCTCTGTAGAAACAGCTACCACGGAGCATTTCTTGTGTATTCGGGTGGCCATCCACAACCAGTTCTTTCCTGACCAGTTTTGCTTAACTTAGTTGAAAGGTCTACCTACATTGGTTGACAAGGATAAAAATGCCAACTACTTCTCATACAGGAAAATTTTGCTGTAAGATCCAATATACTTTGAATATTTCATATTTCTAACTGCACAAGGTCACACAATTTGCAGGTATTGATCCCAAAATAAGGGTAGAGTGGCTCACCAGGCAAGCACTTGAATATGATTTACTTTGAAACCTTCACTGTTCACTACTCTCTTCTGCTCTTACACAGGAAACAAAACACAAGCACAGGAAATTCCAAGATTAGATAGATTTTTTTTTCTTTAATGAATTCTGCCATCTGTACATCCTTCTCATATGAGACATTACATAGCCAAAAAACTTAGTAATACACACACTAAATGGCCTCTTTATAAGCCACACAATATACTTCACTACTAAAATGAACCTCCAAAGCCATAAGGAGCTGGAAACCAATACAGGTACTTTTTATCGCAATCCCATCCTGTATATATATTTTTCTCTTTCAACTTCTTGATACACTAATATGAGCTATTAAAGTACAGCCATGATATCTGAAACCTTCTAGGTGGAGAAAAAGAATGAAAAAATAACACTTCATAAGGTATATAAAAGATGCCTTTCCTATAGATGAAATATTCAAAATCACCAGATTGATAATATCTTGAATACTGCTTTTGAAAAACAAGTTTTCCTGGGTTCTTTTAAATTTGACATCAATCCATTTTTCTGATTAGCTTAGGTTTCATAATGTGAAATAGTCAAGCTGCATTGTGAAACAAAGCAGGAATTCAGCAACTGAAACAATGGATTTTAGTTGTTATTTTTCTTTTCTTTTTTTTTTTCATTATTCACATCTCTAAAGATAAACATTCAGATGACATCACATTCCACAGTAACATTCTCAACATTTTATGTTTGTTTTTAGCCTTGTTTGCTGTTTTCTTTTGTCAAAAATCTCAAGTGCACACCAAATTTTAGACATCACAGTAGTTCCACTTTTAAAAATCATAATCCAACAAAACGTTCAAGGTGAATGTCTCTAATTTAGCACGTCCCTTACCAATACAAGTTGCTTTACATTTGTAGTCATTACTCATACCATCTGGCTTGATGCACTCATTAATAAATGAAAAAAAGTCTGTTGCATTATTGATTTTAGATAGCTGCTGACTTTCTTCTCACAAACTGTCAATGTCATAGCTTTACACTTCATATTCTTTTGTACTTCACAGAAAGTCATTGCCAAATATTGCTACATAAATCTTATAATTTCTGACATACTTGTTTGACTCAATAATACAGAATTTACACTATTTGAGAAGAGTTTAGGAAGTAGTCTGTTCCATTTCATTAAGACTTTCTGCTACCAACAGCAACAACCACGCAAGAAGTTTTCTGTGATTGTCTTTTACCCCTATGACTGTCATCTCTAATTATTTTAACCATACTTCTGAATTTTTCCTAGCACACGGGATACATTATTCATTTTACATAAAACTATTTAAATATCCTTCAACTAGTAGCGCTGTGGAAGCAAGCTTGCAACGTGCACATTTCATTGGATGGCTTAGCGATATCCATTGGTTTCCAAAGCAGTATCATCCCATATTTAAATATTTCTAATGTACAATGTAGTTTCAACAAATCATGATCAAGAACCTGAAATGGCTTGTCCAGAATTGGAAATGCTTAGAAATAGCTTGTAACTGCTCCAAGGACACAGGATTTATCTTAAAACTGAGGACACAGTTATTACTCTTGTGCTGACTGTATTGACGATCTTCGTGTCTCCTCTTCTCATTCTGTCTTAATCTCCCAACCGCATGCACTGCAACAATAGTGCCAAGATAAATCCCTGCAAACAGACACCAGCCATGACAGCTTTAGTGGCACCTTCAGTGACAGGAAACCTCATCCTGGGGTACATCATTTTAATAACTTCATAATCCCCTAAGACAATGGTAAAGGACAGATTTGTTTGTTTCTTTATGTTTTGCTTCAACACTGCATTTGTTTCCACAGATTTGTACTCAATATGTCAGTTTAAAAAAAAGAAATAAAAAATCCAATGTCTTTCTTACTTCAGGTTTGAAATTTAGAGTTGTCATGTATGTTTACTGATGCAAAACGACTTGGCATCAGCTGTTATAGATAGAGTGAAGTAAGTATCTGGAGATTTGATATTTTCCTTTATCCTGTGCATACACAATATATGTATACAAACTAAACAGACTGCAGTATGGTGTTGTATGCTTCCCAGAGAATGCATCAATAAATTCATTTACTACTAAGATTCATTATAACAAAAATAAAACTTCACTTTTCATGTCTAACCAAAATCAATTCCGTTTCCAAAACTGAAACTTGTTGAGTTTAAAATAAGGTCTGAATTCTAAGTATGAATACAGTTTGAACTAAGTCTGAATATAACATAATACCACTTACTCAGCAACAGTTTTTATGAAGGTTAAAAAGAATTTTTTATGAAATACTTAGGTCTTATTTTTAAAACAAACTGCTTGCCCGAGTTTATATGCAAGGTGCTATGTGTGCATTGAAATCACCATGAAGCCTCTTGGCATTTGCTTTCTTAGGTCAATTGTGTATGAAGGCAATAGCCAACCATTCTGCTCAGGTGTGCTATGTTCACACTATTATTTCTATCCAAACACTATTCTAGAAGTGCTGTGAATGGATTATGGGTCAGTAATTACTATTTTCCTTCAACAGTACATAAAGACTTCAGGCTTACTCCTGAACTAAAGAGCAACTTGACTCGAGTTCTCCAATTAGCTGACAAGAAATCAGATATTTTGATAGCTCAATTTTCAACTGGCCCACTAAGCTCAAATTCTACCTCTAAAAAGTATATGTCATCTTCTCTGTAAAGCACTTTAACTGGTTTACTAATAACATTGAACACTTGAGCATTATTCAGTAGCATAGTCTAAAGAAGTGAAGAAAGGAGGACGAGAAGATGTCAAAAGATAGAAGTGACATCACAAAATTCATAGAAAAAATAAAGATATGGGAATAAATCTTGCTTTAAAAAAAATCATCATTTGGATGGTATTCGATATTTTTCCTTAAAATGCTTACAATATTTTATGAAGTCAATTTTATCCAGTGTTTTCTGAAGGGAAATGCAGAACAAAACCATACAGAACAATATATATAAAAGCAAAACTAGATGGCTGGCCTATTATTTCTTATATATGAATTTTAAAACCCAAGTAAATATTAATACAAGTAATATTAATAGAGCATTCTTACAGTGAAATTAAAGCTAAGGTAGAAGACAAAAACAACGTAAAATCTCGCATGAAAAGCCGATGTAAGGAACAGTAGGTGCCTCCAAAGAACCACTACAGGTACACTGCTGCACACTTCCAGTATTTCCAAGGTACTAGAAAAACAGAAGCACCTGAATGGTTCAGTTCAATTCTCTTGCATAATTTCACAGATTCAAAAGAGTCAAGGTGCTCAAGCTTTCAGCAATGGCCTGAAATATACTGGCCTTATACAAATTCACAAACATTCTTTCAGCGAATTATATGACTTCCAGAAGCCACTTGTGTTGTTAACTTTGAAGACAAGAAAAATGATTCAGCTTTCAGGGACCATCATCTTTAACCCTTTATTTCCTAAGAATTCCTTGAGAAACAACAAAAACCCTCCAGAAAACAAAACACTGTCCCCTCACCCCTCGTCAGACAGCAAACCCTCCCTCAATATGTCTGAAAAGCTTCCTCCAAGCAACCCCCCAAAAAGATCGAAAGCATACAACCTCCTCCAAAGGTTAAAAAAAACCATACAACACTTCTTTGAAATGAAACAAGACACTCAGCAAAATGATTACACCCTAAGTGAAAGGAGGCAAACAGTGGAAAAAGCTGTTGTTCTACATCCTCTCATACATTGTCAGGTTCTCCATTAAAACTCTTAATAGCTTCATACAACATAACTAGAAACAGTTGTTTTGACAGCTGAGCCCCCCCTTTTTTTTTCTGCTCCCCTTGCAAAACTGTTTACTTAAAAGATGCAGAACCAGAAGAATATGATATATGTTATTTGCAAGACCCAATCTGCTCTGTAACTTTGATAGGAAAATTGCGGCCAGCCCTGATACATTGCTACACTGTGGCAACCATAATCTGCATTACCTGCTTAGGAGAATACGCAAAGAATACCAAGCACCCATTAAAAGTTAATGCTCTTATTAATATGATTTATAAAAATGCTTTCTAATGCATATAAAACCCCTGCACTTTTATCCTCGCTTTCAGGTCAATAGCTCTACTTCTATTATAAACAGAAGCATTAACAAAATTTACAAAGGGAGCTAATCAATACATTTATCAACAGTTCAAACAATATATGTATATATTATTTTCAATACGAATGTTTCAGTAGGAAGACTTCTGTAGAACATTTTTTTTATTCCAAAGCACAAGAAAAATACAACACTCCCACCCACATCCCAAGGATTATTAAAGGAATTGTACAAATCTACTGCAGTGCAGAAGGACTAACGCTTTGACAAATGAAATACTGACCAAAACAACAAAGCATCCAACAGCAATAGAACTTCAGATCTTTATATATTATTTCTATTTTGTCTGTCCAACTTTTAAAGTACTCCTTACTCTCTCCAAGATTTTACATACGTTTAATCCTTCCTTCTTGTTATATAAATACATTTCTAGAAGCATGCTTTGCTAAATCACAAAAATCATTTGTTGTCTTCTCTTGCCTCTGACACAAGCTTGAAGATGGCAGTGTACTATGAAAACGGCATGGGAGAGTCTTTCTAGGTAGTTGGACTTCATAAATATGGGTCTACCAGTCTAAACCAAGTTTCCAGGTAAGTCAGGCTCTCTTAATATGCTAAAAGGCAATATTGAATATTGTTTAATAATTCAATTTATTAACACAACTTGGCTGAAATATATATAACTAATTCTAGCAAGTTGCTTCTCCTTCATGCTGAAGAAGCAGGCAAAGTAACCCCTTCTTCAATACCAAACCTAACATTGCAACAATGCAACTAACCTTGAGGATTTGTTTATGCTTGTGCACATAAGCTGAAATAATTATCTTCTATATTAAATGGCACACTGATAAATACATATTAATGTTCTGAAGATTTGTACTACTGGGCTCTTTGGTGGTTAAAATTTCTAGTAGAAAACAGAAATTATTTGATGCTTTCAGTCATATTCATTTGCTACCCTTGCCTAACATTTAGGTGACTGCCAGTACTCATAGTAAATAACATCTGTAGGTGAGAGGCAGCAAGCAGGGCTGAAGGAAGATGCCACAGCTACTGAGACAGGCAGATGTTTATAATATTGCTACAGAATAAATAAACTGCAGGGTATATTTATATGAGAATGGAGCTACAGGAAGCTTCAAGTTGTTTTAGATGGAACTTCAATGAAATACACACCAGTAACTCTTTAAAGAATTTCCTGATTCTCAGATAACATCTAAAAAGGATCCTAAAAGATCCTAAAACATACTTAATGGAAAGAAGCACTTTCCTCTTATGGAGCATAAGCAATCTCTTTTTGCACTTGGCTGCTTCCCACCTCCACCCCCACCCACATCCCCCTTCCTCCATCTTTTAGTAGATGTATTTATTTTTAGCAGTCCAGAGGAATTACAGATGCCCATCACACATGATTCCTACACAACAGCATGAACTGAACAGTAGTCCAATAAAATTCAAGGTGTACATTAAAAAAAAACTTTGTAAAAAAATATGATTTGATCTCAGCTATAGTTACAGCAGTTATATCAAGTTATACGTCACCCAAGACTGTATAAATAGATTTTAATACATTTTATGATTCTACAATTACAGTTCACATCTTTGACATTAAATACAGAAAAAGGTAGCTTTTATATTAATAGCAGTCCCACCCTAGAGTAGCAAGAGCTGTATCTCTTCAACTAATATCTGATCATTTTTTAGCAAGTTTTTTCTAACTCCTCACTTTATCTTATTCTACTACTTATTTTTGACAGTAACTAGAACATATCATAACAGAAAATTTGAGATACAAGTCCTGTTATTGATTCAAGACCATCAGATGAGTGGGGGTGGGGGGAATGTTCCTCTTGCTAGGATCCACAAAAATAAGTGCAGAAAGACCTTTTCCTGTAATACCTTTGTTTAACAGTAAGACTTTTCCACAGCATTTGACATTCCTCCCTATCTAACACCCCACCCAAAACAAAACAGGGTATTGTCACTTTAACTTCTATTTTTCTTGAAAAAGATGAAGTTGGAAGAGTTAACAGACAGACAACAAATCATACTTTCTAAAGTTTTAACCCTTACTATAGAAAAGTAGACAGTTCCACTCATGCATTAGCAACATATCAGCAGAAATTCTTGTCATAGTACACTACTATTTTGCCTCCAAGTCTTTTACCAATTACCACATTACAGGTGCAATAATTTTAAAAACTTTAATTTTTCCTTATACAAGGAAAAATTAAGCTGTTTAGCCAAATCTGAGACACAATTTGGAATGACGCAGTGACCCAGGTGACTTGCATGCAATTTTAGACTGCTAGTAGCAGTTTCTAGCACATTTTCAACAGGATCAGTGCCATAAGCATTAGTTGTTGCAATACCCGTGTTGCAAGGTGAGCTGTGAGTAGATCAATGATTCTGTGGAGTGCCAGAATGAGACTATGTTCATTACAGTTGAATATTTCATTGCAAACCTTGGCTTCCAAGGAAATGGAAGAGAAAAATGATTACTCCGTTCTGAAATCGTTTTCTTCAAATGCTAGCGCCGCAACAGAACATTGTGGCTTTTCTTTTTCCTACCTGATCTAACTGTCCCCAAACCATATCGTTAATCAAGTCTCAGAGCTCAAGCCACTATTTTTTTCTCTCTGCTTATCATAGAATCATAATATAAAGCTTAAAGGGATCACAGGTGTTCAAGTTATCTTTGTGGAGTATAAAAGCCAAAGTACAGTGCATACATATGAAAACTTCCCACGTGTATAGTGTTACTAAGAAAGTTGCGGTTAGAGTATCATGCATATAATAAGTAATAGCTTTAAATAAATTGAAATTTTAAAATAAAGGTGTGCACATTTCTAAACCCCAGCTGTGAATATCAGATTACCATTTTTCATATTTAAAATACTTAAACAAATTCTCTTCTAGAATTATTTCTGATGGAAGCAATTAAATAGTTTTCCCATTTAACAAATACAGAAACCACAGCCTGTTACGAATTTCATGTGGTGACTTACAAAGTCATTGTGTTAGAGACTTTCATGCTTTTATCCAGTTGAATTACTCGGGTTACATTCTATATCACAGCACTCCAATTTAGTGTGACAACAACGACAACAAGAAAGGACTTTTCCAGATGAGAAGCATATCTAACTCAAATTAAATGGTAACATGTGTATATATATATATATAATTTTTTTTTCTCAACAGAATAAATTTAAGGCGTAATTTAAGGTGCATTTGTAATCTTCCATCAAAAACGTAACCCTACAAATTAAAAAGTTGACATGAGTTGAACATGATCTGTCTAGAATAAAAACATTCGTCTGGATTTCTTTTATCCATAGGTGGTTTTGTACATTGCATTTTCTGTACTCAAACCCCTCAACACTGCCGCACTTGTGAGCTAGCAAAGACAAATGAGAAATGAAGCAGCCAAGAAGAAATTGAAAAAGCAATCTACTTCAACAAAATCTACTTGATTCTAACATCCTACGGTATGAAGAGTCTGCAAATACTAAGGTGGAACCTAATTATTATATCCTGGAAACATTTTTCCAAACAATAATTGCCTTCCCAAGCACTGCTTTCCAATTTCTGTTTGAAATATACACACAAACACCTAAGTAAACTTAACCTGCAATGTGAATAGTTGGCCTTTTCTTACTGATTCTCAGTCAGCAGGAAGTTACAAGGAACATTGGGTCTACCCTAAGAGATCACAAGAGCACACTGCTCTTAGGAAGGCCACTGAGCAACTACAAAGAAATGACAAGTTACAGCAAGAATAATTTAGTATTTTGCACAACTTAAAAAGACAGCCTCTGATACCAAAGCTTGAATTCTTCAGAAAACAAATAACAAAGATTTTGCTTTATCTTAAACATAAAAAACCCTTAGTAAACAAAGAATGCCTCCCCCAGACCCCAACTCCACCCCCCATCACCACCACCATCCCAATGAAACAGCTTAAAGAAATATACTTGCTTTAAAAAAAGAAGTCCAAGGAGTACAGACTTTAAAAACAAGTCTAATTTTAAGACAGTAAAATGGCTCTTAATAAGATCAAAAACTGTACTTACATTACTGAATACTGCATAGAACACAAAGAATAATATTAGAGAGTAGACTGCTATAGCGTATGAATATCAAGAGATATGCAATGAATGATTAGAAAACCAACTCATACCATTTCTCTTTCCTCATATTTGTCTTTTAGTGCACAGATGACTACATATTCCTGTCAAATCAATTAATATTTTCCAAGCTTTTAGAAAAGAGATAGATTTCCAGGCTCTGCAGGAAAGAAGTAAAAGTTGCATTTCAGGCCTGGACAATAAGATGCACTTTATAAGGAACCTTAAATGTGTGTCTCTAAACGTCATCTTACAGCATTGTGTCTACAAACATTTTGACAGGATGACCCTTATACTAGTGGTGCGGGTTACCCCCACCCATCAGACATGCACCCAACACAGCCCTTCCTTCCTGCCTCAGTCCCAGCAGAACAGCAAGGAGAATAGGAGAAGCTGAAGTGAGGAATCTATGGGTCAAGATAAAGGCAGTTTAAAGGGCGAAGGAAAGGGGAGAAACAAAAACAAACAGATAAGAAGTGATACAAAGGCAAGTGATGCACTACCTTCCACAAGCAGACCCACGCCCAGTCACCAAACAACAGCCACCCTGGAAGACAACCTTCCTCCCCATCTTCTACACCATTATTGCTCAGCATGACGCACACCCTTGTGGCGATGGATTGGACCAACATCAACACAGGTTATCTGGTAAGGAATATCTCCCTGGGCCATTCAGCTCAGCAGACCTGACTGTGTCCTTTTCCAGCCACTCGCCCATCCCAGCCTACTTGCTACATGGGGGGCATAGTGGGAAAGAAAAAACCTTGGTGCTGTGCAAGTACTGTTCAGCATAAGTGAAAACATTTGTGGGTAATCAGCACTGGTTTAGCTACATCCTAAACACAGCACAATATGAGATGCTATGTAGAAAATTAACTCAACTCCCAGCTAGACCCAGCTACAGCCAGCACCTACAAGCATGCATTAGCAACCTAATCTAAAATGGACATTTTGTCTGAATATCGCTCATATTACTGGGGTGTTTCTCAGACCCTGAAACAATAAGAGCAAAGTTATAAACGTTAGGGGAAAAAAAAAATCTCAAAAGGATCCTTCTATTGCTTAATGCTAGTTACTGTGCGAGCTTTTTTTTTTTTTTAAATACAAAAATTTTTATATACAAAACATTTCTTCTTTAAAGAGAAAACTACAAAGTACAGAACCACCAAGAGGTTCTCCCAATAACATCGAAGTCAGAGGAAAATGTTCATCTATAAGAACATCTCCCAAGATCACTAGAGCCTAATCTATTCAGGGACGAAAATAAATAAATAAATAAATAAATAAATAAACAAACAAACCCAACACTTCACAATATGCCTGTGCCATTTAGACTTGTTAAGAAGAGTCTTTTCATAGATTAAAAAAAAAAAAAAAAAGAAATTTCGCATATAAAGTTCCTACAAAATCCCATGCGTAGGGATGATTCAATATTGTAGTATACTGTTGTTCCTTTCAAGATAAAACTTATTTTTTGTGAAGTACAACTTAAAGAACTATAAAAAGAATCTATAATTGCAATTACAAATTCTGTTTGTCTACTGATAGTCAACTCTTCCATTGTCATTTATTCAACCACAACTGTCTCTTTAAACAGTTCCTACATGCATATACTACAATCATCCCCAGAAAAATATCTGATGTGAAAAACAACCACAACATTAGACTTCACCACTACATAAGTAGTGAGAATCCTATCAACACTCACATCACGATTATATCTATCGCAGCTTAAAACACAGGAAATATATCTATCTATTCATGAGATTTTTCAGCTATTATTCTGTTCCTACATGAAAAGGGTGATGCCATCATTATTCCTTGTTAATAGAAGTTAGTTTCCTTTGTTGCATGCTTGTATATGTTCTAATTTTTGCAATGTAGAACTTGAAATGTAGCTGAAATGTAGTTAACTCGTATAACCAACTTGAAGGAATCTGTGATGAATTTGTAAGAATTATGGACCATGGGAAAGAAGGTACAATGCAACAAAGCTATTTTCCTGACTTCCTAGACTAGTGTTCTCTGTGAACTAGAGAAGCGTCCAGCCAATTTCAGGTCTCTAGGGATGCCTTGAAAGGCATCCTAACAATCTACCGTGGTGTCAAAAGGTTCCATGGTCCTGCACACTCCAGCTACTCTCACTTTTCCCATGCTCCTTCACAGTTGCAGGCACATGAGAGGACCCTGAGGCAGAGCTGGAAGCCTATTTCACTATATCCATTTATTTCTCAGAGATAGTCAGACCCATTTATTTAACACACCACCATCAATCCACTTTTCTGCATGCAATTAAATGCACAGAAAAATTTACAGTTTAGACATGTGAAAGCTGTTCATGTTAAGGCTTTTTTCATTCTGTCCACATTAGAGTAATTCTTATTCTTCAGATTTTTGCTGCAAATACCCATGCAGAAAGAATTTTGCCATCAATTCTTATGTCTGCATATTCAAACGTGAATTTTACTTTACATAAGCATTAGTTTGAATAAAAAAGTTCTACAAAAAAGTCAAAAAAAAAGTGGTCATCAATAATTATGACCAAGGTTAATTCATTTACAAGTCACAATTATTTATGTGCTTTTAGAGTCTGTCCTTCCATAAACAGAAACAGAGGGAGTAAAAATCCTATTGCTAAGTTATTTATCTCTTCTTACTGATGTTAAGGAGGAGTATTCTTGTTTGATGTATTTCAGCTGCAAGCCCAGTTCTCCCACTGAAAGCTGAAATCAAGTTGGATATTCCTCCACTGTGTGGTTCCCCACACCACGTGAATCTTGTACTCAAATGTTCGAGGCCAAATCGGTTTCTCCAAGATGATATGGACACCTTTGACCATAACATATGTGGTTTTTCTGCCATAGCTCAGAAAATGTCCATTCAAATTCTTCAGCTGTCAGCAGAACAGGCTGCAGAGAATAGCGCATGGGAAGCAGAACACAAGCATCTCTTCCTTAACTGCATGTTAACACTGCCGTGTTGTCACAAAATTCATCAAGAACAGACATGGAGGACTTTGCTTAGGACTCAAACAAAGTTTATTTTAAGGTCTTTTATCATGCACTAGTTGGTCTTCATTGAAGTCAGTCTTTTCCAGCAGATAAAACCAAGCAAGCTATCACAGGTATGGGATCATTTAAATCCATTCTGAAATGGAAAACAAGAAAGTCTGATTCATACAGTCCTTTCAACAGTGACTATATATTTCTACTGAACAAATATAACTCATCGGTCTAATGACATTTTTGTCAAGAAAATACAAACACATTTTACCTTTTTTTTTTTTTTTTTTCCCCCTCAAGGCAAATTAACTACAGCTTTAACTTATATCTGGAAAGAAAGAGATGAAGAATAGTTTTAATGTGACATTAGGAATTAATAAAGAAGAAATAACTCTTATTTAGTCATTCCTTTATTTCCATTGGATGGACATCTATGTCATGTTTTTATTTTGATAAGAAAAGTAATCGTTCCATTCATTTGAACAAAATATTCCAATTACTTGCACTGTGTACTCAAAATTCAAAGCTAATTAGCTAACATCAAAGATCATTAACCATACACCACGTCCACAACCAAAGGGCTCCTAATTAACACTGAAAACTGGAGAAAGCGCGTCTGAACTACTGTCCTCTGTGTGATAGTAGCCTGAAAATTCACTGTGCAATTCTGCTTTTGTCAATCAGTTTTTCCATTTTCTTGTAGCAGGGGAAGCTGTTTAAACGGGTGCTGTTGGATATGCAATATTAATAGTAATTGAACTTGAAAGTGTCTCCTTTCTGACTACTGGCTATTTTGCTGGGATGTATCTGCATTGAAATCAACCAGAAGAGTAGATGATTTAAGAACTGTTGGATTCGTGATATTAAAAGACAGAGTCTTCTATGGTGAATTCACTTAAAAGGCCTACACTGTCCTCATTACTACATGAATTCTGTGCAGGTTAAACGCACAGCACGAATAGTAGCCTGACTGATTTGTGATCATTTTTTTCCCCTCAACTTGACATCTGTAGCAAATTCACCAGTCTAAATCTATAGCATTAATGAAAAATTATACAGGTTATACGCATAAATGTGATTATCATATCTGCAGACTTTGCTAGTATGTTGTCTTTTTTTTTTTTTTTACCAATATTTTAAAACAGTAACACCTAACACTTATTTCTGAGTCATATGTATTTTATTTTTTTTTAATATGCTTATAAAAGATTTGTAGCCAAACTACAACATGGTAAAGGTTACATGTATAAAAGACTACAATGAATTTTCTGTTTCTACCAGAGGTAAATATGTATTAAGTCATAAAGGCCATACTATAGGTTGTCTTAGCTTCCAAGTATGCAATGAAAGCTGAAAAGCTTTTTTTTTTTTAAGCTGTAAGCTTTCTAAGGGAATAACACTTCACAAATGTATTTCACTTCAATCTACAGTGTACAGAATTATACATGATATCAGAGTTCTTGACCTCACCACTATGTAACCAGGATAAAAACCAGTTTCCAAAGAGTTTTAGATATAGGATTTATGAATTAAAAGATGCAGAGAAAGAAAATTATTTCCCACCATCATTCTACTGCCAAAAAAAATGCGGAATAAAGCAGCCAAATTTGACTGCACTCATAGGCAGAATATCTTAAGAACAATCTGGTTGGCATTTTTAGTAGGAAATTTCTCTGGTAAGTCTAGAAACATTAACAGGTTATTACATACTATAGCTAAAACAGAAAAGAGCAGAAAATTCTCCTTAACTAGAGAAAGCTATTTCTCAATAAAATGAGAAATAATAAGCCTCTATTTACATTTTTGCCTATTTGATCTCTATCTGCTTGGAGACTACAAACAACTAGTAGACAAAAACCAAAACTAAAATAAACAAACAAAAAAAAATAAGACTTGAAAGAGACACTATTTCTCTTGGTGCCATCACCTTCAGAAACCATTTCTTGAGCTAAATATAGCAGGAGAACCTAAAGGCCACTACAGACATTTGAGCTAAGTCTAACTCTTCCTTGCACTAGTTTAAGGTACAAGTAATACAAGCAATTTGAATTACCAGACCTGCTATACCCCTCTTGAGTCAGTAGAATACTATACATGAATTAGATTCACACTTTGCTGGTAACATCATACCTCACATCAGGGGTTAGCAAGACTGATGGCACCTTTTAACATCATTTGCACTTGAGGGTCACCAGGCTGCCTGAACTCCGGATAGCAATAATGGGTTCTTCTTTTTTCCCCACTAAGAGTGGATGCAAGTATTCTTCAGTTTTCAACACTTCTACCATAACTGATTTCTTGTGTTATGACTCTTACATCAAGTTTATATTTCAACTTTCCTTATGACTTGCAGTTGAGTGCAGCTAGGCATTCATTTATATAGGAACACTTAACTTCTTGTCTCTTTTGTTAATATTAAACATAATCTTACCTTGTTGTTTTTGAAAGGACATTTAAAAATGTATTTATTTGAATGCTTCCTTAGAAATTACTTATGTATACAACATCAACTTTCTGTAACATCTAGATATTAATTCACAACAGCTAAGTCAATGGAGAAATGTATGTGACTGAAAAGTAACGTGATCACAGAAGAAAACTGCTATCTTTTTTTATCCTCAAGAAAATTGGAAACAAACTTCTATGTTGCTATTATACTCAACTGTTGTCAGGAGGAATTCATCCAGTAACTATTTACAGTTCTTGATGGTATGTACAACTACTGATTTCAATAAAGTAAAAAGCATGGTTTCCTTCTGATTTCAAGCCAGACCCATGTTCAGTAATTGAAACACAAAAATAAGTAATATTGTTAAAGTGTGGTTTCATTATTTTTGATATTTCTACTGATATGTTTATGTGGGCTTATACAAGCTTAAGAATCTCTCAAGAAGTTATTTATCTGCCAAGCTCTAAACATTACTAATTACCGCTGTTTCAAATTTTTCCTGCTCAGTTTTCCTTTTTCAAAAAATACTGTATCCATTATTGCCAAGTAATTATACAACTGAAAAGAAACAATTTACGAAGTCTCAGAAGTTGCACCAACACAAGAGTTAAAGATATCATAATCTTCTCTTTCTGTAGTAACAACATAAGTTTCACCAGAGGGCCTATAAAGATAAAATGAAAAGATGCATCAAAACTACAACACCTTAGTTTAAAAGTACAAACAAGTCATTTTTAACAATGATCAATAAAGCCATGTTTGATACAGGATCAGGTCGCACTTCCTCTTATTTCTTATCTACTCCATTTCTCCATTATTACATAATTGCTTAAGAAATCACCCCACAGACATTTTCATACTTTTTCTATTCTAAAACATGTAAAAAGTCATGAAAACACATGAAAGATATACATCTCTAATGAAATACTGAATTTTTAATAGTTGAGTACAGTGACTTGACATGGCTTCATAAAAGTTTAAAGAAATATGATTTTGAAATAACAAAAGCAGCAGCTAATACATTACCAATCTACAAATACACCAAGTAGAAATAATTTTGACATTTCTGTTCACAACAGATCTTTTTCTAACACAATAGCTTGGGTCCTGAAAATTATATTAAATTAGAAATCTCAAAGTTCCAACTGATGAGGTGCAGAAAACTTGCATTTCATCTCTGTATATCAAGTGACACAAAATAGATTCCTTTGTAAGCAATTTAACGTTATTTTTTCCATTAAAGAATGCATTAACTAATAATAAATTTTATCAGAAGCTGGGTTTCTAATAAAGTATTTGGTGCATTAGTATTTTAAGATGACATATTAAATTATTTCCATTCAATAATTTGAACTGGAAGCTCCAGCAATTAATTAGTGAACAATCAAACGTTTGTGATTGATTAGAAGAGGCAGGTTCTGGCACTTTCTAGTTCTTACAACAGGGTTTAAGTCACTGTATGCTTTTATGCCTCATCTTCCTACTGAAGTTCCAAAAATAAATATCTCAGGAGATAAAAATCCTTAAGGCAGCAAGAAAAAAAAGCATTTCGTTTTGAAACATAAAATAGATGCTGTTTCATTACCATCTATGTCGGTGGAATCAGACTATCAAAACCTGCAACACCTAACCAGTTTTTCGTTATACAAAACTCTGGTTACTCAGAGTTAAACATAATCCTGCAACATAAGTTCCAAACCAAAGCTTCAAATATTGCACAGCCATGTTTATATAAAATGAAAGAAAAACAAAGATAAGCTAAGCGGCATATTCCAATAAGAACCACATCATTTCCATCATAAGCCTACTAACAATCTTTGGGAAGAAAAAGGGTAATTCAAAAACTTATTTCAATTCTCTCCTACAATTCCCCTTTGGCACTCAAATGAAATCCGCCCTTGAAGGATGTTGGTTTTAAAGGAATAGTTAAAAGTTATATTCATGTTACATTTTCTATGCACAAAATAACAAGTTCTTAGTAGTGTAAGATTTCTATATTAACAATACTAAAATTCCCTCTCCACCTTCCCCCAGAATAAGCATTTAAACTTTTATCAGTTGAACATCACAGCTTGCTTCCAGTGTATGCAATTATTTCCTTTATCTAATTCAAGCATTAACTTCAATGTGCTCTGCTCTTCAACTGGAAGGTCCTTGAAAAGCACCAGGTAGCTGATTGTACTGCTGTTAACATCAACAACAACACTTTACGTTATTTCACTTGAGCCAAATCAAGGCATTACAAAAATAGAGCAACAGTTTTGCTTGGAAGTATTTCCAATGAGGTTATCAGTACCTGAAAGACACCAGCTCAGCTGTACCCTTTTCCCTACAACTTTCTCCTACAAATACTGACTCGAGAGCTGCAAATGCTGAGATAGACTGCATCCATGGTAAAACTAAGTCCTTCAATTATAACACAGGTTTTCATGATGAAGTAATTCAAGTGCAACAACTTCCTTCTTGTTTTTTCAGCAGGATTCTGATTGAGCTGGATTTGGAGTGGGGGTGTGCCTGCAGTTAGAGTGGGTTTTGTCTTGGCCATAGACATAATACTGAGAAACATGGTAGGCAGGCAAATGCATGTGGAACACATTTAGGAAAGTAAATGACCTATTCATTTTAATGTTTCATCCATTTGAACCTTACTGCCAACTGTTGAAAGTATCACAGAGTAACAACTGCCACCAAAATGTTATTTAGTGTAGCTTTGAATCAAAGTCCATTTAAAACACAGCATTTCCCTGCTCCCCAGTTCATTTCTGCAAATCCTATCTCCCCACTGTTTTTCTCTCAGAAGACAAGGACATAGCTGTGGCTTTTTTTTTCTTCCTCTCCTGAAGAAAGTTTGCTGCTTCTGAACAGTATAACTTTTGATGCCTCGCTCTCTAGAAGTCCTATATTTTCTACTCATTGTTGTCAAAGCACAGCCCTATTGAAACTGTTCAAATTCTTCTGTCAACATTTACCAAAATACATTTAGAAAGCTTGTTTCCTCATGCCAGTGGAATAGTTCAAGAGGGGAGGAGAAAAAAAGAGATATCTTCATCAGCATATGTCCCTCATCATTTTTAAGATAAAGTCTATCCTTCCTATTGCACATTCTGCTCATTTAAAGCCTCTCTCTCGTCCTCTTGCCATAAGATTCTTTGGAGGAAAGATGTGATTCTTTGGAGGAAAGATGTCACAAGAATAACAGGGATTCTGGTGCAGAAAAACTTGAGACCATCTGCCAAACTGCTGTACACAGTAAAACAAGTATATGTGCATGAGATGCAATTCCCTTGGTTACAGTTCCATGACCCTGATGCTATACTGAAATCCATCCAGACAAAGTTCAATAGCAAAGACAAAGCAAAGACATTTCTGACCTAGTAAAGTACAAAAAATGGCAAAACTGTCTCTTCAGTCATTTTACTAGAAAATGGCAAGGCTTTCATAATGAGTCATTGTTTAAATTAGAGAAATGCATGCATATGATTGCATGTTTAATTTTGTTCTCTGTCTTATTTCTGTAACTCTTGCTATAAATTTTATGGTCAGCCTCAAAGGAAACTCCAGCGCTATAGCTCAGTCTTTTACAAGTCCCTTGTTTCCAGATCTGTTTCTGTCAAGCAACGTTCCTCTTCATCCTTCCCTACTTATCAGTTCCTCCAGAAGTGTACTTTGTTACCTGTTGGAAATAATTCCACTGCATGATGACAGCTGTATTTCTGCAAGTTAGGTTTTCAGCAGCAATTCCTTCTCCAGGCAACAGCTGAACAAATCTTTCACCTCCACCTGTCAGACTCTCTAAACACAGGCCCCAGACACGCTGCCTCCCTTCAGAGCTGCATAAACCATCACGCTGAAACCACAGGAGAGCAAAAGGACATATTCCCTTGCAGCCCCATTGTTTCAGTTGTGCTTCATTTAGCAAGTTCTTCAACAATTCATGCTTCAGCTCGTGAAGGAATTAAAATCCATAGTCTTGCCTTCACAAAGAAAACATTTATTAGCGCACTCCCACTGTGGTGTGTCCAGCATATGCTAGTCATTTGGTGAAACCACGTGAATCTTTCCTGACACTAGTATTTTATACATGACATCACTGAGTATCAGAGCACCAAGGGAAAGAAATCGGATTTCAAGCTCCATCTCTCTCACTCCATTACCAGACCTCTATTTCTCTTTCTTCAATTTGAACTGATTTTCTATCCCCGTTCCTTTCATCCCATAATGAAAACTGAAGCAGGCATTTTCAACTCAGTTCCCTGAATATAAGATAATTTTATAACACACTTCTACCCCATACCTTTCCAAGATCCATACACTTGAAACACACAACGGTACCGCCTAGCGCTTATCAGGAATATTTCTGACAGCCTAATCTTATTTCCAGTTTTAGTGAATATTTAAGCTTCTCAATTAAAGCAGGTAAAGGAAAAGGAAAGCACCATCCATGAAATTAGACTCAGTTACTATAGTTCACTTCAACTAAGAGTCCACTCTTAACAAGCCCTGATTTCCTCTATTAGTGAAAGACAGCCAGTGATGGGAGAGAGATGTATTAGACACCATTATACCCCACATAAACGCATGGTTTTGTCTTGTCCATTCCCATTTGCTTGGTACAGAGCAAATAAGGAGCATTTAGAAAGGAACTGTGCAGGTGAGTAAGAATGCAGGCAAGCATTAGACTGCACAGTACCACACAAAGTGAATACAGTCTGAAATGGTGGAGAACTTCACGAAGGCTGCAACATATTACCACATGAAGAGTCTGGAGGGAGCCATGTTTTATATGCTGCAGTTTCCTCAAAGAGGCTAGTTTCATTTTGGAAACAAGACGTGATCTAACATTATTTTTCATGTTCTGTGTTAAGCAGGGACTGTTCTTTAACAGCTCAGCATAAGAATCACGTCTTAAATACCGATTTGGATAAAAATGCAGAAAGTACTCATTGAATTGGCAAAGATACAATGCTTACAATTAAAAGATGTCTCCATTTGGTGCATGGCCAGATCCATAGCAGGAATAAAGTTGCAGATGCCAGCTGATGATCTGAGCCAGTTCCACTCTGAAACACAGTACTGCATTTCTTCTTTATGTATTGGAATGGACTACAGAGATTCTCACATTGCAGTGTAGTCAGTGACCTCAAAGAGAGGGTCTTAAATGGAGAGTGTTGTTTTCTTCTTTTCTTGGTGGCACAGATCCAGCCACAACTTAAGTGTTAGAATAACCAGATCCTGTTTTCAACAGAGCCATCCTTCAGCTATGATAGACAGCTCTTCCTGTCACTGCACAATGTCCAATTACTTACAGATACTCACTTTATTCTTTTGAATTCCCTGTTGAATTCTCAGATAAATTGAAGTACAGCCTATGTGATGCTTGTATTCTTAATTTTTGCAGATTAGAAGGCACATTGTCCCAGTACTCATCAAATTAGTACTGATCAAGTAAACATTGTCTCAATTATCGGTTTCACTTTTCATGTTATGCAGGAATCTAACAATATCTCGTGAACAACTCTCAGTAGCGGATATTAAGAAAACCAAAACAATTTTTAGGGCAAAGAAAGGCTTAAAATGACAAACAAACCAAAACTGTTATGGATGTATCTAGGATGCTGTATATTTGGTAGACTTTTTACAATATTACATACAGCATTCATTCACTATTCATTAGGGACAAATATTTTAGATTATTATAGATATCACTCAATAAATAAATAAATAAATAAAACCACAGACTCAAAAGCAGAATGCCTCATATCTCATGGAATGAGATGACTCAGAAACATAAAGGAAAATTAAGTTAGACTGCTTAACATACATGAGAGCTGTCGTACATTTGGCAACAGGATACCACGACATTGGGACAGTGAGAACACGAGGTTCATTTCTGTACTTTTAGTTCAAATCTAAAGTTATAAAATAATTGAAGCACAGTATCCATACATGTGGATACCACACATGTCAAAAATAAAAAGGGAAGTGGGCGAAGTCCAAAAGATTACTCCCATAACACAAGTGACAATCATTCCGATCTGCGTCAGGAATCTGCCTCGTCTCCTCATAGTCCCAAAATCAAGTAAACAAGAAAAAAAATTCTCACACTGTCTCCCAATTCTCTGTACCAAGACCAGCACAGTAAATGTCAGTATGCTGTAAAAATAAGAAACTTTTGAACAAAAAGGGAAAATGATCCATGTACTATGCATTCCATCTTTACTGTGCTTGGCTGCTTACTAAAGGTAGTGGTAAATCAGATATGTGTAAAGGGAAAAAGGTTTAAAAGAGAAATAAATGTAGGTCAGAAATTCAATATAGCTCAGAATTGCAAGGATCTAAATCACAAAGCAAATAAGTAAAAAAATCACACTTAGGTTCTTCTAGCAGGGAATAGTTGAAAACAAGAGTTAAAAAACCAACTGGCCTTCACACTAGAAGCATTATCCCAGTGAGATTTTCTAGTTGGAGAAAATAGAATTAAGTATCAAAGGCCAGTCTGAAAACTACTTTGGAACCATCTCCCCTATAAGAAAAGAATTCTCCATCCGAAGTCTTCCAGTGCTGCCTTCATTCGGTCTTTGCTATACTGGGTACCAATTTATCTTCTTTCCTCACATCAAGGCTATAAGGATTTCACTAGGAACATTATATTATTTTAAGAGCCACGGCAATTTGGTCAGCTCAGTGAACGGCACAATGACTCCAAAGCTGTTAAATGGGCATTTTTTTCTAGCTATTACTGAAGATGATCAAATAATTGATTTAAAGCTACAGCCTGTTACTAGTTTTACTCTGGTAGAATCCTGCCAAGACAATTAATATTCTCACGGTTACATGTCACCTGAACAAGGCAAATTTCTATGACCTTGACCCATGGAGAACTATAACCTTGACACATGAAGCTTGGAAATCCATCGGGATCTTTTTAAAGCTAACATATTTTAGTAGGCCATGTTCCTCCATCATTGTGACAGAGGCACTCACAAGTCTATTTCTATTTCTTACGATGGAGAAACTTCCAGACAGTTCATTCCACTCCTACTTTGAAACCAGGTATTAAAAAATGCAGCCTTACATACACTCTAAGAGTGGTACTGTAAGTGCTTTAAATGTTTTTGTTGTTGTTGTTTTGTTTTGTATATAAGAAACCTTTACTCAGAATCACAAAGATAGTAATTCAAACCAGAAGTAGGCAAAGAACTCATGCAGTGTGAGGGTCTATAAATGGATTCATTTATGGCTGAAAGTTTATTTGATCTGAAATGTCTTTCAGTGAAGTATCACATGGGAACAGGTCTATAGTTGTGAATACAATGGTTTTGTTTACACGGCCTGAAGTTTCAAAGTGTCTAAGCAATCATTAAGCAAACATTAAGGGTGAGGCAGATTTTTTTATTTTTTATTTTTTAATTCTAATTGCTCTTTTTCAAAGCAACATATTAACTTGCAAAAGTAAGAGCTTTCTTGTATACAGAAACTAATTACAATATTTTTCTGTAACCTAAAGGAGAGGGAGATAACATTCACTAAAAAACATTAACTGATCAAGCTTTCAGAACGTATCTCTAACCAAACAGAAACTAAGTCATCACTTCCTTTTTTGAAGATATTTTCATTTAATATTCATCTTTAAAAGACTGCATTTTGATGTGTCACATATATATTCTTATATATTACAGTGAAGGACTTCTCTCCTATTGTCCTGTGTTTCAGTATATGGAAGATGACTGACTACAATTCCACAACAGTCCTCTACTCAATATACATTGGTCACAGCAACTACTATTCTTCATTACAGTTTAACCAGAGAGAATTTCCATCAAATCTATTAGGTAGAACTATACCAAACCCACAAATTCACTTGTTTTTATTCCATATTCTTTTTTTTCCCCATACTCCAAATTGAGCTGTAGTGTAAATCTGCATCTTTCAAGTCTTTCAAGCAGATATTTACATGAACTTATTAGCATGATCCTTGGACTAGTGGCAAGCTGAAAAACTAAAACAAATCAACTAGCAGTGATCCTAATGATGTCAAAAAAACTTTTTTTTTTCTACTAAACACAGGATTTAATCCATTTTCTACTTAAACCAAGATTTATGCTCTAGTTTCCATAATGTTTTTGAAGAAAAAAAAAATAAAAGAAAGTAGAAGGAAGTCTTCCCACTTTTCTCCTCCTCACAAAAATTAGAACCTTAACACAGAACACTTCATTCAGAGTTACCTTAATTCCAAGTGATGCTGCAAGGCACAGTAATAATGGTGAAAGAATAAACAGTGTTCTTGGCTCCAGTCATCTGTCTTGCAGAAGTTGGTATTACTATTGTTTGATAAAAGTCTATAGATCAACAGCTTCTAATCCCAGTGGTTTCTGTAAGTGTATATCCTAAATCACTGACTGACTGTAAGCTTCCTTTTTTTTCCCCCCTCCTTTTAAGGACAGTGTACTGTAACATAGGTCAAAAGGCTGAACTACTGGAAGCAGAAAACAATCATTCTGACATCCAAAGACAGTGTTAAATCCTCAGCCATTGTACACCAGCATAAATATACACATGCTTATCACAGGAGGTCATTATGTAGCCTCACCTTGAATATGGTGTATAGCTCTGGGCTCCACAACACAAAAAGGATGTTAAGGATCTGGAAAATGTCCAGAGGAGGGCAAACAAAGCTGATATGCTGGTAAGCATATCCTGTGATGAGAGGCTGAGGAGGCTTGCGTTGCCCTGTCTGGAGAAAAAGAGGCTGAGAGGTGACCTCACTGCTCTGTGAAACTGCCTGAGGAGGGGAAGCGGACAAGGAGGTGCCAGTCTCTTCAGTCTGGCAGCTGGTGACAGGATGTGTGGAATGGCACAAAGCTGCATCAGGGAGGTTCAGACTGGACATTTGGAAAAAAAAAAATTACCATGAGGATGGTCGAACACTGCAACATAATGGAACAGGCTTCCTAGGGAGGCATCTGGTACCCCAGGCCTGTCAGTGTTCAGGAGGCATTTGAATAATGCCCTCAGTAATATGCTTGAACTTCTTATTAGCCTTTAAGTCGTCAGGCAGTTAGACTAGATGATTTTTGAAGGTCCTTTCCAATTGAACTATTCTATTATAAACATTTTATTTATTTATTTTTAATTGTAGCATACCACAAGTATCATGGTGCTTTTTATTTCTTTATTTTATATATTATTTTATTTAATCTATTGCATCTGTTCTTTTTATTATTACTCAAAAAGAGATGCAGGATTCTGCTCATCTCACCTATTAATTCAATCTAGGCTTGTAAAATTGGAACGCACATTTTTAGCATATGTTTAGGGGCTATATAAAATGCACTCAGTTCATTTAAAAAAAAAAAAAAAAAAGAGGCCCAAAAGGACTCAGATCTTTCTCTAGAGTTTTGTAGCATGCAAACATTTTGAAAGCTTCAAAACCAGTTGAGACAAGAGCATGCAAAAGCACCTAGTGTTCCACATGCATCATGGGAATGGTTTGGAAGAGCCTTCAGGAAGTGTCAAGATGCAACAGGAGATTACAGTGATAACCCAACATAGCAAAAAAAAAGATACAGAAAACATATTGCGTAGGAAGCATTTAAAGCAACTGCAATTTCTCACATTACTTTTTCAGAAGTGCTGAACCAATGTCATTATCAACATAAAAAAGATCTGTAAATTTCCTGCATTTCAACAAAATATTTTTTTTACACTAAGTGTAAAACTGTTCAACTGAAACACTGCAATAGTAGAAGTTACATTAATTTTGAATTATTATGGTATTTGCTAGAAACCATGCTTGTCTCCAGTATAACTTTGTGCATTTGAAGGAAGTGGCAGAATATCAAAAAATAATTAAAATCTAATATAATTTGTAGAAATCATTTGATGCTTTTGATTGCAAAAGATGTATTCAGATTTGACACCTTAGCTGTTTTTTCATTAAAAAAGAAAAGGAAAAAGAAAAAAAGATTCAGCTATTTTGAAACATTTAACTGTATACGAGTAGAAACACACATATCTAATTCAAGCCACTGAGAAAAGATGGCCAAAGATCAATTTTTCATACTTCATTATGTGTCTACAACTAGAAAACCTTTACACACAGGCACATACACTATACATATTTATGTATTTTTCCTGAAGCAAAAGATCTTTTTACATTTGAAAAACACACTAGTGGAACTGTATCAAATTGCGCAATCTCTAGTTTATTTTTGTCAGTAACCACTATGATGACTTCGCATCTACTTCAAATCAGGGAATTTTCCCACTGCTGCTCTTTTTCATCAAATTAAGAAGGAACAGGTAAGAATTCTCTCCATCTTCATTAAAATGTGTTCAGTAACAATAGCTAAGAAGATTCTTAGTGTTATATGTTGACAAATGAAAGATACATCCTGAAGTGAATATTTGGTGTACGTCATTTATCAAGTTTGAAGCATTTTTCTAAATGGATATTTGGAGCATTTTTCTAGAACTTGTTAAGCTTTAAAGAATTAAACCTAGACCAATACCAGAATTTAAGTCACGAGCAGTAACAAGCAGAGCAGAACAAGTCTCCTTTCCTCCACACTCCAAAGTTTCTCAGAGTTTTATGCACATCTTATGTATGTAACATTCTTCATTTCTGTATTATATAATGAACAAAAGCTTGATGTAGCTGGCCTTTGGTAAAAAGGTGGTCTCCAGAAACATATCAATACTCCAGCTCAGTCATTCATCACTTAATATTGCTTTTTATCTACTTCCTTCTGACAGACATTAAAAACAATTTTCCCACTACCAACCCCTTTGATATTGTATCTTTATCCTGTTAGGTCCTACAACAGCTATGGTGATTTCTCACTTCTGACCTGGTATAGTGAAACTTCCTGACAACTTCCCTGCAAGTTATGTGGTTGAGAGATTGCTTGGCTAAGTATACTTGTTTCCAGTTTAGTTACAAATTAAATTGCTGAAAACTTATCTCCTTATTTCTCCAAATTGGTCTTTTGCAAGTTGTTGTGGTTTAGCCCAGCTGGCAGCCAAACACCACACAGCCGTTCGCTCACCCTCCCCCCTCCCTCTCCGGGATGGGGGAGAGAAATGGGAAAGTAAAGCCTGTGAGTTGAGATGAAGACAGTTTATTAAGACAGGAAAAATAATAACAATAATAATAATAATAATAATAGTATTAATAGTAATAATGTGTACGAAATAAGTGATGCACAATGCAATTGCTCACCACCCGTTGACCGATGCCCAGCCTATCCCCGAGCAGCCGCCCCCCCCCCCACCCCGGCTAGCCACCCCTATATATTGTTCAGCATGACGTCAGATGGTATGGAATACCCCTTTGGCCAGTTTGGGTCAGCTGTCCTGGGTCTGTCCCCTCCCAGCTCCTGCTGCACCCCCAGCCTGCTCGCTAGCAGGACAGAGCGAGAAGCTGAAAAGTCCTTGGCTTGGTGTAAGCACTGCTCTACAACAATTAAAACATCAGCATGTTATCAGCGCTCTTCTCATTCTAATCCAAAACATAGCACCCTGCCAGCTACTAGGAGGAAAATTAACTCTGTCCTAACTGAAACCAGGACACAAGTATTCAAAATAACAAAGATCTCGGTACTGGTTTGAATATTCTTCTACAGGAATAGCTCAAACTACTTTAAGGATCCTTTAATTCCCTACAACTTGGAGACATTTAAGGCAGATGGAAATTATTTCATCCTGCTTCAAGATTTCTTCACCTTCCTCAGGTAGGAAACACTCTCATCAACACAACACTGTTCCACAGGTTTAATCCAGCCAAAAAAAAAAAAAAATCATGTTTCTGTATTAACTAAATATTACTGGAAAAGACTTTCTATAACATATAAAGGCACCGCTTTAACATGTGATATAATCAAGTTTAAGCAGCAAAAGAAACATACGATGCCCTTACAGTAAAGGGTGAACGTATTGAAATTATATTTAATCCCAACTGCAGTATCAGCTTTTGTACATCATCTATTTGACACAGACAATCTAAGTCTTTCAGATTATATTTTATAAACCAGTCCTATGGGATTCATCTCTGACAAAAGAATCCCGTGTTCCTTAAGCACTTCTTTCTAGCGTACACATCATCTTGTATTTCTTCCTAGCTATTTCAAAAGCTATTTAAATGTTGTCAGTCTTCGGCACATATGAAAAGTGCAATACCATATATTACCACTTTAAACAGATAGAATTAAATTGCTGTAAAAACTGAATAGTAAAGTCTGTTTTCAAGAAATATTAATCAGTTCTTCAAATGGACTCAGAAAAACAGACATTTCTTTCCCCTTCCAGGAACCGATAGCACTCTTCCCTCGAGCAAAAAGGGCTCCAGCTGGGTAGAAATTAGAGAAGGAACTAGGGTGACTGAAACAGGGACAAAGAGAAAGGCACGAGTTAAAGAAAGATATTAAATGTCTGCTTTCATAAGCTTTTCTTAGCCAAACAGAACACATCTGTGCGTACTGAACAGCAGACAGTTGTTTTGCAAGTAAATGAAAAAGCAACTGCAGAGAAGTCTCTTTTCACTCTCTATGCACTTGAGTGTATTTTTTCATACATCATTCAAGTATGAACGCAGAGATTTCACAGAAAGCAGTATCTCAGGCTGTTTTTTTCACTAAATTAAACAGTACAGGCTGTATTGACTGCAAAGTTAGAGACACTAAATGAAGAAAACCCAAGGAAAGCAGCAAGGATACCATGGGTTCTGAGAGCCCCCTTCCTCTATTGTCATCTAGGCACCATGGTTACGGCATCATTTCCCGAGCCTTAACCTCTCCATTAAGCCAAATAACCTTATTCCTCAACTCCCAGTGAAACAAAGAAAGCTGCAAGGCTAGGCTTTCTGCAAGGGGTTAGAATGGATTTCTAAACCTCATGACCATTTGGTATCCCCTACACACCTCAACAGCGAAATAACAGTCTAATTTTCAAAGTACATAGCTCTCTCATTTATGTTCAGATTTTCAAAAGGTTAGTGCAGCCAATATGCTGTCCCCCTTTTGAAGTTCAAAAGGCATCAAGATTAGACTCATTTCACACATTTAAAGAAAATCCACTGCAGATTATAGGTATTAAGTCTTTCTAAAATGTCTGGTCCCTTGGCAAAACTTGGCTGCCTTCATATACGTGGAAACAAGAAAACAAAACCAACAAAAAAAGCCACGGTGCATATCTTCCATGGAGAGCATGCCAGGAACTCGTGGACTCTGCAGAATAGAGGGGTAGACCTACAGCGTGACTGACGGACTCAGCCAGTCACTAATAAGTACTAACAATACAATGGATATCTTGGGTATTTTGGCACAGAAAATGAGAATTAATCATGAACCGACCAGTTTCAGCAAAACAGCTCAAAGGTTTAGCTATTCAGTGTTTGATTTGTACCCTGGCTGAGGTTCACCCCATCCTGAAAAATATTTCTTTATAGAAAAAAAGCTCTAAGTGAGGTACTAGTAGAATTTATTTCATTTCTCCATTTTCAAGAGAGACATTCTCTTTGCACACTGAGCACATATTATGCTGCATCAGTAGGAAGAATCTTCCTCAACAACCAATCTAATGTCACCCAGAGCACATCTGCTTGCCAGCGTCATGCCAATTTGATTTTCACACTTTCTTTTTTTTCCTCATCTACATTTCAGTAAAATCTCACTTTTTTTTTTTTCCCCTAGCTTGCTGCCACAGGCTAGTCTGAAACAAGCATGAATGCAAAATCATTCAAATGTGATGAGGATTGGAAAAAAGTCTTAGCATAAGGTGTTTAGTAACATGGTCACAGTATATTACTGTGGTTACCATCACTCTAGATCCTCCTGTTCACCAATTCTGAGATCGTCTCATTACTTCCTTCTGTTGTCACTCACATCAACAAAGTCACAGAAGCCCTTGAAAAGAACTGTCAGGTATTGTGAATCCAGACGTGTGGTACCAGCAAACAAGGACATTGTTTACCCCATATAATACTAGGCAACTTGTCTCTCTCCTGGCCTCTTACACTATTGAACCAAGTTTTTCAAAGATCCCTAATGGCTGCTGCAAAAATGTTAAAGGGTTATACTATAATATTACAAAGACTGTAATGTATGATAAACCCCTCTCCTTAATTAAAAGGTATTTTGATGCTCTGTAGGTGAGAAGAGATTAGCTAAGCCAGAGACAGCACAATGTTTGCTAGAAGTGTGGTAGCCAGGGAGAAGTTTGCACAGAGTAAGGTTCTGCTGCAGCTCTATGTTCAAGTAAACGTGAAAGGTGTCTGTTCTGAAGTTTCCTAAATGCTGCAACTTCTCTAAAACTGAGTAAATCTGTCTTCTAACCACCTTCCGCTGTCCTACTCTGCAAATGAGGAACAAGCCTATCTATACCCCACAAGGAAGTTGAGAACATAAATTGGCAAAACATGTGCATTCATAATAAACAGCAATAAAAGTATGTAAAATGCCTAGGAAAATTACTAATTTTGGTAAAATAGACCAGCCAGCAGCATAGTAGCCTTATCTTCTTATGATAGCATGTGGAGACAAAACACATCAGAATTTTGACATTACACTGTACTACTTTCCATAGAAGCAATCAATCAATATTAGCAAATAAAACACTGAGAAATTCCACAGACTTATTTCTTCAGCTCAAAACCCGTATCCATTGATTTCTCTCGTGATTCACTGAAATAGTTTTTTTCAGCAAACATAGCAGAGCAATCAGCAATGTTTTTTTTTAGTGTTCCCTCTAAGATAGTACACATTAAAAATAAAGATTATTAAACGTGGGAGGGAATTGATGTAAAGGGAGAAGGTGGTTAAGTAACAGCACAAGAAGCAAAGGTAAAAAAAAAAAAAAAAAGAGTATCACAAACTGCTATTTAATGCAATGCCAAACTTTAAAATTTCTAAAAAGTACTTGCCACTCTGAAATGTTTGAAATTGCAAAATATAACAATATATAACAATATGCCTCTTAAACCTTTGAACAATATTAAGATTGAAGGATAGTATGAAGTGTCTTCATTCTTTCTGACAGATACATTATTTGTCTTCTATACAGAGAACATTTACAGATCTGACCCTTGCAAGACAGCTTGTACACCCATTGTGCAAAACTCGACAATGAGGAGAAAATGTTTTCTGACAAGTTGCATAAATGAGATTTATTTGTCTACAGATTGGTACATCACAAGTATTACTGTCTGGGAACAGGTTTCTGTTAAATATAGAAGCAATATCAAACCCACATTCTTACCAAAAGAGGGATTTCAAATTTAGTTTGGTATCCTTATATTCATCCCTGTCTGAATTAATAAATGAGAAACAAATAGGAAAGTGTCAGCATTATAATTTCTCTGAACACAAAGAATACATTTAAAATGTCAAAAGTAGTTCCACTGCAAGCCACCTGAGCTGAAATATATTTATACATCGCATAACAAGCAGAAGTCCAAACATTCTATTACATTTTTATGACTGAATTCTAGAGATCCTCGAGATTTACCTGATATTACATGGAACTTCAAGAAAATTTTAACTATAGATTAGATCAAATCTACAGTAAGTCTTTCCCAAAAGCTACCTTTTTTTTTTCCCTCTCTCTCTCTAAAGCAGCGTCTTTTCTTCTACTCCCCTTACTTGTTTTCCCTCTTTTCCCTTTCAGATTCATCTAACAGAAACAAACTTTCACAAAATTTATTTTGTAGTATTTCTGGCCAAACCGAGAAAGACTTGATTTCTGGATTTTTAATTTAGGTTGGCAGGCTTAAATTTGTGGAGCATTTCGCTATGTAATCTTATTGTCTGGAATAAAACATTTAAAGCATACCAATTCCAAGGTCATCGTTCTTAACCAGAAACTAGCCTCACGATCATAGCAGAAAATCCCACAAAATTTAAACCTTTTGACAAGAATCTACTACTCCCCCACCCCAAATAGGAGACTAACAGGTAGAATAAATGTGTGGTTACTCTGGTGTATACTACATAAGTCAAGCATTAAGCTTACATGCATCTACATAGTAAACTGTAGTGAAAGTACAGGTATTCCCAAACTAGCCTTAAGCAATTTCATTCTGATGCCATAAAGTCTACCTACAGCAGTTTCTGGCTTGCTTTTTTATTAAAGATAGATGTAACCAAACTACGTCGTTTAAAAACTACCTTGAAAATGCCTGCATTATACCGCAGCCTGGTTTAGCTTTTAATTACTGATTTCAAGTTTTTCTTTTTCCTTTTTTTTTTCTTTTTGTTTTGTTTTTAATACCACCGAAGTTCAAAACCTCTCCTAGAAGAAGGAAAAGGTTTTGTTTCACCAAGTAGTGAAACCAAGCAGTTTGCCATATTAGGTCCTCATTTATACATCAATAGACAGATAACGAGCTAAGTGCATTCCTTGAAATAATGGTGTTATACCACAGGTAAATGTGTCCCATTACATTTAAACACAGTCCACATGCTTTCTCCATGTATAGAAAGGTTGAGAGTCATATACTGAATGCCACTTCTGCAACTGAAGTACTTTCAAACAGTTAACCCAACATGCATAATCATCCAAGGTTGATAAAAAGCAAAACACTTTTGCAGTCTAGAAAATTCAGATGGCTGAAGTAAGAGTGAAAGGAATTCTGAGCAGGAGACACATTGTAGAGTCAACACCTCTGCATTTTGGGAAGAATACAAAAAGCACAATATTAAAACAGTCTTCATTATCCATGAAACTTACAGCAAAAACCCACATTCTTTTCTGCTAAAGCAGTCTACAACACATTACCATTATGCACAGTTCACTTTGAGTCACGAGGAAAAGGACAGACACTGCTGGACCTCAGCCTGGGATCACTGAGGAGAGTTGCTTTTATTCATTTGCTTGGGCATATAGCAGTGGAGCGGCTATAGTCAAGGATATCAGCATGCAGTAAGTCTCAGTCTTCCACCTCGTAATCTAGCAAGGTGTAGGGTTCTCCCTACTCTCATATAAGTCTAAATGAAAAGGTCACTTTGAACATCTGGCTATAGTCCAAAGGGTGTTTAAGTCGGGAAAGGTGAAGAACTAAAAAATACGGATTTAAGGATTTTAAATACAGACACACCCTAATAAAATGCCAAAGGCATTCCCCTTTACTCATCTTCAAATCTCAGATTGAGTTCTTCATAAAACTTTATCTGACTGAAGCTAAAGATATTTGTGTTTTCATGTTCTTTAATACAAGTTCCCAAAACCAACAAACACTGTAAAGGAAATAGCTGACCTCAAAAACTCATTAAGGGGAAAAAGCTAGTATTTGAGCCAGGTTCTCATATTTCATACGGTAAGAGAACTCAAGATATTTCCATGACTTCCAACAACAGGTGTACATCAGATCAAAACCCATACCTTCATTAAGCATCATCTACCAAGCAGAAATGAATACACTGCTGTTATCCCAAAGTAAAACAAAAGGTGGCATTTCTTCTGAAGCCACTGAATTATAGATTGCTTTATAACATCAGTTTCTTCAGACTGTCATTGAACTGAGCCATTAGGAAAAAAATAGCACCAGCCATTTCACTGCCATTAAAATAATACAGGATCTGACTTTTGTAGCCATGCTATTTGTACATCCATTTTTTGTGCTGCTGTATTAGTATTAAAATTGCTATTAAAATGCCTCTTGTTGGGTTTACGGGCCTGTTCTCAACTATAAAATTCTACCTCAGATTTTTTCAGTACTTGTATCTGTCAAATTTCATGTGTGGACAGAAGAGTCTGTGCCTTCATTACTGTCCTAGATAAAAAGGAATGTTATTTCACATCAAGCCTCTTCTAAAGAGTCACATATTTGTCATTTGGACCAAAAAAAAAAATGTTGGCAAACAAGAATTTAAATATCTGGCCTTCCAATGGTGGAGTTTAACTAATATGCAGAAAAGGGCCCTTCTAGCTAAAAAAAGACAAGTCTCATTAGACAAAATAATCTTTACCGCAGATCCCAGTTACTGACCCAAACGAGTAACTTCATGCAGATACTCCCTCCTACAAATAGTTTTTTACCCAGCCCGAAGGTTTAGGCATCTGCATCCACAAAAGCAGACAGGCAAAAATCAGACCCTTAACCTCTTTTATGCCGTGTACATTTACTGAGCACTTGGTGCAGTCGGACTTATTTCTGCAGAAGTAGTCTTCAGCATAGTATAAAAAAGTAACACATGCACCACCATCACACTACATCTGCCCAAACCAAATGGTCCAAGGAAATAGAAAAGTGGATAAGGAAACACAAGCTTCAGGATAGTTTGTACCAAGTTAATTTCACCTTTAGAAATTTAGTCCCTTTAACATTTTGTGGGCCTCAAAGCAGTGACTTTTACTCCTTCCATCTAAACACAGTGTTAACTGGAAAAATATACCTTAATCTCGTTAGTTCTTTGGCACTACGAAGAAACTTGAAATATGATTAAAAAGTAATCATTAATATAGAAAAGCATCTATTTCAAGAATACAAACTTCCAGTAATTTAACATTTAGTTCATGCATGTGGTTTTAGACTATGCCAAGCTGTTAGTTACATACAGCTCTGAAAATCAGAAATGACACAATCTTTAGAGCATAGCTGTGTATTCCTCTTTTTAACAATACTGTAAATTAAGAAAAGTAAATTAAGAAAAGTCAACATGCGTGTTAACATCATTCAACTCATCAATTCATATTTGTTTACAATTAGTCTTGAAGACGTGCTGTGGTCTTCTGAAACTATATAATCATGACATGATGCAAAGACAATAGCTTCACTGCATGACAAAGAAAAAGCTGCTGTCCACTTCTGCATCAAGTACTGCGCTCAGTGATTTCAACACCAAGGCTTTAAATAGCGATACTCTGCTTCTCTAGAAACTTATGTAACAAAAACTCAAAATGGAAAACTTTCTGCCCCATGAAGCTGATGCTTTTCCTTAGCTAAGCATTTTACACAGCAGAATATTAGACCCTGCTTTTTTTCTAACACAATTGCTCCTGAAAACCTGCTATGTTTGGGTCCAACCAATGCATTAACCGTATGTTCCCAAGAAATGCTAACTGCCAGAGACAGAACTGTCTTCTGCTAGTGCAGATTAAAACATAATCTCTTTCCAGTAGATGGCATATTGATAGCACCGTATCATTTTTAAGCTTCTAACATGTGCTGTTGAAAAATTACTCTACGTTCTACTAAGGCAGTTAAAAATCAGGCAACTGATGGCAGCTGCTGACCAGGACAGTCCACTACCTCCAGAATTCTGTAAATCACCAGTACTACGGTAGAGTGCCAACATCCTTTTGAACATGGTGATCAATCTAGTATCAAAAGCAAAACTTCACATTACAGCACATACTATACTCAAGGGCAATTTTAAATGGAGTTTCTCACACTGATCATTTTCATCCCTCACTTTGATAAGAACACAAATCATCACGTGTCACAAAGTTATACTCTTAAGAATATATACAATCCAGCTCATACTGTTCATAATTAGCACTCACATGACAACTTCAACTTCTTCATATTCTGCCCAACTTTTTTTTTCTTTTGGAGTGGGGGAACATGACTAAAATTGAAAAATTGAGCTACAAAACATGTTTTTATACAGAAAAATATTTTCTCATAGAGATGAAAGGCACTTGTTTTGGGGTTTTACACTAGATGTCTTGTCCCAGTCAGTCCCCTGAACACTGAAGTCATTTATTTGGCATTTCACAAAACCTATAAAGTATAAAAAATTATATTCATTTTTCACATCTCTTCACTATATTTTAATCTGTACAAAACCCTGCAAGATGCAAACTCGCATTTGCAAAAAGTGGCTTGGTACCCCACCCACCCCCTTTTTTTAAACTGTGGCATAATTCAAATACTTCTTTCAAGTGAGTAGAACTATTAATATGAATTCACAAGAAGTTTCACACTTGGCTGCTAGTGAATGTTTCCTTAGACTGCTTATTAAATCAGAAAGGAAAGTTATTGAATCACTGTATGTTACAATTCTCCTCTGAGTTTTATATTTCAAAGAGCATTGGAGTTGTTCATACTGACTGGAACTGCAGTCCTTAAATCACAAGTGTTACAGAAAAATTATACCCCTCCCCCCCCCCAAGGGAGTGAAATAATAAAATAACTGAAGCATTTTGATATCCCCACTTCTCCCTGCATTCAGGTCTTTTCCCACTCAGATTTTATAGTTATCACTTTCCTGGGTTCAAGTATGTACAGAGATGTGCTCCTGGTACACCTTACTTTGAGTACTTAGCAGGCACTTTTTTTTTTTTTCTAACCCTATAAACAATTAAGATCTGAAACATGAAATGCTGGGGGGGGGGGGGGGGGTAGAGGACACTTTAAATAAGCATTCTACATTGTACAAGAAAAGACCAAGAATAAAGGAACACACAATTCCCTGAAAAATGCCTTTATCTTCTGATAATATGCTTTACAGACTTATAAGTTGATAGGGTGCTTATTATTAGCACAGCAGAGAAATACCATCCTTAAAATTAAGGCTTATTTTCTGAGAAGCAACTAGAATCTAAGCAGCCTGAACTGAGAACAGTGTCATTAGGACATATCTACTCCACACCTGGCATTAACTCTTCATCTATGAATGAAACAATGAAATAGAGTGTTTTGATGTTATCTTCCCTTTGCCGAACAGGTTATATCCACAGCATAGAGAACATACCATCTCTGAGCAACTGTGCAATACGCATTATCTTATCAGAACACTGCATGGTCAGAACAGCTTTTATTTTTAGGCTGCAATAGATTTTCTTTGTATTTTCTCAGTGATATATTATACTTGCACAGAAAGGAACACTTCTAGACTGCAGTAACTTTTTAACACATTTCCTAGCATTGATATAATACTGCAACATCTCACCTGTATTTGACAGTAAAGAAGCTAAGCCCTAGGTCTCTGTTCAGATGCAAAAGCCTCAACTGAGATGAGATTGTTGAAGTACTTGTTTTTCCACACTCAATAGGGGAAACGTTAACATGTTCTCAATTTCAGGTCTTTGGCTTCCTTATTGCCTGTGAAGCAGAGTATTTGCTGTTTTTGCTGTATATATATGTGTGTGTGTGAGTATATAGATAGATAGACACATACAATGCTTATATTTGTTAACTGTCTTCCTTCACCTCATGAGCTCTGGGTCAACTTATATTGGAGCAGCTCTTTTACATCATAAAAAGCCTAGAAAGGCCAAATAAAAGATTCAGTATCCCTCAGAGGATCAGTAAGGGGAAAGATAAGAATCAAAAATGATAACTGCACTTTAAACTTACTACCCCAGTACAAGCTGAAATATGTATTATTTCTCTTGGGAATACTGATCTAAAAGAATAAACAGCAAACAAAACAGGAGAACTATACACAAAATAGCTCTCTGTACTCACCTAGTGCTGAAGACTAGTGCAGGAAAAAGAGGCAGCAAGTAATAAGCACAGATGAATTTCATCCTGTAGCTCCGCTGTTTTGTTCCGTTCTCCACTAATCGCTCTTCACACTGTCTCTTACCCCCTCTCTTCTCCCAGCAGCTCCTGAGCCTTGCCTGAGGGAGCTGCCTGCCCGGCGTGTGAGGTCCGTGGCTCTGTGTAAGCAGACAGACCAACGGACCGACTAACAGAGGGAGCTCGGAGTGGGATTTGAGCTCCAGGAGTGATGTCACGAGGCAGCAAGCTGCTGCTGCAAGCCCACAGCCTGATCGCCTGTGATTATTCAACACGCTGGCTGCTCTAGTCTCGTCCTGAAGGATTTGTTAGTACTCGCCGTTTAAGTGGCAGCCAGGGAGGGATGAGAACGCAGTGGCTAGCACTTTGTTTTAAGGTTGTAGTAGCAGAACAGATCTTAGGAATTCTTCCTGGAAGAAGAAAGAAAATGCAATTAAAGAAACACCAATATTTTATAATCAGAGTCTCCATTTGTTTGAAGTGAATCTGTACAAGATTCATGAGACAGAGGCAGGAATTGTTTGAAGTAGGTGTCAAGTTACAAATCAGCCTGCCAGACTAGATCTGGAAAGGTATCACTTCTGTGCAGTTACAGTTCACAATAAATTTCCATTCATTTCAATATAAATTTCCATTATATATTCATTCACCCCACTACCACATCAAGTTCAGAGAACACAAACAGCTTACAAAATTATATTTTGGAAACACTGATGTCATCTCTAAAACCCTTCAGCCACCAGAAACAATTCATAAGACCTTGAGAACATTTAAGACTTTTTTTCCCACTTTGTCCTTTTTTACTTAATCTTGATTAAACAAATAAATAAATTACGTTGTTTGATAAAGATGCTTTCAGAATTTAAGTATTCCCTTCCCTGACACAAGTGAAGTTTGCTGGATGGCAAATCATACAAGAACACATCATTTAAACAAAAATCAACTTTCTACATGCTACAGAAAAACACACTGGTCTACAAGTGAACAAGATCTGATCATCATAAGAGAGAGTTCTGGCTGTCTATGTGTTTTGGGGGTCATATGAAAGGCATCCAGAAACTACATTATACATCACTTGCATAAAAGTTTCCATAGCGTAAGCTGGAGCGTCATTGCATTCAACTGTTTGAGGAGTAATTTGGGATTGTATCAAAGCAAAGTTTGACCCTTAATAAGGCACTTACATGGCATACAGACTGAATTAATAAATTAAATTACACACATTTCCTGATCAAATGAGAGAGAGAAAGAAAAGAAAAAGGCAGCGTACGTAGCCAAAAAAAAAAAAAAAAAGAATAAAATGATGTCTGACAACTTCTGTTTGTGTCCCAAGTATAGTATTTCTTCCAGCACACCTAGTAGCAAGTTCTATTCAATCACATTAATTTAAATCAGCATTTATTGTTATTTTGATGCTACAATACCAGCATGAAAGAAACAGTCATGTTACCATGGATACTTATGGCAGAACAGTAAAAAGGTCATAAAAAGTGCAGTCAGCTTGTCATTTTCTTTTCCAGAAAAAGCCAACCTTCCCAGGCTACTAGGCACCTCTCAGGCACCTAAGAATGAGCAGCTAAAAGTTCTTCTATCGTTCCTTTATATGCACACATACAGGATGGAAGAAGAGGCAGGAGAAGGCAGTGGTACATCAAGAGAATCACAAGAGAATCATTTATGACTAAAGTTAAGCATGTTTAACACACATCATGGAATTTTGCAACTTAAGGAATTAATCTCAAATTTTGCCTCTTTTTGGGGGGTGAGGGGGAGACAGATCAATAGAAAGGCCTTTTGCAAAGTCTCAGTTTCTGTTCAAGGTTCTCACCGTCCTTACAAGGGAGAGGAACTCAACATGAAGTTGGGTGACACCAGCTCAAGTAGTCTGGCAGCATCCAGATGTCACTTTACTGTTCTTGGCATAATTTCTCCACCTTCATCAGAACTGACTGAACAATTAGGAACTTTTCATGCTTTCCAGCACTGCTACTTTAGTCCTACTCACATGTGAATATCCTATGAAGATACTTTAAGAAAATAATGCTGCAGCTCAGTTTCAGCCTATGAACACCTCAGACTCAGTGTGAAGGTATTTCCAGCGAATTTTCCCATCTGAGGTCATGATATGGGAATGGGGAATCTCAGTCCGCTTAGGCACAGCCTGTACACAACCAGACTATTAAATCGCAGCAGCAGCAGCTAACCCAGGATTACAGCAACTGCAACCCTAATATGCACAGATGAAGTTGTATTACTCTTAAGGGAAATGCTCAGTGGTGAATGGAGGTAGGATATAAGAAAAGCTGGAGTTTTAGAGGCAAACTTCTTCTACAATTAAGGACAAGGCACTTAATGTTAAATGCTACTGTTGTCAGACTTGATTGTGCTCAAGCTGTTCACCTGAAGGAGCATAAAAAGACAACCTTTTAGCCCTCCAGTACAACTAACTAACCCAGATCCTGAGCTTCAGAGATTTTGTTGTTGTTATTTTTTCTAGAGGAGATCTATCTTAACAGCATGAGGTACACCTTAAGAAAATAATCATTTATACAAAAAATGAGAACTGTAGAATTTCTTGGCTTTACAAAGTCTATTTGTTTGGTGCTATGCATACTTAAAGGTGGAAGATCACATTGACACATAACAAACTTCAAAGAGCTTTGATAGAAACTTTCCATATAAAAACATTACACACACAACTTAAACATATTTTATTTTCTCTCACAATTAAATTTTTCCCCTTTTTGGTTAAATTTATTGACAGTCTTATTGAATATATAATCACTCTCCTAGCATAGCAAGAAGAATTAAGGTGATTATATATGTTCTTGTACAAATACCTATACATTAAATATATATAAGAATAAAACAATGGGACAATTATTATGAAACTGAAAAATTATACATTTCCTTAGAAGTGCCAGGTAGTCATCACACAGATTCTTGCAAGTTTGGCTAAATACACTGATAATATGGGAAGACTGTAACCTGTTTTAGGGAGAGAAATCTTCTCTCTTCCTTTGAATAATATAGTACACGCTTACGTTTGCCAGAGCAGAAAAACATTCACTTATGCCTTTTTTTTTTCTTTTAAATAAAGTAACTATTTTAGCAGGGGTTCCAATTTTACTTTCATTCTTTGGAAATAGCAGTAAGAAAAAAGAAAGAATCATGAAGTAATGGCGTATGTGATATTCAGTTATCTTGAATGCATATGTGCTGATACAAAATTTCTATAAATGCACTTAATGAAGCAGCCCATTAACATATCTTGTTGTACAACAACAAAATTGTCAATGTGGAAGTCTTCACAAGACTTTACACCGAATATTTTCAGAAGAATAAAGGCACGACACTTCGGAAAATATAATACATTTAATTTCAGTATGCTTTTAGGATCATTATTATTAGTGAAAGACTATGACTGAAGCAAAGCTTCAGGCAGAGCTCAATCATCCCAATATCATGGCCAGTACTCTATTAAGCAGATTGTATTATGATTTAGATGCTATATCACTACTGCAGTGCAGAGAATGCCAGATTTTATTTTATGTTTGTATACAAACATAGATACATGAATGCACACATACATCTATTTTCATTGAACTGTAGCATCATTATAGATAAGTAGAACAGTAACTTGATATACTTTTATAGTAAGACATAGAACTGCAATATGTTGGATAAATACTAGACACTGAGTTCCCAAGTAATAACAATCTTTGAAGTCTGATAAATGGCAAGTTAAATAACAGGAAATTTAAATAACAGGAAATAAAAAAGCAGGCAACAATACTTAAGGATAGTTGTTATGAGCTAGGTAATGGACATATCGCAGACCTCAGGGATGCAAAATAGCCACCAGTGTAATTCTGAGACGGTAATGCTTGTTAAGCAGGAGCAGAAGGGACAAGACCTACATGAGCCAGTTTCGCTTCTTTGCTGACAACTGAGAAAGCAACTGTCTCCTCTTTCTGTTACACTGCCACACGCACAGCCTTATTAGGAGGTTGGTTAACACCACCAATGGGAGTTTGTCTCTCTCTGCCCCTTATGTTAGTAGTTCCTAAATCAGGTACATTTTGTATGTTTTGAAAAATATCTCAGGAACACTGACCTGTGTAGATTAGCGATCCAGAATCTTGCTTGTAAGAACTGCTCCTCCTGTAAAGATGGAAGAGTAGGAGCCAGTAAATGCAAACCAGTCTAAAATACTTGAATAATAATAAATAGTAATAAGACAATCTTATTTTTACAACTTTTTCTCCTGTTTTTCCGACTCCACCTTCTCATTCTTCCCTTACCTAGTAGACTGAGTTTCTGCCTTTGGAAATACTCCTTGATTTAACTGAACTCTCAGTACATGTGTTAAGATGCTGAAGAGCAAAATGTTCTTACCAAAACAGAAAGGCAAAACATAAGTCTTAGGTGAAATATTGGAAAGTACTTGGGCCCAGTATTTCATATCCACTTGCACAAACACAAGCAGCATAAACACATACATCAACTGCATACATTAATTGTATTAATGCTCTTGTGACTGAGACCTGACGTATTAGCAAAAATGACTTTGTGAGATAATAGGTTTGGAGTGACTGATTCACAGCTAAAATTTCAGCACATGCTTTCATAAATACTGTAGGAATCCCCTTGTTCTGAATGGTGCCTCATGACTTGTCTGCATGGGAAAGGAAGGCACATGAGTGACAAAAGTGGGTAAAACATGGACGAGTTTCTACCAGTTTCTTCTTTAAGACCACCTTCAATTGCATGTAAAAGTATGTGTTTCAGGTGAGACAGGATATTTATTATTACTCTTACAAGCATACACATGGAATAGTAAGTATTCAGAATCAAAGCTAACTCATCGGACTTGCACGAGCATCTTTAGAGGACGCCTCATATGTCATCACATTTTTTTTTTAAGTATTAAAATTAATTTTCCAGTAAGAAGCTTAAATACCATCCTATAAAAAAATAGCAAGTTAGAAATATGAACTCAGAATTCATTGAAACTTCATCTGTATTCAGCTAAAAGAAAGATGCAACTGCCCAAGAAGTGTGCCTAACTTTAGTACCAAAAAAGAAAAATGCCCTGACTATCAGTGTAGGAATAATAGCTTAAATTTCAGAGTTCAGAAATGGCTGCTACCAAAGTCATTTTGAAGGTCATTTAAACTTCTAAAATATTTTCAAGGTAGCTCCTCGCTGGTAGCTAAGAACCAGTCGATTCAGAAGTTCATTAAAATAATAAAATAAATACATTTAACTTCATAATTACCCTTGCTTTGAGCAGGCTAGATTTTCAACTCAAGTTATCCCATGCACCTTTAGCAAATCCATGCAGCCCACTGGGGTCTGCTGTTGAAGTGCACAGAAATGAGCAATTTCACAGGTGTGTGATTATTGAAAAAAGTTTTTGATTTCATTCTGTTAAACTTCTTTATCCACTGTCCAAAACAGCACTGATTGTATATTACATACTTAACATACCTTGGCTGCCTAGCTTTATTACACATGGAAAGCCTACATTTTATGTAATATTACAACTGCAGTAATTCTGGTAGTGACAGCAAGACTTGATCCAACCACTACTTATAGCGAAAAGTTCTAGGATATCAGAAGGTAGGAAACAAGAGCAAAGCCAACTTAGTAAGGAATTTCTCGACTTCTCTTTCTTGACCACTGAGTCAGCAGTGCTGAATCACTTCACTATAAGTTTACAGTTTACATGTGCTAGAAAGAACGGAGGAATTGAAAGAAAACAGTAATAGGAAAATCCAGTCTTCGTTACTTCTTGATGCAGTTGTACAAGTTTAAGAACTAGATGAGCCCTCAACATATACAAATAACCTGTAGTGCACTATTTACTATTAAGAAAAACTAAAAGTTTTTTTTTATGTGTGTGTGTTTGGAAGTCTGCGAAGCAGAAGCTGTTGTAAATATAACAGCCCCTCACATACCTAAAACAGGTTATCCCTATAACGTGGAGATGCTGTCACTTGTGTTATTCAGACAACATATTATCAAGCACACCAAGTCCAAGGTTTCACCAAGCCTTCTCATTTTATTACTAGACTAGTTGAAATCTAAATCACAAAATCTACCAGGTTCACCAATGTCAGAAAAAAACGAGTTAAGACATTTTCAGAAACAGTGTTTCAAGGCAGCAGCTGTTTGCTTCAGAACTTACTTTTTTTTTTCAGCATCTCAGAGATGGGGTTTGCTTATATCTACTAGATACCTTGGGGCAAATCTGCCATCTCATACCAAAATTGAATGCAGTTGAAGTCAACATGTATTATACGCCGAAGGTAGAAAGAATATGTGCATACAAAGGCAATACGACAATTCACACACAAGCAGTTAAAGAATTATTTATTGTTTAAATCTGAAATAATGCCTTGCTTAATACATAATGTTAAGTTGCTTAAGTCTGATTTCTGTAAAACAAAAGATACTGGTAATCCTCCCAGAGAAAATTAAAATCAATTCTCAAAAAAAGATTTTTTTCCATTTGTGAGACTAATTGGGTTAAAAGCTGAAAAGGCTAGGCAACAATAGCTTAATAGTATTTTCAGCAAAATAAGCCAAGAATAATAAGTTTCAGTCACATCTGAGTAGCCCTGAAAGGTTCAGGAATCATTCCTACTTCTTCCACAATGGATGGACTTACTCTGGGTATAAGGTTCAACATATGTCGGAAGCATGCTAAAACTTGCTGTAAGAACTTGTTAATTTTTTTTCAATTTTTTTTTTTAATTTTATTATTTTTCAAGTCTGAGTTCAAGAGGACTTCTCTAATGCATATTTGGTCTGACCTTGTGTGAGAACAGAACAGTTTTCACAATGTAAGAAATGTGTTAGTTTTTTTGTTTGTTTTTAAGAATTCTCTTCTTAAGCTGAATATATTATACTTACCATCAGTTCAGTGGAGCATCAAGTAATTTATCATCAATTCATTACAGCATCACAAAATTTTCTTTCAGAAATTAAGGCACTGAATAAAGAACACTAAAAAAGCTAAACCAATACTTTTTCTCAAAATATTTTTAGTCATTTCAAACGTACTTGCTGTTTCCCCTCTCAATTTAAAACATTAAAGGCCGGCGGGCACCCATACTTACATATAGGACAGATCTCCTCTCTCAGTACTGTATTTGAATCCTAACTCACCTCCAGTTATAAATAAATAAATAAAGAAGTGTTTAGAAAGAAATTAAATCCAATTATTGTAAAGCATTTGGCCTTCTACGGTTCTAATGAGATTGAACGTGAGCCAAGAGAATTATTACAACTAAGTCAATAGGCTATTTCAGTGTTGGACTTGACAAATATCCCAACAATCCAGATATCAGAGTTGATATCCACGCTACTGAGACTCATATGCCCACAGTACTTGAGCATTTTTGATAAATTAATATATAATTAGAGCACCGTTGACCTTTTAGGAACCTATGGTGTGAAATAACTTGAGTCATTTTTGGGGCAGGGGGGAGGGAATCACAGAGAAGCTACGACTGATAAGCTCCTCAATAGGAATCCCATGTTACACTATTTATGACTTCGTGCTACATACCATCGTGAGTAATCTCAACAGAAAGTATAACTGGAGATTTAGATAATGTGCAGTATAATTACTGTCAGTGTAGAAAAAATGCATAAACAGTACTTTTATTGTGTCAACCTGCAACTGTTATAGCTATTTATGATGCTCATAAATATGCTTTCCAGTTTGTTCTATATTTTGCTTGCTTTACTCTATTGTTTCACAATAAACAAGTAGTTACAGTGCTTTTATGGCCAAAAGAGGATACTGTAAGAGACTGTGAGCAGAGGACAATGTTCCATGTTATCTTCAGAGTTGTACTAGAACACGCTGCATGATCTCATTTGTACCAGCGATATACATAGGCGCCTTTCCATACCCTCTCCTTAACAAGTCTGCATAGCTTTTCACAATAAAGCAGAAATGGCGTAAGGCTCTAGCACATAACTGGATTTCCTTGAAAAAATAAAGAGAAATTCTTAATATTTCCAACTGTTTTCTGTTATACCCTATGGAATAGTTCTTGAAAAGCTAGCAAAAGTGCAGCTCTAAATCAAATTTTATTAGATATGACATGCATTAGAATTATATTATCAAGATCGTATCAATATGTCATAAATATAGAATTAATGGGAATTCAGAGAAAATTGCTGCATTACATCAACAGTGAGATTGTCACACTAATATTATAATTGCATAGTTAAAAACTCTTGCAGGTCTCTGCATTATAACAGAACAATTGCACCATTTTTTCAACACAAAGTAAATGCCGTCTGAAGCAGTCGTATCAGACTACCACATCATTAAATATATTTATTGTACTAATTGTACATACATTTAATGCACATATCATTCATCATCTAAAACTTACACAGTCCATACAAATGTATGGTAATGAACAGCATAAAGAATCAGTCAAGCAGACCAAACGAGTATGACAGGGACATTTTTGTTCGATCTACCTGAAAAAAATTGGATATTAAGTCATTGCATTTGCCTCCCTGTGCAGTACTGGAAACCACAGTAGGAAAACAGCATCTGTACTTCTCTGTAGCCATCTGTGATCCTATCTACAGTGAAAACTGAAAAAGACAATGAAAATATAAGCTCAGAACAAAGATACTGAGCTCATGAAAACCTTAATGGTTCCACTGAATTCAGCTAAATCACTGTTTTCTCAGAATCTGACCTAAAAGGTTTCGTAACACAGGAATTCTTTTTCTTTACTCATTTGTAGTTTCAAATTAAAACCTGTAGGTATATTGAATTAGACATCTACTTAAAAATACCAGGCATATTTTAAAAGTACTAATACAAAAGTTGAACACTCGATTAATTACAGTGTCACTACCTTTTAATTTCAATTAGCATTATTGAGGTCGTTTAGTAATTTTCCACTGAATTATTCAACACCAACAAAAAAAAGATGTAGGCGGGGGGTGGGGGGGGATGGGGGGAGTCTAAAGTAGTCTAAAAATTATTTTAGAAAGCTTTTTATTTAGTTTACATTTTCCAAAGAAAAAACAAAAAATACTGCTGAAAAACATTTACTTAAACCAATGCCCCAAAAAAAACATTTTACTTAAACCAACCCAAAATTCAATTCTTTCATAAGTGTTACTGTTCACATCTGATTAGATATCGAGAAGGGTTTGTTTGGGTTTTATTTTGGCTTTTTAATACAGTACTAGGTTACAAAGCTTTGAGTCGAATTCTGGTTTCCAACCCTTAATCTATATGAAAGAAGAATCAGCTATCAAGCTGCAATCTCATTAATGACAGTGTATGAGTAAATGCGCCTTAGTTAAAAACAAAAATGAAGTCCTGAGAATCCAGAGAATGACTAGCAAGTTTATATCCAGTATCAATCCCCCCCCCCAAAAAAAAATTTACTCAGTGAATGCAAATGTTTAATTGAATTAATCAAGTTGATAAAAGAGTTTTAACATATTTCCATGTCTTCAGTGAGCCTTAAACATCTGTCTAGAAAGTTGATAGGTGATACCCTGTTTTGCCTGTTACATTTCAGCAAGAGCATGATGCAGTCCTACACAGGTATTGCAATAGACCTTTAGGTAGTCACCAAAAACAAAGTAGGTAATTATTAGAGTTTTTGAAAGGCTAGGAAAATATAAGTCCTGATACCTTTACGATTCTCAAATAGTTTTCACCTAAGATTGATTAAAAAATGCCTTAACTTAGTCAAGAACTAAGGAATAACAGTAATCCATTTGTGCTGTTTAGGTTTCACAATTCCTGTCATCATTTGCCATTCTGCAAAGCATTTATACTCAAAAGGTGCACTGTAGGAGCCAAAATAGAACAAACTAATGCAACACCCCAAATGTAAAAAACCAAAAACAAACAAAAAAAACTTCACATAAATCTAAGTTTTGATGGTACCAAGAGAAAATAATGCTCAAAAACTTGTTTAGCATTCCTGACTTTCAAATCAAAATCAAAGTCATAGTATTTCTAATTAATTACCTTACAACAATTTCTTCATCTTTAAACAATACAAACCAACAAAAACTACATTTCAGAGCTGTGGTATCTAAGATTACTTTTTCATGTCATTTCTACATTTCATAAAATGCACCATTTTATCATTGTTAAGAACCTGGTTAAGCCTAGGATGTACCATATGTCACCCAAGATGTCTATTATCAATTAGACTTTGATTCAATTTATATATTTTGGCCCAGTCCAGATCAAGCTGCAATCCTTAAGCTCTGTTTTTTCTCTAGCTCACCTTGCAACCAAAGTGATAAGGTAAGAGGTTTGAACATGATTCCAAAACATAGTCCACACTTTCTTTAGATGAAACAGAATGTAAAATTATGTTCACATAAATACAAAAGCTGTTAAAACTGCAAAGTAATAATTTTAAAAGAAGAGTGAATAAGCCTGTTTTAAAGATAACTGAAAAACCTAAAAGACTGATAGGGAGTAACATACTGAAAAAGGCAAACGAGCCCTCTTCTGCCACGTGAAGACTGCTGCAGGGCAGAAGGGAAAAGCACTCACAAGTGCGAAAAAAACAGAATCACAGAATCACAGAATCGTCTAGGTTGGAAGAGACCTCCAAGATCATCTAGTCCAACCTCTGTCCTAACACTAACAAGACCTCCACTAAACCATATCACTAAGGACTACATCTAAACGTCTTTTAAAGACCTCCAGGGATGGTGACTCAACCACTTCCCTGGGCAGTCCATTCCAATGCCTAACAACCCTTTCAGTAAAGAAGTTCTTCCTAATATCCAACCTAAACCTCCCCTGGCGCAACTTTAGCCCATTCCCCCTCGTCCTGCCACCAGGCACGTGGGAGAATAGACCAACCCCCACCTCTCTACAGCCTCCTTTAAGGTACCTATAGAGAGCGATGAGGTCTCCCCTGAGCCTCCTCTTCTCCAGGCTAAACAACCCCAGTTCCCTCAGCCGCTCCTCGTAAGACTTGTTCTCCAGACCCCTCACCAGCTTCGTTGCCCTTCTCTGGACTCTCTCGAGCACCTCGATGTCCTTCTTGTAGCGAGGGGCCCAAAACTGAACACAGTACTCGAGGTGCGGCCTCACCAGAGCCGAGTACAGGGGGACAATCACCTCCCTAGTCCTGCTGGCCACACTGTTTCTTATGCAAGCCAGGATGCTGTTGGCCTTCTTGGCCACCTGAGCACACTGCTGGCTCATATTCAGCTGCCTATCAACCAGTACTCCCAGGTCCTTCTCGGCCAGGCAGCTTTCCAACCACTCATCTCCCAGCCTGTAGCGCTGCTTGGGGTTGTTGTGCCCCAGGTGCAGGACCCGGCGCTTAGCCTTGTTGAACTTCATACAGTTGACCTCAGCCCATCGGTCCAGCCTATCCAGATCCTCCTGCAGAGCCTTCCTGCCCTCGAGCAGATCGACACACGCACTTAGCTTGGTGTCATCTGCAAACTTACTGAGGATGCACTCGATCCCCTCGTCCAGGTCATTGATAAAGATATTAAAGAGGACCGGCCCCAGCACTGAGCCCTGGGGGACTCCACTAGTAACCGGCCTCCAACTGGATTTGGCTCCATTCACCACAACTCTTTGGGCCCGGCCATCCAGCCACTTTTTAACCCAACAAAACGTACGCCAGTCCAAGCCACGAGCAGCCAGTTTCTTGAGGAGAATGTTCTGGGAAATGGCGTCAAAAGCCTTACTGAAGTCAAGGTAGATCACATCCACAGCCTTCCCCTCATCCACCAGGCGCGTCACTTGGTCATAGAAGGAGATCAGGCTCGTCAAGCAGGACCTACCTTTCATAAACCCATGCTGACTGGGCCTGATCGCCTGGTTGCCCTTCAAGTGCCGCGTGACAACATTCAAGATAATCTGCTCCATGAGCTTCCCTGGCACTGAGGTCAAACTAACAGGCCTATAGTTCCCTGGGTCTACCCTCCGGCCCTTCTTGTAGATGGGCGTCACATTTGCTCATCTCATGCAAGGTCATTTTGGAAAAGTTTAAACAAGGGGTGTAGGCAAGATACCTCAAGACAGAGTTCAGACATCTCCAAAATCTTATTGAAATTCCCATGCTTAAATGGATGTTAAAATGACTGTAACACTAAAACCCTGTGTAACCAACTAGATAGATATATAGACTATTCTGTTATTTTCTTCAAGACAGATATATTTTCTATTTACAGGAACAAACTTTTTGCTTTATTATTTCCATTCATAATTAAAAGTCAGCACTCATTCATGCACTGTCCTTATAGATATTCTAAAATCTGAAAAAAATATTCACACGTGAATCCCTTAAGAGTAACACAAGCACACAACACCTATCATCGCAACAGATCCTCTGTCTACTCCCATCTTTCCTCCCTAACCTAGTTTTCTATTAGGGAAAGTAAAAGGAAAATAGACCAGCATTAAGATGGAAAGCTACGCTGGAGAAACCAATAATGACACAAGGGACCATATCAGGGCACACATCTAAAAGAAAAGCTCCAAACAGTCACCTTATTGCTGGGTGGATCATTGCTTTCTCTCAAGGAACATCAATTCTTGCAACAGCCTGTATGTCTAACAACTATTCTAGTTTTATTACCACTGGTTAGAAGGTTGGAGAAGGGATATGATTTTTTTTGTCGTAGCAAAACTGGGTCACAATGAGCTCATGCAAAGGTCGACATTGAAGAACAGCGTGCAAAATGGTTTCTATCTATGTAACTATGCAGTTTTCCAATTCCGTTTTTTAACCACGGTAGGTTCTGTGGAAAAGTCATTTATTTGAACTCTGCATGAGGTAGGCTGATGTGGTCCACACTTGCATTTCAATAAAGACCTGCAGGAAAAGCACTTTACAGTGTAATTCGCAAGGAAAAGCAAGTCTTCATTGTGGCCTGAGCCAAGTAAAACAATACATTGACCTACAGTACCTACCATGATACAGAACACTACCCTCTAAGGGCACTTGAATTGTTTAAGCTCCCTTTTCTGACAATGAAGACTGAGCACATTCATACAGTACCTCGTAGGTGATAATACATTGCTCAGCCCACTGATAGTGAGCTTCCTAAAGTTCTGCTTAGACACATTTCAGATTCTGCACACATTAAACGTGAGATACAACTATGAAATTATGTATTTAGAACTATCTTTTCCTGTATTTTCAACTAAATTTGTAGTTATATTCAATTTTCAATGTTAGCTTCACTGAAAACATACACCACCAAATCCAAAGCATTTCTCCGGTAGTTCTAACGCTCTGTCTTTACAAGGTTATATTCCGAGTCTCTCAGAAGACAAACCTCTCTGCACTTAAAGCAGCATATCTTTTCATATTTTTAAATAAGTGACCGAGAGATTATCTTGACTATTGCTTGTAGCCAAGGTACCCAGCAGAAGGTTGACCTATAGTAAATGACTTAAATAGGAAAATTAAATTAAGGAAAGGAGAAAAAACAATAACAACGTAAACGGCTTTGTTGTTGTTCTACAAATAGAAGAACACATGATCTACATATTAATTTAGACACATTTCTGCTTACTCTTCAGACTTGTACTTGTCTATGATGAAAGGTATAACAAGATTTTTTTTTTTTAAGCCACAGTTAAGGAATTAGTGGACTGAGACTCTTGGAGGATAAGGATGAAGTATCATGTTGCTATAGCCTTAAAATTAAACACCACAATCCTCGTGTCCCTTTCCAAACTAGCAGATTTGCAGCTAGGTTGCCATCACAATAGGTTGTTGGGTTGTGTTTTTTTTTGTTTTTTTTTTTTTTTGACTCTCCAGAAGGTGAGCGCATTATCAATATAAGTCAAATTGAAGTATGAAGCAATACATTAATATGGAGTGTTGTCCAATATAGAATTAAGAAGCCACAAAGAGAGGTTATACGTTAGAAATGGTAAACAAAGAATTATTATCAATTCATACTGTACGGAGACATTCTTGGCTGTTGACTTTTATCTGTAACAGAACAGGTGTGACAAAGATTAACTCAATACATTATTAGAGCATTCCTAGTGATGTTTGTTATTTATCTAGGCCAAGCCAGGACATTTTAGATGGTTACCCTCTACAGTGTATTAAATCAAGTCTTAGCTTATGAAGAATCATTGTTTGATTTTTTTTATACAATCCTTGAGTTAATCATTTTTCTTTAGCTAGTGAAGATTCATGTGCAAAACACTTTTTAAAAAATCTGACAATTAAAAGGTTTATAAACAGTAGGAATAACTTCAGAAAGTACTGTGTATCTGCAAAACGCAAGTTAATACTTCGTGGTTTCCTTTAGTTTACTCATTCCTATAAGAAATTTGATAACTTATGCCATATTAAGCTTTCACATATTTTCTTTGATCTTTATATTACCATACTCAATGACCTTTATTGTTAGATGGTTCAAGATTTTGCTATTGTAGTTTTTTTAATTGGGCTTAATTCCATCAGATTTTAACAGAAAGAATAGGTTTTTCAGGTTACAAACCAGGCATATAATTATCTTTAATTACATAATCTGTCAGAGGACTGTAAGCTACCACATGAAGCCCACCAAAAGGTTGACGTGATAGCAGACTATATGATCAAGAACCATAACGTATAGGATTTAGGGAAGTAAACTTCCCATTTTGTGTTTGTCATCATCTAGAGAAGATCCCTTCCTTTACCAAAATCTTTCTAATATCCCTGTACTAACCTTTAAACTCTTTAATACTTCAACTTCTTACCCTTGGCATCCTTCCACAAAGTGAACTACTCAGCCTGCTGCAGAATCTTGAACAGTGCTGAATACAAGAGTCTTAAAACCACATTTCTATAGTTAGAAATTATACTATGTTATTATTACACATTCAATAACACATCATTGTTTCTCCCCAACCTTGCTCAAACCTTTACAGCCATAATTTCAGGCGGCTTGACTGAGCCTGATTGCAGAAATGTTCTTAAGCAAGATAAGATTAGATAGCTTAGGTAACTGCAATGGGTTTAATTTAACCGGAGACAAAACACTCATTCCACTTCAATTATTTAAATTACTCATACTAGGAGTAATTACAATGCCTTAAAAACCAAACAACTGAACCCTTATCTTAGTGCTATTCTAACTTACAGGAGCATTTAATTCCACTCCAATAAAATTGAACATTTGTACATTTATTTTTATTTAGGAAATGAAAAATATACCAATGCATACATAAAATAAACCAAGCTCCATTGGAAGCTCTATGATCTCCTGAGCTGTTAGACTTTCTGAAACTTGGAAATCCCCATTTAATGACGAGTGATCTAGAATTTAGCAAAGAACATATGCAGAACATCAATAAATATGACTTAGAGTACAACCCTTTGGAGTTTAGGTTTGATATCCCTGAATACTTTCATCCAGCCTAAAAATGCTTTCTGAAACCACTCATCCATTTTGTTTGAGTTTCTAATTTTTAAAAATCTATTTTCCATCTTAGGCAGAGTAATACCTTGTTGGATTTCAGGTACTCAGGCTGCCTTGCAGTACAGCTCTTGCTAGAAGCAGACAAGGCTGAGTAAGTGCCAAATACACTGAGCAACTGGCAGGATTATGCCATATATCAGACTCATGAAGAATCACCAGTCTCTCTTGGTAATAATGAGTAACATCTTTTTGAAAAATTAAAAGTTACTTGTTGGGGGATGGATAACAAAAAACTTGGAGAAAGAAATGAGATGAAAAAAAAAAGTCCATAAAGCTGTGGAGAAGACCAGTCACCTGAAAACAAACATTTTCAAACTAAATAGTCAAAATCTTAGCCCTTTTTGTCTTCAGGTAGTAAGCTTTGTACAGAAATGTAGATTGAAAAAATAGAATTTTATTTGAATTTTATACAAGGTGATACTGCTTATAGTATCACCTGGCAATATACCTTTCAAATCCAATTGGCATGTTACTGATGATATACTGTGTATGTGTCATATGTATATATATATTTGCCTTTCTTTAGCCATTCTCCTTTTTGGGCATTCATATTCTTCAGCCATATAGCAGCTCTATTTGTGAGTCTTGCTGCTCTCAAATCAGCAGGTGGTGATGAATAAACACTGCTGCATAACTTCCTTAGAAGTAGCATAGGTCTCTAGTCAGCTGCATAAAAAGCTCATTGTAAGTAGTAAATAATTGTAAATCATCTGAATAATTGACAGATGTTTTTCATGTAACTATACTATCAGGTTAACAGAAATGTGGTCTTTGCAAGCCTGAAAACTGTAACAGGATTTAAAAAATATAGATATTACAGCATACAGTTAGAAACATACTCAAAAATGAACTAAGGTGATATGCTTCAGAGCTTTGTTTTTGCATATATTCTCAGAGCTACAAACTAGAAAAAAACGTTATACCAGATTTACAAAAACAATTTTTATATGGTTGCCTTTTTTTTTTTTTTTTGGTATTTCATAGGAGTAACTCGATAACTGCTATTCAAGATTCTGACAGGCAGGTTAATTTCAGTTACTAGCTAATTTCCTTTCTGAGGCTTACAGTTTATGTCTAAATAAAACAAACTTGAAAACTTTTATTTATTTCTCTTAACCTATTCTACTAACAGCCACATTCTTATACAAACCATTTTAATTAATTCCTTACCATCTGATATTCTGCACAAATCAGTTCCCTTAAAAGAATTTCTATAAGAAAACATCTCATTAAATGAGTATTAAGCCTCATCTCTGTTAAATCAATTATTTTTCAGTTTATTTGGTGTACTAGTCATATGCTATGGTGCTTCTTGACATAGGTGTACTCCCATTATAATTCTTGTAAAGTAGTTAATGATTTCAGTAGGGTTTTTTTTTTTTTTTTGGGGGGGGGGGGGAGAGCGTTGAGCAGCTGAGGTGTTTGCTGTTCTCTTAAAAGAACAATGAAATACTTTTCCTGCAGGAACTTTGATGTAGCAATTATAAGTCTATATAACTTAACTCTATTGTGCAGACTTTTTCTTAAATTTATCTACCCTAAATCTGCCAGTTGTTTCTGATGAGTTTTTCTACATTAGCCTCCCCATTATTTCCAAATGATCTATTGTCTGCAGCCAATTTTTTCAACGCCCATTATTACTCCTTTCTAAATTATTAATAAGTTTTTCTTTGTGCTCCAAGTTCTATTAGAAAATAATTTTCCCATGCTGTAAACAACATTTTTTAGTCTTTTTTCCAATTTCATTGGTTTTGATCTAGGAAAGTAACCTACCATTCATATCAAGTCTCTCTCCTCCTTAAAGCCAGTTACAGTGATTTTACCAAAAGCTTTTTAGGACATTGAGATAACAACTTTTGTAGAGAGATATGTGCATCATGAGCAACGTACAGAACGGCCCAGGGCATGTGAAGAATGCGAAAACAGCCACCTCCTGATGCTGAGGCAGAGCACCAGCCTGGTTTAAAGGACCAGGAGCTAGGGCTGCTGCATTTGTCCTACTCAAGGACAGGACAGACCCTTGTGACCCCATCCTCTGCATCAGCTGTAAGGCTCTAAGAGAGTAGGAGGATGAAGAAAGCCTGCCTCTACGTCTTCAGTGTTTCTTCTCAGAATAATCATGCTTAATATCAGACCCTACCTAAGAACTCCCAACCTGACTACCATACAAAATTTCACCCTTGAATCCCAGGATGAGTTGTCATATTAAGATTTGCAAATACCTTCCCGCAAGCTCAAAAGAAAATATTTATTAAGCATACCCAATTTTCAAATCCTGAAACCCTCTGAAAATTAATTTAAAACACAACTTTTGAATTTAACGGAGTTTTTCATAGAAGCATACATCAGGATTTCATGAAGTTGTGGATTTCATGAAGTTGCAGTAACTTGCAGCGGTGCTGGATCTCTAGCTTCATAAGATAACAAATCCAGTGGTGTAAATCACATCTGTATTCATGAACCCCAGCTATACAACAAAAGAATGGTAGGATGAATTCATCTTGTCATTTCCATAACTTTGATTCTTTATCTACATTAAGTAGTGATGAAATGGGAAAAGCTATTTTTCCTGGGTTATTCTAGTGATTATAAAAGCAAATAAAATAGTTTTCCCATTTCCAGATACATGGACAAAAATCAGGAAATTTAACGCATGCAAATTACAAGGTTAATATGACTTAGGTTTACAGAGAAAGACATCCACTGTTTGTTTTTTTTTTTTGTTTTAACTAGGCACCCTTCTTTTATTAGCTTAATTTTATTATTAATTCATCATGCTTCATCTAAAAGTTACAGACAATCTAATTGGTTATTTCTAGCAATTGGTTATTTTTTCTGGCAGGCTCACACACACACGAACTTGATCTTTGCCACAAATTACAAACACTGTATTTGTTTTGATCATTAGTTACGTGTTGTTCAAGAACATAAGGCAGGGCATCTTAAATATTTAAAGTATTCGAACTAAAGCTTTGGTTACAGTTGATGGGGCTTTCTTATGGGTGTGAGCATCTTGCTGCAAGCAGGAGGGCTGGAAGAGTCTTTCCCAGGAAGAGTTTTTCCCATGGATTTGATTTGCCAGAAAGCAGGGAGGGTGGAAAAAAAAAACACAAACATCTACAAAAACACTCATGTTCTGCTGATTAGAAACCCAGGCAGGTAGCCCCAATATATGCACATGAAAAAGATTAAGAAACAAACTAGTAGTTAGTGCTTGCAAGAAAACCTACTTTTGAACTCCTAAGAGGAAGGAAAGGGTGCTATGCCTAGAACATGCTGCCTTACACTGGACCTAAATTTCAGAGTTCAATTTGAGGTGCATCCACTTATTTTCTGGGGATACCTGGAGCTGTGAAAGTAGTCAGTCTTCTGTGTGCAGCATCAAATGCTTTTATTTCAAGGATACATGTACAGTAGGTGTAACAGCACTTATTACAAAAAAAATTCCAGAACAACAGACTTGGGTATTTTTTATTTTTTTAATCAATTTAATACCCTATTGCACTCTATCAAACTAATGTCATGAACTAACAAGCTTCATGCTAGCCCTGAAAATCTGTAGCTCTAGTCTAGAGAAACCTTTGAGGGCTTGTTTAAGAGTCTTGTCATCTGTCATATGTGGTTTTGATACCTTAAAGGAGGTGATGGCTCCAATTATACCGAAGTTTATGTTAAGCAAAGTACATTACATCTCATTTGAAAACTCAACCTTTATTTCTTGCAACAATTCTCAACCTTTATTTCTTTCAACAATTAAGTGCCCAGGAAAGGAGACGATCCTTCACAGCAATATTTCAGGGCTGTTGATCTCTGAAGTGTTTCATCAAGATTTTTTAAATATAACTTTAGGTAGAGATTTTTTTTTTTAAATAAATTATTCACACCAGGATCTCAAAAGTTGTTTTTCAGTAGAATAGTAACAAATGAGTCCTATCTTTCTCAACCAAGTAAATAGTGAAAAATAACAGGAGGCACTCTTAGGAACCTAGGCCTACTGAAATTAATGGACAACTCATGCTCAAATCCCAAAGAGAAATTGCAGGAAAAATAAGTCTCAATAGAAAACTCATCTTTAATCTCTGGTTTTCAAATGTTTAGCCATACTCCCCAAAACACCTTCTGGTAGCCACTCATAAGGTTACACAAAAAAAAAAGTGCTTTTGTCTGTACTACCCCATCAATTTACTTGGTCCTTCATTTGCATTTTCTTACAGGATCAAAAGGGTCCTGTGAATGTTAATCTTGCATTGACTTCTGTGAGACCCAATGGGGAAAAGGGAAAAGCTCCTGGGAGCCAGGGTCTTCGTAAATTGTACTGTCATTGACTAAGTCTCTGTTACACACCTAAGCAGACAGAAGTAATACACTAATGAAGCACACACACTGTAGAGGAAGTGAGCAAAGTTGTCAAAGAACCTTTGAAACTTCGTTATCTGAGACTAACAAAGATCCATCTTCTAAATGCCCATACAGAAGTCAGGTAGAGTTGACAAAGTTAGATGGAAAACAAATTCAACAACTTCCAACTTCCTTGCTAATTACTGATCTATTTTATACTACTTTTTTTCCTGAAGGAGCATGGATTCTGACAGTCAGTATACTTTCTTCATGACTATATGAACCACAGGGGGTTTGATGTCATGCTTCAGTTTCAGTACATTATCAGTTCTGTATTCCCTCCCACCCCCATCTTCATTAATTTAAGTCCTCTGACACAGACTTATGTTTTCTTTTGTACTTCAGTCTCATATGTCATGGGTAAATAAAGCTGATCATTTCCAAATTCTTTGGGTCAGGGAGTCTATGAACAGCCTGGTCTTCTGCAGCTAATTCAAAAAGTCATTAGCAAACGTCTTAGCAAGTTACAATTCTAACAAGGATGAACAACAATCACTGATGATTAAAGTACTTTCTCTGCAACTATCCTTTAATTTAAAAAAAAAATCTAAAAACCAAAAACCTGCTATATTATAGGTTTATGAAACCACTCTATAGCTTGCATTTCCCTTTGAGGTGTCACAGACAAGACCATTAACCCTAAGAAATGGGTATTTTTTTTTTTTTTTTTGGAAAGAACAGTTGATATCTCCAAAATTCTTCGGAATGTGCCTATATTTCTATAGGTGAAGTGAAACACATGCATATGGAAGAGTGTTATGCATGACTGCATGGAAAGGTGAAGTAACTGCTATTGCTCATGGTTTGCTGTTTATAAAGAAAAAGAGAAATCACTATAATCAACTTGTAATGGTGTCCATCTGGACTCTGACTAGGACAGATACAACTTCAGTTTTGCTATCTTAGAGTAGTTTTCGAAAGAGAAACCCAGCTTTCACCTTCAACCCCCCCCTTAATATTTTTTTCTTGAAATTACAAGTTTAAACCTACAAATAACTACTCAATTCTTACCAAAGTCCTTCATCTCTACTTTTAAAAGCATATCAAGTTTTTCATGTCATGATATCTCTACCCATCACCTCCTTGCCTCTCCTATTCCTCTTTCTCCCTTCTTCACATATGCATACTTTTCCACCATGTCAGTTGTTACTTTTAAACAATACCAGGCCTCATCTTGTGCTTGCATACATTGTCAGCATGACTAAAACTTACTGCTTCTCCTTCAGTAGACGGGAAACGAAACCAAAGTTTTGTTCCAATAAATTCATTTGAATAAATTCATTTGTTGTCCCCAATAACACGACTTTGCTTCAAGAAAAGTAGAGACATGACAAGGTGGACTAAGCATTTTAACATTTACCTATTGTAAAGCTGACAGGAAGTTCTGAAGACAGAATTGGCTGATCTTGAGCAATTCTGTCCCCATATTGATTCTTCCTACTGTTAAAATGAAGATACACAAGGTACCATTTTGGTGAAGGGAACAACAATAACAAAAAAGAATTTATAATCTCCATGGTATAAAACGAGAACAATAGTGCCATTATCATAAGTAACCTGCCTTATAATTTTGATAATTTGCAATATATACCTAACAGATGATTATACATACATATTTTATTTCAGTGATTAGTGCTTCGTCATACCATATGGTGTGCTTGGTATTGTGTTGTCTGTACATTTTTGCACTTCACAGAAGCAAGAGTATTCTCATTTTATTTTTTTTTTAACCATTGGAGGAAATGAGTTTGGATCTATCTGCCAGAATAGGTAAGCATTACAGAAACACCTCCACTCAACCAAATGTCATATGCAGCAACAAAAGAACAATAATAGAGTGACAATGTAGCTTCTTATTCATTTGGCTTAAGCTTTTATTTATTATTATTCACAGATGGGTGTTTATTTTTGTTTAGTGGAATCATTCATGTTTACTGAAAAGGGTGCTCCATTTTCCAGCTGTAAGTATTAATTTATTCAAGAGCAGGCCAGCACCGAACCACAGCATCACAAAACCACTCAGTTTTATCCCGAGGTCAGAATTGCCCTGTTTTCCAGTGAACAACACACCCAGTGAATTCTTCAGAAAAAAAAACCAAGACAATCATACAGAGTTCATTTATCTTGGAGCAATTGTCATCAGCCATTTAGCCCATACAATTACTACAACATTCACTGTGACCAATTTGTTATGACTGTCTTCTGCTCTTTTCATGAGAAGGACAAACAGCACACTGTCTGCAACTGAACAAAACATTCTCATTATTGTATATTGTTGAGAGGACAGACAAAAACATTTAGGTTTAGATCACAGTAGAGGCACTCCACTCCTAAAACTGAGATTTCCTACCATCTGTTGGAAGTCTGACTTTTAGATTAAACGCAAGCATAACAAGTCACGTTTCACCATCTAAAGTCTACCTTTACCCAGGTTCAATATTAAATCTGTTCATACCCACCTGCAGAGCAGCCCAAAGTGAGCTCTAGTTCCAAAATCTGTCTTGCTATAGGAGCGCATACTACTCTAAACAGCATGTCCCTCTATGCTAAATCCCTCATTTTGCATCAAACTGCCTGAAGCATTCCTTTGCCACGCTGAAGCACAGCCACTACCCCAGCTAGCTGAACCTCTACACAGCATGTACGTCTATGCAAGTCAGATAGCCTGAAGGCTCTGCAGAAATTGAGATCTCTGCAAGACTTGGAAAACCAACTAGTGCACAGGTCTATTTATAAAATATTGAATCTGTATAACAGAAAAGTTTCTCAGGATAGGGAGTAAAACTGTACATCTCATCCATTCTAACACAGACCTGTGCTCTGTGTGCACATGGGCTGAAATTTTTTTAAAGTCAATTATGTTCACATGTTTTTGTTACTTCTGAAGAGTAATGTTTCAGTTCACAAAGAAGCCTCCAATTCTCACTTAAATACTAATAGGATATTCCTTGTGAAATGATATTTTAATAGCTTCTAATTGGTTTTATTTAAGTGTATTTCACTATTGATTACTATTACTAATATGTTGTTGCACAAGCCTAAGTAGCTTCTCTTCCAAAAGCAATTTGTTGGAGGTAGTGATGAATTCTTCTAATGCAGCCTTGAGCAATTAAGAAGCAGACTCTCTGCAGTTCCAGCAGTTGTCCCTCTACTGTGAACAGCTAACCTGAGAACCAAATAACTCACCAGAACCAACTGTCAACTTCAATCTATTCCCCAATGTTCAGGATGGATGTCTGGAAGATCAATTACACTTCCTGAAAATAAATGCATGCTGCTGGCTCTATTACATATCCTAAAACACCACAGAGAAGTTGTTTGCTGTAAGCATTCAATTTGCCTTTCTACTTACATGCATCCCTTTTCAGTGGTAGCAATCCTAGTCACAAAATAAACGTTATTGGACTGTAATGAGCCTAAGGAAAACTCAGGTAGTTTGAGACTTGCAAAAGCAGTTGTTACTCAGGATATTCATATTCCGAGAACTAGTAGATGTGAACATGTGAATTTCCATGTCTTGAAATTTATCACTGCCTTTATTAAAAAGTGTAAAAGGATTAGGTGGGTGCACGAAGTGGGATTCCGAAGAGCCTCCATGCTTTGAGAGCACTCCGTCCCAGCTCAGTTCCTTAAGAGCTTTTTGTTTCAGTATTTTTTGTTCAAGTCAGTCAGAATCAAACTCAAGTAATGCCAACAAAAATGTTTTTAAGCTCTGCTCAAGCAGAACTTTTAAGCTCTGCTCAAACATACCTACCATGGGAGCTTTGCGGTTGGTTTCGGTAGTACTAGATCAAATCACTGATGACCACAACCAGAAATCATTTGATTTACAGCAGTGTGGACCACATGTAACACTACTAACTTCCTGTCCGAATCTCATTAGCTTTCTACAACTTTAAGCTCTACAAACTGCAATCTAAAGGTACGATAGTTACCTTTTTTCCCCACAAGAACTAAACCGTTAGGTGCTAGTTTCAATGCATTATCTTGGCCTCAGTTTTAAATCCCTCCCTTTCTCTAGAATAGTAGAGCCCCTTTTTTTCCTTCCATTATGGCACTTGGAATCTTTTATTTCTAAGTGGCAGATACCAAATGCAAGTGACTGCTGACTAAATACTCAACAAATAAAGCAAGGCTGATCTCGCCCTGACAAAACTACAGCTGATGAAAGCAGTATCATCTTTCATTACATGCATGTCCAGTTTTCAGGAAAGATACTGTGTTTTTTTTTTTTTTTTTTAATACTTCTGATGTAAAAGACACTACATTTTTGTGGGTGTTTCATTTGTTTTTTTTTTGTTGTTGTTTTTACAACTCCCAGTGACGTATAGCAGCCAACTAGATATTGGAAATGGAGTTAAATAAAGAAAATACAAGTATTACTTGCTTCAGCCATCATTAGGATGCTTAGGGAATTTGCAACTCCCAATTTCAACAGTGGGAAGCACATCTATAAAGAATACTAGTGCTCAAAGGAAACACTCAGGCAATCTGACGAAGTCAGATGTATGCGTCATCAATACATCATCGGATGCAGTGCAGATGAGTCACCAAGTGTAATGACATAAATGGCAAACTTGCTCAGAATAAGCACCAGGCTGCATTGAAATAACTGCGGTATCTTACTGTGGTTACTGTCTGTATACAGAATCAAGTCCTTTACAGAGTTCAGTCACTCAGACTCAGTAGATTTTATTTCTTGAGACTGAAAACATCTGACAAATTCCTTGCTGTGCTTCTTTGAGCAAACCCTGCTCTTATACCTCAATTTCTTTCAAAGCAGATTGCTCTGTAGACCACTGAAAAATATGTATTAAAAATGCTATAATTTTGTCACTCCGGTCATCCTCTATTTTACTTGTACTTATGAGAAATAGCCTAATAATACACTTTAGTACAACTAATTGAGAAACATTAACGATACAGAATTTAGAAGTCTCCCCTTCACAACTAGTATGTTACAAAAATCTTTACTATACCAGAAACAAGTTACAAATTCTCATTTACATTTTTTCACGTGAATAATTTAATAGTGTATTTGAAGCCAAATACAATAGATCAGATTTGAAAAATACAAGTGAAATGATATTGATATTTAATTTTATGAAAAATGCTCAAAAACAAGTCAACCCCCATAGTGTTTCTCAACTTATCTTTTGTACGCAGTATCAATTGATCATATCCGATCAAATTTATTTTTGTAGTTGATTCTTTTGCATACAGATGTAACATTAATCCCCGTTTTTTTCCAACTCATGGGACATTAGCTAGAGCTGCTAGCAAACAGCACAGTAGTCAGGCAGAGGATCCACCTTACACCGCTTTCAGCTTCAGCCAGGACTTCTGCTAAATGCTCCTTGTTTGCCCCTCAACTTCATTTCTGTTGGTAGAAGCTAATTCTGTGGTACAACTCCCTTAAAACATCGTGTTGCTTTTGAGAGCAAGCTTATACAGGGGACATTTCTTAGTGTTTCTTTTAACTGCCTTGCACTACCATCACAGCAACTAAAGACTTGGTGTTGACAGAACCACTCTTAGGTACTCCCTCTTATAATTGCTCCTCTTTCACTGCACAGGGGAGTAACAAGGTAAGATTTATTTCTACAGGTAAACTGAGAATTTCTGTCAGGAAAAAAGTCATTTTCAGATTGCTTAGTTTTACTACATGCAAAATTTTATGTAGTCTTTCATGTTTAGTTGTATAGAATAGAAGAGTCTAACTTCAGTTCTTCACACAGAGCCAACAACAAATACTTAGTACTGCACACATGGCACCTAGTCAGCCACATGCTAAAGCATAAAAGGAACAGGAATAACAGCCCCTCACAATAACTGACTTCCAACATACTATCTACAAGGAAAAAAAGACACTGACAGCTAGCAAAGAAAATTAAAAGCTAATACAGACAATAAGTCACTGGGAAAAAAAGTTAGAGGGTATAATCCTGCTTCAAGTACTTCGGAAAGACTACAAGACCTTATCATTTCCAAAAACGAAAAGCAAGCGAAGAACCAGCCCACACTCCATTCTAGGAACAACTAGTTCTCAGACGCAGCATGTTTAGCAACCAAAGTATAATAACCAGGAATTCATTTGGATACCAGCTTGTACGATGCTTTCCAGCACATCACCTACTCTTCAGCACCCTGACTATCCATCTGTGAAGTGGATACATAGATTAATTCTGCTTTGCTTCTTCAACCATATTGGTATATGGTTATTTAAGTGTTGGAGCAACAATGAAATCATTTTTGAAGAAATCAAAGGATACTCAAAATTGCTTGGAGCATCACTTTACCTTATGCTCTTAGTAACTTTCGTGCATTTGTTGTTAACGACAGTGTCAGTAACACGGTTCATAACATTCATGTAATAAAGATACATCATAAAATTGTGTCTCAAATTCCTTTTGACTGTTTGCAATCTCCAGAAAATAGAGATTCTATAATTATGACATTAGCATATATATTCAGTTTAGCCATGTTTTTAAATAAATCAAGATTTTGATCTTCTGTAACTTCAATGATTTAGTAAACTGCGATCTGAAAACAGCTGTGATAGTCCTCAGTGTGTCTTGGAAATTGGTGGTGGTAGTTATTCTAGCCTCATCTTGCTTACAGCAATGTTTTTGTTAAATCAGAACAGTGTTTAAAGGAGTTCATGATCTGCTTCCCAAATCAGGTGATGAATATCAGGTCTGTACTACTTTACAACATGTTCTGATCTGTCAGCTATCAGAACACATATCATTATCATGCCACCTAAATGTCTTCATCTTGCAGTTCCTTTAAAATGTATTGGCAACCAAAAGTGTGATAGAAATCCCAGTCTCTTAACGTCCTTAGAGCCAGCAAAACAATTGCCGTTCTCCTCAATAACCATAAGGAGACCAGCCAGATTACCTATGGCTAACTTGTTTTCATTTAAACCAAGTTATCATGTAAGTCTACCTACTCCTGTGCGTAAAAAACTTGATTTTAGTAATACATATTATTAGCCGAGGTAACATTTCAAAAACATTACCACCCTGCTGCACAGGGGTTAACAAACCAGATGTGAATTCAGTGCCTGGACAATTTCAGCCACAAAACACTGTCACTACTTATTACATACAGACAAACATTTCATTGCAATCATGCTTTTCCTCTACAGCAACTGAAAATTTATTTTGGCATGTACACCTGTTGTCTTTCAAGAAATACAAAATTTCTTCATAATGTTGAACTTAATTAAGAAAACCCCAATTTTGTCTACGTGGGTAACTGCATATGAATCCAGATTGTCTGTGGACCAGTATCCATAACCAGAACATCTCTCCATTAGCCTCTGCCATCTGCACGTAGCTAGATCAGTGCCTAATTTATGCAGCTATTTACTCAGAACTGCATTGACTTTGGGCTAGCTTATGTTGTTGACAACTTCTAAAACACGCAGCTTTGCAGTAACATACCACCAGAATAATCTAGCACATGTCATGTAGGAAAACTCCTTATGGACTCTGTTCTCAGCTCTTCCGCTGACACATGCGCACAAGTGCAAGATGATTTTTTTCCTTTTTACACTAAGAGCCTTACTGCAACATGTGTCATGCCATCTTAAGATTCCATGTGCCTAGGCATTGCTGTCAGAGGTGACACAGAGAGAATGGTGATCCAGTGGAGTTTATTAAAAAGTCGTGGAGGTGAGTTCTATTCCACTCGATTATTTAACACTCACTAGCTTGCTTGCTCCCCACTTCTTCCCCCGCAGCATTACATTCCCCACTTGGTTACTGCAGGACCAGAAAGGTCAGGCAGAAAGTCACATTGCTTCACACTGTACAGTAACTAGTCCGGGGCCTTACCAAGAAAGGTCCCCGAGCATCCCCTGCCATGTGTCTTCCCCTATCTCCCTGACTTGCAGGTGCTTTTCTTCCAGCCATTCCCTTCATTTGGGTCTTCAACCCCCTGGTTTTCCCAGTCTAAACAGCTGATGTGAAGAAGCACAGTGCATGGCCAGCCTCTGACTGGTGACTCTGTACCACAGCTTGCCTCTACCACAGGCATCTTACTGGGAAACCTCAGCTGTTGACCAAGTGCTGTCCAAGCTCACCACTCCACACTAGTTGCAGCTAAGGTAGCAGACTTGTGCTTGACATGTCAAAAGCTCCATTTTGGAGCATTCAACCACAGACAGTTATCCATTATTCTAATTTTTGCCAATCACATGTACTATGAAAGCTACTGCAAGGTGCAGCAAACACCAAATTCAAGTTACTGATCGTGAAGACTGGTAAGATGGCTTGAGAACTTGACCAATGCTTCAAAACTGCACTAGATGCAGACATTTCTTGAACAGGATCTTAAAATAACAGTTGGAGTATCAACTCAGCGACTATCACTTCTTAGGTCTCAGAATTTGCTAACATTGATCACACTACCTAATCCAAGTCCAGGGCTTCAAAATTAGTTTTTGTTTATAGATTACTACAAATATACCTGGGAAACTCTGCAGCCTTATAGACTACCAGTAGTCCTCCTAAACACTTATGTCATTACTCTTTTAGTAAATGAGTTTTGGTCACTTATTATAAGTGGTGAGGATTGACTAGAGATGGGGAAAACAAGGGTCCTTTTCTTAAGCATTTGTGCTTAAGACAATAATTTCAACTCAATTTAAACAAATCTGAGTCATTTGTTTAATTAGCATGTGCTAAACATCACAGAAAGCTGCCACCATGATTTATTTATTTATTTACTTTTAACTACCATATTAGCAATGGAATATTGGAATGATTTCTTTGGTATCAGTCTTTTTACTGCTTCACTAACAACCCCCAGAGTTAAACCAGAAACATGATGACCCATCATCTCCATTGTTAGTGTTAGTAGAGTGTACTCCAACAGTTCAAAGAGAACCAAGTTTCAAAAGACGAAATAAAATGACTTATTCCTGGCTTTAAGAATGCTGCTGGTCCGTAAAGCCAACTAATGATTTGACTCTCATTAGCAATGTACCATATCCAAGGCAAATGAAAGTAAAATGCAGCTCGTAGCACCAGTACTTGAGGATAACTGACCTGTTACAATATGGAGTCTGCAAAGGCTGGTGAGCATCTGCCACCATTACCCAGCATAGCTTAGAAACATTGAGAAATTGAACAAGATGGCAAAGACTCCAGGAAACTGAGGACAGAAGATTCTCCTCTCCTCAAATAACCACAGCAATTTTAAGTACTGGGGACCCGGAGGTTTAGCAGAAAATTAATTCAACACCCCAACCAAAATCTATGCCCCTATTATTTCATATGAATTATATTAAAACTTAAAAGGTTTTTGCTTATGTTGTCTCTTTTAAAGCACACTTCAAAAAAGATAGCTCGAGTAATGTGCCATTTTTCACCTCAAGTATTCCTACATGTCCACATAAACAACAACTCCCTCCTAACTGTAGGAGATAAAAATCCAAGCTACAAAATGAGAGGAACAAAGTAATTCAGCTTATTATTCACACCATCTCTCCACACACTGGGAGAAACCTGGAAACGTGCAACCAGCACATACAGACTTCCTGACCATTACTGTGCTCACAAAGGACACCTATCAGCACCGCATTGTTAGCGTTAGTAGTGATAAGGACTGAAAATCCAGTGCAGGTGCACAATGGTTCTAAGCTTAATGGCTATTTTTTTCAGCATTGAAGAACTGATGGAACAACAAAGGACAAAAGCACCAATTAAAACCTTTTCAGTAAGATAACACAAAAATCCAGTGTAAGCAAGACTTCCCATTCTGATAATCAAGCCTGGACTATTCCTCTTGCACGATGTTTGACATGTACATAAGCATGCTATACCTGCAGTTTACTATTCTCCCTTGTCCTTAGAAGAGGTAGCCATACCTACCAGAAGAGTCAATAAGAAAAATATTCCTCAAAGCAGGCAAACCAATCAACTAAATCAGAAGTACAGGTTTTACAAGCAGCTTGAATAACAGAAAGATTTTAAGTGTTTCCTAATTCCTCAGAACAAAAAGACACCGTTGTCCATTCAGTGAAGTCTGCAAATTGACTATGGATACGGACTTTTTTTTTTTTTTTTTAAATCAGGAGCTGAACAGGGTTTAATTTTTCTGATAGGACACAGACAAGACATGGGTGTTGATGTCCCCACCCACATCTCAACACTGACCAACTTTCCAGACCACAGCAAGCCTTGGACTGCTCCCGTGTTGTACAGGACAAGGCAGACAAAGCCTTTCTGAAGGCTTCTGGTGGGTTTCTAGACTCCTTTTACGTTTAGGAAAGTGAAGCTTATAAAGCTGCACAGAGGATATACTGACAGAGCTCTTAGCACCTAACCTAAACATCATGGCAAAAAGCAGGTATGCACTTTAGGAAAAAGCAGCAACTGTAAAAGACATGGTTGGACAATTTGATGGCTCATTTCTCGGGCTGAAAATGTCAATATTCATGAAAATAAAAACATGGAATCACAACTCCCTGACTAAAAGCAGTATGTTATTCAAAGCCTATTATTACATACCAATGCATTTCCCAAGTCTATCAAGTTACACTCTTCCACATTGAAGCCACGTTCACTGGGCTTTTTATTATTATTATTATTCATAATGAAAAATTCAGGTTAATTTTGAATGCCTTACAGCTTTTCCTTCACTGCCCAGTTTCTTCAGTGTCCTAGAGACTGTTAAAATATTTCTACAGCACACATTCTGCACCTCAATACAACTAATTTAAGAAAACACGAAACAGGTTCCCTACACTTCTTTCAACTATACTTATTAGAGCCAGAACTGTACTATTTTTGCAGCATTAGTGGTAGAAATGTGGTAGATGACACCTTAAGAAAAATCTGACAGTTTAGCTTTCTTCCAGCTACAAATAGAGCTAAAACCAGAAGATAATTCTTTGAAAGATAAACTCCTTCAGTCTAATCAAGTGCAAGGCAACAAATGTTTTGCCTTCAATTCTGATGTTAATTATTTCCAAAGACTTGTATTTCAGAGAAGGTTCAACTGCAGTTAAAAACTGTAAGCTCACCAGAAACTTTACCCAAGTTTCTGGCATAGTTACGTAAACTATTTTTCTTTCATGAATATAAGTGAAGAATAACAAATTTTAAAAAGATTTTGGAAACTACTAAAATACTGGATGTGTTTGAAATTGTTGTGCCAGTTTAATTGATGGAGTTCAAAACAGAATGATAAAATCAAACTTGACTGAGGGAATATTGAGCCATGTACAAGCTGCAGTGAACTACAGATTATTCTGTACAGATTTCGTTACATGTTGTCCTGGTTTCAGTTAGGACAGAGTTAGTTTTCCTCCTAGTAGCTGGCAGGGTGCTATGTTTTGGATTAGGATGAGAAGAGCGCTGATAACATGCTGATGTTTTAATTGTTGTAGAGCAGTGCTTACACCAAGCCAAGGACTTTTCAGCTTCTCGCTCTGTCCTGCTAGCGAGCAGGCTAGGGGTGCAGCAGGAGCTGGGAGGGGACAGACCCAGGACAGCTGACCCAAACTGGCCAAAGGGGTATTCCATACCATCTGACATCATGCTGAACAATATATAGGGGTGGCTAGCCGGGGTGGGGGGGGGTGCGGCTGCTCGGGGATAGGCTGGGCATCGGTCAACGGGTGGTGAGCAATTGCATTGTGCATCACTTGTTCGTACACATTATTATTATTAATACTATTATTATTATTGTTATTATTTTTCCTGTCTTAATAAACTGTCTTTATCTCAACTCACAGGCTTCACTTTCCCATTTCTCTCCCCCATCCCAGAGAGGGAGGGGGGAGGGTGAGAGAATGACTGTGTGGTGTTTAGCTGCCAGCCGGGCTAAACCACAACACATGTGTAGGTATAACAAAACCAATAAAACAGAGTTATGGTGAAGACTTATTCTAGAAGATAAAGGCTTACACAAAGCAACACACACACTTGTAAATGCCTGGGAATCAACTTGGCAGGAATCACTACTCAAATAGCCCTGGTTTGCCCCTGGAATTGTATAGGATGACTCTAGAAATGCTGGGACCCTTCAAAATTCCTCCAAATGTTCACTTCTGCATTAGAAAAAATACTGAATTTACTCATGTTCTCAATACGAAAAGGGCACAGAGAAGTTCACATAGAATAAAAGCTTTGTCCTGCTTTGAAGAACTAGAAATTAGATTTAATCAAAGTTAAAAAACGGAATCAAGTCTAATACCAAAACAACCTTAACTTCATGAGAAAAATCAGGGTTATCAGCTAGAATGAATTTTGATTACCTTTACCCTATTGACAACATTGAAAAGCATGGTACTGTTCAGTACTTATTTTCAGGTTTACATGTCTGTACTTATGTCAAGATTTAAAATTTGGTCCACTCATTTAGATTTGATTTCACCTTTGGGAAAGTTCCAGACATCTCAAGTGCACCCCAGCTTTTCCAGCAGCTTTCTATGAGATGAGTCACATACCTCAAACACCATACCGCGTGTAACCATTTATACATGAGCCATGCATAACAGCAAAGAAGCTTTGTGGAACAAAGTGTCCCAGCAGAATAACATCCTGAACAATCTGCCATCCTTTCACTAGTTATTTGAACATGATTAACATCCTTTTAATCTTATTTTTGTTTTTAAAATAAATATCACAATCTGTCTGTATACTGATAGGAGAGCCTCTGCATTTAAGTTAATTAATGATCTCAAAAGCAAGAAGTCTAACGAGTAACTCAAAGTAAGTGTTCATTATTCAAACCATGCCTCCTAAGCATACTGGTATTCCTAGTCCTAGACCACTATGGGATAGGCCTGCCGAGGAAAGATTGCAAGTCTAAGATGCCAGAAGGCAACGTACAACTTAGATATTATGTGGGATGCACAACACAGTATTTCTCTGTTTGACAGATCTTCTTGGAATTCATTACTGCTTTTAAACTGACAGAGGAAGAGCCTGAAACAAGCTATGCATAGCTAGCAAGCCGCTCAGCCAGCCAGCTGCATGTTCACATAGTTTCAGTATAAGCAATATGATTAGCACACCTTATAGTTGAAGAAAGCTCTCTACTTCAACTCATTCTCGGAGTTGCTGAGATAGCGTAAAAACTCAAAAAAATCAGATGCCTACTTCCAATTTAAGATACAGCTCTCTAATAGACCAAGATCAGAACTAGCTTGAAAGAAACACCAACAGTCAAATTCAAGTTAAAATTAAGCCACTTAAATCTAGGACCATGAGGATCTCAGTTCATCTGACACATTAGTCAGCAGTCATCACAACTTACAGTATCACTGAGACTCACTGTATGAACACCAAAGATGTACTTTTTGCCACATTTGTGTTGAGAAGCTGAGCACGACCTAAGCTCAGTTTGACTCCCAGCAGACCATCTTTTAAGTCCCTTATACAGAGCCAAAAACCACTGCCAGAATGACATTGAAATATCCAACTTATACCTAATGAAGTTCCTCCCTGACTTTCACAGTGTATTTACCATAACCTCATAACAGCTTTCACAACTTCTTATTTTCTATTTTAAACCAAGCCATGTCCTTCTGGACATGACCTGGCAGCCTAAGTAGTATTTTTAGACCTATTTTATCCAAGATATCCAACAAACCAACAATGCAATGTTTTAAGCACTTTGAAAGGCATAGGCAAGCATTTCATACCAGGCAGTTTAGCCCCATGTATCTGAATTCCGTAGCTTATTTACATCATTACACAGCAAAAACTATTGTGAGAAAAAGCAGTACCCCCCGCCTTGTCACTGAAAGTAATTTGGGAAAGAAGTCCCCCTAAGGACTATCCAGAAGCTGTTGACAGCTTTGATGTATAGCTTCTGCAGAAGTTCTCTGCTATCCTCACTCAATGCTATCAGCTCACAACATGCCAATCAAAGGAGAACTAAGGCCAGCAACTCCTGAAGAGAAAGGGGGTAGAGAGAAAGGACCATTTATTAATAAAAATAACCTTATTAATCAAAGCTTGTTCTTTAATTGGATTCAAAAGGATCTGGCACACATGAAATTCCAGAACTGTGCATTACTCAATAGAACCTTGCCAAATCGTTAATCAGTAACTCCATTCTCTTGTTTGACATCATTACACAGAAGTAGTAGTTATCACTAGCTTTAAAAGACTCTTATTAGCTACGCTGTCTCAAGCCAAGGTTTTTTGCTTAGTTTTTTCCTTCTCTGCTCTTCTGCTTACTATCATTAAAATGACAAATTTAGAGATAAATGGACTTGCTTTCAAGTCCCTTACTATATAGGTAAATATCATTACTGAGGAATTCAAATATAGGATTAGCTTTACAGAATGTTTCTGCTATTAAGTAGTAATGTTTTAACACTTCTGTGATATCTTTACTGAAAAGTAATAGAGATATTTTACAAAGGCTAAGGAAGTTAGCCACTAATATAGCTCAACACCTGAATCAGCAAAAAGCCTAACGGTTGCAGTGGATCAGGCCTTAAGACATTAAAGCTCACTAAAAAAAAGCTTTAAGGATTAAAAAGTTACAGGGATTATTCAGTGAATGCAGCAAGCTCTGAAATGTTGGGCAATACAGAAACAGCATACTAAGCTGACACAACCAAACACTAACAGCGCAAAATAAACTAATATTAAAAAGTTGCAGGTGGGTATATTGCTTTTCCAGGGAGACATTTACATCATGCTAACACAGATTTGGTCCTTCTTGCAGATAAACTCCCTCAAGTCTATATATCCTGGTTGCACATTAGACACGATAGCATATAACAACGTGAAGTTCCAGCAGTCCTCCCAGTTCTTTATTTCAGATGAGTTATATACACCATACTCCATTCAAATGAGTTTGTTGGCACCCATCACCTTCCTTAGGGATGAGAGTAAGGCAACACATTTTGCACTGGAATGAAACAGTTTATTCATTATCTGAGCATGGTTTACTCTTCAATTCAGTTACAGTTTCCATATTTAAAACTCTTGGCAAATATTTCCCTGCCAGCTTTCTCCCAGCAGAGCCTCTGATGCTAAAGACCAGGTGCTGCCAACTGGAAGCTCGCTCTCAAAGGAGACGATCACATGGGAAGCAGCTGGATGTACGAGAGCTGTAAGCAATGTACGGTGTGACAGCTCCTTGGAACGCAAGCCCACAGCGCTCTGGTAACACTGGCAGACAGCAGAGCTCGAACTTTTTCAGACTGCAGAATGAACCAAGTGTTTGACAGGCATTAGTATGTGGTAGGGGCAGCAACTTCCCAATCAATGCTGTGAAAAGAAAATTGAAGCTACAAGCTCAATTGCCAAAATAAAAAAGTATCAGAAAAAAAGAGACTGAATAAATTCTTCCATACAGAAAACAATGTCCATAATAACATAAAAACAAATAAGAGCTTTTAAGCATGTGAGATAAAATTCAACTATTAGATACTATGCTCTTCCAGCTGTTCTTGGGGGAAGAAACACAGCACAATTAACTCCCCTTCCTCTTGGTGCCCAGAAGGAAATGCAAGCCGTTCGTTAGCTGCACACAAAGCTGCATTTAAGTGACTGAAATAGCATCCACAGTCTTCCCAGCATTCTCCTTTATGGCACATACACATATCTTTGATTTCACAGAGAACAGCCTGCATTTTACTTATCAATTCCTCATTGATTAAGAATAACTCTTCAGATGTTCCAGCTAGCAAAAGTAATAAGAGGGCTGGGGGGTAAAAGGGAATATATAGAGAAAAGAACAGAGGGAAGAAGACCAAGACAGATGAGAAAATCAAAAAAATAAAAAAGAACAAGTGAAGAAAAATAAGTTTCACTCAATTCCCTCAATGTGTGGATGTTACTCAAGGAATAAAAAAACCAAACCACCGCTTGCTAATCCTCCTCTGGTCTCATCTTCTCTATCTAGCTAATAACTATTAGAGACATAGTCTGCGTGAAGCAAGGCAGTCATTAGAAAAGTCTAAGTTTAAATGGAGAAATAAACTATGTCCCTTTTCTTCCAAAGAGGAAATCTATTACTGTGAGATTTATCCTAGCTCAAAGGAGACAGTAAAGACACCGTAAACATCTAAAGGTGGGTCTAAAGCCTTGCTGTAATTAATATTGGCATGGAAAATAAGCATCCATGGAGAATAGCTCCATTTCTCACATACAATCCTGTCTCAGACAAAGATGCCTCATTTTCTATAGCATCCCTAAACCTAAAGCACGAACTCCACTAACTGTCTAGATAACTGGCATGAACTTAGTTCTGTATGTTGCAAGGGTCAGAAGTTTAAGCTGCAACTTTCGAAAAAATAGTGGTTCAGCATCAGCAAGACAGAGGACTGAGTTCCTCTCACATCCCCATCAAGTTCTTCTTCCCAACATAAGGTCACATTTCATTCATGGAATAGTAGTGTTTGTATCACCTAACAAGATAATAGGCTGTAAGAACCAACATTGCCCCAGCTGTTGGACCGATGATTTATGCTATCACTGCTGTTAAAAAAGAGCCGTTTAAGGCACAGGTACACACTTTTATACTTATTTTATAAACACACATATAAACATCATTGTATTAAAGTCACACTTAAATCCTAAAAGGGATAACGTAACAGAATTTTTTCAGCTGGTATTGTCGATGCATGCACTGGTGATGAACATTACACAAGACAGGCTGGAGACACTGCTTGAGGTGTGTAACAGTACTATGGGTACACCTTGTCCATCTCCATACTCAAGAAACTCATCATGATGGTCCAATCTTTGTTTTAATTAACATGATGTGGAATGTTTTATCTGACTGTGGCTTGCCTTTCCAGTGTTGCAATGAATTCAGAGGTCTCTTCCTAAAAATACAAGTGTCCTCCCCCCCCCAACAAATATATTTCTTTAAGTTCACTGACAGAGCTATCATATACTGTAGGATCCACCTAATTATTTCAGACTACGTTTAAAGATTTTTTTTTATATTACATACAAATCCTGTACGTAGCAGGTTGTAACTTCAGGTTTTATAAGAGGAATTTTGGAAGCTCCTGAGTGCACGAAATAGTCAAGTCATTTTGGTGTTTTCCCTCTCAGTATCTTATCAAAGCATGGATAAGCTTTAGGTAATGAAGCTGTCTGTGCTCCAGAGATCAAGTTATGCACAGCTCCTTAGCTCATCAGATTTGATCACAGGTTACTTGTCAATTCAGATATATTCAAACTCATGTGGGAAACAACTAAAGATCAAAGTATTTTAGGCTGTTCACACATGTAGTAACTTCGGAAAACTACTTGACATAAGAGAAAAATGAATTACGAAGACTTCATAAACAATCATTCAGTCCATTGATACGTCTTTTCTTTCACAGTTGGTAGTACACTGATTTTGAAGGCAATGATGAAAGCCTCGTAGCACTTCTCTGCAGCCAGTCATGGAAAGCAGAAGGCTTGGAAGGCTAGTGATGAGAAGCCTCAGATTGCCAAGAAACTCTCATAAGCCTGCGCAGCTCTGTTATAGTTCAAGAACAAAAAAGGTGAAAAATAACAGTAGCAAAAAGCCTCTCTGAACTTGCAGCAGACAGCCAATAACATGTTCATAAAAAGGGTATTATGCATTTCATCTGCTCCTATCGTCTCCTCCCTCTTCAGAGGTCATTTATCCCGGCAAACTTCTGCCCTCCCTTAACTGTCAATACATTTTCTACCTCTCTAAAGCTCTACTTCATTTTTACTGTGTTCAACACACTCATGTTCCCTACTCTGATCTTCATCTTCTGCTACCATTTCTATCACATACATAAACATACATTTTTCCTTCACTTACCCAGAGAAATTCTAATTACCATCAGGTCCACAAAGGCCACCACATATGGCAGCTCTACAGTAATACTACAGTTGTCACTACTACAGGAGGAAGAAAAAAAACACATGCTCATCTCATAAAATATCCTAATATTGGAGCCTTTTTGTTCAGTGGCATTCAGACAAACTACAAAAGTTCTGTCTGAAGCAAAGTTAAAATATGGACCAAAAGTATCCTTCCCTCAGCTGTGAAGCTCTCCAGGTCTAGGTCAAGGCAGCAGTTAACTAACTGCTGAAGGGAGGACAACTTGCACATTCTGTCATCACCAGGGCTTCACTCACCATCAGCTTCCTCTTTCTGCAGCTACCATTTTTTTCTGCAGGATGGACTTGCAGTTGTCATCTGCAATTCTCCCACTGCAGCTAAGCCCAGCTGAAACACAGAGCGCAGAGGTGATGCCCACTCTTGTCCTTCAACTTCATCTCAGGAAGTCCAAACAGATCTCAAATTTTGTACAATGTGCTGTTCATCTAACACCTTTCTTAACGCTGCATCTTCCTTATTTTCTCATTTGCCAATACTCATATTTGCAGCAAGCATCCTTAGCCTCTGTGACCATACTTCGTTTCTTCCTTCTTCCAGACACTATTCACTATGACTGGGGACATGGGGGGCTGAAAACAGGGGAAGATGAGTGGAAGACAACACTATTCTTCCCTACCACTCTATGGAAACAGAAGACCCTACAGAACCTTCTCTCTAATGAAGTAGTGCTGCCTCCAGGGGAAGAAAAAAATCATGAAAAAGGTAAAGTTTTCCTTAGCAGTGCTAGGTACAGCTCACACGTAGACTCGCAACCTTTAGCTGTGCCATCTAGTTAAGTCTCTGGATCAGACACTTATTTCTAAAGCACGTATTTTTGCCCAGCCCATATTTTATTCACTACTTCTCTATAATCTGGGAAAATTTATTACTAGATCTGGCATCTCACCCTGATTCTCCATTGCAAGCAGTGAAACAGAATTCATTTAATTTCTTAGCACTGTACTTTCTTTTGTCAATAAATTACTGCCGCTATTGAACAGAGGCCTGGCTGTCTTCTTCACTGACCTTTTGTTGCTTATAAATTTCTTATTATTTACCATAACCTTCTCTGCAACCTTCCTTTCATCTTTCACCTTTGCTTTCTGTATTTTTATTCTCCTTTTGAGTCTTTTGATTCTGCAGTATTTTTAGTCCTCTCTAGTTCTTCATTTATAGCAGCAATTTGGCTCTTGATTTTTCAGTTTTTTTTGTTTGTTTTTTAAACATGCATGTACATGCACTCATGCATATATATATATATATATAAAATTTATTATTTTCTCAGCTCAACTGGAAAACTCAGAGCATGGCAGCACACTAATCAGAGTTCAAGGACAAAATGTTTTCATTGTAACTGAAATTTGTTTCTCATTAAGGGTGCTTTTATGTTTAGTAATTCTGGTGTATCCCAACACAGAACCCTCCAAGCTTTTTCAGTACCTTTAACTGTGGTCAGAAGCAAGAAACAGTCAAGTATGATGTAAAAGCTGAAATTCTATGACAAACTGAAAATGGGTTATATAGCATTACTCAAAATGTCCAAACACAGAACCAGTGCAAATGAGAACAGTACTAGCTCTCCACATGAATATCAGTTCTGGTGTTGACACTTCAGTCTACTATTACATACAAGTTCATTTTCTATATACTCAACATATCCTGAGCATCGTTCTAATGTTAATGGAATTAATAATTTTAATAATTAATAATGACTTCTTTCTGTCAAAAGACAGAAAGGTTCTGAAAATAGTTGCATAACCTCAAATTTCAACTGCAATCCATTAGAATCGGGGGTCCTCAAGGATCCCCAGGATAACACTCCCTACAAACACTTCCATTTTAAAGGAGGTTATCACTCCTTACACAGATGATGGAACTTGTGAGCGACGACCAAACTCCAGGACTTGCATAGCTGTGGTCAAAAGAGCAAGCAGTGTCAAGCCAAAAAATATATATATATTTGACCAAGGCATAAGGACAAGAATCAGTTTTATGCTTGTTTAGAATCTTTTAAGCTCCATGTTTTCACTACCAAAAAACCCATCATACAACCAGGTGGTAACAACTACATTAAAATTCACAACTTATGTAGCTAAACTTTTATACAAACCACAAAAGAGCTACACACCACGTGAGGAAGCTTCTGGGACAGATACATCAAGATTCTAATCAAAAGCTTTTGATCTGCTGCAATTTCGAGTGTAGTGCTATATGAGAGGCAACAACAGACCTGAATACTACCTCAGATAGCTAGTCCTAGTATAAGCCATTTTTACAACTTACAGAATTGGACATAAAAAACAACTAAGTCAGGACTATAAGAATGTGGACTGATTTTACACAACATGGTCTACAGATATTTTTAATTCATGTTTCAGAGAAACAAGTTTTAATTTACTAATGCCCTGCATGTTAGTAATAACGGTAGCAAGATTAGTTTTCCATCAAGAATGGATACCTAACCCATCCCCCAAAAGATAACAGTGCACTCCTTCCTTTTCCCGTATCTTTCCTGCAGCTGCCCTGATAAGAATGAACTATTCCAGCAACATATGTTCAGTTACTACAGAGACAATGATTGTTTGAACAACTGCAAAATATTTAACTGGGATTTTCATTTCTTCCTTTATAAAAAGCAGTACAAACCTTGGGGCTATTGCATACTGTTTATGTGTGTGTATATATATATATATATATATATATATATTTTAAACTATGATACTAGGAGATGCATAATGCAATAAAATACATGGCTCTAAATACTAAACACTTATTCTGCCTACCAAGAGCACAAAACCCACCATTTTTATAAGAAAATGGAGAGCTATGATGAAGACAGCTGAGAAGGAAAGAAGCTGATCAAGTTCATAGTATCCTGCACCCCCAGCCAGGTATCAGTCTATTGGATTCCTCTCATTAGCTTAAAAATCTTCAACTGATGAAAAGAATTTTTAATAAGATGGACCTGCAATCTCAAAAACAAAGCTAGTAGTAGTATAAATGGTTTGGTTCACAAAGGCTGCAACAAGGGCTGTTAAGAATGACATGTAGCTCACCTGCCGAAAACGCATGCCCTGAGGGCTTGACAGTGGTTCAAGCTAAGGATTCAGTCAGGAGATCTGCATGCTTATACTTCTCTATGAACTCAGCTTCACACAAAGCCACCTGAAACATTACTTTTTATGACGAATTATTTGGAGCATATCTCAGTTACACATGCTGTATGTTTGCATGCCTACTAAACCCTATCTATATACCTGACATGGCAGAATTCATCCTCGTACATCAGTGTTAAGTGGCATCTTGTTCAACTTATTCAAATACTCCAAATACAATCATCAGACCACTGAGCTCAACTCTTTATCTAAATACAGGGCACAGCCGAGACTGAGAAGCAGGGTAAATGGACATAATATTTTTCCCTAAACTTACAAACCAACATTTGTGTGTGTGTATATATATAAATGTATATAATGTATATATAAATGTGTATTATATATAACATATAAACATGTATATATATACACATACATGAAGTGTCTTAAAACGAAATGCAATAAGAAAAAAATAATCCACAAATTAGCTAGGTAAAGTACTTAAACTAGGTTTACTTTTAACCTCTCTTGACCTAATATCCTATATTGGCTGTTCAGTCTTATTTATAATTCCTGAAATTGACACCCCTATTTCTCAGGAAAACAAAGTTGTCTTTCAGATGAAAAAACATTCCTTTGCTTCTCATCATTCCCTGTTCCACAGGGCATACTAATCCAAGTGTTCTCCTCCCTGTTCACACACCCCTCTCAGCATTTCATTAAATCCCATCCTACCAGGAAAAGTTCACACAAGAGAGCACAGGAACCCTTCACCAGAGCTCAGAATAAAGCTACTGAGTACAAGTCTAAGTAGATATCCCTCTCCACAAAGAGTTTCTACAAAAGGAAATGCAACTGTGCTAGGGGCATCTTGGTCCACATATCTTCCCCTTAATTGGAGCTTCTGAGACAAGTCTGCTACTTGCTCCCCACCCATTCTTCCATTCCACTACTGAACTCAGGATAGCATTGCAGCCTGAAAACCCTCACACAGTGAAGGTGAAGCTCAGGGTCAAAGCTGAAGAGCAGCTCACTATCTCCAGGCCCACGTTAAACAAAGCATGCTAGCCAGCTACACTAAATGAAAGATGCCCTTACCTGAAGTGATTTCAACTGCATCCCCCTTGCAACTTTTAATTCAATAGACTTCCCAATTTACACAAAGCACAAGGATGAAGTCAACTCAACATATACACTCATCGCTATTTACTTTTTTTTTTTTTAATCTAGACCACCCATCAAGCTTTCTCAAGTCTCAGAGATTTTGATTTATTTACCTGACAGTCACATAATCTGAATTTTTCCTGAAATTGTCAGAGTGTAAGATGGGAGCTGCCTGTAAAACTATCTGGAAGAAGGACCAAGTACTAATCATATGATTTACTTATTATGAATTTATATTGCCTCAAAGAAATTATATCATGGAATACAGGAAAAGAAAACCCATGTTCAGATGTCCAAGCTCCTGCAACATAATCTTCACTTCCTTCATTGCAGATATGGCTAATCAGCAGGGGAAAAATGCAGAGGACTGAGCAATGCAAGGGTTGGGAAAAGAATGAATACTGAGCTAAGTCAGAAACCAGAGACACTTCCCCAGTGCAAATGAGGTGATGCATAAGCATGGTCAGAGCAGAACCTTTTTTGATGGAGAGGCTTAGTCGCTACAATAACAACTTGCACAAATTTTTATTGCTTTCTGAGTAGATCCCTCACCATCATTCTCTTTGCACTAAATTTGAAAGGAGAGTCAATATGAAGGTAGCAAACTTAATTAGCTCATTGAATATCCAGGAAACCTTCATTACTACTCAGCCACACAAGTCATTTCCTACTGAACTGGTAACATATAGGAAATCAAGCAGCCAAGAGCTAGCCTTTTTACCAGAAAATCTAATCCGCAAGTGTTTTGCGATTTAATTGTAGGACACTGCCAGAGTATGTTAACATGAGTTCCCATGTCCTTCTGCATTTGCTAAACACATCGCAGCAGAAGAAACACACAAATCGCTGCTCATCCCTAGGAACAGTTGTTAGAGCGAAGGCCGTGGCAGGTTCTGAATACTACATAGTACTATTTAGAAGCTTATATCATTAAAAGGCAAAAGTGTTAGGACAGACAGCACTGAACACCACAGGTTCAAATCCAGCTCAGAGCTGTCTTCATCAAATGCCATTCCGAGACTGAGAACAAGTCTCACCCTTCAGTTTTAGCAAGATCTCCATTTTCATTTATCAGATATACTGCAAACCCTGCTTAACACAACCTATAAAAATATCAGAGATTTAAAAGAACCTTTATGATTTAAAAATCTCATCTGCCATATCTGCATATCAAAGGATGTTCTGCTCCCCCCATTCTCCCAATGAACAGTCCTCCTTAGTTCAGTCTTGCTTGTGAAATATACCAGAACAAATCCCATGGGGAAGGGTAGCCCTCACCCATCTCACACTTGCTTTCAATATTAGTCAAACTATGTATCTGCTCACAAGCAAAGTTGTTTCCTGAAATGGCTCTGAAAAACCTTAGGTCTTTTAAAGAAAATTTACTAAGATTAATAGACCACAAAACCATTTAGTCTAAATTACATTAGAAAATGAGTAAATCAGTCAAGCAATTTTGTAAATTTGGTCTTCTAGAAAGCACATAGTGCTACATTGCAGGTGTTTCTCCCAAAGACAGATGCAGGCAATTGTAAATCATCTAACTATCAAAAGGTAGAGATCAACTGCCATGATTTTCAAGCAATGTTTTAAATACTTGCCAAAAAGAGTCTCAAAGAATAATTTAGCTTCAAACAGACCCGTAGACGTCATCTATTCCAACTCACTGACCCTATGTAAATTGCAGAAGATGGAGCTGTATTTGCCATGCACATTTAAATACAGCCTGTTCAAGTCTTCAGGGGTCATTGCCAGACTTAATTGAACAGTAATTAAAGTTTTCCTGCAACATTAATTTTCCTGAAATCTTTTCAAAGTTACTGAGAGTAATAACTTCCAAGAAAACTTGAGAAATACTCCATGAAGTGGGAGAAGATGACTAAAGTAAAAAAAATCAGACTAAGGTTTGATTCCTGACTGCAGGCTTTGACCCTCAAAAAAAAAAGAAAAAAAATCAATTTCAATCTGCTGGACCCAGACACATGTTCTTTTCCTCTTTTTTCCTGTTAAGGGAACAGAGAGAGGTTTAGTTCATAAATTCTTCAGAAGAGAAAATATCTCAGTATTTTGTACAATGAACTCTGCTCTAAAAGCATCTAAATATTAACATGCTGTCTATTACCATACAGTACTCATAGACAGTGTATTTGATTCATTACTTGGTTATTATGCTTCTCACTGAATACCTCAACTACAAAAAGCACCTAGATATCCCAGGAGCATAAAGCTACAGGCACTCCAGTGCTTGGAACCAGGATCTTTTTCACCTACTTTGAAGCCATCACTCACTTAAAGCTCACAAATTCTAAGAGTTCTAGACTGAAGGGAGATGTTGCAGAGAAGGGGGTGGTAAATTAGACATGTTTGCAGCGCATACAGGAAGAGTACAATGTTCTGTTAACTGCTGTGGAAAGAGTGCCCTTTCAAACCTGACCAGATTTATGTATTATAAAGTAGTATGGAACTATTCTTTCATTAACAGTCACTAAGACTATTCATCATAATTGCTGGTGAGCACCAAAAATAGCACGTAGAGTACCTTAGAGTCTGCTGCATATATCATAGCCCAGTTTCTTCCTCTTGACTAACATAGCGTACTATAGTAATTTCATCAACTCAAATTATTTATTTATTTTAAACCAAGGCCAGAAGTTGACTGATAACTTCTGTCAATTACTTAATTTTGCTGAACAGCTTTTCCTATCCACAAGTTTTTTGTTCATTCTGTAGCTCTGGTTCGAAGTATGTTCAGAAGAACCCTACTTTCTGGGGCTTCATCTAATCAGTGGCACAAATATTTTTTTATTTTTTTTTTCTGAACATGTGTTAGGGCTGATCAGAGAAGCTTATTTGCTATATATCTAAATATAATAAATGAAGTTTTATCCAACTCAACAGGATTCTAATCCACTCATTCTCAGGACTAAGCAATGCAGGTCTTTATACTCCTCCTAAAACAATAAATGCCTCTTCAAAAAATAAACTAATTAACTGTGCAAACCTTCTCCCTGCATGAATAACTTGGGCAGGTAATTAACTTAGGCACTTCATTTTACTTTTGTCCTACTTCTTGCAAACAGTCAACAGTTCTTGCAAGTGAATGCTGAGTCTTAGCATTTATTCATCTAGACACACAATTCTGCTGGAAAACGACGTGCACACATGTCTTTGGGAAAGATTCAGAGTACTGTTCATCATGGGGCAATCCAAACCCAAAGAAAGCTACAAACCCTCATGCTGCAGCTGAAGTTCTTTTGGCCTTTTATTTAACCAGGTCTTTAACAGTCTACACCTATGCAAGAGCAGGATGGGAATCGGTTTTGTCATGCATGATGAAATCCAACAGCCAACATTCAAGTAGATAGCCTAAAACAAGCCCAACTTTGTTTGTAAAAAGGACAAGATGAACAAATGCTACATTTATGAGTAAATATAAGGTGTCTTAAGATGGCATGCAAGACTAAGCACTTAACTCTATATTTATATATGTAGATATAAAAAGACTTTGATATTCAGCCAAAACAGCTTTGGCATGATACTACTATAGAAGACAGCAAAGTGAAAAATATTCATATAAAAACATACAATATGGTTGCGTGTTTGTCTATTTGCTTGCCAATTACTCTTGGTGAGAAGGTGCATACAATACACAGCTTTCCTTGCTGTGTTAAAATTTTATACCATGCATTTAGGTATAATATTGCTGTCTGACACGTAATCAGGGAAATACCTAAATGTTACCTTGACAAACCATAATAAAAAGAGACTCTCAAAGTTCCTATATACCTTGCTTCTTCCACTGTGCAGGGACCACTTTTCACTTTTTACGTATTTTAATGGTACTTAACATTCATCCAACTCCTATATATGTTGCTGAAAACAGTTGCAAATGGTAACCAAATCATAGAGGGAAAGTTGCGTTTATTACACACTTTATACAACCTCCATAACACCATTCTGCTTTCTCATAACGACGGAGGAAGTTTGTTGTTCCTTTGAGAAGCAGGAGTCATTGACTCATCTGTCAAGCATAGGATGCTTGTCCAACTCTTACCCTAGCTGAACTGATAGCATGCCAAATGCAAGGGAAACACCCTTGACTGGATCCTCAACCTCAGATTTGTGTGATCGCTGTGATGGTAACCTGAATCTCTGCTGCTGAAAAATCCTGAGATGAACCTCTGTTGATTGAGCAAAAGCTCTCTGGTAGCTTCTCCATCTTTAGCTGCTTCAGCATTCTACAAAACCCCGACAGATGTACACACTGTGAGCGAGCCAGAAAAAAAAAGTCTCCCAGTCAGCTCTGCTATCAGGGACTTGGAGCTCTACTTACACTATCTCAGCTATGCATCAGAAGTTGTGGCTCAAGATTTCGCTCTCTCTAACCCTTCAATTGAGATTTAAGGCACCATGCCTCAGAGCACTTCTCAGTGGAAATAGGATGTCTACAATTGTAATTCTTCTTGCATCACCAATAGGTATATTTTGCTTCAACTGAGAACAGCCTGAAGCAAAAAAGAGAAGTGACATCTCTTCTGCTACTCCTTCCCTCCGCATAAGAGTCTTCAATTAAGCACGAAAACATTACTTTCTAAAGCTAAAATAAAACAGATACGGATTCTGCACCTCCATGCTTTCTGTTATTAGCAGAAGGTAAGAACAGCAGAAGGTTATCATCATTGGTGAAACACAACAACCCATGTATTTAAACTGAATGATCCTCATATCACTTGCAATTCACTTGTTTTTTCTTGGTTAGCAGCAAGATTATGGTAGCTGTAAAATTATCTATTAATACAAAAAGGAGAAAGATCACAAGAAGAATTACCCTCAGAACTGTGAGGTGGTGATCCAAATATCAATGTGCTTGACAGGAGACAAATGAAATGAAGCACAGGTGAGATTTGAACGGCAACAAAAAAACGTTTTGCAAGTTCTTGTGAACTTAAATTATAGGCTGACAAATTGAGAACAGGACCAAGTATCATAGTCCAAGTAGTCCCATTTTCCCATTCTCAACCAGAACACTTGCAGGTTTACTATACAGTCAAACCCTGAAATTCAGGTCAAGGCTAATCTACATCTCTGCTTTCCCTTTCCCAACCTCCTCAGACTCCCACCTTTCTGAAAAATCTTGTCTGGTTACAACCAAAGAAGCATCCAATAGATTAACCAACCAGAGCAACTTCAAGTCATCTCAGTATTACAGTCATCTCAGCAGCAGCTGAAAACAGCGTTTAAATTCAATCTGTTAATCCAGTTGTCATTTGGGAGCAAAAACATTTGGAACTGCACTGTAACCAAATAGACTCCATATTTATGAAGTTAATCTATTGACAGTGGGAGAGCTTCAGGTTTTATCCCATTGGTTTTATAACTGGGCACAGATACAGATTCACTCTCAAGTCCAATGACATTGTGGGAATAGTTTATAAGTTATTAAGAGATGCAGACTTGCACAGATCTGTGACAAGATTTCTTGGACAAAGCTAGAAAAACCTCTTTCTTACTTTTTCTTTTGCTCTTTCTTTCTGCAAGTTGTAGCTACAGAGCATTTCAAGGAATTAGCTATATCAGCACATCTAAGATACTTCAGAGAAACCACGGAGAATCAAGTTCACTTGGGTGCAGACGGCACAGCCCATCAACAGTTGCAGCATGGTAGCTCAGAGAACTAATAACTCAAACCAGCTTCACTGCTGCAGGACAAGCTTTGAAAGCCTTTAAAAATTGGAGAATGTTATGTAATTTACATTCTGTATTCTTCTTTGAAAACTGGCTCAGTCATTTACTACTGAACAATTACTAGGTTTGAGCATTTACACTTAGTATTTTGATGGGCTGCTTTTTAATTACAGCAGAAAGGATCAAAAAGTAACAGTCATTTATTACAACAGCACTCAAACTGACAAAGCATGTTTCTTTGGTACAGCATTACAGCTTATAAAAATGCTGAGATCCCTCTAACAGTCTTAATTGAAAATGCAGAGTACACATACTTAAACAAAAAGTATTTTTAATTACAAGGAGCTCAGATTACATATGCTTTATTATTATTATTAGCTGAGCCATTACTTGAGAATTCAGCAAGTTAAAAGCACCACAAAAAATGTTTTATGATCCACAACGGTGTATCATGTATTAAAGAAACAAATGCTGCAGCAAAATATGACTTCTACAGTCAGAAACATCTATTGAAAGTTAACTATGAAGTTTTAAAATACAAGCCCATGCAAGCCTGGCTGAACACCCTTTGAATCAGAGGTGAATCTGTTTCATGGGCTAGTAAGTTCTCCATGCATTAGAAGATGAATATTTTTACTACAAGATGAACGTGTTTTCTTTGTTTTGTTTAAAGGCCCTTGAAAAAGTATCAACCAACTTCAAGTTTTATCCAAGCTATTAGGTGAACATAATATGCTTTAAGGATAACTACAGCTAACAAATAATATGCCAACTATGCTAAACTTACTACTTTGACACATTTCCATTTTTGGAAGCTTTTCTTACATAAGGGTTGAGGGTGCTTAAAGAAGTCTTATGATTTAAAAGTGCGTATTTCACCTTCAAAGTCTGATATTTAAATACTGTATACGCATTAGCACATTGTTCCTCGTTACGTAGTAGAACATTTGTAATTAATTCTGTTACTTGACATAGCATTTCCATTGTAAATCCCTATTACTATCTGAGGATTATTTCACACCTTTTTCATGAAATTCCTGGCAATAGAGAGATCAACATTTGACCTTGACTGAATGCAAAGGTAGTTGGAGACAGTTTGAGACTGCACTTAAACTTCGGGATGGATGAAGAGTGCAAAGAACAACTAAAACAACTTCAAACTCTCCAAATATGCATATTAACCTGTACAATTCCATGAGTCTAGAGGAACAGATCATAATGCAGAGTTCAATTTCCAAAATTTCATTGGCTATTTTCAGAAATAACCAGCCTTCAAAGAATATACAAGTAGTAGTATCGTGCTGTCAGAGTTTTATTTAGACACTCACAATTTTATTTAGACGATATATTCCAAGAGGAGGTAGAAGATATTTTCATTAGTAAAATTATGCTATACTGCTCTGCCTTTACAATTATATCTGTGCAGGCCTCCCAGTATAAAGGTCATAATGCTTAACTTTCAGTCACTAATGTCCACATAAAGAGCTCACTAGGAATGATTTCACCAGCTCTGGAAGCTCAAAGAAAAAGAAAGAAAAAGAACAACTACAACAACAAAAACTACAACAACTCACTCCATGAGTTGAAATAGTTGCAGACCCATTCTGCATATTGCTATGGATGTTCATATCAGCATGTTTCTCAATCTCTGTATTGAGAGGCTTCTCTTCCCTTCAATGCTTTTCTATAATTGAGAGTCTGTACCTTCATCATTCTATTGCTATTTCAGTTTTTATATAATGAGTACAAGTACTGCGTATTGGAACTGAAGTCACATTCTAGAAATTCACAGGAATACAAGGAAAGTTCTCTCTAATGGTTTACAATAAATAATCTTGCTCAAGGCAATATGATGAAATTTACACTTTCAGATAGATGCTCTAAGAAAACCTGGCCAAATCCTTAGGTACTGCAGTAGCAGCAGTCTAAACTAATAGTTGAAGAACAGGTCAGAGTCCTTTTTTCACCTATGATAATTATAGCAAAGCTCTTCTGCTTTGCTCTGTCAGTGCCTTATCATACAATAACCCTCCTCCCACTACTAAGTTTTCAGTAGAGGTAGGAAAAAAATAAAAGATTGATAGTGCACCAACTCCCCACCACCACTCACCCTTTTCATTGTTCCCATTCCCTCCCATCTCTATGATGGAAATAGCTGTTAGAAACAAGGCAGGAATGACAGTAATTAGAAGAATTACCCATTTCAGCCTAGCAAATATTCAGCATACTATAAACATAAAAATCAATTGTTACCCAATACTTGCTGAGCTTCAGAAGTAATTATCTCCAAGCTCTTTTTCTCTCAACCTTCCTGCATTATCTCATGACAGGGTGGTGACAAAATTATGTCAGCACCATCTTATTTCATATCATCTTGGGCAACAACAACGCAAAAACAGATAGAAAACTTCATTCCAACAAGCTGGACAGGGATGAATAAGAGTCAGAAGGTAATTAAAACTAAACAGGATAAAATATCAGTAAGAATTTTTAAGTTTTTCATCTGCAGGCTACTTTTCCTTCATTTAGTTTTGAAACATGGCTGTTAACCTATCAACTTTTTCCCTCTAATTCTTATTTACATAGAACACACAGCACATATACATGGAAATACAAGCTGTGTCATTAAGAGGAGGCTTAAGCATTACTAGAAATGGAGAATTAAATTACTTGGAATTTCATGTTTAGAGCTGATTAAAAAAATGAAACTATTAGTATTAAATACCAAACGACTTATCTTCTCAAAGATTAGCCAGTGGTAATTCCAGTTCAAAGTCAATATATATTCCTTGATCAATGTACCTATTTAACATAGAGAAATAGGTTATTATGTTTAAAAATAAAACAAACTGCATACAGATTTATACAAGCATACTATGAAATCATCCAATCAATCACTGCAAGTTCCTGATGATGGAATACTATTAATAAATATTACAACAGTTGAAGCGTCTAAGTCTGAGCATTGAAGAAGTCAGAGGACTGACAGCAGCTATGTCACAAAAAACATTTTAGCTTGATCCAAATCAGAGGAGCTGCACATCTGATCATCCTCTTGCTTCATCTGCCTTCATCGAGAACCATCATATGATCCTAACATAACACAGACATCTTTTCAGATGGAGCTCACACTGGCAGATTTATGCTTTTTTTTCTAATTCACAATTGATCATAAAGCAACGCTACAGGAATCATCTGACTTGTTAAGGAGAACTTTATAGGCAAGAACTTCTCTCTTAGTTTTTCTCCCAATGTTTAAGCCAAAGTCCCCAGACAGGATTCAGACTCATGACAATCACTAACTTGATGACAGCTTCTCCCTGTGTACAGGGTGTACTAAATCACTGGTTAAAAGCAGCTACCTGCATAGATTCACAACTAAATCTTCTGACCTACAGTACTTTGCTCACTGAGTTTTGAGCTATACAGAAAGGAAAATGAAAGCAAAAATAGACTTAAAAAAAAATCTGGTTTTGTTTTTTTCCCTGCAAGCACATCATGCCATGTGCAAAATGATACGGATGGAAATTCATTCCGACTGCAGAAGCTTAGGACCTGGGAACTTGTATCTGCTTCACATGACTGCAAACAAATTCAAGGAAATAAAAAGCTTTCAAAACTGAAACACATGTATCAAGAAACACATACAAGTAAATCAGGGCCTAAGATGTATTCTTTTCCTTCTTGTTCTTCAAGGAAACATTCATTTCATTAAAAAAAAAGCTCAATAGTTAGCCATTTTTTCCACCAACAGCCTTGCATTAAAGCCACTTGCATAAAGCAACAGACCTTCCAGAGCTGAAAGCAACCAACACCTCTTAAGGCTACTGTTCCACAAGCAGAATACTGTTTGCAACGTTCTGCAAAAGACAGTTCTGCAATCACTTTTAATACAGCAGAATTCTTGTGAAAAAACATCATCTTGGATTTGACAGATTGTTTTGCACCACCTCTTGTATACAGCCATGTAACTGAATAAAAGGAAAAAGCCCACTGGTTCCCGTTTCTTCAGCAGCTGGATTAACATCAAAAGATATTTATATGCAGTTTGGTCAATAACAGTGTTATATGGACGCAGCTATTGCAAAGGATTAGTTCTACAATATTTTCTTTTGCAATTGTACAATATACAACACTAGTTCCTTCTATACAGTGAAGAAATTCTCTATCTATTTAGGACACATCACAACATCATTTGTTAGATTGTTATGATCTGGCACTCCCAACTATTTTTTGTTGGGAAACAAAGATGGGTCTCCTGTCTAGTTGGGAGAAGAACACCTGGTGTCCAAATAGTTATTTTGCTTTCTATTATCACCCTGTCCATTTTCAAGTGATCCACTTACAAATCCCAGTAGTTTCCAGTTTGTCTGACTAGCATTTAACAATTTTCATGCAGCTCCCTGCTGTTCAAGTCTAAGCAATCGTTTTTGCCACTGAGGAGCTCCCCTTTCTGTAAGTGAATTACAGGCTTTGCTTCAGACAATGTAGAACAAGAGGAAAAAATCCTGTCTTTAAGTCTAATTATATACTTTCCATGCTATAAGAGTTTTTGTTCCTCCTTTATTGGGCATTCATATAATGAAGAGCAAGGTGAAGGAGTATCATCCAGAAAAATCCTTCTTCTATCTTCTACAAAGCCATTTTCACATATTCCTTCAGCACCCTCATTCTTAATGAGGGATAGTGACATTTAGATGCATTTTGTTTATAAACACTAATAGGACTGTAGCTCAAGTGCTGCCATAGCATACAGGAAAAACTCAACCTTCTCAGCCTCCTAGAATATTCTTTAGTATACAGTCTGCAACTGCCGTGTTTTTTTCCCCACCTACCTGTTTCCTCATACTGTCTCCACTTTCCTAAATATCCTGGTTTTCCTCAGTTGGTTCTTTACAGGAAGAATTCTGATTATTCATCTAACATAACTTCAGCAGTAATGTGAACTTGATCATAGGCTTTCTTGGTGATACAAAATGACCTGCTCACGAGGTCTTTTCTTTCTGTGCAATTTCTTCCGGACTCGAGACCTTACTTTCTGCAGTAACCTAAGCTGCCAACAAGCTAAGGGGAGGTACACAAAAACAATTTAAAGTTACTTAACATTGTATAGCTAACTTCTGATTACTCTGATTATTTTTTTTTCTAAGTATTATTGCACTACTTCAAAAAGAAATCCTGGCCTTTTATTTTATTTTTTATTTTTTTTTAGGACCAGTTGAGGCCCTGGAGCAGCTTGCCCAGAAAAGCTGTGGATGTCCCATCCCTGGAGGTTTTCAAGGCCAGATGGGTCCAACCTGGTCTAGTACAAGGTATCCCTGCCCATGACAGGCGGTTGGAACCAGAAGGTCCTTCAAGGTCCCTTCCAATCCAAGAGACTCCAGGATTGTTATTCTGCTGCCTGAATATAATCACAGAATATGACCGTTAGTACCCCCATATCACTATTTTACCATCCATAAAAAAAAACACCTACTCAAACAACTACAGGGCAGAGAGAACCTACAGATCAGAAGTCCCACAAACATCTGCAACAAAAGAGCTATCTGGGAGAGAGAAACCTTCATGATAAACATCTACTGGTTAACTCCTTCCCTGCCCACAACTGAAGTAATTTGTTCAATGAGTAAAACCATAACACATGCAAAGTCCCACTTGGCATCATTCTGAGTCATGGGTAATAAAGCAGAACTTAACACAAAATCTATCAAGACTTTTTACAACAAACAAAGCACATTCACTAAGTAAATACCATAAAATGCCATGAGTCCCCGCAGACCTTCCTTTAAGGCAGGCACCAGTAGTGCCACTATGCACAGTTGAATGCCCCCAGGAGGAGTAAAAAGGGAGAACTCTATACCCAGTTGCAACCTGAGGCATATGCAGGGGTATCACTGCTTGCCAAACACAGCTTTCAGAGATAAGAACCTGAACATACATGCAGAAGGTGTAAACTACTGAGTACTCTTACCTTCATAAGCATGCTATCCCTAACAAATTTCATTTAGGTGCCAAAATGAAATGCAACGGTATTTTGAAGGTGTCTTGATCTGCTTTCTTAGCTGGAATGAAACAGGAGGACTCCCCGATTTTGAAACCTTCTTACTGATTTATAACTAAGAAGAAATCTACTTAATGATTTGTTGTTTTGCATTTCCATCCAATAGGACTTTTCTGGGAAGTTTTCTGAACACTATGACCTTGAAAAATATTTTCTCTTACTGAAGCAGCACTGCATCTCAGAAAATGTCTATTTTGATACTTAATTATAAGCAGGGTTCTAGAAATAGTATGTCTCATTTATGAACCTGATTACAAGAACAAAAATTTTCATCCTAATTTTGACTCCATATGCTGGTATTTTGAATGTTTAACAGTCAAGCCTTCTGAAGCAAGCATATAAAACAAAACAATTGATTCATAGAAGAATCCATACCAATAAAATGACACCTGAAAAACTGTAGCTACAACTTGGGTGGACAGATGTTGCATTTCAGTAGTTTCAATTCATCATTAAATACTGAGGTTGTATTTAACTCGATATTTTAATTCATTTTAGAATAATGGGTTCTTTCTTAACTTGAACAAAAAATCATTTTTCATATATTTTAGTGAAATATATGGTTTAACAAACAAGATCTGAATAAGAGTAGTATTGAGCACACATACCATGCCAAAACTGCAACTGGTTTTACCATACCAGCACGTATGAAGGAATTCAGATACGTAGCTAGAAATTTAGGGTTCAAGCAAGGCAAAGGCAGCACTCTGAGCACATGACCAACAATAAAGACAAACATCACGGTGTTTTTTCTGCATATTGAGGAACCAGGAACTAGCTCTCAAAAACCACATTGTACTTGGCTACCAAGTGACATTACCTATGGTAGTACTAACATGTGTTGCTCAAGAGCCTTCAGGAAATTTACACATGCCGCCTACTCAAAGCAATAGTGTAGGCCCCTCTGTACACTGATATTCCACCCCTCCCCCTAGCTACCCCCCCCACTTTTTTTTCCTCCAAGCCCTGAGCACTGTCTATCTTATGATCCTTGGCACTCAGGCAGCAACACAGTTCTGAAGGGATTAAACTTCCCATCCAACTCAGTTTGGCCAAAATGTGCTTTTAGATACACAGTCACCAACAGCAGCAGGGTTAGAGCTCACCAGTGTCACTTTGGAGCACACCATCAGCTGCACATCCCTCCAGGCACCATCAGATCAGGAACCTGAAAAGCAGAGAATGAGGGGGCTCACTACCTCAACAGACTTAGCTTCGGTAATGAAGGAATTTGATTCCTTCAGCAAGACCATTTACTTCACAAGACTTGATGCATCAGAGTTCAGCAGTAGGCCCACATCTTTTTATACCCCCCTGCCACCCAAAAAGAAGAGCACACTTCAAGCCTTGGATCACATTTTAACAGTTAAATAATACTAGCTAAGCTTTTATCCCTTTCTATGTTGAATGAAAGTGAATGTAAGTCATTCTGATAGAAAAGAAAAAGTTGGGCTCGTACACTTTAATACCCATACTAGAACTTGCCTGTATGATACAAAGGGGATTGCTTCATACAGTGGAGCTGATAATTGTTTTGCCAAGGCCCAATCAAAGCAGCAGTCAAAAAGAACCATGCTTTGTCAGGTCACACAGGTATTAATCCTCATTTTCTGACCATATTGGCATAAGCACAATGCAAGGAAATAAATCTTAGTTACTTTCCCACCGCTACTCAAGTTATAACCAAGCCCTTTAGCTGACACAAATGTATTTAGCTATAGGGTTTGACAATATAGTTCACAGTATTTTTTAATGGTTCAGCAATCGAGTTCTTAAGTGTGCTCACTTCATGATCTGCTGCTGTTAACCTAAGCCTAATTGGAGATGTACAGCAAGCATAACAACAAGGGGCAGTCATCATTCATTTCAACAGCCATAGCAGCTCACTTCACTAAACACCTTTGAACCTAGATTTTTAGCACACAGGAGAGGATACCAACAGCAACTAAGACACAAATACAGAAATTCTCTGAATGAAAACCACAAAGCAATATATACATTTATAAGTATTTTTTCCCTCTTGGATATTTGAAATAGATGCATGTAATTTAGTCACTGAATTATGCCCCGTGACACTGGCTTTTAAGAACTATTCCAGGTACTGAAATAAGCATTGCACTTGAATATTATGCTGGTAAAAGTCAATGCTCCTCAATGATTCCTATACATCACTGGTAATATCTACCTAATTTTTCCCATGTTTGTTTAAAAGAAATCAGTATTCCATGTATTTTCTTTATCTGTCACTTCTCTGATTCTGGTTTCTTGTTAGCTTATATTTCAGAAGGCAAAGGCCAGAATCTCAGCCATATTCTTAAGTGTAAATCAGAGTAGGTTAATTCTTCTGAATAAGTTCAGCACAATAAACCTTGACATTAAATATAGATTGAAGGTCAGGGTTACGTACTCAGCTAGTGAAAAGTTATATTATCACAGATGGAAGTGTCTCAAGAGTCACTCATGAAAAGAGAATTGTGAGCAATATTTCTGCACTAGTAAGGTAAACATCACTGAAAAGTTGTTCAATCACAATTTCATTGGAAAAGCATCTTTTAGACTAAGTACCTACCAGAAGTTTTCGTACTAACAAATTATTTTCTGATGAATACTAAAGGAATTAAACTTCAGAGCTGTATGCTTATAAGCTGCATTTCAGCGTGACATGCTTGTTTTCTAAGTGTAATATTAGTAAGTTGTATTGTTTACTTAACTACACAATGCAAAGAAGTTGCAAGCCTAAAATATTTCTCCCTTTTCTCTTAGTTTTGAGAAAACAGTGCTTCAGGAGCCTCAGGATACACATGTGAAAGACTGACTCATTGAACAGAAATGTCATTCATTCTATTTACACCATTTTGAATGAAACCATCTACAATCTCTTAACGGGAAAATAAAGCATGTCTTCCTTTCCATCAGGATACACTGGTTACTTCTAGTCATTAGATCAACCGATTGTACTTTTTTTGTGGTGAAAGTTTTACTTTCCATCTGTTGTGCTTTTGCCTGCTAAAAACATCTTGCATCTATTCAGGATGATGTATCAATGGTCCATATTGGATCACAGAAAGGGCACAATGACCAAAATTTCTCTGACTTCAGACCGGGGTGGGAGGTGGGGGTGGATGGTGTCAATTTGCTGAGAGACAGAAAGAACACACCATTGCAATACAACTTGATGTTTTATCTAACACGGTAGCTCATTCTTTCATGAAATGAAACACTCACTCTCATTCATTGTTCTCTAAAATCTAAGTTAACCTCACAAAAGTTTTTTTTTTTTTTTTTTAAAGAGCAGTCCTAAAGTAGCAATGTTTAACTTCCTCCAACTACGTTCAAAAATATCCAGTGACTTGTTTTCACCTGCAACCTATGTTCAGTTTACACCTATTCTTGATGTCTGGGGAGATGATACTTTAAGCATTAGTAAAACTTCTTAGACACTTCATAAAGAAGTAATACATCAGAATCAGCTGCAACAGCATGGCAAAAGTGTGATCCTGCCATATCTCACAACCCAAGAATCTGGGAAACTTCTGTGTTTGAATTACATTTTGTTGTTCAGTCAAGTCTCATTCTCAGTCCCCGTGAGACTTATTAGTCCATTACCTAGATTACATCAATGACTACCATGCTGCCAGTAAACATCTTTTTCAGGTAATAAAAAGAATTCTTGTTCATTTTCATTAGTGATCGTATGACCTCCACTGACCAGTGCTCATCTCAGGGCACTGCTAAATTTCAATTGGAGCTACGATAGCACCTGAAAAAGCTGACTATCACATTCCCTTTTCAAACTGGGAACCGGCCTAGCTCCATTTCTGTTATATAGTCCCTTCAAATATGTGTACATTTGTGAGATGCCAATCTTCTCTCTAGACTAAACAGTCCCAGCTCTCACTCCTAAGAGCTTCTCCAGCCCCTTAACCATTCCAGTGGCCCTTCACTAGGCTCTCCTCATTAGCTCCATCTTTCTCATGTACTGAGGAGCCCTGAACAGAAGGCTCTGCGTCTTCAACGTGGTTGAGTAGAGGGGAAGGACTACCTCCCTCGACCTGCTGACAATACTCCTAAAGCAGACCAATACCGTTCAGCCTCCTTTGTTGGAAGGGTACATTGTACGATTCAACTTTTTGAAATATTACCCACCTTTTTTCTTTGTGAATGCCTATATGCTATCTTAAGGCTTCCTCAACAACCAGGAAATAGATCATTTCAAGTCCCTCCAAGCAAAATAATTAGCCTAAACCTCACCAAATAATGCACATATTTATATTTATCAGTAAGATATGGGTGATACATATATTTGAACCAAACACAAAGCAGCCTTCTTGACCAAAACCCATGAACAGTAGAGCAATTTCTCCCCGATTTGATCTTTTTATCAGCATGTACACTTCAATACTATGCTATTCCATAGCACCATGAGATTGATCTACATAAAAGAATGTTAGACATATCATTACTGTCCTAGACTATCTTCACAAAATTAGAGTGACAGAACATGAACATACTTTATATACTACACAGCTAGGTAAGAGGAAATGTAGGAAACCTATACATTTTGAAACAATAAATGGAAACAGGATTTAAACTATTTGTTTTGCAACATTTGCTTGATAAATTTATATATATATATATATATATATATATATATATATATATATAGCCTAGACTGCATGGTCTTCGTGGTCTCTTTTTTTGACTACTAAACCAACAGTTCCATTTGCTTCTTTTGACATTAGTTCCTACCCTAAATTGACAGTGATTTTTGCCAATACTGATGGGTCTGAATATATTTTCTTTTGGCTAGGTAACAGGGAATAGTAAATACCCGATACATTTATTTTTATATAAATATATAACTCTTGCTTCTTGTTAAGCATGTGCACAGATAAGAATAGAGCTATTCCTAAGAAATCTGAAACATTTTCAATTTAAGAACATCTTAAGACTTGACACCCAGCTATTCTCTTCTTTATCAAAGAAAAATAAATCACATTAGAAGCTTGGTACAAATGATGTGTTCAGAGAGAAACAACACTATGACAGACCCTGCTGGAGAGCACTGTGAAGCACTTTGATCTCAGTATACAATGCAGTTAGAGCCATGACTGCACTGTGTATCCAAGTTACCTTATAAACTGATGACATCTGGACTACAATCTTGTCTCAAAATCAGCTGTTATACAGCACAATTGTACAAGGCATAACATAAGTATTAACTGTTGGCCACAGAGGCAAATCAGCACATACAAGCAGTTCACTCCCCCAAGAAGTATTATCTACCTATACACACATGCTGATGTCTATTCTTTTCTCAGTAATTTGCCAAAATCTTGTTTTCAAAGAGCAGATCTTCTGTAACATCAGATGCAGTGGAGATTAGATTTTTATACATTTATTCACTTACTAATTAGGACAGTGTACCTGCTAGCTCCATATCCTCGGCTAGCAGCCTTGCTATTTAATGAAGGGCTGTGCCCTTAAATTGAGGAGAGCTAAGAGCCAGCCAAGGAATGATTATGTGAAAGATGTGCTAAGGTTATTAAACTGCCTGAAAATGCTCATCTGCTCTACAAACACCTTGAAAGCTCCAAGAAACTCTGATGTTCTCTATCATAGATACAGTAGTGCTTCACTGAATAGCTACAGCCATCTACCATGGTATTATCACACATAGCTCCTTTCAAAGGTCACAGTTAAGGAAAAGCACCAGATAATTTAAGACTTCTTGGCCATCTTTCTGAACACATTTTGCGACATGGCTTCACTTCACAATTGCCTTGCTTGTGACCTCTAGGTTCTGTCACTACAATATGCTCTACTTGGGGCCACGGTTAAATAACATTCACATGTTCCAACATGAGTTACCATTAAAACAGCTCCTGCGGTTGTGTCACGATGGCCACATTGCGTAACCTGTACTCTTAAAGAATCATACTGAAATACAGAGGACTGCAGCATCCATGTAAAGCATGGAATACTGCCTTCCTCACAGTGATTCAGATCACTGCTGTCAGCTACTCCCCCCATCTTACACCATGATCTTAAAACAAGACTGCATTTGAAGTACTTACTTTCCCAATAGGAGGCAAGAACAACAGACTTTCTGCTGTTTTGTAGAAAACTTGGTAACTCTTTGAGCCTTGCCTGCACCACACCGTCAGCTCAAGTTTTTCAGCATTGCTGACAAATCAAAAAAGACTCAGATTAAATTTTAGTTTGAAATACATGGGAAGAATTGAGAAGCCTGTAGCCACTCTTTTATAGACAGATGGTTCTGTTCATACTGTAGTACATCAGAAATAGAGGAGCAAAAAATATGCACCAGAAAAAGCAACCCTGTGTAACTGCAAAAGAGAGACAAAACTCTCTAGCTCATCCATTCCTAAACATCCATCCACCTAATAAGTAATGCACCCAAGGAATAGGCATGTCAGGTGTTTCTCATCTGGAACAGGAGTGAGATGCAACTGATGCAATTAAGCTTTACTAAAAGATATAAATGCAGCTTTCTCTATAGCTTATCTTCAAGACAGGCAGTAGCCCATTCAACTAGGAATGCTTTACACAATTGTTAGCTTTCTGTTAGCTTTCAAAGCCTTTATTTATTATCTGTAGGAGTAGGTGATAATATAAAAATACGTTACTTCTTGAGTTGTTAGACTACACTACATGTTTCCTTCTGGTAGTCAGAACTTGGAAATTTAAGTCCAAATACCACATAAATACAAACTAATTATTTTAATACAAGCAAGTCTCAGAGTATATGTTGTTTGCATACCTGAGATAAACGGTTTATTTATTTATTTATTTTTACTGCAGCAAACCACACTGCTCCATGCTGCAGTCAGGTTATAGACAGAACCAACAGGATTTTATCAGGAGTGACAGCCAACTGGAACCCTGGATAAGAGCTGCAATGCCTCTCAAAATGCAGCCTGCAGATATTAGAAACAGGACCACAGAAATAATTATGGGATAGCGCACTAGCAAAATACACCATAATTTCCATAAATTTTAATCAGTCCAACTTACTCAGCACAACTGTAACTACAGAGGCAAAGTTTGTAACAAGATTTCATCAATGTGCTTTTTTTTTGTTGTTGTTGTTCAAACTAGTAGCACTTCTCTGTTGAGTTGTTTAAATTAGATATGGTGTTCTATGTATACATAGGGCTGGTTTTTTTTGTGTGTTAGTCAGAACATACGAACCCCCATACAAAAGACAACTCTATTACCCCCAGTCTCATGACTTTTCTTTTTGTTTTGTCCATGGAGTTCCTTTTTTTTTTTTTCCCCAACAGGTTTCCAATCCTTAGCAATCTACCATATTTAGTCCCTCTAAAGTGAGGATTGTCATGCTTCAAAGAATAAGAAAACAAAATGAGGAGAAACCTTACCAAGCACTTCAACAAAGCTTTTGGGGGTGGTTCACTGCTACAGTTGATATAAAAAAATTAAAGTCCTTAATCTTAGATAGAATTACACACTGGTTCTCAAATGCTTGGTAACTCTTTTCACCTGACAGCTATCTACAGGAGTAGTACTTCCTAGGATATTCCATATTTGAAAATATCATTTAAATATTTTGTAGCAGAAAATACTTTTATAGCACATTTGTGGTTACCTGGTGAGTGATTATGCTGTCTGATTTTCCTCCACATTTACTTCTGCATTAACTATATTTCCTAGTCTCCTCCACGTCTAACTTGAATCCTGACTGGATATCTGAGTGTGGAGAAATTAATTCAGTTTCATTTCAGTGTGAGTACTGTGGTGGTTTTACTCAGGTGGGCAGCTGAGCTCCACCACAACCGCTCTCTTACTCCCCCTCCTGAAAGAGGAACAGGGAGAAAATACGATGAAAAGGGCTCAAGGGTTGAGATAAGGACAAGAAGATCCCACAGTAATTATTGTGACAGGCAAAACAGACTCCACATAGGGAGACACTAAGATTTATTACCTATTACTAACAAGCTAGAGAAGCGAGAAACAAAGGAAAGAAACCAAAAGCACCTTCCCCCCCATCCACCCTCTTCCACCTCTTCTCCCCCCAAGCGGCGCAGGGGAACAGGGGTTATGGTCAGTCTGTAGCACTTCTCTGCTGCTCCTTCTCAGTCACTTTTGTTCCCTGTGCTGTGGGGGTCCCACCCACGGGATGCAGTCCTTGATGAACTGATCCGGTGTGGGCTGCCCACAGGCAGCAGCTCTTCAAGAACTGCTCCAGATACAGGTCCATCCCTCAGGAGCAAACTGCTCCAACCTGGATCCCCCACGGGCAGCAGCTCCTGCCAGGTCACCTGCTCCTGTATGGTCTCCTCTCCACGGGCTACAGGTCTGGCCTGGAATCTGCTCCAGCAGGGGTCTTCCACAGGCCGCAGCCTCCGTCAGTGCAGGTCCACCTGCTCCACCGTGGAACCCTGCTCCACCATGGTACTCCATGGGATGCAGGGGGACAGCCTGCTTCACCATGGTTCTCACCACAGGCCGCAGGGGACTTCTGCTCCGGTGCCTGGAGCACCTCTCCCCCTCCTTCTTCACTGACCTTGGTGCCTACAAGGCTGTTCCTCACTCCTCTCACTCTCCCAGCTGCTGTGTGGCACAGTGTTTTTCTTCTGTCTTAAATATGCTCTCACAGAGGTACAAAACAACATCACTTATTGGCTCAGCTCTGGTCAGCAGTGGGGCCCTTACCAAACATGGGGCAGCTTCTAGATCCTTCTCACAGAAGCCACCCCTATGGCCCCCTGCTACCAAAACCTTGCCATGTAACCCCACTACAGTACACTCTATGAGCTCTTTTGTTTTTGTTCACATACTCAAGACATTCCGATAGGAATAATAAGATACCAGTTATTTCTTCACAGTTCAAAATCCCTTGTTATTGTTCAGATCTTGCTGTTTTTGATATTGAAGACAGCTACTGAGGAGAAAATATACACCCTTTATAAGTGATGCTTCATCACATAGTTCACACATTTACTGCCCTTACTCTAAATACAAGAAATTCTGCTCACACTTGAACAGCAGCTTGATTTCACCCACTTAATCTGGGATGGTACCCATGCAAGTAGAAGGGGAGTCAAGATAAAGATGGATTATTATGTATAATCCTAGTCTCAAGCATTTATCTTCCATTCAGTACAATTCTTGATCTACACCACATTAGAGTTTCAATATTGTTGCTGAACGTAACTTCTTCTACATGCTTGTTGAACACAGACTTCTTTGTTAAAATTTCTTATCTTCTGAAACTGGTGTTTCTCTTTCCATTTGTAGGTGCCATGGATACCTGTTTGTTTCTTAAAGAAAAACGTTAGACAGACACAAAACTACTGCGATGGAAGCACCGCCTTACTTGTTTCTAACACTACATAGTATTACCTCTAAGCAAACAGCAAAAACCTGGTACTTTCATGACATTCCCTTCAGCTTTTAAGACAAGGTTGGTTATCATTTGAAGACAGTGAAATTCATGCTTTGTGACTAGGCCTCACCTCTTTCTTTAAGGATTTCAAGAATATTTTAACACCTTTTCTTATTTCTTGGACTTCCTAACTGCTTTCTAGCTCAGCAAAAGCCCTTCTGAGCCAAACACACACATTTTACAGGGATTCCAGCAAGCCCAGCAACACAGGCTGTATTCCAACACCCTACACAAAAGCAGCATCTCAGCTGAGGCCTCCCTGCCCTGAGGGAAGGCCACACACACCAGGGAAGGCACAACTGCCACACTGCGGGCACCTTGGTAGAGAGAGCTTTTCATGCTGCCCTTGCAGCTCACTGTTGAGATAACAGCCCCAGACCATGACTCCCTCATTTCATTTATTCAAAAATATCCCTCTGTCATTTGTTACTCTTCACAACCTTACAGCGTAAGCACTGTAACATTTTTTAGAAACCTACCTCTGACTGGTTTGCTGACCACACACAGCCTTCCAGGGCCCTGCCAGAGATGGAGAATTTACTCTGGCACAAATAAAAAAAAAAAAAAAAAAAAAAGTATCAAAGAGGATTGCAGCAGTATCCTATACGCTCTCTCCCACAAAAATCCCCCTTTCTGCTGACAAATTACAGAAACACTCCTTCCTTTGATGATCCATTAAAAACTGACACAGAAATGTGCCACAGGTGTGGTGCCAGCCCAGCTGGCAAGGCCCCACCTGCAGCCTGCCACATCAGCCTGTCCACGGCCCTATACTGGGCCTCCAGTTGCCCCTGCCTCAGTCATTCCCTCTTCTGATCATCACTCGGCCCTAACGAGGCAAATCACTGACTGTAACCCCGCTACTGCCACTGATTTTTCGTTGCCATGGCTGGCAGCCCAGCATGTGGGACACCAGCCCTGGCAGCAGCGGGAAGCAGGAATCCTGTGTTAGGAAATAAGAATATGTTTTGAAAGAACACCAGAAATTACACAGCTGTGGTGGTATCAATGCTATCCACTACCTGTCAAATGCTATTATTCTAGAGATGCTTCTTCTAGGGAGCAGAGGTTATCAAATGAGTAGTAAAAAGGGTAACCTGACAAGGAGATCACACAGCAGCTGGGGATGCTCATCCCTTTCCCTGCCAGCCCTTTCCTGTGAGAGTGCTCGTGGCATCACATCAGGCTCCAGAAAGGACATCCACAGTTCCTCAGAGGATAATTTAAGTTATTGTTATACTGAAACTAGGAATGACACTAAAGCGACTGCAAGGAAGGAAAATGTGTTGATCTTGCTTGTGATCAACTGGCTTTGCTGTCTCAGCTGAATCTCCAGGCTTGGGTGCCCCCAGTGTGAGAAGCACTCTGCAGCCAATAACACAGGCAAGGATCTCAGTGAAGTAGCATTTTTATTTGCAATTACAATGGCAGGCATCCTGCAAGCAGAAGCACTGAGCAAAAGTATATCATAACCTTATATTCCCTGTTGCCCAACACTTAATTTGTCCTGTTTCCTCATTAGCTGAGTACTACGGGTTCACAAACTACTCAACACTTATTACTATACCATATATGTACAAATTTATTTGATCTACCATTAATTTCTCCTTTTCCTTTTTCTTTCTTTTTTTTTCTTTTTTCTTCTCTCATGACTAGAGGGCCCGTGGTTGTTAGTTTTTACAGATTTCTCACTGCTCGTCCTGTTTTTCTTAGCTATCCTCTTTATTTTGGGACAGTGGGACTTTCCCCTTATCTGCTTAACATACTTGCCACTGTTATGCCTGCACAATCACTTTTGAATATGCAAGGTTAGTGGAATTTTCCACTGCAAAAACACAGCTTTATTTCTCAGACCAGTGCTTGGGCATGCAGGTTCATCAGGGGCTTAATCAACACTCGAGTACTGGTGTGGCAAAGTCCTTAGCACATATTTAACTTTAAATACGTGAAGAGTTACATTAACCTGATCAAATACACCGAAGTGAAATAAGCTAATGATAAGCTCTCTATTTCACCCAGAAGTGAACTCTTTGCTCCTTGTGGGATCAAGCTTCACATTCCTGGTCTCTGCAAGGATTTCAGAGCTCACAAATGGGAGAGGCTGAAGACATGAAGCTGCATAAGGGTTCCTCTGAATGCAGCGAGGTACTGCTTCTCTTAAGGGCAGTATATCTCATGCTTTGTTTAAAATGTAAGCAACGATGTCATCTACAGTAATGTTCACACAAAGGATAGGTGTAGAGTAAATCAGGATAAGGAGACTGTCAAAGTGTATTCCCACAAACTGTAGGTTATACATTCAGGTAAATGCCAAAATTGTGAATGTTGTGAAAGCAAGAGGGCAATGGATCACATAAGATGAGCTACCTTATGTGCAAAATATCCTCTGTCTAAAAAAGCATCTGCTATTTCCACTGCTAAAGAAAGACTACTGAACTAGATGGACTCACCTGGGCATTTTTGGGGCTTGTTTGTTTGAAGGACGGTGAGATGGAGCATAAACTTCATCCCAAACAACAGTTTAATAACATAACAGCAGATTTCTGTGGGTGGGAATTTTGATAGTCGTTCAAGAACAAGCAACTCTCAGAAACTGTGTGTATTCAAAAATAACTAGAATTGCCAAAACCAAAATGCTAATTTTTGTGAAAACTCCAGGATGGATACTTAAGCAAAAGAATAAATATATTACTATAAACAGGCATTTCCAAGTGTGTGATTTTTTTTTTTTTTATTGACCTATACACTGAAATTTAGAGTAATATCTATGGTATCCCACATGATAGTGAATGCACTTCTTATTTTTTACTCACAGTTACTACTTGTATTCGTCATCCTTCTATTTTCCTGTCCTTCTTTCCTTGAAATAAATAACATGCTAAAATATCAAAACAAATGGAGAGTTTATAATTACTTTCTCATTCATAGACTGCAGCAATTTCCAAATGAACCTGATACCAAAATTCATATACTTTGCCGCATGACACAGCAGAGCTAGATTTTTTATCTGGCAAAAGTTTATGCATTTCCCATTCTAGAAAATATTTACTTACACTAAATTACCTTGAACTGCTGCGTTCTTTTTTTCATTTTATTAACAAGTTGTGGTTTTCATAAGCAAGTAGCGATTCATATTAATAAAAACACCAAGCACACAATCCAGCTCTTACTGAGGTCTGGTGATACAAGCCCTATTGATTTCTATAGGAATTATATTTCTATTACTCCATTAAGAATGAATTAAACAGAGAATCAACACCGTTTTTATTATGGGTGATAGGCTTTTGACAGAGGAAACTGAGGTGCCCAAATTATAGAAAAGGGATTAAGCTATGTAAAAGTTGCTGTCCATTTTTCTGTTAAGCAAAGGATTGATTGTTCTATCAGCCTAATTTTCATCATTCAAGTGACACAAAATGAATGAATTCCAACCACAGAGCATCTCTCTTTCTCTGTGGACTGTGCCAAAAAATGGACTGATTCTGGAGAATCCTGTCTAAAGATTGCGTTAACGAGAACGTTTGTCAGAAAAAGAGACCAGGTATGCTTTAATTTATGGAATGTATGCTTTTACCTATTAGTAGTTTTTGGTATTCTTTTTATGAGCCTCTGTGGCAAATAGCTTTATCACAGGGAAGTTCTTGTTCTTTTATCAGACAAAAGATCTGGTTATGCATAAAATATTTTATTTTGAATTATAACATTTATATTTCATTGTAATTAACCTCATAATTAAATATCTTTTCAAAAAGATGGCATTTTTACTTTTAAGCCTAATGTATCATTTTTATAAGTCAGAGGCAAATTGCCTGAGCTATTCATTTACAATAAACAAGAAATGTACTCAGAGTGATCAGAAGACTGATTAGTGTCTTGCAGTTTTCTGTTCTGTCAAAATTCATTTCTTAGTCCGTTGACCAAATCTGTAAAAAATCCTTTGCACTTGTCATTGGAATTATCTGTCCTTTCTGAAGCTGGATGTTATCATTAAAATTAAATCACTGAATCATTAGATTACCCAGGATTAATTGAAACAACATAGATAAAGAACAAAAGTGTTTTGTTTTGTTTTGTATTTTCACTATTACTAACAGCTATCAAGGTGGCCACAGAGTGCTTTATTTAGATATAGAAAATAAGAACAGTTGTAGAAATAAGAACACTTTTTATTAAATGCAAACAATAATTCTTACTAATTTTGACGTGAGCTGAGTCATATCATTGACCAAAGTGAAAGAAAACAACCATCAAAACACTGCAGGGATGCAGGCAAGATCTCTACATTACAAAACCTGAATCCTCTGCTGCTGTGCCATTAATGCTACTGACTTCAGACTGAGCTTTGTAGTCTAAAAAAAATAATAATATTAATAGTAAAAAAATGGTCTTTTCAAGTCAGTAGGAGCTTTACTATATACTTCAGAAAAAAAAAAAAAAAGTATTTTAACCAGTTTATGGCACATAATTAAAATATGTCCTTGATAAAGTGGGATTTCGTGCAATAATCACTTTATTATAACACACAATACATTATAGAATGTCTATAAGCAAATGACAATGGATGTGAATGCACACAATGAAAATACACCTTGCATTGGTGCCAAGGTTCTCTGAAATGTCTGAAATATGCTCAGGTCTCCAGATGCATGGATACCCATGCTTTCCTCTTAAAGTTACAACTCAGTAACAGGTTTCAGAGATATACTACAAGTGCTTATATGCGGACATTCAAAATTTCCTATGTCCTGTCAACTCTACTTCTAGCAAAGTTGTAAGTTATTTGTAATTAAATATTCAGAACAATCTCTTTGTAAGAATATAAGTAGTTTACAAATACAATTACAATATTACACAGGAGAAAGTCAGATATGACAAGCAGTTAATAGCTGAAAATAGTAATGTTGTGAAAAGCATTAAAACTAAAATAAAGATAAAATTAAGGTGTTATTGACAGAAACAAGTTAGTAATTTACATTTAAGAAATGCTTCAAGATGAAGGTTTCATCTCTTTGTATGGAATGGATGGAAATCCTGAAGAAATTTTCAAAAGGATATGCTGATAATTATTGGTCAGAAATGATTGAAAGAAAAAGAAGTGGAGAATTAGGAAATTATAAATGTACATTTCAAGTGCCCTGGTCCTCAGCCATTGCCTGATTACAAAAGAAATCTGATAACATCAGAAAATATCATTCCCCTAAAACATTCCTAAGTATTTCCATAAAATTTCTATGGATCAGCACGGGACAACATGATCTATACCGTAGCGTAGAATAACCAGAATAAAAATCCATGTCACATAAGAAAAAATAAGTTATTTTCTTAACGCTGCTTGAATTGCTTTGGCTATTCTAAACTACTGTGAAAATATGCTGATTGCATCCAATATTTTTGGAATGCTGAACAGGAATTCACCAATTTTTCAGTATAAACCATAGGTTTAATATGCGTAGTCACACAGACAAAGTGAGGTCTGCTATCAGTTTCTGCAATCAGAAGTTACTGTAGGAAAAAAAAAAAAAACTCTCAGGTATAGGAACTAGATACATGGGAAAGAGTTCAAAAAAAGAACTACAGACACAACTACACATCAGGACATTATCCCTTGAAGTGAAAGACTAAAGAAACATGTTTACATTAGGAAAGAGACAATCAAGAACTGTTCACAATTAACTACTTGGAGTAGGCACATCTGAAAATATCTCTCTAAATCTAAAGAAAGATCTACTATGTTCCAAATTTTGATGTGAATACTAGACTAAGATTAAATTAAAAAAAAACAAAACTTTTTTTAAATGAGGGATTTTAAGTTTTTTCTTATCACTGCATTTTAAAATCAGGTTTTTAAATTGAGATGGAAGTATTCTCTTAATTCTCCTAATTTAGAGAAAAATAACCAGATAAAAGGAAAGCAGAATTTGTCTCATTATCTTTGGTAAATGGCAATTTTAATATTAGAAAGGTTTTCTTCCTCAAAATTGGTTTGGTATCAGAATTGACTTTCTTTAACAAAATTGGAAAAAAAAAATCTATCCTAGTTATTTAAACTGTGATTTAGAATAACTTTTTAGTGTTTCTTATGATAATTTTGAGACAAATCCCAGTGCAAATCACTCTGTTCCCTCAAAAAAAAAAAAAATCTCAGTGGGGAAAACTATTTTCTCTAATGGTGATGTGTAGAAACAGGGCCGGGGGGGGGGGGGGGGGGGGTCGGATTTCTTTTTATTTTTTACTTGTAGTGCAATAAATAAATGTAGATTTGTCCCAGAGTATAATTTTTCTCTGTAGGAGTTGACTATTAGTCATGCAACTGGGAAGAAACATGTTTGATGCTTTAAAGACTGTTGGGAGACAGACAGCTAAACCAAAGATTAGTCTCGCTGCCACAGTTCATTGTTCTTACATTGCTCTCATTTGCTAAAACTGAAAACAAAGATTTATTTGTCATGTCAACTTTCAGCATTACTCATGACAGAAAATTGATGTCAAATTGTAGGATTAGTGCCACTTAGAAGTTGCTAATAATAACTAGACAATTTTTAATTTACTGAGGCATTCCAAAGGTGAAAAACATTTCATTTGCTGATGAACTTTTGTGAAAGATGCCCAAAGAAAACATCAAAAAATAATACTATGATGTGAGAATATGAACAATCATAAATAAGAACCGAAAATGAAAAAACAGTGTAGAAAATGACATTTTTGTTGTTGTTTGATAATAATCTTAACTTTAAATTTAGGATCAGCAATTGTGAATGTCATGAGCTTTCCATCTGTGGTCAATAACAGAGTCCCACTTTTATAATCAGCAGCTTTCACTATTAGTTGGGTTTCCCTATTTTGGTTAAAAACAAAACCATTACATTAAGCACTGCTGAACTATGATGAATTCCCCCAGTGTAAAGCCATGTTTCAGTTATACCTATCTTTAAACTAGTTAAAGCAGCGAGTTGCTTTTCTGCTTTAGAAAGTTATTCTCAGCTTGAAATTTGCAGCACGGATAGCCAGAATCAGGAAAGTACAATTGTCCAAATAGTTATTTTCTCATTCCAGCAAACTTTCAAGGTTTTATATTTTTATCCCAACCAGAACTGGGAGAAAAAAAAGGTGTTTTTTTTTTTTTTTTTTTTTTTTTTTTTAAGGGTCATCAATATAGAGAAACACACAACTTTGGCTTGATCTGAGAGATGTATATTTTTTACTACTGCACATTATCTTTTTGCTCTCAATGTGCCTTTTAAACTTTCTGTATGGGCTGATGCCTTCATCAGGTGTTGCTGATGAAGAGTGATATATCAGATACACCTGCACCACTGTCATTGTTTGCAAAGAATATGCATATATGCATTTATCTGTGCAAAAAACTGGCAATAATTCCTTACAATTCACTTTTATAGTTAAAAAAAATGAAAATTAAATTAAAAAAATCAGTGTCCTGATTGTCTCATGACAAATTCATCTGTCTAAAACTGACAATCAAAAACAAAACAACAACAACAAAAAACTCCTACTTTGTGTGTGTTCTAATTTATGCAATCAGATGATGATAGGATTAACTGAGTTATTTCTGTAGGCCTGTTTTGCTATTATCAGTTTATCTTGCTACATGTTCTCTTGCGTTGAGGACTAAAATTCAGCCTGAATTTAACTTTTTGTCTGAATAATTCACAACACAGCAAGAGCTGTTATGCGCTTAACAGAACTGAGTAGACCTTTTGACTTCTTGCTGTCACTCCATCCATGTGAGAGTTAAAGCATGATTAAGAGGAAGACCCTCCAATACGTAGGTAGACTGTACTGTAGCTTTAGTCAGTGTAAGATACAAAGTTTGGCATTGATCCTGCAAGGCACCCCACTCACCTGTTCCACCTGCCGGCTTCCTTGGTAATTTAGATTTTAAGAAACTGAGGGCAGGCACTCTACTATACATGCACACATGCGCACAGAAACACCATGGGACTCATTCGCAGCTGCTGCTGGGCCTACTGATCCTTTCCAAATAAAAACAATAAATAGTAATTTATTTCCCTTGAAAAGTCATAACTGCAATACAACAATCAACACAAGAGCCCTGACTGAACCCACTCACTCACTTCAGACTCAGAAATCCTTATCTACATACAATAGCCTTTGTGAGATGGCTTCTTAAAGTTGCAACTATCTTTAGTTTTTTTTCATCCTGTAACTTTCAGGTTCAGTCAAGCTGTCTTCTTTATGAAAGCAAAAGAATGGATAATATCACCACAAGGTCTGATCCTTGTTAGTTTAACAAAGGTTGGTAGAGCTGCCTGGAGCAGAGGGAGAAAAGGACTGCAGCAAAACTTCAGGAGGCAATCTCTAAGTTACATCAAGATGCCTACACTCACAGAAAAAAAAATAGTCATGGCTCCAGTCACCTGCAATACTTAGTGCAGAGATGTCATCGGACAGAAAGTTGCACGTGTATCACCCAAGGCTTTTTCTATATATTTTATAACACCTCAAGCAAAGACAGTATTTCTGGAACTGAGACCACATCTGGAGCTCTGTGTCCAGTTTGGGGCTCCCCAGTGCAACGGAATAATGGAGCACATCAGTCTTGTTGGCATTATTGGGTTAATAAGAAGGTGAGAGGCTGGAGCACTTGTTGAAAGGGCAGGGCTCACTCAGCCTGAGGGAGGGTTGGGTTAAAGTTAGGGGGAATTCTCAGAGCTATCTGAAACAATGTAATGGGAGGGTTGAAAGAAGATGCAGCCACGCTCTTCTCAAATGTAGACAGTGGGAGGATGAGAGGCAGCAGACTTAAGTTGGAATATGGGAAAATCTGTTTGAACATATAGAACATAAATTTTTCATTGAGGTGGGGGTCAAAAACTGGGCCTGTATTTCTCCAGAAACGATGACTGTAGCCATCTACATTGAACCAAAGATGAGTACATTTTTCAGAAGTAAAACGAAAAATGCATCGAGATTTCAATCTAAGATCCTCAATTGTAATATTCAACTCCTTCTGAGGTAAATAGAACAAGGGAAAAGGAAAGATGCCAGAATTTGTTGACCTTTCTTATTTAATATTCAGACAAATATCTGTGGGAAGAAAGTGTATGAGAATCTTATTATGTTATCAAATTTAGAGTCATAAAAATATTCATAACAAGTCAGAGGTGAGACAGAACACACCTGTGGGGATTGCTCAGTTTTGTTTTGTTTTCTTTTTGTTTTTGAAAGTTTGAAATTCACTGTAAAGCAAATAAGGAGAAAAATCTGTCAGTCCTCCTCACCCAAACCAAATGTCCTCTGAAACAGTTCATTCACACTAGCATTTTAGTTCAGCTCTAGAGTATATTTCTGAAGCAAGTCTCCTGTTTGTTCTTTCTTAACAAGCGTTTGCTTTAAAGGTGTCCTGAACCTCACTGAAGAAAAAACTCCAGTGGAGAATGTACCACCAAAACTGACTAATTCATGCCACCTATTAAAGGCTCCAGAACACATAAAACCGAGCTAGAGCTATTCTGCAGAATCTAGAGATTTTGAGTCGTCAGCACCAGCTGCTTTGCTCTGGAGATCTCCTCCTACTGTGCTTCTCTATTTTCTAATGTAGATATGGCCTGAATGGCCAATGCTGTTGTATTGAATTCAAAGAAATTTTTGCTGAGTGTTGATATTTGATAGTATTCCATGTAAAGTCAGAAGGAATTTTTGCTTGATGTTAGGGTTAGGAAGATCAGGCTTTGAGCAATAGTTCTGAACTGTGGTCATAAGTGTAGTATTTTGGGTTTAATTACAGATGAACCAGAAAAAGTGATACATTTAAATCTTGACCCTATTTTAGCTTCAGTAAAAATGATGTAGATTGAACTTAGAAACAATTAAATGTGACTTCTATAGGGATATATTGATGTTAAAAATTAATATCTTCCTGAGGCTACTGTACTTATTTAGTTCACTGCAATTCCATTTCATAGGCTTTTCTCAGCTCTAGGGGGAAAAAAAAAAAAAAAAAAAAAAACTGTTAAAAATTAAGGAAAAAAAAGTAGAAATTTTATTCACTTGCACTTCTTTCCAAAATCACTGAATGCAGTGATGGAAGATCAATACAGGTGGTTTCTTGAGAGATTTTTTTTTTAAGACTTTTCCATAGTTACATTGGAAGGATGCCAATCAATTCAATTATTAATACTCTACATCTGTCTTGAAGTTAACACAATAATCTGAAGTGTTAATGACCGTACAGAGCCTGCCACAGCCCTTTTCTGACCATCATCTATGACTTAAATCTAAGACAGTATTTATGAGCTCACTAATTTAAAGACTTTACCGTTTGGGTCCCCAGTTCAACAATGTTCTTAAACACAAGCTTCACGTTGGAGTATTTAAAGCTAGGAACATGCTTAAATGTATTGCTTAAATGTATTCAGTCAGAATTAAACAGAACTTTTGTGACACAAAATGCCTTTAAATCATTATACTAAAAAAATTTAAAAAATTGAAAGATGACAAAGGAAAAAAAACAGATTTTGTGGCACATTTTTTTTAAGACAATGCTTGATTTTAGAACACAAGATTTTTTTAATATCACAAGATTTTTTGCCTCAAAACAAGACTTTTGACAAAGTAAGCCAGCAAACCTGAAATATCACCATTTACAGAATTCTATTAATGAGGTTCATTTTCCCATGCCATCTGGTGGATTCTCATTAAAAAAAAAAAAAAGTCCGTTTTGCTGGGTAGAAATTCATGCTATTCCAAATTAGGGGCAGTTTGGGCTGTCTGTGCAGTTTTAATCTTACTGTTTAAGAATAGAAGCCATTCATCTCCAGAAGTGTGACATTGATGTAATATTCTTAAGTATATTTTAAATGTAATGAATAAGTTGAAATTGCTGTTACACCACGTGTTTTTCTTTATTTCATGCTTTTTTTTTTTTAGAAATAAACTATGAAATCATATTTCTTACATTGTCCAGTTTTATTCTTCATTGCAAGAACTATTTTAAGGGTGAATAAGATAATGATTCAAAATTCATAAAAAAATAAAAATAAAATTAGAATGATGTCTTTCACTCAGCTAGTTACAGACTCATTTGATTCCTAGCTTTACTATATACAGTGCATTTAAAAGAAGAAAGCGTTATACATATTTCTTGGAAAAATACAATATCAGGGGCTTGAAAGCTATAATTTAAATAAAATGTTCTGATGGTACAAAGTGGAAATAGGAATTATTTTTTTTGGTGTAAGATTATATTTTCTTTGTATTCCATTAAGAATGCAAAAGTGGTTTCTTTGTTTTGTTTTGTTTTGTTTGTTTGTTTGTTTGTTTTTCCTATATCTACCTAAGTTTTATAGCTCCTTGAAATATTTTCTGTGCTGTCCTGGAATTAAAATGCACTTGATATTGTAAAAACAAAAAGAGAATTTTTCTTCCCCCCCACCTGAACAAACCAGTGGCCACCAACTAAAAGAGAATACTTTGGAGAAACTTTTGAAGAGGTCCACCAACTTAAAGAGAATTTATATTCCCCCTCACCTGAACGAACCAGTGGCCACCAACTAAAAGAGAATACTTTGGAGAAACATTTTGAAGAGGTCCACCAACTTAAAGAGAGTGTATTTTCTTCCCCACCTGTACGAACCAGCGTCTCGGCTATTAGGGGTAAACGCGCATCCGTGCAAAGAAGACAATATGGTGGGTACACACCCCGCGCCACCCTGTGGTTTTACCTACGTGACCACGGAGAGGACATGAGAAAATGGGATGGAAAATCTACTGAGACCCTAGAGGCACGGGTACGTGAGTTGCAAAAGAAAACAATCGGGAGAAAGGGGTTCTCTGAAAAGTTTGCTGCTCCAACTTCTAGCAGGCAGTCTTTTAAACACAGAAACGAAGATTCTGACCAGGACTAGAGGGGCCCTGCCTCCAGCCAGGGGGAGGAAAGGGACAACCGAGTTTATTGGACTGTGTGGATTCGATGGCCTGGCACGTCTGACGCACAGAAGTATAAGGCTCTAGTAGACACCGGTGCACAATGTACTCTAATGCCATCAAGCTGTAAAGGGCCAGAGCCCATCTGTATTTATGGCGTGACAGGGGGATCCCAGCAGTTAACTGTATTGGAAACTGAAGTGAGTCTAACCGGAAATGAGTGGCAAAAGCACCGTATTGTGACTGGCCCGGATGCTCCATGCATCCTTGGCATAGACTATCTTAGAAGAGGATATTTCAAGGACCCAAAAGGGTTCCGCTGGGCTTTTGGCATAGCTGCCTTAGAGACAGAGGACATTAAACAGTTCTCTACCTTGCCTGGTCTCTCAGAGGACCCTTCTGTTGTGGGGTTGCTGAGGGTTGAATTTCTCTCCCCCATCCCGGAGAGGGAGGGGGGAGGGTGAGCGAACGGCTCTGTGGTGTTTAGCTGCCAGCCGGGCTAAACCACAACAAGTGCCCATACAGCTTCTCCTTCTCAGGTGAGGGAGCAAACATAGCTACTTCTAGATGTTTTGTCATGCCATCGGTCCTACCTCATCTGTGACATTATCTGTGGAAAGCTAACGTGAACATGCAGCTAAGTTCTTACTATGTACAACAGGGTTTGTTGAGAACCTGCAGAAATAAAATTGCAATAGCACTACCTATCTACTTCATACTTCAGACAGAACTTTATTACAGAAACAATAATAGTGTCAACATAGACAGAAAGTTCTTGTCCCTCTAAATGTCTTTGTATGATATTTGATCTTTAGCAGCACAGCACACAGTTACAGACATGATCACAGTGACTAAACAATTTGTAAATTTATTATGTGAAGAGAAAAAAGAGAAATAAAAGAGAAAAAAAGAGAAGAGAGAAAGAAAGGAGAGAGAGAAAAAAAAGGAGAGAAAAAAAAGGAGAGAAAAAAAAGAAGAGAGAAAAAAAAGAAGAGAGAAAAAAAAGAAGAGAGAAAAAGGAGAGCTTTACTTGTTACACCAGGAAGAAAAAACAAAACAAAACAAAAAACACATTTGTCTTCAAATAAAATTTAAAGCCTAATCATGACACACTGGAAAACAAAACAAGCATATGAATGACCAAGTTCCCAGTCTCCTAATATATTCTTAATGTTATAATCAATGGCATTTTTATTGCAGGAAATTACGGCAGCAAGTCACAGTACCATTGATTCCATGGGGCTATGATCCTATTGAAATTGCCCTTCTGCAAGTGTTCATTACTGTCAACAATGACCAAAAATAAAAGGCACAGGTACTCACTCTACTGTTATAAATGGAATAGTTTGCTAATGGAAATATCAGATATCTAGGCTGGATGTTGTGACCACCCACCTATACAAGTAAGTATTACATATGAAGATATTTCTCCTCCTAGAAATGTAAAATTTTGTGCATCTCAGCATTAATAAGTTGAAAAGTTGTTTCTTGCTTTTTGCATACAAAGACAGAATTCACATGTAAATGAAGAAAGCGTTCATTCATTTGTCTTTGAAAGTAGATTTCCAGTCTGGGGTGCACAGCAGCGTAGGTGGGCTGCTAGGGCTAATTAGCTGTCACCTAAGGAACTTTTGAGATCCATGATACCTAACAAATCTTGTTACCATTCTTTATAAAACAGAATATGATAAACCTGGTTTGAATTATTTTAGATTTTATAAATAAGATAACATGCCATGGAAACACAAGTTTGTCTCAATCAACTCTGAAGGAAATATAGGCAAATAACTCAGAAATAGCAACACTGTATATATCTACCCCTGACTAGATGAATCCCATTACTACAGGAAGAGTGGAATAAAAACGGAATAAATTCCTCAGAGGAACTGGAGAGAAGTGCCATAATATTCCCTTTGCTTTCATATTACTTTTGAATGGAAGAAAGAATCCACATCACTTCACTTTTTGTTGAAAATTAGTTAGTATATGAAATAAAAATGTTTGCATGTCACTCCTGCTCAAAATAAATGATTATAGAAATGAATCTTTTTGATATAGAGCAGGAATAGATAAACTCTTATAAAGCGTATGATTTTTTCCCTCAAAATATTTCATAACAGAATGAACTAGAACATCCTTTAGAAATTAAAATAAATAAATTGAATCATTTGTAAATATCCCTTTCATCAATTCTAAGGACAAAAAAAAATCATCAATAAATAATATCATTTGAGGTTGTAGCAATATTTGCAAGTCTGATATTTGGAATGAATAAAGCCAATATTCCTTTCTGCTTGACAAGAAGAAAGAAATACTGGAAAGTTATCAGACAAGGCACTGATCTTTTACAATATCCAGACTGGCAAACTGAGAGAGCTAATAATGTAAAAAAGGACAGAGTATATTTCTGAGATTTTGTTTTGGTTTCACCTTTGTTTTAAATGCTCTAGAGTAGAATTCCCACTGGGATAATCTATGTGACACAGAGGCTGTCCCTATATTCTTTCCAAAATGTCCCTCAGGGAGAGGCTTTCAACCTCTAAGAACCCTGCCCTATATTCTATTCCTGGAAACCTTATTTCTTGGGGTCCACACTGGAGACAGGCATCTCCCGTTCACTTTCATGTTTCTTCGCACGTGCCCAGATGCAGAACAAGAATATGTCCCCAAACCTCCAGGAATGATGACAGCTGAAGAAGCAGCTGCTGCCAGAAAAAGCAGTCATATCTAGAAGTCATTCTGCAACTACTGTGCAATTGCTAAGCACAAGCCACAGTAACTTCTTCTGACAAAAACACCTGACATGATAATTGCAGCACATCTTTGGGTTATTTTCTTTCCCTAGAAAAGGAAAATATGGGAGATGATAGTTACATCCTTTCTGCAAATGGAATGTTGTGCAAGAGCATCACTGCCTGCACTTGTCACTTCTAGAAAGCACTGGGCACCTGAAGACAGCTGCACTGAGGATGTGCATTAACTCCAGTCACATCACAGGAGAGACTGGGCAGATAAACCTCTTCTGCTGTTCAAATCATCTCTGGATCTGGCCAAACTGCATCATTCACTTAGAATAAGTGAAATTATTGGGAAAAAAATAAATAAAAAATTAGATGACAACTCTTTGGCTATGGCATTTAGCTCTTTATGAGCTGCTAATACTTATCATGATGTAGAAAACATTGCTATTACTGGCACACCTGTTCTCAGTCAGGAGCTAATACTAAATGAGTGTGGAAACTGGGATGTGTGCTCTTCTGTTAATATTGCTTTATTGTAATTTTAACTTCTGAATGCTGAACCACTGCAAAATACTGACAAGGAAGATTGTATTCCTGTTACTACAGTCATACCTATTTTTAGAGAGACAGCAAATTTCTCATTTAAACTGGAAAGTTTTTCAAGTGCCAACTTTTACTGAAGCTGTATTACAAAACCCTGGAGTCAATAACTCTCTAAATTAGAAGTGAAATGAAGGTATTGTGCAGTGTTGAAAGCTGCAGGATTTGCAGACATAGTGGGGTAAGGTTTGCGACAGGACTATATCCAAATTTCTCTGTTTTGCACTAGTTAATTTACTCCATCAATCATTACATTCCAATTGCTTCTTAGTAACTTATATCTACCATCCGTGCATCTCTCAGTAATACTTTAAAAGACTTTTTTTTCTTCCCTAATCTATATGAAAAACTAATAGGATGCTGTGCATCGCATACTTAGACTTCGAGGGGTTGCTTACAATCAGAAATAAACCTAAATGAAAATTTTAAAGAAACAAGAACGTCATGCTTTCTAGTGCGTAATTCAAATGAATCCAGACTCAACACATGTAACTATTTATAAGTAAGATTATAAGAATATAGAAAACCTAACGGGGGAAAAAAAAGTGTTTACAAAATACCTCTTAAAATGCTTTAAACAGAGTTAGGTCATAGGCATTTAAATGAATAGGTATGCTTAGAAATTTTTTAAATATAGTATGAAAATAGGAAGTTGAAAAAGTACAATTATACATGAGACGGTTACAAATACTGATGGACTCCCCTCCAAAGCAGAGAAAATCTTCAAAGGAGGGTTATGCAATGTAAATGCATAAACCTTGTTAGCTACAATAAAATAATTATAAAAGACAACCATTGTCATACGTACCAGGTCAGATGAGTCTCCTCTTGGGTTTCCTCAGTCAGATGTGTCAGGTGAATGTGCCAAAGTACTGAGCAATTCTAAACACTGGAAAAATTTCCCACTAGGATAAGCTGACTCCCATCATTTAGCACGTGATTTATATTCCTTAGGAAAATATATGTATTTCTTGAAGTTAGTGGAAGTATAGATGCACAGATACATTTTAACTGTCATTTTCTAAATGTAGTAATTTAATGATAAAAATTATTAAAAAGATCTGTAATTTTCGCCACCATCCAGGGAGAATGAATGTTGAAAGCCTTTGCAAATCTACATGATTCAGAGCCTTTAGTTTCCCATAGAATCCAAGCCACAGAGAGTGCAGTGTTGGACTGATATAGAAAGCATTATTATACAGCTACTATAAAACATGACAGAAATAATAACCCTATTATAAAGGATTCTCCCTTATGACCAGAAAGATAAAGAGATCTTGGGGTGAAAGAGGCTTATAACAATTGAGATAAAAAGGCCCCTCTATGTCTCTTTGTCTAATCTTTACACAAGAACCCCCAAACTAGATTAGACTAGTTTTTTGTTTTTTGTTTTTTCTTCCTGTCATTAAAGCTAGGCAAGATGAAAGCTGTGCTTCACTTTCAAAAGTGACTTAAGCAAAAACCTAAGTAAAAATGAATCTTAGGCTTCAAAGCACCGAAGTTATTTCTAGAAATGAGAAGGAAGCTCTTAAATAGCTTAGCTATTGTGACATAGCACAAAGCAATACTCAAGAACAATTGTACCCCTCCTCCCACCCCTCCTCACCCCCCCCAAAAAAAAAAAAAAACCTGCAAACTAAAATATTGGTAACGCTGTGTTTCAAATAACCAGTATGGAAACTATTTTATGAAATTAATAAGTAGTTTTCTTTTCTGGAAAATGTTCTTACAAAGTCTTATAACGTATTCATTTATAATAATTATAGTACCAACAGTACACAAAGGTTAGCAGCCTTTATTGTTTCTCTCTATGACACTTTATTTGAATAGACTGAAAATTGTTCCTTCCCAGAACTGTACTTACGCTTCCTACCGTCATCTTTCCCATCACATTGCAGTGGAACAGGTTAAGTTTTATCTCAGAGTTTCAGGAAAAAAAAATACATGGCTCTCTGTCATTCTCTCTTCCTCTAACTTCTTCTCCACCAACCAATCTGAGTGAAAACGTTCCTACAACTTTTTCAAACCATTGGGGATGTCATGGCTTTACTTGCTGACTTCTTATCAATCTTGACTGCTTACTATGATTCTTTGCATTTCCTTTATTTTTTTAAGCCTTCCATATCTATCTTCATAGCTGGGAGGGGATACAATTAAACCTGAGCTGCTTTTTCAGTGTCTTTCCTGTGAAATCTGTCAATTTAAATAACAGCTTTAAACCTTTATATTTAATGTCATGTTTAATTGACTCCATTTATATACAGATCATTATGAAAGGCCCTATATGAAAATCAATAGTGTTCATTTATCATACAAAATGTAGTTGTTATACTCTTTTTGCTGCATTTTCTCTTTGGTAGTTCTCTAAACAGAACCTCCACAAGAAAAAAAAAAAAAAAAAAAAGTGGAATTCTTTTACTCCTTGATAAGAAAAGGTGGAAAAAGTGTTCTTTGGTCTCTAGCTGAACAAAATATACAGTACACAAAAGAGGAATCTCACCATCCAATAGTGCTGCACAGACCTCTTGAGACGTAGTAATTGTTAGCTTTTCAAGAGAATAGGAAGCTTTTTGATGCCTACTTGGATGTGAATATTTTATTCATTTTTGGAAGGAATGATTTGATGAATTATATATATCTTCTATCTTCTTAGATACTACATGGTAGAAATCATTTAGTGACATCTAACAGAATACAGAAGCAGGAAAAAAACAGTGGGGAACCCCCTGCACTACAGGAAATGGAGGGGGAGACCAAAAGTCTGACTTGTGCTCCTTGGCTATAGGGAGTCAGTCATGATCTGTAAGTAACTCCCATGACATTTTGGTTTTTTGTTACTTTAAGTCCCCAGTATGTCAATACTGAAAATCAGATTTCTGTCTGTGCCTTGCAAAGCTGAAAACACAGAAGAGACACAACTTGCTCTCCAGTTCTTCAGAGAAAGACTTGGCGTAGCCTCAACTTACTGTTATTTATAGTAGAATAATCATCTGATTTGAGATTTCAGCATTACATTTTATAACCAATAGCATACTCATTTTTATGTAGAAAATGTAATGTGTACCTCATATATATGTGGTTTCAGCATATGTCACAGAGAGCAGAAAAGCCTCATGCTTTCATGGTTATTAACAAAACAGAACATCTTGATAACATCATTTCAACAAATGGGGACAGCAAAAAGGTATTAGTCCTTAATTCAGCGTAACTGATCTATTACTTTACACCATGATTATATCAATGAATAAAAACATCCTTCTCAAGCAAAGTAGAAATCATTATATGACAGATTTTGACATGAAATATTTCCAAAAATTAAAACAATACAAAAACTTGTAAATCCAACAGTCGATGGTTCAACATGCAAGATCAGAGCATGATCAAAACTGCAGTATAAAACAAACAGACCTCCTCCAGGCTTCATTCTACACTTAGGACAAAGCATTACAGATAAAATGGGATTATCATGTATTTGTGTTTCGTGAGCATTTTATGTGTGTGTGATAATTAACCCACTGGCTAAATTCTGATTTAGCAGAATTTTCAAAAAATGGTATAGCTTTGCAAGCAGTCAGAATTCTCTTTGAAAACAAACAAAAAGAACCAGAAAGTTCCCCCCCCCACAAAAAAAAATAGAAATAAAAATAAAATCCTGGACTGTCTAATACAATTTATGCAGAAAAATAAAATCTCTTTCCAACATTAGATTAAGGGAGCAGCTCAAAATCTCTTAAGGATGATGAAAAGAGTCTGAAATTAGTTGTTACATAAATCTCATGATGTTTGTGTATAGATATATACACATATGTATACACACCTATTTCCTATACACTGGAAAAGAAAAAAGTGGCATCTGATAGGAGGCTTTGTGGTCTGTCGTGCCATTTTCGCTCGGTATAACCGCACAAAAATCTTCCCTGCCAACTCAGTAATGGTATTAAGCTAACAATTGGCTCATCACTGCCCATCACTCCTTCGTGGAAATGTAAATGAGGAAAAAAGAGAGAGGGTGGATTTCCTGGAGTCTAAAATGTTCAGTTTGTAAAAAGACAGAGGTGGTCTTTGTGAGATCCTTTTATCACCTACAATTGAATGCTAAAAAGGTGTTTCAGGATGAATCAACAACATCGAAAAGAGAATTTCACAGTTTTGAGGTATGCTCCCATCATTAACACAATCTAATCCAGACCAAAAATCGATGTGGAAAACAGTCCAGTTTGGTGATCAGAAACCAAGTTACCCAATTCTAAATATTCTTAAAGATTTTTATTACATACCTGAATTATGAAGAAGCATCTATTTTAACACCAGGTTAAACTGAAATTCCCAAGTCCAACAACGTTTGAAATTTCACTGTGAATAAGAACATAATCTGAAGATCTAGGTGAGATAAATTCTAAAATCCCAGCTCAAAAGAACCAGTTGCATCACCGAGAAGGAATAGATTGGGTCTAAGGAGACACTGATTGCATCCCTGGAGGAATAAAAGACTGCAAATAGGAGAAGCTGTGCAGCAAAAGCTGTAAAATGAATCAAAACTGTTAATCTATTATTGTGGGGGAAGTAACCACACCAGTCCATGAAAGAAATTTCCAGTAACGTAAAATTAAGTTAAATTCCATGCAAAGTAGAAACAGGCCTGGAGGGAAATTAAGAAGTTATTTTACACATCATCTGTTTTTATACCGGTAGTTTGACATGATTAATTATTGCTTATGAAAGCAAGAATTTAAGAGTGGAAATTGATTTCCTTCGTGCACTTCTCAATAGGAAGGAGCTCTTACAGAAGTACCCAGTCTCAAAGGCCCCGAAATAAGGAATTAGCAATGAATCAGACAAATGACCCAAAATAACTTCATACTTGTACTTAACATATGTAACATGTGCCTGAGTGCACATGTCCAAAATGATGGAGTTACACTTACTGTAGATTGCATAAAGCAGTAGCTGTGAAACAGTTCAATTCTTTCATGAGATCTTGGGGCCGTTGCCATTAATTTTTATGCAGAACTCTTCTCACTAGATAAAGGACTAGTCATTTCCAGTGGGAAATTTCACAGCTTCAAATGACAGCTGTGAAAGTAACCCACATTATCACATATGTTAATTATAGAAAGAATGATACAGAGCTACATCTTTTCCCTTGCAATCTCATTCCCCTGGGGGGAAGGTGGAGGGGTCAGCTAGCATATCAGCTTGTTTTGTAAGCTGTAGGAACAGGTCATCTGGCAATAACTTCAGATGAGGAAAAGCAACACCAATTTTTTGACAGTAAGAAGTTCGTACAACTCTTTAACTGTATTATACATTCCTTCAGTTCCTGTAACAAAGTTTCTTCTAGGTCTCTCACAGCAAGTGTAAACTGCCCTGTCTTCAAGAGGCAACATTTCTGATCTTAACCAGAGAGGGAGCCACTTCCATATGTGAAGGGTGGAAAAGAAGAGGAAATGCACGAAGTATACATATTAATTCAGATGTGTAAATAAGAATAAGAATATATGTATATACAAACAAACAAAAAGTAAGAGTGTTTCAATTAGATCATCCCTTCTCCAGCAAAACATTTGTCCTCTGACAATACCTCATGTGCAAGAAGAATGGGGTTTCAGAGCTCTCTGTCTCTCAGTTCAGTTCATTCCACTTGTACAGAGCTGATGCCACTAAATCCATGTTTTTGACGTGCTTCATTTTACAGTTGGGAGTTACCACATGCATGGAAATGTCCATTTCCAAATGCAATGCTCATCAACAATTAGCAAAACTGCTTCACCATTAATCATGCCAGTTTTAAAACACAAGCTGTTGCTCAGTACCTTACAGTAGAGGTTTGTTGCATGGTTATGAGTAGCCCACACAATGGCAGGCAGCAGAACAGCGTGACTAGTGCCTGCTGAGAACCGAGCCCTTGACAAGGATGATGTTGGAACTGAATTCTTGTTGCATCTATTGCTCTGAATTTCACAATATAATACATTTTAAAAATAATCACAAATGTCAAGTGATATTAGCAGAAATGGCAATTAAAACCTACTCAGATTGAATTCTCACATTTACTTTTACTTCTTTGACCTTTTGACCATTTTCACCTGAAAATGTTCAGCAATGCCACTTGAAAATTTTTAGGTTTGTTTTTTGGTTGGTTGGATGGTTTTTTGGTCATATTATATTTTCAATTTAAAAAATAAAAAAAAAAATGAGGTAGAACTGAAGTGTTTGGGCAAAACATTTTATGATCATTAAAATAAATAAATAAAAGTTTATGTTCTTCCTTATATCCAGAAGGACAAGACTTGAAAAGCAACATTTCAAAGCAGGACACAATTCCAAGCAACTTGCTCCACATTTATAAATGTCAAATATAGTATGTAAAGTGATAATACTAATGGTTTGCTCTATACAGGAACAGCAATAAATGTAGCAAAGAGCTGATGACCACTTCCCCACTGCCAGCATACACAGCTTTGAATTAAGTAATTCATAGATCTGCTTTTGTGTAAGAAGCCAAATACTTGTAATTTAATACCTCAAAGGAGAAAAGACTTTCCTCCTTATTTATGTTCCTGGATTAGTGCGGCTGGTTTGATTTACTAAACATACTGATTATTATAATCATATCCGACTTGATTTATTGTTTATTTCTTCCATGATGGGATTAACTCACAGAAGACATAACTGGAACTGGGTCCAATTTAGTCTCTGTTCAAGGAGGTTACGCTCCAGTTCCGCTAGTTTTTGCTAATGAACAAGGATTACAACTGCAAAAATTTGGGAAATTTTACACCAATTATGACAATTTTCTGAGAAAGTTCCTTAGGCAAAAGCAAGGTTAATATAGTGGGCAGTACCTTTGAAAAACCTACCAGTATGAACTACAGGACATTTTCTTCAATCAGTACACACCATACTTGTAGAGAATAAATACCATGAAGATACTTTATACCTCAATATAAATATTTTGATCAAGTTTCCATATGGCTGTCTTTGTCTCTGAGCTCTGTACCCTTTTGACCACTGAGGGAGTCTCCGCTTGCAATAGGTACATTTTGCTGCTTGCCAGACAGAATTCAAGCTGTCCTCCCTCTTCCCTGTCACCTTTGCATATGCTCAGCTCTGATCTTCCTCTAAGATATTCCTGTATACAAATTCAAGTTTGTAAATTAGCATTTGGCAAAGATAAGAGTTGTCTAAGCATGATGCACAGAGCCTGTGCTGCAGCACACAGATCAAAGGAAAACTACTCTCAGAATGGCTGTAAGCAACGCATCCAGCAAAAAAGAAGAGATCAAACTAAAACCACACAAAAACTTGTGAAGGATTTCTGGTCAAACCTAATGAAAATGATAGAAAATGAACATAATACACTTCCTTGACATCACCAATGCTAAAGCTGCCTGAAAATCTGTGTTCAAAAATACCATGGGATTGAAGTATATGCTTAGAGCTATGAATTTTCTCAAATGTTTTCCAGAATCAGGCTTGTCCTGTTGAAATCAGCGTGTTTATATATATATATATATATATATAATATTTTTAGACCAATTCATATCAAAAACTTTCTTGAAATTTCCTCTCACTTTTCTCAGGACAAAAAAAAAAAAAAAAAAGTTTAGAAATATGGAATCTCCTCTCCCCTACAGTTGTGTTTTCCTCTGCTGTGTGACAAGTACATTCAAGGAAAGTAACTGTCAATAATACACCATCAAATAAGCAAATACAGCTCTGGTGTAAGTAGAAGTAACTCACTGAAATCAGTGAGAGTTGTCATTGTTTAGATGCGAATTGCATTACAGTCTTTATTTCTGTGCCTAGTGCTCTCTGGGGATAATATAACAACAAGCTGTGTTTGATGCCACAATCTTAGACTGCTTTCAGTTACCAAATCTCTGGTAACTCTCTTCTTGCCTCCTCAGCAAGTTCTTTATAAAGTAGAGAATATTGTGTAGAGCCAATCTCCACAGGTCTCTGTAAAACAGTCTCCTAGACTGTCCTGGTTTCAGGTAGGACAGAGTTAATTTTCCTCCTAGTAGCTGGCAGGGTTCTATGTTTTGAATTAGGATGATGTTGTGGTTTAGCCCGGCTGGCAGCCAAACACCACACAGCCGTTCGCTCACCCTCCCCCCTCCCTCTCCGGGATGGGGGAGAGAAACGGGAAAGTGAAGCCTGTGAGTTGAGATAACGACAGTTTATTAAGACAGGAAAATTAATAACAATAATAATAATAATAATAATAATAATAGTAATAATGTGTACAAAATAAGTGATGCACAATGCAATTGCTCACCACCCGTTGACCGATGCCCAGCCTATCCCCGAGCAGCCGGCCCCCCCACCCCGGCTAGCCAACGTCAGATGGTATGGAATACCCCTTTGGCCATGGTATGGAATACCCTGGTCAAAGGGAATACCCCTTTGACCTTTTGGGTCAGCTGTCCTGGGTCTGTCCCCTCCCAGCTCCTGCTGCATCCCTAGCCTGCTCGCTAGCAGGACAGAGCGAGAAGCTGAAAAGTCCTTGGCTTGGTGTAAGCATTGCTCTACAACAATTAAAACATCAGCATGTTATCAGCGCTCTTCTCATCCTAATCCAAAACATAACACCCTGCCAGCTACTAGGAGGAAAATTAACTCTGTCCTACCTGAAACCAGGACAGATGAGAAGAGTGCTGATAACATGCTGATGTTTTAATTGTTGTAGAGCAATGCTTACACCAAGCCAAGGACTTTTCAGCTTCTCGCTCTGTCCTGCTAGCGAGCAGGCTAGGGATGCAGCAGGAGCTGGGAGGGGACAGACCCAGGACAGCTGACCCAAAAGGTCAAAGGGGTATTCCATACCATCTGACGTCATGCTGAACAATATATAGGGGTGGCTAGCCGGGGTGGGGGGGCCGGCTGCTCGGGGATAGGCTGGGCATCGGTCAACGGGTGGTGAGCAATTGCATTGTGCATCACTTATTTTGTACACATTATTACTATTATTATTATTATTATTATTATTATTATTATTATTGTTATTTTTCCTGTCTTAATAAACTGTCGTTATCTCAACTCACAGGCTTCACTTTCCCGTTTCTCTCCCCCATCCCGGAGAGGGAGGGGGGAGGGTGAGCGAACGGCTGTGTGGTGTTTGGCTGCCAGCCGGGCTAAACCACAACAGTCCATTTGGCGCCCAACGTGGGGCTCGAAGGGTTGAGATATCGACGGATTTGACCCGAGTGTGTTAAACTAAAATTGGTATAAGTATTCGACCTGCTTAATAGTTGCTAGTCACAATGTTGATTGCTTTCATCTCAAGTCTGCTGTACCTGTTTCCCAAATTGAGTTTTATAGCAAGTTACTTTCTGTATGTGCTCCCTGTCATGCTGTTTATCCTTTCCGGGCCCTGGTTCAAGATTGTTATGGTACTGTGTGGTGTAACGATGGCTTATGAAATGATGAGATATCTGGTCATGACTCTAACCTGGTATTTGTACTCAGCACTGTCGTCGACTCTATACTTCGGAAACCATATCTCAGAAACTATTAGCAATTACACCTATTGCCTTTTTTCATCAGGGAGTCAATCTCTGGAGGGGACAGGGGAAGATATTTTCTCCTACCTGTTCACTCTCCCTTCCTCCTTCACCACCCTCTTATCCCCTGAGCTAGTTACGGTAGCTCTCCAAGATGTTGAATATCCTTGGGATACTCAGACCAGCATGTTCTTGTTGTTATGTCTCCTGAATGTGCTTCAGGTTTTGTTTAAGGTTAAACAACTAAGGAATCTCATCTGGAGATCTGTCTTGAGGCGGGATAGTTGCGAGTGGCAGGGAGTGTGGGAGGATATGGGCAGGTTTCTAGGGCAGTGGGCACCTCCAGTGTTTTGGACATTCACCCCTGAACAACTGCAAAATCCTAAAAAACTGGTAGAATGCTTGAAAAAAAGGTGTCATGACTCTGGCAGTTCCGAAGTGACACAAATCACTGTGGCGTGCTGGGGTCTGGCCTGTGCCTATCGAGCTGCAATTGATGCTACTATCAACCTAGTGACAGCTCCCGCAGCCATTCCAGCTCCAGCTCCCGCAGCCGTCCCGGTTCCGGCTCCCACAGCCGTTCCAGCTCCCGCAGCCGTTCCAGCTCCAGCTCCCACAGCCGTTCCAGCTCCAGCTCCCGCAGCCGTTCCAGCTCCCGCAGCCGTTCCAGCTCCAGATCCCGCAGCCATCCCGGTTTCGGCTCCTGCAGCCGTTCCAGCTCCCGCAGCCGTTCCAGCTCCAGCTCCCACAGCCGTTCCAGCTCCCGTAGCCGTTCCAGCTCCAGCTCCCGCAGCCGTCCCGGCACCCACAGCCGTTCCAGCTCCCGCAGCCGTTCCCACTCCTGTGGCTGGGTCAGAGAAACGAACTGTAGCAGTGCAAGTTGCCCCTGCAGAGGGTACTCCAACCCCTGTGGCAGACCCTGTGGCTGGGTCAGAGAAACGAACTGTAGCAGTGCAAGTTGCCCCTGCAGAGGGTATTCCAACCCCTGTGGCAGACTCTGTGGCTGGGTCGGAGAGGCGAGCTGTAGCAGTGCAAGTTGCCCCTGTAGAAAAGGTGAAAAAATGGTATAGAGACTCAGGTCGTTTAGAACGCAGACAGTCTTCTGCTAAGTCTGGGCGTGGAGAAGACGAGGCTGGGCCATCAAGTGTGCAGGAGGATGAAGATGAGGATGAGGATGTTGAAAAATCAACAGTAACTACCCGAACCCTATACCAGCGTGAGCTACGAGATGTGCGAAAAGATTTTGGTCGCTGTATAGGTGAACAGCTTGTCACCTGGCTGCTCCGGTGCTGGGACACTGGAGCCAATGGTGTGGAATTAGAGGGCAGGGAAGCCAGGTGGTTGGGATCCCTTGCTAGAGATGCAAGCATTGACAAAGCAATTGGAGATGGAGCACGATCTCACAGCCTCTGGAGGCGTCTCCTGTTAGCTGTGAAGGGAAGGTATCCCTACAAGGAAGAACTTGTATGTCTACCAGTCAAGTGGACCACCATGGAGAAGGGAATCCAGTACCTGAGGGAATTAGCCGTACGGGAAGTAATTTATAAGGACCTAGACGACGCACAAACATCCACAGATCCAGATGAAGTCCAGCGTACTCGACCCATATGGCGGATGTTTGTACAGAATGCACCATCAACATGGGCCAGCACATTGTCAATAATAACCTGGAAAGACGGTGAAGATCCCACAGTGGGTGACATGGCTAAACAACTCCGGCAGTACGAAGGAAATCTCTCCTCTTCCCTACAGGCCTGCGTCTCGGCTGTGGAGAAACTCTCTGAAGAGTTCCACCAACTTAAAGAGAATTTTTCTTCCCCCCCACCTGAACAAACCAGTGGCCACCAACTAAAAGAGAATACTTTGGAGAAACTTTTTGAAGAGGTCCACCAACTTAAAGAGAATTTATATTCCCCCTCACCTGAACGAACCAGTGGCCACCAACTAAAAGAGAATACTTTGGAGAAACATTTTGAAGAGGTCCACCAACTTAAAGAGAGTGTATTTTCTTCCCCACCTGTACGAACCAGCGTCTCGGCTATTAGGGGTAAACGCGCATCCGTGCAAAGAAGACAATATGGTGGGTACACACCCCGCGCCACCCTGTGGTTTTACCTACGTGACCACGGAGAGGACATGAGAAAATGGGATGGAAAATCTACTGAGACCCTAGAGGCACGGGTACGTGAGTTGCAAAAGAAAACAATCGGGAGAAAGGGGTTCTCTGAAAAGTTTGCTGCTCCAACTTCTAGCAGGCAGTCTTTTAAACACAGAAACGAAGATTCTGACCAGGACTAGAGGGGCCCTGCCTCCAGCCAGGGGGAGGAAAGGGACAACCGAGTTTATTGGACTGTGTGGATTCGATGGCCTGGCACGTCTGACGCACAGAAGTATAAGGCTCTAGTAGACACCGGTGCACAATGTACTCTAATGCCATCAAGCTGTAAAGGGCCAGAGCCCATCTGTATTTATGGCGTGACAGGGGGATCCCAGCAGTTAACTGTATTGGAAACTGAAGTGAGTCTAACCGGAAATGAGTGGCAAAAGCACCGTATTGTGACTGGCCCGGATGCTCCATGCATCCTTGGCATAGACTATCTTAGAAGAGGATATTTCAAGGACCCAAAAGGGTTCCGCTGGGCTTTTGGCATAGCTGCCTTAGAGACAGAGGACATTAAACAGTTGTCTACCTTGCCCGGTCTCTCAGAGGACCCTTCTGTTGTGGGGCTGCTGAGGGTTGAAGAACAGCAAGTGCCAATTGCTACCACAACTGTGCACCGGCGGCAATATCGCACCAACCAAGACTCCCTGATTCCCATCCACGAGCTAATTCGTCAACTGGAGAGCCAAGGAGTGATCAGCAAGACCCATTCACCTTTTAATAGTCCCATATGGCCAGTGCGAAAGTCTAATGGTGAGTGGAGACACAACATAGACAAAATCATTTCATGAACTACATGCTAAAACATAAAATCAAGCTACACCATTTTAAATAGTATGTAAGCCTTCCTTTCAGAAAAATAGCTTCATAGTTTTTCTACAGTCAAATAGAAAATACATATCGGAGACTGTGTAAATATTTATTTTTCTATTTTTCATTTATTTTATCTGTATTTTAGAAAAATATGAGATTCTGCTATATTGAAGCGACCTCTGACAACAGAGCAGAATAGGCCAGAACTCAAAATCCAGTAGCTCCAGACCTACATTCCTTTTTTTTAAGCTAGACGATAACATTACCTTTTGGAGTTCTTCATTCTCATTGCTTAGTTCACATGTTTTTATTAAAAGTAGTTGGAAGTTTAAGATAATTTTGCTCACAAATGCATAGTTAGCATAAATTCTGCCAGTGCTTTTTTTTGTAATATATACATAATTTCTATAGCTAGACATTTCACAAATTCCTTACAATCTATTTACTGAAGATTTTCATTCATCTGAATAAAACTCTTCCTGATTTGTTTTTATTCAGCCAGACCCACAGCTGGGCCACTGCTCTGGGTGACTTCCACTGATTTGTTGTAACAGTGGCCATGGCTCGTGTTTTATGTGCAGAGACAACTGAAACTGAAAAGGAATATAGAACAGCATTTTCAAAATTACTCATCAAACTGAATTTGTCAATGAATACATGAAAAAAGCAAACATTCCAAAGGACGTATAAATACTGGTCATTCCTGAAAATGTTGGCCTTGATATTATTTGTGCATTTGTGACTTGTTTTCTTCTTAGATGATGGCTCTACATGACAGGCTTTCAAGAGAGAGCAATCTGTCTACTTGTTTCTGGCTAACACATTTATTTGGCCTGAAAACAGCATGTGTGTTGCCCCCCCAATCAGTGGCACAAGCCTACTTCAGCTAGGCCACATCTCCCTAGCACTGATGCCTAAAGCTCCTAACTGACACCACTAATGTAAGAAAGCTTTGAGGGATGTGAGTGGGGAAGGATGGGTAACAGTTTCGTGGTGTCATAGCACATATTCATCATACTTGTTACATTTACTTACCCACAAGTTCCATAATGCAACATGTGGAAAATATACTCTACAGGAGTAGAAACCAAAGTCACAGTTTACAGCAAGTTCCAGCTGGACATTGGGAAAACACTTAATAATGAGGATAATTAAACATTGAGTCAGGTTGCACAGGTGTTTCTCTTATCTAAACATATGGTGAAATTAAAAAATGCACAATACATTTATTGGGAATAAATCCAAAAGCCTTGGAAATGAGTTATAAGAAACATCTCACAAGGCAAGATGTGAATGCAATACACAACTCTAAGCAGGTAAGGAAAAGACAAAAAGATTAATTTGCAGTATACAAAAGATGTAGAACAGGGGTCACTATTTTGTTTAGTGATCTGACTTGGTAGGTCAAGTTGATGGTTGGACTTGGTGATCTTGAAGATCTTTTCCAACCTAGATGATTCATAATTTTGATGAATAAACACTGTCAGGATACAGGCAATTCAGAAACATATATGAATGAAACTGGAGTTACCTTAAATAAGCAAGTAAAGTGGTGCAAATATATTTCCTGACAAAAGGAAGGGGGAGAGTCAATGATTTTATCTTTTTCTTTTTTTTTTTTTAATTATAATAATTTCATACTTTCTTACAAGAAGGAGGCTCACAAAGCTGCCTCTCCTTTTTTCTTTTGAGGAACGAGTAGTCCCTGGAAGCAGAGATGAAAGTCCAGACTGAGTACAGCTCTTCCCTTCTCTGCACGTCCTAGCAATCAGGTCTTACCATCGACACCCCCCCAGCATAGTCCAGCTTTTTTCTTTTCTCTCAAGCAGCATAAGATGACAACATACTAAAGCAATACGGTTGGCTTGAAGGGGTCTGAACACTTCAATGAAAAGTGTTTTTTTTTTCTTTGTTGTATGCTCACTTTGACTTATATCAAATAATACAGGGAACACCATGCCAAGTTTGTCTCTGATCTAACATTCATGACTTCACCGATTTTGCTCCAGAGGTGAATCTAGGAGTGGGGGAGGAGGGAGGGGGGGGAAAAAAAAAAAAAAAAAAAAAAAAAAAAGGTCATTTTAAATAAAACAAGAAAAAACCATCAGAGTAAAGGTTCACCTTGGCTATGAGACTGATGAAAAAAAACCTGTGACAAATCAATGACAGAAAGAGGATTTACAAAAGAGGATTACTCTGTCAGCACTCTGCAACATGTATTAGGTACAGTTTTTAAATGAGGTTGGGGGTACATTTACTGAAATGATGATATTCTGCTCATTACTTAATATGAAAGAAAAAAAGAGGGTATTTTTTTGCCTAGAGATAATTACACTGATCAAAGGTTTATGCTAATGAATGTCTGCTAGACAGAGCAAATCTTATTTTAATGGGAAGGAGAAGCTGTATAGCACTGGAGCATCAGCCTCCCAGAGCAAATTCCTAAGCGGGCACCACCTCTATACTACAGCGACATAATGACTTCCTACTTTCAATTCCCATTTCTCACAGAGGCTGCTAAGACCAGCCCTCCTTCAAGAAAGTGACCCAGAAAGTTTACATTCCCGTTAATTACAAGTCTTTTTACAAAGCAGTGTATCACTGTTTTAAATAAGAATGCTTCCTTTGGTTTAAGCCTCAGCCGAGCTGAGCTGAACCAGACCACCTTTCATAAAGCTAATGGCCCTATGAAAATTTGGAAAAGAATGTGACTAGAACCATTTGTTGAGCACCAGCAATATACTGATCTGAGGGAGTTTTGAGCTGTCAAAATGAATGCTGCCAGAAGGAGGGACAATAAAGATGGCCATATTGTATTCATAAAGCCAATAATTCAACTGTAAATGTCTTCTATGTTCAACTCACCCAAGTGGTTTGAGCTGGAGGAATTACTTCTCTGAGTAGCTTTTCTCCAATAAGAGTAAAGCATTCGTAATTTGTTTCATTGCCAAGCAAACGCCTCGCCAATTCGTATAGCTCATCCACAGAAATGAGTGGTACTGAAGAGACAGAGTTTTGGACCAAAATGTTTTCGACCAAATTCTACACTTGCAATATAGCTGAACCTTGTTCAACCTTTTTTGAACCTGGGTTTTTGAACCTGGTGCTGTATGTTATCATAAAAACCCTGTTCACATGGGCCAGAACTCAGTGGGATGCTACATAAACTGGTTTTCAAATACTGGAACTGGCTTGCTCTTTCAATTTATACTATTAGAAGGAAACAAGGAAGCTTGAGAAGCAAAATATGACATTCTTTATTGCTCACTGTTGATATTTAGCAGCAATGTCACTGAGTTAATACAAAGAGCCTTTAGAATAAATGTGCTTCAAGTTTCCAGTCACACTTAATGTTTGCAACTGTTATAACGCGTCCTATTAGGAAACTATGTAAGCTTTAAAGAAAAAGCAAGAAATGCACAACTACACATTTAAAACAAAATGAAGAAACTATATTCCTAAATAATTCTAACCGGCAAAGATAACCATTATTAAATTAAGATTTTTATTTATTTATTTATTTAACTTAAATACTTGATTGCCTGATTTTCTTGCCTATGTATAGATAAAAAGATGTGGAAAATTACCAGGCTATTACTTGTGACTTTCCTCTTTCTAGTAAGAGCTTCATCTTTTTTTTATGGGTTTCTTCATTTCTCAGAAGTGCCTCTCAGGCTATTTGGGATTATGTTGACAACATGAAGTTTCAGACATTATATCCTGTTTTTAAGTTTAAATTATCTCTGAGAGGATACAGAAGAGAAGCTGTGTAAATAAGTTGGTAGCATTAGAGGGAGGATAATGGGGAAAAAAATGAGAAAACAGGCCAGCGTCTTCAGCTCAGAGCTGGATAAGCTCTATAATGAAATATGCATACTTATGTGGAGGTTTTAACAAATCTCGGGATGACATTCAGTGGATGAATAGCCAAAAAGATGAGTTATAAATGCATGAATTTTTTATCTATAACACTCACTGCATTTCTCTTTTGTAAATTTAGACGTTACGATGGCACATGAAGGTAAATTCAAAATTATAGCTTAAATAAAAGTTTATACCATACACTGTCCCCCAGAAACCACATTTTAGCATGAAATAATCGACAATTTTACCAGTAGAATCCTAGAACCACAGATTTTTTCCTGTTGTTTTTCTCTGAAACTCCAATATCTGTGTATACAGAATTAGAGAATCCTGTTCACCTTACAGATGTGGTTTACCCAATGATGCACCTGTCTAATGCTCAGTTCAATGATTTAGTAAGATTGGACAATTAAATAAAATATGCTTCCTAAAGTAGAAATGTTACATAACACTTGGAATCTTCCTCTCAGACCTCAGTCCTAAGAATCTCTCATTCACTTGAGTGGATTTACATAAGATGTCCATAGTAACAGTTATGCAGGATTAGGCTTTAAGCAGAAAAGTTCAGCACATATTCAACTTGAGCCACACAACTGAAATGACTGGTCCAGTAAGTTCATGCAGAACAGGCCTTCAAGAAATTGTTACAAAGCTTTAAATGTTCAGTGAAATAGGCCATTGAATTCACACGTGGTACATTTGGAGGAAATTTTTCCACGCCTTCAAGGGTTCTCTGGATCATGCTTTACTAGACACCGAAGCCTACCTTTGGATAATTACCATCTGAATTCTTAGTAATTTCCTTAGCTTTAAATAAGGCTGTTTTTATTAGTCTCTATCACCTATAGAAAGCTCTCTATAAAAAATAAAATAAAATAGAAAACAAAAAATTAAAGCCCTTCGGTGGCCTCTCACATCTGAAAGACCTAGACGGGCCTTGCAGCCAAGAGGAGTAGTCCATGTAACCTACCATCTGTCTGTATTGATAGTGCTTTGCCCTGTTAACAACCTTCTGGATCATGTTAATATGCAAAATGTCTGAGATCTTAAAGATCTATTGTTCTTTTTAGGCTGCCAGTCTGATTTCAAACGTTATTGTCCATCAGTTGACAGGTAATCTTAGATTTGTTTCTACAAAATTGTATTGGCTTATAACTGCATTCATTTACTTTTAAGGTCTAGTGGCTTGCCTGGCTGTTCGAGGAAATAATATTTTCAAAAGGTTAGCATTGTCTCAACTCTGGAATTCTGGAGTAATTATCACTAACTATTAAGAATAACATGACATTTAATAACATGCTGTAATATCAATACTGCATCCAGTGAGATGTATCAAAAAAGTGAAGGCTTAAATCAGTCTAATATCACTTCCTAATCTATTCTTTAACAACATAATCCTTCAGAAATTAAGGATGCAATCTCTCACTCCTGATGTGGTTCATTTTTTGCATTTCATCTTAGTCTAAACTTCAGACCATACAGTGTACACTCACTCATTCTTTCTCTCTCTAGTGAGCATCAAAACCAAAAGCAGGTATGAAGTAAAATACAGTTGTCCACAACGAGGACAGATTATTCTATCTTGGAGAAAACAAACTCTGATGTCTTAAGGAAGAAAACCCAGTATGAGATCAGGAAATCTGCAGGGAGGTGTTTGCTAGAAAAAAAGAGTTCTTATGACTTAGGATATGTTTAGGAACCCACCCTTTTCTTTACCTTCCAGTCTTTTCTTCATCTCTTCTATTTAAAAGGAGCTACCGGAACTGTACTACAATGAATACAGTAGAAGAAAAATCATGAAATATATATATATGAAAGGGTGACAGATTCACAAGGCTCCAGGAATATTCACGACTATTGCAAGAAAGTTATGAATAAGCTACCAATCTTTCTGCCAGATTTTACCACTCATTGCTTTCTTGCCTAAATGGGAAAGAAAAGTAAACGCCTCTGACTTGCACAACACTCTGCATCTTGCGCTTAACGACAGACATGTGCAAGAAGCAAGAGTGCTGAATAACACCCATTTCAAAACAACTTGGAAGAACACTCTGCAACAGTGTGGAAAGCTAACTCTCACAAATCTTTCTGTTATTAAAGTACTTCACGACTATTTCGTCCCTACAAATTTTTAAAGACTTCTGGCATGTCCTGTAGCATTTTCAAGGGGACACAGAAGGGGAGCAGAAGCCAGCTGGCAATAACCCAGCATCACCTCCTGTCCTGGCAGGTCTAGAGCATCATCCAGTGTAAAACAGTAGCAATATTTGACTCCATACCTCAGGTTTAATTATTTAAATATAAATCCTTGCAGAACAACTCTGCCCTAAGCAAGGTCTCAGCCATCCACATATCACCTGTAGTGCTTATGACTGGGTAGGCCAGAAGGAGCAACTCAGTCATCTAAAGTCCACTGAAGTAAATGAATTTTCTTTGAGTTTAACAGGCTGCAGCACAAATTTGTAAAAGCAGTAGAATGTGAGGGGATATGGACATTCAAATAACATTAAATGATTGCACAAGATCCCTCATGCAATGAAAGAAATATAGAGTTTCAGGATGATAGCCTAACCCTGAAAGAAAGCACTGAAAAGTAGAAGACAGCATGAAAAGGGCAGTAGGAAGAATGTACTAATCATGTGCCATCACCATCCAATTAGAACATGAAACATTTAAGAAGAAATCAAAACCAATCTGTCTAACATGCTGTTAGTATGGCAGGACGTCAAGTTATCATTTTGCACCATTGAGATCAGAGAGGGTTTTGGAACTGAAGCTTTGATTCGGCTGTGTTTCAGTGTGCAATGAGTAATGTATAAATGAATTATGAAGCTATGAATTCATTATTTATGTCACTCCACACACAATAATTCTGAAGAATTTATTCAGACTACTCCTATGTTTAAACTGGGGTGTATTTAGTCCTTCCCTGAACCAAGTTTTGTAAATGAGGTATTTGCCTGAAGTATTAGAAGAATAAGTTAACCTTCTGAAACAATTTGGTACTCTTAAGCCACAAGAACAGGGCTGTTAACCAGCTTGAAAGTCTGGCATGTAAAATGTACTTTTCTAAAACTTCTGTAAAGTCTGTGCCACTTCTTAAATTTACATTTCAGTCTTAATCATAATATCCAATAAGTTCTTATCACCCATAATAATAGGATCCTTGCAATCAACACTTATTCTGCATTGAATATTTGGAATATCTGTGCTGAGTTTTATGGTCTTGTCCAAACGTACATTAAAATAACCCAGACAACCCCACTAGCTGCCTCAATTGCTGATATTACCACGTTCTTTTTAATAGAGAGCAAGTTAGCCACTTCCACTGCCCCCTGGGACAAGTTTTACTGTGTTTCTTCACTTCTGTTTGTCAGTCTCCCACCACATTTATTCCCCAGAAGCCCGTTCATTTTATTATTATTATTATTTATTTATTTTTATTGCAGAAGCTGAACTCTATTAAAATGATACACAATCTATGGAGCTGAGATCAAAGGTTTTAGATAAAACCTCATGAAATTAAGTTGACCTTCCACTAAACCTTTTTGCACAAACACAGCATCCAAATTACGTATTTGTAGGAAACATCACTGATTTGCAGCAGCCATATATTTTTACAATTGAAGCCTTTTCTAGGTTTGAAGGTTTCTAGCTGCAATTTGGAAGGTATCATATACATCTAAGGATCCCGTTTCAGCAGCAGCAATGCTCTGGCAATTACTTTTACAGAATTACAAACTAAAATGTTCAGCATTGATTAGCTAGGTAAAAATAAATATCCTACCTCCTGCAAAATCACTGAGAGACAGTATGATGTGAGATTGTTGTGATATTTTTCATCTAATTTCTAAAGATTTTAAGGTTGGATCTAGCAACATTGATGCCAGTAGGAACAGTGCAAAAGCAAAATCATCACAACCTTGCTGTGCAGTAATTCCTCAATGTTAGTGCTGCTATCCCTGTTGGAGGTCCTAGGCTAGTATGGCATACTTGTCAAATATAGAACTTGAACACAGAGAACATGCAGATTGTGGTTTTATCTTAAGTCATCTGAAAAAATTATGATTGCATAGTTACACAAGTGAAAGGAACTGTATCAGCTTGTCAGTTTGAGCCATAAGGCAACTTTTAGTTCAGATTTGCTGTTTCAGACTGCCTATGCCTCATGAACATTTAATAAAATGTATACGGATAAATAGGTGTTAGTAAAAGAAAACATTATAGTTTGCCTACAGCTCCCCTTAATGTGGCCTTTTTACCTGTAACAATAATATACCTATTCGGAAAGAAAGATTTTTGTAATCACATAAGAACATATAGGTAATCTGAAGCATTTTCCATTTTATCTATTTCTCTTTCAGTTTCTGAACTATTATTTTCCTATAGTTTTTGTTTACCAGGCAATGAACAGAGTACTTTACAAACACACAAACACCATTCAACCCCATGATTTACACACTAAACTAGGCTTTAAAATTGTGTAATAACTCATTCTTATAGTAAAGATTTAAAGAGAATATCAGAAGGTCCATTTTCATTTATTTTTCTATCAGAGGCTTAGGTGAAGAACAATTTCAAGAAATAATGTTTCTAGGACTCAGAGATATTCAGGGAAAAAAAATCCATTAAACTAAATTGTCTGGGGATATCCAAAGATTACTAAATCATAAGTTCATAAGCATCCCAATAATGCAAGATGTCTAAATCAACTTCATGCTTCTTCTCATTAATCCAACAGAGATTGGCTACCTAAGTATCTTTGAAGATTGAAACTCATTTTTTCTGACTGAATAAATTAAATCATTGCACTAGCATCTATTTTATGAGTAATCCCACTGATTTTTCATCTTTCAACATTATGATCTGTCAACATTTTTTAGATTTGTCAATATTTGCCAGGAATGGCTTACCTGAACATTCAGAATTTTGGCTGGGAAGTGTTGTTTTCTATTTTTGTTTGGTTTTGGTTTGGTGCTGTTTGGTTTTGTTTTTAAATCAGCCATTCTCTGTCACTCACAAAGAGATTACACTTTCTTTCTGTTCATGATAATATCCCATTGAAATTAACAAGCAATGCCACAGCTTGCTCTGGAATTTGAAGCACAAAACATACTCCAGAGCTACTTTTTGAAACCAAGTGAAATCTAGTGTATGGAAACTGTTCATAATGCATTTCCTGGAATTGTTTCACTTCATTGTAGCAAGTCAACTTCAAGATTTTCTTACAAGTCTCGATCGTGTGAAATGCTGATCAGCTGACTTAGCCCACCATAGTAAGCACAGGGTTCAGCAAACATCTAGATGCAAACTGCAAACCATGTGGCTGCTCCTCCAGGTGAGCAGGGCTGAGCCCCCAGCAGATCCACCTGCAGCCTCGATGCTAAGACATCTCGCTCCCCAGGATCTAGCAGCCTTTGCCTGGTGAAGATTAAGCCTAGCTCCAGTTCCAAACAGATCAGGAGTTTCAACAGGAACTTGATATATAATTCCCATTGACAGACGTAGAGTTGGTGGTAGGCTCCATTGGCACTAGCATTTCATTTTAACATGGTTTAGCTTCTAACAGAAGTGAAAGATTTACACAACCATGGAGGAGATACCAAGCCATCTGCATTCATTGGCTCATCTTTATCTCACATAACCTTGCTAATGTGTCTGAATCCCTTCGTAAGGACAATTTCCTAATTCAGTTTCTCTTCTAAGAGGGAAAGCAGCAATAGTAGATAAGCGTGAATAGTTTCACCGTGAAATTTGCTATTCTTACTGGCACCAAAAATGTAGCCATTTCTTGTAGAAGTTGTTCATAAGGCATTTAAGACTTCAGATTTAATTATTCTTGTGTATGTAATGCAATTATGCATTTCCTATGTTAATTATTCCTTTGTACACAGACTATATTTTTGCATATAATTACTTTTGAAGGAAAAGCATGGTTATTTTTATTGCTGCTAATTAACAGAGTTCTTTGTTCTAACTCCCCCAATGTATTTTCCCTTTTTATTTAAACATATATATTTTTAAGCTTTAGAACTTAGGAATTCTCTACTATATATATATATATTTTTTTAAATAAACACTCTTCAGTTATTCATTTCTCACAATCACCTTAGTCTCTCCTTACTGAAGGACAAATTCAAGTAGGCTCAATAACAGCATGCATTGCCCTCACTGAAGGGACCCACAAAATCATACCTGTCTTCATGGTCTAACTAATTAATGTTGAACTTGATCTTGTTTTTTCCCTGAGAAACTTCATTCCCAGAGAGTTAAGATTTGAGGACACTACAACCTGCTTGCAAATATTCCACAGAGCGATAAACAGCCAAATTAGTACAATGAATTATTCATTGCAAATTATTTGCTCATTTTTTTCCAGAGCACATTGCACACCACATAATTGCCATTACACATTCTTCTCATAATGTTGATTTGGGGGCTACATTATTTTATTTTATTTGCTGAGTTTTCCTTTCTCCCTCGTCTTCTTCCTGCATTATCATGCTGTTTCACTAAAATATCCTTTCACAACCAAATTCCAAATTGGTTTTGTGTGAAACATAATAGCCACTCTCTTTCAGTGTCCAAAACAGCTCTTCAAATTAAAAAGAAGTGACAGTCACCATGATCTAATGGAGAAAGACGTGACTGAAGTAATAATGTCAGGCTGTATTCATTGCGAAGGCAAAGAATGAAGATGAAAACTAGGCAAATAGTCCAAAAAATGGAGACTGCAATGAACTGATATAACACAATAGCATCACTCTACACATTTAGAAATGCTAATAAAACTGCAAAGACAAAGCCATATGAAGGAGAGTTTTATACCATATGATGACAGGGCTGTAATAGCTCTATTGGAGGTGGAAAAGGCAAGCCTACCCACTCCACTCATGCTTATATCATCAATGATTTCTGTAAATGCTTCTAAGCTTTAATTCAAGTTGCCATTGCACTATGATTGCCCCTGTATCTGGATGAACAGTGGTCAATTTAAAAATCCTTTTGAAATGGTTATAACTGGCCAAAGACCAGTTGCTGCCTTACCTCCATCTCCTAAAGGCTGAAGACACCACAGCATTTACAGCTGATGAGACAGTTGCCACCAGCTACTGGGAGCTGAGGGTGAGCCCGAGAGACCACCAAGGAGGTGGTGTGAGCCATCTAGACACTTCAGTTCTGCCTCTGCAGTCAGATGAAATGTATTTGGATCTGTGATTATACTCCTGGCTTTGGGGTAAAGTTAGGGCTTTTACAGGAGGAATTACTGGCCTGTAGGTAAGGATTAGAATATTTGGTTTAAAGCAAATGCTCCAAAATACCAACAACTATTAATTCTGAAGTTACATCCATTAAAGCTGCTGCAAATTCTACATTATTTTTTTGTTCCCAGGTTTATTTATTCACTGTTGTCGAACTAGAAACTATAGTTCTAGACAAAGAATGGGATGGGGAGAAATAGCAGGGACAATAAGTGGGAAGTCCTAGATATCAAATTCTCCTGTAATGGAAAAGATCATATCAATACCTATATATATATAAACTAGCTTCCCCAGTTTTCCTCATGTTTAACTTATTTGATGTTTAACTTATTATTTCATATTTAACTTATATTTCCTCACGTTTAATTCATTTGATTTTTCTTTTCCCAAAAATATCTTCTTTAAAAGAAAGTGTTTCTTCAGTGACTGAAGCATTATGATTCTATGCTATTAACAGAAATCAATTCTGAAGTGCAAAAACATATTTCTCAACATTTAGATTAATCAGAAAATCAGATTCATCACATTATGTCCTTTCCCTCCCTTCGCTTTATATTAATGCTAGATAAATTATGTTCTGTTCATAGAGAAGCATACAGAGAATTAAGTTTGAATTCTAATTACCTCCCTCTAGTTTTTTTCCCCCAAGGAATAATTTTTTATTTCTTTGCAAAAGGTTCTATTCAAAAGGAGAAAAAATAATGCATAGCTCCTGAACCCTGCTGCGATAAATAGATTCTGCTCCCAGAACTATCTATATCCCTTTCTTTGGGAGAATCACAATTCCATTGGCTAATACTTATCACTCTGTTTTCTTACAGTTCTAATCATCCAAACTGGAGAAGAAAAACAATATGTCACTCAGGTGGCTAATCGTGAAGAGATAATTATGAATAATGAGCATAATCCACGGCATGAAACTTGCTTCAGTAATCACTGCAATGTTTTTCATACTTTTTTTTTTTTTTTAAATCTTGTTCAGCATCAGAATGGGTTAAAATGCACTAACAAGGTACAAACGCAAAACTGGAATATACGCTTTTTAAGGTTCCTGCATACAGTTCTCTTATGCTATGTAACAGAAGAATATCACCTAATGAAACCCAGAAGTGAGCAATATGAAGTTATTAAAGACAATTTTAGAGGTCCTGGGACTGAGCTGTGACAGACACCACATTCCATAATGCTAAACTGCTCACTTACCTAATGCACACAGATGCTATGGACTCACGCAGTATTAAAACACTGCTCTAATACCCATTATATGTTTCTTTCTGGACTTGCTTCTAACCTGTATTCCTCAATCAATGGAAAAGGAAGACTACCTAACCCAGGTACTGAAGGTATATCTAAGGAAGATAATAAATTCCCAGTATCAAAAAGCTCTCAATACCTTTTCACTTGACATTTTATTTCTCTGGAAGAATGATGCAGGTAACGCTAATGTGGACACAAGAAACTGTATGAAGCATGCCAGGAGGTGGTATTAATATTTAACTGCACAAGAAGATGCTGTACATCTGTTGCTGGAAGATAATCACGAGAGCAAGTCTGAACTGCCTTTAATGGGCTGGTGAATTCCCTGGAAAAAATGAGACCTCCATCCAACCATCACCCAAAATAGTTGCAGATGTGCAGAGAGGTAATCTTTCAAACACTTCTCTATTGAGAACTGATACCTTACCTAAAAAGCACTACAGCCGCTGTGTATTTTCTATCTGTTCTTTTAAAATTCTAACCTAAAAAAAAAAAATTAAAATCTTCCTTTCTCATTCTACATTTCACATGAAGGAACTGATGACGGAGAGATTTAAACATAAATCCCAAAGTTAGATATTTTTCCGGTCCTATTTTTCCTGGGAGATATGCTATAGGTCTCTATACTGAGCTGGACACTGTAGTTCATCTAAAGAGCCAGTTGCTGGATAATTTCATGCAGCAAGGAGTATAGAGACCCAACCTCATTCATCCTTTTTTTTTTTTTTTTTTTTTTCTTTTTTACCCCCAAGTGAAGTCACTGAATAGCCTAACAAAATAGGAACACAGTAGTTGCTAAACCTCATGGGAGAAGAAAACAATGTATTTTTTTCCTCTTTTATGTTATAGCACATTGTACTGTTTTATCTTTTCAAGTGTAATGTTCATTACATTGGAATATGTCTAGCAGTAAGCAGCTTGGCAGCTATCAGCTGTCTCAGCTTTATGTCAGCATTTAACCAATATCTTATGCCTCGATGCTTTGTATATTCAGGACCATACACACATTCCTTTCCAATTCAGGGAGTGTTTATAAATATCTGTTATATTTCCAGACAATCATTAGCATAACTTTCTATTGACAAATGGGGTGGGTTTTTTTTAAGTGGTGTTTTTTTGCTGCTGTTTGTTTGTGAGTTTTCAGTGTCTGTCTTATCACGCACCTGACAAGAAAAGGAGAAAGCATTTATTTTCAATTTCTCACAGGAATATTTGAAGGGCAAGAGTTATAAGCACATGTATCCAGTTCCTCAAAACAGGAATACATTGTAATAACAATAGGATATCAAAGATTTGATGTTGTCTCCATTACAAGCATTCTGTGTGCTCCATCAAAATAAACTAGTCTCTATACTCCTGTTAAAAGCAGTGCAAAACTGGAAAACCTTTACGATTTTCAGCACCCAAGTACTACTCTAATGGAGTTGCTTATGCAGTCCAGTGCTTCTTGATGTGAGCCTGTTGTGGTTTAACCTGGCTGGCAGCTAAGCACCATACAGCCATTTGCTCACACTCTCCCCCCACGTCCCTTAGTGGCATGGGGGAGTGAATCAGGGAAAAAAAAAAAAAAAAAGGTGAAAGCTCATGGGTTGAGATAAAGACAGTTCATTAGGACAGAAAAGAAGGAAAATAATAACAATGATAACAATACTGCTACTAATAATGTGTACAAACAAGTGATGCACAATGCAATTGCTCACCACCTGCTGACCAATGCCCAGCCTATCCCTGAGCAGCCAGTCCCCCCACCCCAGCCAACCATCCCATATTAATTGTCCAGCATGACGTCAGATGGTATGGAATACCCCTTTGGCCAGTTTGGGTCAGCTGTTCTGGGTCTGTCCCCTCCCAACTCCTGTTGCACCCCCAGCCTGCTTGCTGGCAGGACAGAGCGAGAAGCTGAAAAGTCCTTGGCTTAATGTAAGCACTGCTCTGCAACAATTAAAACATCAGCATGTTATCAATGTTATTCTCGTCCTAAAACCAAAATACAGCACCAGACCAGCTGCTAGGACGAAAATTGACCCTAGCCAAAACCAGTACAGAACCACTAGCAGAACAAGGTTCAAGAAGATTCTTCTCTCTCACACACACAAGTAAGCTCACCATTGTGCTTTCATTTCAGGTTTACCTTCCAAAATACAGTCTGAATGTGAGAACAAGACCTTACAGATTTATGGACCGACTTCCTCCAAGACATACAAATAAAGGTTAAATCTGAACTCGTGGGGTCTTAATTTTCTGAATTTAGGTATCATTTATTAGTAACATTTTCTCTAAACACTGAATCAGCAACTGTTTTATTACTTTGCAAAATGTGGCAGAAAGCAGATGCATCCTCTAATATATGATTTACAAAGCCAACTTTACTCCCCTTAATAATAAGGGGAACAAGTAACTGGTACTAACTACGCTAGGATAAATACTAGTATAGCTTTCACAAGGCTTATTAAGAGTATTTCCTGTGAGTTTTCTGTTATTGATCATCTTTGCATCAATTCACACAGCTCTACTTCTGCACTTCATAGAATCCGATTTCCAGGTCCAAAGCCAGAGAAATCTCAAGGTCTGTTAAGTCAATTCTATTTTTATTACTTTCACCATGCTTCATTCGTAATAAGGGAAAGTTGGTGATCCTAATTACGCATGTTTTTTCATACCTTTTCAAGTGAATGATACGCTTTATTATCATCTCATTGCCCCCTTAGGATATTAAATAGACAGTCACAGCAGGGATATAGATGTGTTTTGGAAGTAGTGAACTCAGCATTTCTTTTAGCCACCCAGGAAGTTAATTTTAGAAGTTTAACTGAAAGTTTCAGGCTGTGGATGAAGAGATAAAGGACATCCAAGCAGCAGCGTCTGATGGTCAGAGCTGGTAAGTGGCTAACACTGAACACGTAGCTATCGCAAGGCGGGCTGCCCAAGAGAGTGATTGCAAGCTCAGTTGGCTGAAATTCAGTTCTGCCGGTGTGTGATATGGTCACAAAGGCCCCGTAAACACGCAAGATATATCAGCAGTAAGAGAGCTGAAAATGTTAACACTAAGATCATGGTTAAATTTAATGGAAAGGGAAAACAAAACAAAACAAACAAAAAAACCACCACACATACACATAAAATACAGGCTTTCTTCCACTGTGGCAATCAGGACATCAGGCATCTTCAGAGAACTCAACAGAAATCAACCAAATTGAGTTATCTATGACCCAGCAACAGTTCCGAGACTGCCACCTCCTCAGCCTACTACACAGCGGCAAGCCTGTCTGCTTTACCCTGAGCCTGTGAGATGCTGATCTCTGCCTGGCAGAAAGGGAACACATGCTATCTACCTCCCACAGGTGCTTTATCAGGAAATCTCAGGCAAACCTGATCAACGGCCATGCGGCAGAAAGCAACATAAGCTGTCCTGTAACAGAAAGGCACTGCAGAGCCCCATCTTCCACTCCAACCCCCTGGGAGCAGTAAGGCAGGGACAGGATGAGAGGGAAGTCATTTTGTTTAAAAAGATGCTAAGTAAAATAAGAGCAAAGAGTTTCCTTTGCTCCAATCTTCAGAAGATCTCAGAGATATCTGTCCTCATTTAAGGTTGCAAATTCAGTTTTAAAGAGAGAAATCCTGAAGATACAGAGCCTATACCCCTTGAGGAAGAACCTGGAAACAGCAATTTCACAATGCCATTTTTCAAATGGATTCCCTAGTTTCTTTCCCTTTGCTCTGTAAGGGGGTTTGGGCACCTCAGTTGTAGATCTCAAGTCTACTTCATCACCAGGTGTCCGATTTGGAGGTATTGCAGCAGATAATAATTACTTGTCTCATTTTTTGATTGACAGCAGTTTTAGATCTCTTCCCAACCAATCTGAGTCATTTGCAGCACTTCCTGACCTTCATTTAATTGCATGTAAATTTTATGCATCACTTACCCTGCCTAAATTACAGGTATAATGAATATAATAAAAAGCTTATGTTTGCAGGGTATTCTGAGCTCCACCACTGAATGGTTTCACACAGGAGAAAAACAGTCATATCCAGAGCTTTAAATAGCTCCACCAAAAGAAAGATACACTAAATCTCTGATGCCGAAACTATCACTTGGATATGGCGAGTGCTAAAGGAAAGGATAAACTGTCTTCACAGGAACTGGGATTTGTACATGTATTTAGAAAGACTTCTCATGATATAGCAGAGCTGGTGAGAAAATCTCCAGGAATCTATCCACCGACTGTACGAAGTGTCAGCAATCCTTTTTATTGACATACCGTTTGTTCCCAGCCTATCCACATGTCACTGGCAAAGACTCCGTGCTGCAAGCCAGACCCAAGGGAATCCAAAGAGCACTTAATTATCACAAACTTCCTCAGACCGTCTCCAGTAGATCCATCAGAGCTCCCTGCTCCAGCTGTCCGAGCTCAGGGCAGGGAGGGCAGAAAAGGCTCTTGCTGCAAGACAACCTCTCTTAATAACTTGCGCTCCAAGGTTTCCTACTCAGCCAGCTAGCAAAACACTCCTCTGGCTCTCCCCATTGCGGCTATTCACAGCCACACACCAGATGGGAACCTCCAAAGAGAAACAGAAAATTAATTCAGCTTTCTTAATGGAGCAACACAAACAAAGTGCTCCTGAAGGACCCAGCCTTTTTTCCAGGCTCCCACTGCAAGGTAACCTGCAGTTTCCTCGTAGATATTACAGGGCAGAAAGCAGTGTAACATGCCCCACACCATGGGTTTTCTTTAGGGAGCTCATGGAAGCTGCAATACTTGCTTTAGCTCCCTGCTGCCTACTGACTTCTCCTGCAGAAACTGACTTGGCATTCAATCACACAGACATGCAGGGGTCTCTTCTGGTGCAGAAGTCTGTGCCAGGTATTTCACCAGGCAGAGGAGGGAACTCAATGTAGGTCTCAAACTGACCTCTTCTAGGTTGTTATAAACAGTAACTATAATAATAAAATTAACACCCAGGCTAACGTGCTACAGTTTTTCTCCTCTTGTCTTTTTGGTCCCATTTTAGTCATGACTTTCCAAGCATGCTAAGTCCAAAAGTCTAAAGAAGAAAACAGGAAAACAAACCATCTGTCCTCAGGGTCTCTGGTCTCCTATTCATTCTCACAACAATCTCTGCACTTGAAAACTCCATTGTGTTACTGAATCGACAAATGAATAAATAAAAAAGCAATGTTTAACTGCTAAGACTACAGAGATCTGCATACGAGAAGTCACAAAGCAGCAGCAGGGGAAGGGATGAAGTCTATAATGATCATCATAATAATCAGAATTCTGTCAATAGGAAAATAGTAAAACCTTGAGTTTGCAATTAAAGACAACTGCTATATTTGGAGCAAAACAGAACTTCAAAATAAAGGCATGTCATTTACCAGCGTAGGCAGTGTGGTCTGACATATTATGTAATCAATGTGTAATTAAGCAAGATTAATTTTTTAACTTACATTTGTCACCCTGGGCAAGTGACTTCAGTTCTCAGTACTATAATTTCCAGGTGTGGATCACTGTCCACACCCAGTATTATCACAGTAGGACAAACAGCCTACATTAGGTTTTATGGATGATACCAGAATATAAATAAGAAGTGGTAACAATATTAACTTAGAGGAGAAAGAAGTTTCAAACTCCATAAAAGATACTGATAGAAAGAATAAAGATACATCATGAGAATCTGCAGGTCAGTTAGCTATTTCATTACTGCTATGCTCTATCTTCTTTAGACCAAGGAAAAAAAAAAAGGGCTGGGGTGTGGGGGGACTTACTGTCACAGAACAAAGGACTATGTAGTAGACTGAAAAAAAAAAGAAAAAATTTGCCATAATGAATAGCCCTCACTATAAGACTAAATATTACCATATACTTTAAATTTGCACTTCATTACCCTACTAATTTTGTAAATAATTCAACAAAAATACCTACTACACTGGAAATAATAAAACGATTGGGAGAAAAATCCAGAAAAAAAAATTGTTTGTTTAAGCATTTAAGATTGTAAATAAACTTGGACTTTCAGAGAACAGAAGGAAACAAGAATAAAGCAGAAACATAGCACAGGGAATAAACACGTATTCCTAATTATGAAATTGTATTTTATTCCCAAGGCAGCTGACTTTTCAGTATATTTAATAAAAGGAAGTCAAGCAAATGGTTTCAACCATTAATGAGAGCTCCTGGGAAATTAAAAATTATAAGAGAAAAATTCTCATGTAGGGACCAAATAGAGAAGCTGTAATTATGGCTAAACAGTTGACAGGCTATGAAGTAATATTTTGGCACAGATTTGAAAGAGAATTTCTATCACTAAGACATCCTTTGGAGACTCACTCAGGACTACTTATGTCTGCTCATATTCCAACTTCTACTTAAAATTGACTGTGTTGAAATGAGAGATATTTCTGTCATTATATATATATAGTCCAAGATGAATGAAAGCATTAGGATTTGATTCAATCAAGTATTCATCTATTGTAAGGCTTGATTTTGAGATTGCAACTAACACCAAGTTGTACCTCAGTCCTAAAATATTATCACTGGAGGTAACCTGAAGGGGGAGAGAATATCAGAATCTTTTCTGTTGTGCTAGCTGAAGGTACTTTCTATGGCACAATGGAGTTTAAAGCAATATAAAAGAGCAACCCTTCCTACTACATTACTTGATGTGAAATTGTGTTCTGGATATTTCCTTTTTTTTAAAAAAAATAAAAAATAAAAACACGACATCCAAATGTATGACCTCTTGGGGACTATAAAACTAGACAGAAACCCACCTATTTCCTTCTCTTTCTTTTTTCTGAAGAAACAGAAACTTCGGCTTAAAGTTACAGGCTTCCCAAGATGTTTTACTTTATTTCTACAAATGTTTCAAGTACTTGGAACCCAGCTTCAAGGGTCCGAAAATAAAGCCTGAGCACATGTAACACTTGGCAATTTAAACTCAGCATCTGATTAATGATTTCTGGTGCAATTTTGAATTTAGCAATGTATCTTCTCCCTACTATGAAAAACATATTTATTCTACTGATATTTTGCCTACAACCCTCCTGAGAGCACCAAGAAACACAGCTAGGTTGCAGTGCCAGGAAGTTTCTCTCCACCATAACTATGTTATCAGCTCTGTCTTTCAGAAACCTCAATGCCCTTATGTGCAGGTATACACACACTAGTACGCACATGCACACAAACACTGCAAATGCATTCTTAATTGCTTATCCTTCCATGCAACTCTTAATTTAATTTCAAGGCACGTTTGTTCCCCAAACGTCTTCATATTGTTTATTGTAATATTCTTTCTGGAATAAAACTTGGTGTGTTTTTTCTTAATTTTATTTGCTTCTTGCACTGTATTCAATTTCCTTTCTCTGATTTTTTTGTTGTTGTTGCTATATGACACACACAAAACCTTTGGCTACACTACAACTTGTCCTGAATGCTCATTACTCTCTGCACTCTTTCAACCCACTACCGACTTGCAGAGCATCTCTCCAAGTCCTGGCCTTTCTCTTTGTATCTCCGTGGCCTGAAATTTTAAATTCTGCCACATTGTATTCTGAAATTATTCATTCCTCACCTTGTGAGGACCTAATTATATAAGTCACTCTCCCCAACTATCTACCCTTACTCTCAAATGTTGTTTGTGTTGCTGAGAACCCATCATGAATGACCACTTACTAAGCTTCCTCCCTAATTTACTGTGCAATGAAATCAGCTCCTTCTAGTCCAGCTAGAAAACTAACTGCAGTAGTAAGCACACCTTTCACATGCCTGTTTACATTTCCACCTCAGCCTAAGAAGCCAAGAGCAGCCTCCCATCACTCGTTGTCTTGTTGCAACTCTTTGCTTGGTGTGATGAGGAAAATACAGAAGTTTCAAACTATAGATATATAGTTAGATGGACAGTAGAACTGTAGAGACCAATCTACACTTCAGCCATCATTAACACACTTTTTAGGTCAAGGAGGCTGAAAAATCTCAGCACTGAGCTGAACTTGACGCACTGCTTATTTCCAGTCCTAGGAATAAATCCCACACAGGTAATTATAGTAATGTGTTATGGTACAGATGCAACTTCATATGAAAAACCCCATGAAGAGCAAACAAATAAGTATTCTCCAAAAGCATAAGAGTTTTAAGACACGTCTCTCTGAGTTTGCACCCAAGTAGGAAGTTAAGAAAACTTCAATTCTCTTCCAAGTCGATAGAAAATTGACTAATTCATTCATTCTGCACAGGACAGAACAAGTATATATTTTTTTGCCTGTTATTTAAGTTCTGATTGATCCTACACCTAATCCCACTTTGGGTAAATTTGGTGTTAAATTAGTAAAATAAGAGACTGTACAAAAAACAATGGATCAGTAGAAGTGCTACTTTTTCTTACTCATTCTCCAATGGATGAATTAGTATCTGGGAACATCTTGACTAAGTTAGGTACTTTTTTTTTTTCTCCCTATGCTTCTCTTCCAGCCATCTCTCCCATTCATTAGTTCATCTCCTTCCCTGAAATGTCTGGAGTGGGAAAGACTTCATTGGCTCAAGATGCAGTATGGTTTTACTAGGAGAAGGCTGTATTTTTACCTCACCCTAGCCAGCAAAACAAAACACAGAAGTAGCAAGCTCTCATCCTATGAAATGCTTTGCCTTTATTTCATCCTGAATTTGTTAACAGTGATAACTGATAAGAAGGAATGCATCCCCCCACAATTCCCCTCAAAGGAAGGTGATGTCTTCTTGAAGAAACCACTGTTATATTTCAGCAGTTTCTTTTTTCTTCCTATAACCTTATGCTAATGCTGCTGCGCACCCACCATCATTATTTTCTGTGGTTTCTTTCAGTGTTCCCTTCAACATTTCATCCTGTAGTGATGACCACACAGGATCCAGCAGGGATACCCCAGCAGGGCATAAGACACTGATCCAAGTGTCCTAGAAACTGCCTTTTACAGGCCAGGTCTTCAAATGTTTCCTTGAATAAAGGGATATATTTGTGATATTGGTACGTCTTTGGAAAATGTGTATTTATCTTTCTCTGATAGTATCTGTATGATGCCTGAAAAATATTTAGTCTCCAAAAAGGCTATGAGTATCACATTTTATAGTCAGCATAGACATACAGTTCCTAGCCAAAAGGCTTATGGTTTGTATCCCAAATACCTTTCTCATGTATATTTTACATCAAAAGGCTGGCTTTTGCACCTCGGACACTATCATTATCCAAGATAAAGTATACAGACAAGTACATACCAGCATGAATTTAATGGGAAAAGCCCACAGATTTGCCTCCTGTTGTTCACAGAAACACTGTAAAACCCCCAGATATTTAGGAATAAGCCTACTTCTATTCCAAACATAGCAGAACAGAAATGTTCCTCTTAAGTCATTTTACACAGAATAATACTTTATCAACCCAAAGAAGTTATGATTCTGGAAGTAGCAATGGCATACAGTTTATTCTTCCTACCTGATCTGCTGCCTATGCTATGTTTCCCAAGCTGCTTATATTTTAGTTCTATGTCTGCTCTGTCAGATCTTTTACAAAGCAACTGCAGACCTGCCAACAATTCAGGAATTAAACCAACAACCATTTCTGATCAAAAAGAAAAACACCATCTGGACAGAAAGATACAGATAATCCTCCCCACCCCCCTTTTATAATCCATGTCTTTACCATTACATTGCTACTCCTGTGCCTGGATTTCACATGACTTTGAAACAAGGCCAGGTCCCAAAATGTCACATCTACCACAAACTCAGAAATACTTTGCATAGACTACATTCAGAGCAAGGAGAGGAAAATACATGTGCAGATATATGAGCTGGCTATGCACAAGACTGCTCATGTCTAGCTTTTCTGTAAACACATCTAAGCAGTTCCAGCCCTGTATTGATAAATCCCTGATTGAATCGTGATCACATATCTCACCTGTTCCTAAGAAGTCCCCACCCTGATAGCTCAAGATTGAATCCAGTTTTCCTGAATCATTGAGGTTTTGATTCTGCTATGCAAACCATCAGGTTACTGTGGCAGAAGGGAGAGAGAAAGACCACAGGAAAGTGAAAAACCACCGACTGCTGAACTCCTGTAACTACCAAAGATGCTTCTTCCTGCAGAACTGGATGTAACAGGAGTGTATAGATCCTCTCAGGCAATGCAGTGGAATAATTTATGCATCACAAGATAGACTTGGCACTTCTCAGAAGTGACAAAAAACATCTAGGCAAACTGAGAAACTTTGGACTTCTGAAGTAATAATAATAATAAAAGTATCTTGTGCTAGGGAAACAAAAAGGAAGGTCTGGGAGGGTTCCTATAGTAAACTAAAGTCCTCTGTAAATCTTTTGCAACTTCTAATTTTAAATCCACTTCTTGGAATTTTCTTTCCCATTCGTAGTTGGTGGAAGTAAGAAAAACACAAAGACTCTTGCTTTATCAGAGTATGTATATATATACACATATGAGTATGTATATATATAATGTTGAGTATCAACATTACTTAGAAGGTCTCAAAGCAGGAGAGAGGACCTCATTTAGAATGGACCTTAGAAACCTGCAGGGAAATCACTAACAGATATTTGCAAAAAGCAATATTTAGAAAGAGATATGTTTTATAATGAGACTGTTGTAGATGTTCCTCCATCAATTTAGATGCCATTTATCAAGCATTATTCCTGAACTGGAAAATCTACGCAAACACTCATTAATATGCTTATTTCCCCCTTATATTTTGTTACCTTCACTGTCAATTTTACTGTTTAAGGCCTCTTCATAAAGAGATATCAGTAAATACATAACTATTACAAGAGGAAGGAGAAAAATAAGTAGTTTCTTGTTCATGTTCTGAAGACTTGGTAAGGCAGTCACGTAACAGGGTGATAAGAATGGCTAGACACAGACAGCTCAATTTTCGTTGTGCTTTAATACTTCCATTTTTATCTGTAATTATAAGTTCAAATTCATGCAAATGCTGAACAGAATGGTTAAAAAAGCTCCCTCCCCCAACACTAACCAAAAAGCTAAAAGTATTTTACAATTAAAATAAAATAAAATAAAATAAAATAAAAAGTTTTGGTTTAAGTGTGTGGCAGCAGTCCATAACTGCCTAAGAGCTAATTTTGGAAGGACCCCCACATTACATAAAATGAACATCAATGCACTAATAGAAAGTGGGACCGAAGAGTATAACACAATTCACACACCAGTTGCTGGATTATAAACCAAACTAAGTACATAGAATATCAACTGCGTACACAGGATAATTGAAATAATCACAGCATTAAGTATAATTATCTCTAAATCCAACAAAAAAGCAATCTGCTAATGATAGCATAATAATTTTAGTCTGTACCCCAAACACTCATGAAAAATCATATCTGGCAAAATAAATGCTTGAAAGTATCTATGATTTAAGGCAAAAAAATTATATAAGTACCTTAGCAGAAATTACTCATCTTTTTAGCTGCATTCATGGTGGCACCACGTAGACTGCATTCATTAGAATATTTCCTAATATATTTAAATAAAATTAGTAATAATAAAAAAAGTCCTCTTAATTTCTATACGTAGTGTGAATTCTATAGCTAGTAGAGTTAAGTGCTTCATTTCCTTGAGCCATTTGAAAAGGAGGTGATCAATAAACACAGTACAATATAAAGGTGGTATAAGCTGAACTACAAAGGGTTCAGGTAACACAGGGTATGTGGCTCCAATTATTACTCAATATTTATGCAGTGCTAACACCCAAAGGCTGAAGCCAGTGCTGGAGAGCTATTGTCCTAGGTGCCATACTTTCCATATAGAAAAGCGTACCCAGCCCACAAATACATATATATATATATATATGCACATTATTTTTTTCCCCAATTTCCACAATGGCAATTGGCATTGTCCCTGGTAAGAGACAGAACCACTGAAATTGAAATTGACTTTGGGATTTTCTTAGACATATGTCTATTCAGGTATGGTTAATAGCAGTTGTATGGGAGGATTATTCAGATACCTTTTCTGATCGTCCCTGGCTTTGAACACTCAACAGCTGACTTCCCAGTAGTCACTACTTGTCTTCTTCCTGGTAATCCTCTACAATGATGATTGCTCTCCATTCCTGTTTTAATTATTTTCTCGAATTTCTTTCTCCCTCTCCTTCACCCCTGAACTGATCTGACACTAATTATCTTCCAAGACATTTCTCTAATGGATAAACTCCAAAGCATAATGCAATAAAATTGTATTTACTGTTAATATACTGCTCTAAGACTTCCCAATTAATCCAAACAACACAGAACGTAATAGTCATTGTAAAATAATGATGGATGAATTTATTTTGTCTGAGTGGAGGAATTGCTTTACAAGCATTGATCTTTGATATCTTGCAACATATAACATTCATATTAATTATGAAAATATATTCCTAGTGTGGTCTGCAAAGGGCCTATAGATCACCTCTATGCAAAAGAACTGTTTCTTTTCCTTGCTAAGCATATGCAATTCACAGAAATTATCTATTTATATAGTCAAACAACAAAGCCACAAAGCTCAAGCAGGTGACAGGTTGAGTTTAACTTTCTACTCTCCTAGAAAACTCTGAATAAAACAGACAGTAACAGAGAATTTTAATGCACCATCCAGCATCATTCTCAGGTGATCCAGTTATGGAAAAAGGAAACTTAGCTGGCACTGGAGGAACCATGGATGGTATGTTTACAGTACCCAAAGTCAAAACACGCTCCAAATCCAAGAAACAATAGTTGGGTCAATATTCTGTCCATTCAGTTCACAGAAAACAGCACCACAGTTCTAAAGGAGCAGGCGGAAATTATATTAAGTGCAGAGAAAAATGTCAAACTGCTTGACTTGGCATTTCATGGGGGAGATTTTCAGAAGCCTTCTCAGCCCCTGACTGGCACTGGACAACCAGCGCCTGACCTCCCACCACGGTTCCCATCGTAATGCCAGTGATTGTCTTCCATTCCCATTTAATTGTTTTCCCCAGTTCTTCTCTCTCTACAGGTGATACAGCAGGCCCTTTTTTCCCCACTAGATACTTCCATTGCTTTCCCCATATTGCTTTTGTTGTTTTAAGACATTTTCCACTTAAGATTTGTGAGCATCCTGATGCACCAGGCTTTCCTACGTACTGCTGTAGATCTGTTTAATTTCCTCTTTATTGTGTGACTTCGTTAAAAGCAAACAAAACCCAAGCCTGATTAAACCCAAAGGAACTAAGTGATTTCTATTTGCTTCTCTGTGCTTTAGACTGAGCTCCGTAAGAATACCGTTAGTCTCTTTCTCAGTTGATTTTCGGTGGCGTTTTCTTTAAAGGGTTAATAAACTAAAAGAGGTCTATTTCTAGACTATGCCAATTTCTACTTCACATTTTAAAGCATACATTTTTCTCAACATTCATGTATTTGAAAGCTGTTAAGTAAAAATTGCATATTATTTCTTTTGTAATGATAAGGTATGCACATAGCATGCAAAACCCATGAGATAACAGTCACTGTTTACCTCTTCCCTCTGAAAGAAATCACCTTATTCGGTTCAAAAGAACATATTTCATCTTGGATCCCTTGAACCAAGCAGCTGATGAAATGAATGTATTTAATGCTAATGGATTAAACTAACTAAGCAACCAGTGTGGTATTTAGCCTTCTTAATGTGTTTCTATATCAGATGTCACTAATGGAATTTAGGGGGTTTAATTCTTTCCTGCTTAGGAGCTTTTATTCATAATAGGTTTTCTGGGTATTAATGTTGTAAATTTAAATTATAGTAATTAGGGAAGTTTACTTTAATATCCCGTGAGTTCCATTGCTATTTTTAATAATGTAACTATTTTTTGAGGGTTTCCCCCTGTGCAAAGTAATACAAGAACAAAACCTGATCTTGTGCAATGACTACCCAGAACCTCTTTCTTTGTGTAATGAAGGCATAACATAGGGTGGGTAAATAAGTTATCTCACACCTATTACATATCAGGATGATACTTTTCTGACATTTAAAGGTTATGTATGACAGTGAGGACCCCACTGCCATCTTTTATTTGGCAGGTACACATAACGTGGGCAACTTGTTAGAACTGAAAACATTGAAGAGTTGAGGAATCTGCCAATGTAAGATAACACTACAGTAAAGGAGCTCGCGTGTTGGACCCCTAGGGAAATTATTTGAGAATGTCAGGCATTTGTTGAAATTGAGTGTTTATCAAAGGCAAATACATGTGCTCTTTGGAAATATCTATCTGGATCACAGATTTATCTGCACATTGTTCTCAGAGGCAGCATGCTGTTGCAAGGTGGCATGGTGAGTTGCAAAAAACAGGGAGTTGACCAAGGGAAAAGAACATCCGGTCCATCACTGCGCTATCAGAACACCTAGGCTTTTCTTGTTTTAACCAGAACACTCAAGCAACATTCAGCTGCACATAAGATTAAAAACAAAAGTGAAAGCTTTTTCTATCTTCTGACCTGCTCTGATTTCTTAATTTAATGTGAATCTTTGCACACATTCTTCCGTGATTTTCAAAGTCCCTTTCTTTGCAACAATACTTTTGCTTGAAAAAGACTATAGTTACCTTTATTTCTCTTACAGAAATTTTTCTTGAAAGATAATATATCTCATACTGCAAGCAAATACAAAAAGTTGATAAACTCCATTAAAACGGAACAGCAAAAATGCACACTTAAAGCAGAAATGTATCCTTGAGTAATTTCACATCTAAGAAAAAAAAAAGAGAATTCCACTCAAAAGCAATAGACACATGAACATTATTATTCTCACATGAGCAACAGTTATATGCTGGCATTTTAACCTTCTACTGCACTAAAGAACAACTTAAGTATTTCAGAGCTTTATAGAAGAGCCAGGGATAAAGAAGAGAACTACCTTGACTTTGTATAGCTGTAGGGGTTCATACTTTACATCACACTCCCACCATCTTCTCATAGAACCCCATCTAAAACAGGTGTTTATCCACCGCCATTTATCAGCCAGCAAACTGAGGTAACTCACAATCAGTGCCAATCAGCCAATTATCTTCACACACCAACCCATGAGCTAATTCCACAGCAAGCCAAACAAATGCCACAGCTCTCGTTTCAACAATAACAAGCTTCAGATTCATGGCAGTACATGCTCACAGCTCTTGCTTTCCTGTTTCATAAAATATAACATAAAGAAAAAACAGTTGATTTATTCTAGTGAGCATCTATCACTAGTAATACCATGTCCTCTGAGTGTTGTGCATTTATTTTGTGTGCAAAATTATCTCATGAGGGCTTGAATTAAAGGCTCAGAAATGAGGTTGTTAAGATTAATCTTTTGCCTACATCCTTTCTCTCTCCAGTAGCATTAGGAGCACAGGGATCTCCAGACAAACTTTCCACTCTCCATAAGCTGTTGATGTACTGAGTTCACCTGAGCATAGCAGCAGGTACTCATTAGAAGTTTCCTCCACTGTCAGCTTTGGGACATGAACTCTCTTTTCATGGTGGAAAAACAAAACAGTTTACCAAAAGATTTCCTAAATAGGCTCTGGCTCACATAGCAATTACCCAGAAATCATTTCCTAAGTGAGACTGGATGTTAATTTTTGTGATTACATAGAAGGAAGTAACAATAAATAGTCTGTTTTTATGGACATCGAGTTAATTTGTCCCAAAGCAGTCTAACAAAGTAATACATGTGGGAAAAAACCAAGGGAGGACAACTGGAATTTGTATCTTTGAAGGACAAGGCTTTGAGCTAATCTAGCCAGCCAACATGGGCTGAAATGAAAACCGTACCTTTCACTGCTCCCAGATGCAGATTTGTTCCTCCACTATGACACCTACAAACAATAATATTTCTTATGCCACTGCAGTATTACTTTTTGTGCATTCTCAGTAAGCAAGATGAGGCAGATTCATTCCAGTTGCAATGGCTAGCTCAGGGACCGATTTTCCCCTATTGGCCACAGGACTCACTGCCATGTGCTGCAGAGCTCCGCTGGAGAAAGAGCTCAAACTGTTCAGTGCTTTGACCAAGAAATGCTAGAGGACGATCTGAACTGGAGAGAGATTTTTTTTTTGGTGTCACTGCTTGTAAAGGATGCAAGTTGCGCTCAGTTTTGGAAGGCAGCCAAAACACAGTGGGAGGTAAGGAATGAGAATAACAGGCTGAGCAAAATCACTTATTAGCCAATAAAATTTGGTAAACACATGCATAGCTATGGAAAACTCTTGTATTAGAAATGAGGGGTAATAAATGAAAGCGCCACCACAGGCACGTTGTATAGCAACACGACACAAAATCTTGCATTACTCGCAGACACAAAACTCAAGATCTTTTTATTTAAAACTGCCTCAAATAATTTGACAATATCCTTGATGAGGTTTAGTCCACGAACTTAGTTGTATTTAAACAAGGTGTTTATATTGATGATCCTTATTTTCTGTAAAAATGTAAAGCTTAATCAAATATAATACAGGGGGACTGTATTATCAACTGAAACGGGGCATAAAATAAATTTTAGGTTTCTGTAGTCTTTCTTCTCAGAAAGAGTTTCACCTAGGAGAAGATTAGTGTGTTCTGGTTTTGGAAAGAGATGAGGAGCTTATAGCCTAGCAAATCTCTCTTCCCGTAATTCTCTCTCCTTAATTAATCACTAGCTTGATCTTCCTTGTCCTGGTCTGCACAGCAATGCATTTCACATGCAGGTACCACAAGTTTCTTCCCGAAGCAAGTTCATATGCCTCCAAAACACACTGCCGGGGGAAGCGGATGAGAAGGGAGAACTCATGCTGCCAGGGCGAGTTTGGTAACTTCAAACACCATATGCAAATGCTTACTGCTGTACACACACTGTCAAAATTGCCACTTAGGGAATGTGCTGATGTATATAATCACAAGAATATCACACAGAGAAGTACAGCACACCATATGGCAAAAATCAGAAGGTGCATGGGCTGTTCCCACATAAGGAAGCAGCCTTTGGGCACAGGTAACAAAATAAACATAGAGCAAAACCAATTGGAAGCAGAAAGGAAAACAAGCCCTGAGTAAGTTAGAAGATGCTCTTCAAGTATGTGTGACATGAAATCAAAGGAGCAAAGTGAGTTATCAGTCACTACAGAATGGCAACTTTTAGCCAAGAGGCATGGGGTGGGGGGAGACAAAGAACAACTCACTATAAAATAGAGATTTTATTGAATTGCTAAATTGAAGTCCTTTTTTTTTTTTTTTTTTTTTTTTTTCCTGACAGCTCTAGGGATCTAACTGAAACAAAAAGAAACATAAAAAGAACCACCCCAGGAAACATACTAATGTTTATTTAGTGCAGTTCTAGTAGCTTCTAATATAAATGAGTTTCTTTGTCATCTCTTGGAAGCAATCTCTTCCCGGTTTTCATCAAGCTAACAGAGTAGGACGACATGCTGAGGAAGAACTGCATTGCTATAACATCGCAGTACTAAAAGTCACGGTAAACTACATACGCTGTTAAATTACAAGCATCCCCATATAAGTAGACTCTCAGCTCTCATATCTTTTTTTTTTTTTTTTTTTTTTTTAATATTTGTGCCTTTGGAAAACAATCAACTTTATTGGATGCATTAGTGTGCAACACATATTAGATGCATTACCAAGGAAGAAGAAACTGTTTCCCAAGTTTGATTTATCACTAATGTGTCAATTCATTTCTCAAATGCAGTTGATATGATACACCTAAGAATATCAGGCAATCAATAAAAAAGTTATTGATCCTACATGTGCATTTTTTTTGCATAATATTATTGTCGTGGAACACCTATGCGCATTACCACTGTATTTAATTGTTTGAATTCAACATTTAATAATACTGTTACAAAGGGGGTTTTTAGCTTCTTAATCAGGAATTTTGTGTGTGTCTGGGAAAAAAAAAAAAAAAAGAGCTCCACTGTTCCCGTAATAAAGCATTAAGTAAAGAATAGCCACCTTAGCTAAATTCTTTGTTTATGCCCCTTCTGTAGTGAGGACAGGCAGGCATCTCCAGGTGAGTGGGAGATGAAGGGTTTAAACTGGCATGTCAAGCATCTTGCATCTCTCAATTGCCTGTAGGAGTATCCTGGATTAGCTACCATAGACTACTTCTGCACAGCTAATAATGCTTCTATCATCTCTACTTATGTGTCTGCAGATTACAGTGCTTGCGACAAATACAGGATTTCCATGATCAAGGGAAGTTCTTATGACACTTCTGTAATTTTAAGAGCATCATCTTTGAAAGCAACACAGCCTTATTCTTATTAAGTAAAACATTTACTTCTTAAGCCTTGCTATCTCTTCTTTGAGCAAATAATTTATATATTAAAACATACTTCTTTTATAGGAATAGCTAGAAGATTCTATGCAAATAAAATGTGAATCTGACATGTATTTGGGGGCCTATATATAGCTCTATATTAATGCTTCAGTAGTCTATCGTGTTGGTTATACAATAGTATGTTGATAATAATGCAAAATGCCTCAGTATTCAAGAAAAATAAATAGCACCTAATAGTTTGATCTCAATAAAAAGTGAAAAATGGTGACAACTCCATCATCGTTGCCTCCGCATGTGTGTATGGAGGTATAATCTTGTCTTCCTAACTACTTCCCGTCTTACCGCTCTCAAATATATGCAGATTTTTCATTAATACAAACAAAAAGCAAGTGCAATTCCAAACAATTATTTATTATATATGCTCCTGAAGTGGATACACATATGTAAATACATGAAAATGTGCTATATACAACCACTACTAGAAATATACACTATTTTATTTAAAGCTATTGAATAAGCTAGAGCAGCAATTGGTGCTATTTGCACTTCATTAAAGATACCAGATAGACCTTCTGCATGACTGCAGTCAGTCTACATATTCTGTAGAATCCTGAGCCCACTGTGGTCAGTGGCAGAGTTATAGATGATATAATCTTCAAACAATAAAAGTCAGGGACCAGAATCCAACTGCAGTTGATGTTTTTCTTTTAATACCAAAGGAGTCTATTAAAACAAACCAACAAACTTGCTAGTATAGTAGAAAGAGAATAACTGTTCATAATATTTTGAACTAGAGACTGAAGTAGTGAGCTGTGTTAGAATATGTCTGCTTTCAAAAACAAAGACAGATAACATTAATGCATTTATATTTTGATAGAATCTGGAATTCTTCAACCTAATCTAGTAATCTGTCAGTATGATAAGGTAGGGAAGATTTTCAATAAATGTAGAAAGCATTGAAAATAGAGAGACAAATTGTTTAATTATAAAGGGACAGTTTTTACAAAAAAAAAAAAAAAATATATATATATATATATATATATATATATATATATCTGTTCACCCTTGCCCCCTCATTCCAAGTAACAATCACATCCTTTTGGAGGAAGGGTTTTGGCATATACTCATTTTCACATGAAACAGCCTCAGATAAGTCATCATGAATGGTGGCAGTCCTACTCACTGTTGGATACACGCATTTGTAGGTGCTGCCACACCGGAGGAACAGAGAGCATATATAGCTTTGAGGAAGAACAGGAGCTGGGCAACACACGTAGAAGGAGCAGAGGATGAGTAAAAGGTGGCAGGGCAGCAAGACATAAAAAAATGTAACATTGGCTTCAAAAAAAAGAACCTCTGTGAGAGAAACTGTAAACAATATGTCTAGTCCTTTAAAAAGGACAAAAGCATACCACATGAAAGCCTGTTACAGTTATAGTCTTACTAGCCCCATGTGAAAATTTAGAATTGTAGGGGTTGGAAGGAACCTCAAGAGGGCATCGTGTCCGACTCCCCAGCTAAAGCAGGTTCCCTAGAGCAGGTTGCCCAGGTAGGCGTCCGGACAGGCCTGTTGTTGGAACAATTACTCACACTGAAATTTAGATAATATAACTTGCAAAGTAATACACCAGCCTACCATTTAACACTTATTTTCTTCAGAAATACTTTTTTTTTCCCCCTGATTCTAGTGGGATTAAGAAAGTTTACCTGAAAGACTTGAGGCCTCTTCAAGACAAAATTTTTAAATTCAAGACAAATTTTTTAAAGATCTAGAGCTATACTGTTTTGAGTTAAATTTTCCCTACTCCCTAAATGAAAATACTGGTCTAAAGCAGTGTTCAAAACACTAGTCAGTGTCTGTCCATCAATTTTTCTCTATCAGTCTTCCTGATAAAAACAAGCTTATTTCTACTAGACCATGCATAATACCATCTTCAGAAATAAATTGGAAAGTTAATAGGAATGTGCAGATGTTAAACTGCATGCAGCAATGAGAAAAAAAAAAAAAAGCTGATAAAATGGTCAGTGTGTAGCAGTCTTTCTCCTGGCTCAAATAAAACATAACTTATTTATAATCTCAGTAATTTTACTTTACCGTGTTCTTAGAAAAATTGAATTCTTCTTGGCAATGTGTGATTCAGTCATGATCATACCATTTCAAAAGCCCAGGTGCTGTTTGAAGCCTCCCAAATTAAAAAAAAAAATAATAAAAAAAAAGATCTCATACTGTTCCATTTTCATCAGTCAAAATGATGAGAAGAAAGGAAAATGGTTGGAGTCCTAAATACGGCTCATTGCACTTTTCTTTTCAATGTGCTCTGAATTTACCTCTTACACTGCTTGCTACCCTGCCTATGGGAAATTCAGACTATATGCATTCATCATGCTTGGAGCATGAAATCAAGAGAGAATAAATTCCATGTCATGAATAAAGCAGCAAGCTGATAAAATATAAGATACTAACACAGGTATTTATGTTATTTCATAAAAGAGTTGAGGTTGTGTTATTTTGATCCAAGGATTTCAGGCCAAAGATATTTCAGAGGAACATTTAATAATCTTGTATAGTGTAGTCAGATTCATTTGTACTGGAACGTCTAACATTGGCTGCATGAAAAGTTAATGGAAAAACAGTAGTAATTAATGAAGAGGAAAGAGATCAGCAGCAGCAAATCAGGTACTTATAGGCACAGTAGACCCAAGTATACTAGACCTGATTTCTGTTTCTCCCGTAAAATCAAAACTCAAGATACCACCAGCCAGCCTACTTGAAGCGGTTTTACCCCAGATTCCACACCAAGGGGATGCAGTCACTGTGCTGCTGTTTAGCTCCTTGAATCAATCTGCTTTAGAAAAGGCTACTCCTGGGGCTGCCAGAGACTCAAAAAACAGTCAGAATGAAACCCAATAAAATTCAGATACTCAAGTCCTCTAACTTCCAGTTTCTCAGTCTTTATTTTCTTCAGTGTTCATTCCAAATATTTGAAATGTTGGCTCTGTTCATCATTTTAGAAATTGAAGTTGCCCACTTCAGTACTTTACTGAAAAGAATTATGATAACGACAATAAAAGTTTTCCTCTCATGGTATAATAGGTCCACGCTTTTATGGGCTGTTCTGGCTGAATTACTCATTCATCATCCACTAATTCTTCTTCATTGTTTTGTTACTTGGTTTTCTGTGTGTTTATTTTCCTTCAGCTATTTCCAAGTTGAGTAGGCAATGCTTTGTTATATCATTTACAGTCGTGGATGTTATGGTAGTCCAATGCAAGCTCATTGCAAAACTCAAATCCCACGATTCCTTGAAATCCCAGCAGCCATCTGTACGTTCCCCATCTCATTGTGGAAGTCTCCTTGGTAGGAAAAGGAAGAATAGCTAAATTTACAACTCCACCTTCTTGTTATGCGAACAAGACACATTGCAAAAACATTACCCTCTCTTATGGAAATTCGTCAGATTTGGGGCGATTTTTCTGGACAGAACAGTCAATCATAATACAATTCTTATTCTCAGTGGCACACACATTGAGATACCATTGCACGCATCACTTTTAGGTCAACTTTGAGATCAATATGGGTTTCCTAATTTTAAACAAAAAAATATTAAAAATAGATATTAAAAAAAAAATCATGACAACTCCCACATAAGCCATCTATTCACCCTCATCTACTTCACGTGCTTAAGGCGCTTAATTATAGTGACCCAGTATTTATTTCTAAATATAAGATTTTAAACAGCTTATTTTCCTTCACTATTTTTCAGTCTTGTAGTTTTTCTGGCTTCTGCCTTAAAGAACCAGCAATACTACAAGGGTACTTGTAGTATTTTCATAGTGTTCAGAGTGTTTTCATAGCTTTTCTTTAAGCAATAAGTTAGAAATTACTTTTTAAATGCCTATAATAAATACATTTATAACCTTATTTCCCTGAGTCCAAACTGCAGATAATCTCCATAAACACCTCAAGTATACTTTGAGTCACCAGATTACTAAATTAAATATTGATTTTTTTCTTAAATTCACAAATGGATTCCTTTTTTTATTATTATTATTATTTTTTAATTAAGAACAAACCCATGTTCTTCTAACTTAAATGCACACGACTTATCACAGCTTTTTAATATCATTTTTTTCCTGGAGCTTGGCATTTGTCAGGATCCATGGTTATGTTCAAGGACAGATACTGTTTAAGAATTTTCAGTTTAAAATATCTGTAAAGAATGTCACCTGATACCATTCTAATTCTTTTTTTTTTCTCATTAGAAGTCCAGATTAGTTGATGAATTGTTTTATTATTTTTATTTGTTTTGATATTTCTGTTAAAGACCAGATCCTTAGTTGTTACAGAGCAGTTCAATATTACCTGGAGTGAAAAGAACTGTCAGTTTATACCAAGTCGAAAGCTCTAGCCCCTATGTTTTAATGTTACTTTTTAATGGAAAAAAAATCTAGCATTTATATTATAATGAATGCAGCTTCTATACATAAAATGAGTATAATACCCACACTGACAAAATTTGGTTATTTTCAGGAAAGATTCAAAACAAGACTGCACTATGTAAACGAAGCCACAAACTAGAACGGTTCTCCCCCTTTTTTTAAGTGGGACTCCTCTTCCTATCTTTACTACCAAGGTCAGATGCTTTACTGTTTAGAAAAATCTTTTGTGACATTTCTCTTTGTAGACAAAATCAGAATATTATAGGCTTATCACACAACCCAAAGTTTTCTGTTTTAAGCAAGAGAAACATGTCTGGCTCATTCATTTCCATATGTCACATAAAACCCTCTCCTACCGGGTAAATTAGGAGTTCCTAAAATTGCTGTATTATTGATGGCAGAATAATAATTTAGAATCATTTACATAACTCATATAACATGGCTCCGTCTTATAAATTGTGTGTTGCTGAAATGCATAGCTCTGAAGCCACAGCCGGGAAGTCCGTCAGTTAAGACCATGAATCTTGGCTCCCTTGACACCAAGGATGCTGTTACTTATCTCAAATTGCGTTTTAATTGGTAGGCAGTGTTCAAGTATGCATAACGCTTGAATTTCAGTACAGAAGTCATATTCATATATTTGGTCCCACTGGAAGATTCCATTAAGGGCTGTGTAATATGTCTATTCCTATTTTGAAACTCAAAATACTTTAATAGGTGCTTGTGCTGCATTCTGGCACCTCTGCTGCTGAAAGATGTGTGATCCCCTCAAACCCTAGATATGCATTAGGTAAAATGGAGTTCTGGTAGTATTTAAGTAGCTATAAGCCCCTCCAAAACTAGGTTTCTACAGTACTAACTGTTAAACAGACCAAAAAAAAAAAAAAAAAGCCAAACAAACAAACAACAACAAACACAACACTTTTACAAAGAATGTCACTGCTATGTTTCAATGAAGAAAAATGTTTTCTTTGTGTAGTGAATAGGAAAGCCTAGACCAACTTTTTTGGAGAGTAAGAGCAATTTGAACATAAACTTCCAAACAATGGTCCTTCATACTAATCTGTTATCTGAGTTAATTATGTGTTAACATGTCTATGATAACCAATAAAAATCTATTCACTGCTTAACAAAAATCTCTGCACTAATAGATATTTTAGTATGATTGTTCTATGATTTTAATATGTGTATTATTTATAGATAGAATATATAGATATATGTTTCTGCCACACAGAAAACAGATATTAATTTCATTTCATTAGGATAAGCCATGATGAAGGAAATTGCATTCACAGGTCAATTGCTCCAAGAGGAAAATTAAGTAAACAAAACTGACCACAAAAATATCTTCCAAGTAGCAGAGATTTCTCTTCCTACAGACCAATTACTTTATTTCTTGTTTAGAGCGTTGTGTTGTTTTGCTAACAGCAACAAATTGCAAGAAACAAAATACCTTTAAGATCAAGAAGAGCTATCAGCCCCACTGATTTCATGACCTACAGAAGCTGTTTGTGACCGCATAGCACACCCAGCAAGGATGAGAAAATTAAACATCCTGCATCAGCTGCTCTCATATCTATGGCACGCAAAGGAGTCATCCCTCTGCTATAACACACATGTCCCTAGCAGAAGGACATCAATACCACTAGCAAAGAACATAGCTGGTAAGGCATGTTAGATAGATACTGCCATCCTGGTCAAGTAGTTGAGACAAGTAGATGACAGCAGGACCTGTGAGGAAAGGGTATAAACTCCCTGAATTAGGATATAGAGAGCTATCCATGGGGACTTCATTTCCGGGCCATACTAAAGAAGCCAAGGACTAGAAGCAATTGCCTTAGCCTGGAATGCATCACATGCCCTGTCTCCTGGGAGCCAGGGATCTCTTCTTTCTAGCATATCTTCTAAAAGACTCAGGCCTTACCAGTAAAATGGGAGTAAGAACACCTGACAGGCTGCACACACCAAAGCTAAATATTCTGCAAGAAGGTCTAGGCAAAGAGTGCCTCTCAGTCATCTGCAGGGCTGCTCGTGCTCTGCGTCCCAGCAGACAGATTTGTGGCTTCCCACTGGAGACCCATGAAAAAAATAAAATCATTTCAATAGTTACTCGTGCCTTTCTAATTTGGTATGTGCTTCGGTTCTTCTCAAGGAGATCTGTAGTCTATAGAATATTTACTTGTCAATTTAAGGAAGGATTTATTGAAATAAATATCAATTTCTTGAGTGTCAATACAGCTTGCCTACTTAACACAGCCAATACAGAACACTGGAACACGTTGACTTAATTTGCACTTCACAAAATACAAATATATATGATTATGTTTGATTGCATTATGTTGCTAATCAGCATATTCAAGATGGCTGCATGCATATTATAATAAACTCCAATTTATTATGTATGTGCATGAACTGTATTAAGTCAATACATTGCCTAATTGTGTAGGCAGAAACTAATCTTCCCTGATATTACACATGTTGCAACAGTTCTCCATGAAAGAAATAGCTTTTATTTCAAATCTTTCTGTAATATGATAGATTAACAAAGCACTACAATACCATGAAAGACATCAATGCATTGGGATTAATTTGCTAAACTAATATTTTCCTTTTATTAGAACAACACTGTATTAACATTTAAATACCTTGTTTCATCTGAGTATCAGAACGCTGTTCTAGTTACTCATTTTTTCTGCATCTGTCATATCTGTACTCCTAGCAAATATCAATTCATTGTTAACAAAACCCCAACTACAGCAATTAGTGTTCTAAAGATAAGGATATTGGATTCCTTAGGAGAAGCTGAGGCATATTATGTTAATTTGTTTGTCTGTCTCTACATAGGGACACTTGCCTTTAATTAAGTAGATAAAACAAGTTCTAATGAACTCTTCCTAAAATGCGTAGTTGTGATTTAGTTTTAATACGAGAAAAATTAATGCTCAGTATATCCTCAACAATGTTATTTAGTTCAGATGCTGCAGTAACTTTACCTTTCAAGTAACAATCTTTATGCAGTCTGCTTATTTACCCTGAAATGTTAGTTCATGAAAGGAATTTAATCCCTTTTCAGAAAGTGAATGTAAGCTCCATGTGTCAGCTAACTCTAAAGCCTGAGAGGATGGACATACATAAATTTTGCATCAGCTTTCGTAAGTAGGGGAAAAACAGACCATACTTTATGCAAGGAAAAGAAAGTATAGCGAGGGTACTATCATTTCTGTCCGAAAAATAACTACTGTCAACTCTCAGCATGACTAGTCAGTTTGAGTGCAGCACTAAACAAATTCCAGTTCCAGAATGGTTTAATTAGTGCTAGTATTACAAGTCTGTGATTTGTGCTGTACAGTATGGACATGCCCTGTATTGCCAAACTAATACCAAAATGAAACAAACAAAAAAACCACGACCACCACAAAGCCATGCCACAAAATGCTGAGAGACGGGAAAAATCTGATGAGAGCCATAAGAGGATATGATATCTGCAGATAAAATCTAAGGCATGGTATAGGGTGGGGTATGTTACTTGAAACAAAAAGATGCAACTTCTATTACTGCGATGTCATAGATACCAGACTTCTGACACCTGAGCACAGTTCTGGAGACCAAGGGAAGCTCTAGGCAGAGGGGGAACCGACCATCTGTAAAGCACAGCATTCCACCCACATGCAGAAATGCCAAGAAAAAGGTGTCTGGTAAGCATTAGAAGAACAGAAGTGTAGAAGCTCAAACGAAAAATCCCAGGAAGAAAGAGTAGCAATACACAACTTGATTTAGGTGACGGAGAGAGAGACAGTCTAGAGAAAAACACACGGTAATGACTCAAGTAAGTCTAATGATTCGAAGTACATGAACTTCAGTAAAAAGCCACCAGCCCTCTTACTGCCACATTTACCATTACATGGTCATTGAGGGCAGCAACCAACTTCATTCCAGGTGGATTCCAGCAGCACAGATAAGGTGCAACAGAGAAGAGGTAGTCATTAAATCCAGCAAAATAATTTGGAAGAGACACTGTCAATGCAAAAATATTCTTAAAAATAAACAAAAAACCACAGGACATCAATGCTTGTTGTTTACTGTGACACATAAGAGTGCCATCAATTTTTATGCCATTGGAAAGCACAACCTAGATACCAAGTGTCACACGCCAGCTTAGTTTCCATTTGACAGGAGTGAACACAGACCATTAGTTTTATGTAACGTTCTCACTGACTTCAAAAGCAACTTTAAATCTACAGAGATCCACGTATATAGGCTAAGAAACCATTAAAATGCAGATATTCATTACTTCTAGACTCACCAGTGGGGAAACCAGCAATGAGACTTTCATGCTGTTTATTGCATTAAAAATAGATAGGTAGGTTCATTAAATAAAACTCTTCTAATATTAAAGGAATCAGCACAAATCCAGAGCAAAAGTAACCAGAACACAGAATAAAAGAAACCACAGCCCGTTACCAGTTACTGCAGGCATTTTAGCAGATTTTAGTACCGGTTGGCAACATAACAGGCAAAGCACGTCACACAGAATCTATTGTAAAGGACAGCAGGGCAGGAAAAACAAAACAAAGAAAAAAAATCAACAGGAACCAACACAAACACATATTATTATTTATTGACATGCTATCTTATTTTTGTATTTCAGAAGGGTCTGTCAGCCCTAGCCTGACTGTCTAAGGGACAGGCTGAAATTCAGGGCTCTGCCACGGTCCCTAGACAAACCTGCAAACAAAATAGTGTCACAGGAGGAGATGACTTCCTATCAAGATGGTGACATGGAAAAAGGCAATTTCCTTCAGAGGAACTGAGCAAAAATACAGCTTGTTTGTGCTCTAGCATCATGAGAGAAAGAAATTTCACCTCTGAGACAAACAAAGGTTTCTGTCTTTTGGCAGGTCTGATCACTTTGGAAGTGGAAGGCATATGAAAACCCAGCAATACCTCAGAGATGCCAGCTCTTTCCCACACCTCATAAATAACCTGGTATATTACTCAGTCTAGTAGTGGCTCACCTTTTCAGGATGATTTTACTAGCAGGACAGCTGATTAAGCAGTTTGGCAAGGTGCTCTGAATCCCTCAGGGCTGCAACACGTCTTCTGCCTTGCTGAATTCAGTGCTCCTACATAGCTTGCCATAAAGCTTTCTATTTACATTTTTAAATGTGCAGACCAGCAGATATTGATCTTTTCTAACATTAGATACTGCAACAGATCAGTAAAAGGCAGACCTGGCATATGGTTCATTCTCTTCCAATATGCCACAGGGGACTAATAGCAGCCACCTTATGGGACATTACGACCACATTCAATAAGGGCAAATTTTTGCCAAATTGGAAGTTACATATATATTTGTATTTCTTTATTACATTTGTCTTTATTCAACTTACTTTAATGTGGAAAAATAAAACAGATATAAGGACCTATAAATACAACTTGTCTGATGTATGAGTCAAAATACATCATCTCTAAATAAAGATCTAGAAATAAAGAAGCTAGTTGCTGTGGAATGTATTGTTTTTCACTTTTCTCCAGAAAATTTGGATACAGCTTACAAAAAAAGACAGATATTAAAAATCTCATAAAAGAGTTCTAGTTCATGAGTAACCTCTGCCAGCTGGACTCAAATGAAAGCATTTTTACTGTATTCAAAATACAGGAAACTACAAACATTTTCTGAAGGAGAGGAAAGGGGAGGGGAGGGGAGGGGAGGGGAAACAGTAAACAACAGAACAAAATAGCTCTAACCAAAGGAGTATTTTTAGGTTTCAAAAGGTTAAATTTACTGCGTAAAAAGAATTTGGTTACATCTATTAAACAAACTATTCTTAGAACACCATAGCAGTAAGAAAACATCAAAGACCTTCAAATTTACTTAATTTAGGTGTTTGATGTTAACTAAAAATCAAAGTACAATAGCCTAGGCAAGCAAGTACATAATTTTTATCTTAAACTTACACATTATAATGGTGTTCTCAAGCTCCCCAGGAGAAAATGGGACAGTCATCAAAACCTTTGAAGTTTATCTTCACACTCTTTCTGCATTTACAGAGAAGAAAAAAAAAAAAAAAAGACTAATTTATATTTTTGTTTGTTTGAATTCAGTAGGGCATTTGAGTCAGCAAGGATGACTTTTCTCTTTTTTTTTTTTTACCGTGTATATTTTATAAATAGATAACTTATACTGTATGGTACTGCAGTAACATGAGCCTATTTTTACAACAGCTCAATTCTTTTCTTTTAAATGAATTAACTAACTTTTGCTTTGAAAACTCAATTCAAGGTTTTAAGCACCTGTAAATAACTCAATCTGTCAGAAGAATTAAATGGAGTCTAGGGTGCACCTAGAAGATACACCTATTACTCCATTAGTCCAAAGAACTTCACCTTTAACAATTTCTCACATGGACTGTTATTTAATAGAAGACACCTTGTAAACATGCTGTCCCATAACAGATTAACAAATGTCTGCCTTATTTGAAAGGGATCTGAGAATACATAGCTCTCTTCCCTGCTTTTACCAACTACAAGAAAAGCCAGGCACAAGGATAATACCTGGGTCCCCACACCTACATATGTTTGTGTGGTTAAAATTGAGAAAAGACTCCAGAAATATATACTTTACCCACTACCATGTACAGCAGGCCATAAAATGTTTCTGTTCCAGGAATTCCCCTAAATACACATGGAAAACCTCCCCTGGACTTGTATTTCCATGTTTGAAAAATGGTATAATTTTGAGAGCACTTCCATTAAGTGCTCTCCAGTGGAGTTTCATACTATCCTGCATTGACACCTGTAAATATTGATGCATTTTTAGTGTCACAGAAATGCACTGATTAGCAAGGTAGCACAATTTGTTGATGATAAAAAGTTACTCTGAGTAGAAAGGATGAGAGCTGACTGCAAAGAAATCTGGAAAGACTTTAGGACACTGAGCAGCTTTGTGTCAAAAGGCAAACTGAATTCAGTGTAGAATAATATATGGCACAGGTGGCAGAAAGCAATCCTACATTCAGAAATAAAATAATGGGCTTTGAGTTGACCTTTACCAGGAAGGCGATCCCAGAATTATGACAGATAACTCCATCACAGAGAGCAACAGCATTCTAAAAGCACGTCAGGTCATAGGAATTACAAGTCAAGAAAAAGGGAACAAAACAGAGAACTTCGGACCAATGGCTAATGTGGTCTGACTCTCCCATCTCAAAAGTGATCAAGGAGATCTTGAAAAGGTTCAGAGAAGATTGCAATGAACAATCATAGTTTAGGAACAACCTGTGTTCAAAGAACAGACATGGTTATGACTTCTCAGCCTGGAAAATAGGTGAGCGAGGGGAGAGAAATCTTTTTGTAGCCTTGTGTGTCATACAGAGGATAGCAGGAGATCACCTGTTGGTGATGGAGAGGGTATTGCCTAGTTTCCACCAGGTTGCAGGTTCAAAGTCAACAAAAGGAGATGGTTCTTTGATGGTTATGCACCTAATCTTTGACTCCCACCCATGGGGTGCTGTGAGTGACAGAAGCTCATCAGGATTCAAGGAAGGACTGGGTGAGTCTTTTTTGTCACCCTGACAATTCCTCTGATCGGAAAATCCATTCAAAATCCATCTCATCCCTCTTCTGGCTCAGGAAGTCTCAGAGCCAGAAATTGCTGCACGGTGTTTGAAAGAAGTATAACTACCCGATTTTTCTGTCCTTCCCTGACTAGCCACTTTTGCCCCCCATCAGAGGCAGAGTCCTGATTTAGAGAGTCTAGTCCTGCATGGCCTGTATGCACTGTAAAAACAACTTAGGCCTGGCAAGTGTCACAGACATTACAAGGCAAGGAGCAGAAACATGCCTGGGAGAGGGAAAAAAAACAGGCTTTATCTTTTTTTCAGCGTGCTTTTAGAAAAGCTCAAACTAGAACACGCAACCACACTTCAGATGTTTCAGTTGGGAGACTACTAGCCTTAAAATACCTTTGTTCCTATTGGAGCTAAACATCACACGGGATGATTCAGAGCACCTAAATAGCACGCACAGCCTCCAGGTTTTTCCAGGTTATCTCCTTACTCAGGCAAAAGCAGGCACTAGACTGAATTTCCACCGTTCATTTGCGCAGCTCACAAAGCATCATCCTCACACGGTGAAGCCACACTTCGAAACACTCAGGTGTTCTCGTGGCCCTAGGGGTCTCCCACAGACATTGGGCTTCAGCTACGTCATGCTTTTGTTGCACTCTGGTTTACAAAGCTCTCAGGAACATCAAGCAGAATTGTTTCGCATGTGTGAGAGGCACTGTCAGTATATTTAGAAGGGCGTTGTCAGATGAGATTAAAAAAAAGCTTTAACCCTATATCTTAGACCAGTTTATACTATAAGCAGGTGTAGCTGTTATGCACATGCTTGAGCTGCAAATGCCACCCACAAGCTAGGTATAATTCCAAACATATTTTTACAAGAAATATTTCACCTGTTACTTCTATTCTTACTCTTCTTAACCACTCTTTCAAAGCAGGTAACAATGAGGTGTACTGAACAGTCTGTAAGAGGCAGAGGAGATCAGCTGCTATATTTCTGCAATTCCTGTGGCATTTGAGAAGCTTTAGGAAATTTTATTACAAATTAGATACATAAGGATAGCTTCACTCATTACTGAAATGTCCAGGAATAAGCATTTCTACTGGGCCAAAGGGCAAAAGCCTTTTAGCAATGCACAGCACAACAGTTTAGGAGAAGAAATGAAGAATATCTTTTCTAACAGAAGCTAGTGAGGAATTTTTAAGTAGGCAGAATGTAATTATCTCATTGAAATTAAGCCACGACATTGCAGCTTTCACCTCTACTCTTGAACGAAGTGCCATGGGATCTGTTTAATGACTACAAGTGGTCAGGACCTTAGTTTTATATCTCATTCAGAGGTATGGTGGGAAGGGATGTCAGCTCAGCATTTAAAAATCCCATTTGTTTTACATGCAGCTTGGGAATATTTTTAAGCTTTCACTTTTTATTGATTCATTCTTAGTAGTCAGAGAGAAAGAGTTTCCATAAAAATGACTGCAGGTACAAAATAGGTAACTGATCTTTCTGCAGCATAACAATAACACTGACAAGAAGAATGCAAAGATTCTGTAGTATTTGTGTGCTAATACTACATTAAAAATAAAGAATAAAAAAAAATGGGAAATTTTGAGGAATATTCAATCAAAATATTACGCGATGTATGTCTATATTTTAATGTAAATATATCGAAGCTATAAATGGAAAGGATTTTCACTGTGGTCATTCAGCCACAGTAATGAGTTAAAAATAAAAGTTTTTAACTTAGCAACTCATATGCCAGACATGGGGCACATTTATACATATTTTACTACAAAGAAAACACATACCGAGTCTCTCATCTTTTGTTCTTTATCACAGAGTAAGCTTCACAGTGATCCTACCAGTTAGTGCCTTTGACTTCACATTTTAACTATACTCTGTTTGAAATCATCTCAACTTACTGTACTGTAACAGGTGTACTGTGCTGTGCCTCTTCTCTGAGGAGACAAATTCATCCTTGCAGGAAACCTTAAATATAGAGAAGTTGCTCAAATTCTCCCTTGCCCATTTCCTATGCTCCACAAGTACTCCAGTAGATAGATAGCATAGATTGGCAATGATCTGGGCTCCAGGTGGATTCTTCACTGCACGGATACAGTCAATGATATCTAATAGTAAATTTAAATTAAATCAGTTCTATGAAGACACATGTACCAGCACTACAATACAGAGTCCCAGAGGAATCAATTCACTGACATGGGGAAGTAAGGCCTGAAAACTTTACATGACCGGGTAAAAACTGTACCAAGTGTATTTCATACAAGTATACACAGGCAGACTCAGATGACAAGGAATTCTATACTTTTTTCCCTTCTCCCTTTCACTCAATATCTAAGCCTCTTATGGAAGCTAAAGCAGATGAGAATGTCTACATATGCAAAGGATAAAGCCAGTTGGGTCTGCTGAAACTGAAAGGAACTGACCTGGGAAGGGTTTAATCAGGAAAGACAATATATTGAACACCTTCTCTGTTCAGGCCCAGCACTCATCAAGGAACACAGTAGTGGATAAAAGCAATTTTGTCACAGGTTCAGAAGGAACTAACGCGATCCCTATACTAACTAGTCCAACGAAGGCAGCCCTGATCTCGGTATGGTTATCACCAGCTCAAAGACATCCTCAGGCACTGTGCAGATCACCCCTATGCCTGCATGCTGCACCTTCCCATGCACAACTTGTTCCTCGAGCAAATCACAGGTTCTGATTCCAAAGGGTAAGCAAAACCAGCTTTGTCCTCACTGACTAGATGGGAACCTGCCAGCATGTGGTGCTCAGCCAACGCTGTCCCCCCGTCTACACACAGCCCCGACGCACAGCCAGAACCCACTCGTAACCCAGCAGCTGCTGGCTGCTTGTGACACACAGGGATAATCTTCAGAGAAATGACTTGGCTGACATACTTTTCAATTAACCTTTATCTTTAAAAGCATGTTATGTTATATAATACAATTTGCGATGAGTCTGAACTGAATTTTAATTTATTTGTATTCTTTACATGCATCAGGGGTTCTTGAAAGTATTGAAAACTTGAAAAAAGTTTGAAATGAGTAGTTAATTTCTGAGTAGAAATTATACCCAAAACTAACAACTACGAAGGTGACACTTTTACACCTCCTGTACAATGAGAACTAAAGTGTTAAAGCACAGCTCTAGAAAAATCCATATATCCAACAATAGCACTTAGCAAGTTTAGCAGGCATCCTCAGAACTTCATTCTGCTGAGCCCTTCAAAAAAAAAAATTGTCCATGTCTGACATGCACATACACAATATGCACCCACAAATCAGGGCCTAACAGGCAAGGTAATAATTTTGTCTGCCCTGTTTCAAGCATCCTGTAACAATCCATAAGAAAGGATGTTCCTGTTTGCAGCATCTAAGATCAGTTGTTAAAAAGCAGACCAAAGCTGTTTCTCACCTCCATCAGTTTGAGGTAATTTTGTACAGTAAGGTGGTTAGTTAAGATATGAATTTGGATTTCTTCCTGGTTTTCAAAATATGAACAGCCTAAAAACGATCACAGCAGCCTTCTAGACTTTTGCTGAAGAGACAAGATCAGAAAGTGAAACACAGCAATGGTCTCCATTAATCTTCCACATTACTCCATGCTTTATCTTTTGATTCTGCTTCACTAATCCTGCTGTTCCCAGAGGTGATGACTCAGCCAAGGTTGCTTTCTTTTTAAAAAACTGTTCCCTCTCTGACTGAACAAGCATCAAACTCTTATTCCAATCTTTATACACTGTGAACAGGAAATTTCATCCCATTCTCAGCAGAAATAGCTACATGGACATCATAAGTACACTTACATCAGCACTGCAGCTTGAATCAGAAGAGCGTATGGAAACAGGTCTCTCAGTTTTACCCTCTACTTTTGCTGTGGTTTTCTCCACAGATCCATCTCAGAGCATGCAGTTTTGATCTCTTTTGGATGAAACTCAACTGGCAACTGCACTCCAGCATGTGTCAGCACACCCTAGCGCCCCATGGACATCCCTTAACAGGACTAGAACGAGGCAAAATGAAAACCTTTGGCAGTGCAGGGGAGAGGCCCTCAGCTCCAGCTGTTTTGCTTCAGACCAGCTCCCTTTGGTCCTGACTACTTGCTGGTATATGCACAGATGTCATGACTCTCTGTGACGGCGTGCTCTCCTGCCACCACCACTTCTTACCATCAGTCTGGCCATTCCCTTGCTCAGACGCTGGCCTTGCTCATGCAGATAGCAACCAGTGTCCTGGCTACACCCGAGGCCTTGCTCATGCAGATAGCAACCGCAGTGTGAGTTCTCCTCACGAGAGGTTCCTTACCACAACAGATCCCTGGTAGACGATTAATAGCTTACTAACCTTCCTAAACGCTGCTAAGACTGTAACGTAGACTGATTGTGCACATATAATCATCAAACTTTTAGCCATAAGCCATTGACCAAGTCTGGGACTAGGAGTGGATTCAGCCGCACCTAGGTTCCTCCCCTCTTTGGCTCAAGGGGTTTAGAAATCAAGGGGGTGCACTCTGAACCTCGTGACTCAAAACGAGGGTCGTCCTGACACATCTGACTTACCCTGTCCTCTGTGCAGTAAATAATCAAGCATACCTTGCCATCTCAAATCTTATTTATGATTAAGTTTGGTTAGTTCACTACATGATATCAATAAATATCATGCAGCTTCTCTCTTATGAGCAAAGTATATAAACTTCATCCATGACACTCTAACCTAAAGGGAGCGCAGGAGATGTCTGTGACTCTCCTTGTCCTTGTTCCTGTATGCATCCCTGCCCTGTGGGATCATGCTTTTACTGTAGCTTAATGCTCCATATGGTAGCTGAACAAACATTTCTATTCTGACTAACCAAGTACCCAGCCCTTGCACAGCATGAACAGTATTTAGCTCCTAAATACTTCAAGCAACTCCTCTAAGTAACTTCCAGACAGATAACACAAGAGCTGTCATTCAGATTTCATTTCCTCCTGTAACTCCAATAGAGGTCACTTTTAATAGTCTGATATTATAATGAAACTCACCTGCAATTATATTAAGTTCTCAAAATTATATTTATTTTAGTTTGTTGTCAGCTTATACTCTATTTCCTACCTCACAGCATGTTCACATGATGAAAAAAAAAATTTATACATAAAATACAATCACTTACCTGTAAATGAAATACCACTGGGACTAGAGTGGCAAACTTGTGCAGTGATTGTTCACTATGAAATTACATTCTTTATGAGAACTATAAAGTGTATTTGTGTGTATACAAGTGTCTGTATTTAAAAAAAATAATAATACCTTTTCAAAAAGAGTAAAATTCCCTCCAGAAAACCCTCTAGCATTATTTTCTGAGAGCTAGCTAACTTGGAAAAATACATATTTTTCAGTATTCTTCTTGGCCATATGCTTATGCTTTCCCTTTTCCAGCAAGCGATAGGTTAAAATTGTTTTCAGAAAGACTGTGAATCCAAAGATGTAGCAATTAAAAAGAAAATTTCTAAAACAAAACTTTTAGGGAAAAAAAATAAAATGAACCCCTCTTACGTAAGTAAATTGAATTACCTTCTCCATTATATTTCCAAAATGATTTTGACTATTTTTGACTAGTGCTTATCCCTTGTCATGTTACAGCTGCAGCAACGTATGTCAGACCTCTTCTATGTAATCTAAATAACTGTGGTCTTGTATCCACAGCAGGAGATTTGAAGTCAGGGCACTGCTGTCCAAGCTCTCATTTTGTCAATGGTAGTACGATGGGCAAAATGGTCTCTATTTTTAGTTTTCTGAATGCCTACAGTTTGCTCTGGATTTAAGAATCTGACTGTAGGTAATGCACGTTTGGAGTCAAAGGAGGTTACATTATGCTATCTTAAGAAAACAGAGATCCTGAGGTCTAGCCGATGTACTATAAACATCTTTGAAACTACTATATGAAAAGAGTTGTAAGAGAACAAGGGTTCTGTTTTTCTTTCACATTTAGGCAAAGACCACTGAAACCACACACATACAATGCAACATTTAAAATAAAGCTATTACTGTCTACATCAAGAGAAGAAAAGCCATCATTCCCAGACGTCAGTTGCAGGTTCACAAGAGAATCAGAGCTGCCTGGCTCATCCAGCATCTTCTTCAGCATGCTGCCTGCACTCACCCTTGTCCAGCTCTCCTCTCCCTCCCCCACTGTTCCCCACTTTCAGCAGCTGCCCAGCTGCTTTAGCTTTGCCTTAGCCAACTATTTAAGAAATTGGAAGCCTTTCAGAGAGGAAGATCAGATCACATGTCTGATGTATACCACATATATTTTTATGGTTTCAGACACTCCCAGCTTTTCAGAGCCCAACACTCCCTTAATAAAAGCATCTGGACAGTTTCATCCATCTAAAGATAATTATATTTCAGGACAGAGTGCACTGCCTCGCATTTGCCTCACAAAATACCACTTTATATTGTTGCCTGGCTACCCTCCACTACATTCAGGCACAGTGCTATTTTTGCCCTTTAAATGTACTAATTACTTAGTGCTGTAATTACAACACACTAGTTTAAAGGTTTTACCATTACTGCAGATAGATTAGCAGGCTGTTTTGTTTCAAATTTCCATCATTAATCAGACCAATGTTTCCGTGGAAGTTCAATATTTATATTCCTCATAAGAGTGTATGTACTTATGGACATCTGTATTCATAAACGACATATAAAATATGGGTAAGCCAGCACTCACCAGGTGCACAATACACCTTTCTTAGGTATTAGACACTTGGTGAACCTCTGATCTCCCTGTCGTGGGACCAAGCCAAGGTCAGGCAGGATTGCAGGAAGGCAATTCAGTGGGTGCTCATCTTGCTGGGACACCCCACCACCCAGCCTTGCTATGGCCCTGTCTACCATCAGTTTTACATGCAGGTTTGTTATGCTCAGAAACAGAGAAGCAGATCAAGAAAATAATTCTTAGAGTACTTTTCCTTAATAGGCTAAATCCTTTAATTACGTTCCACACAGCTTGTTGCATGAATTTACTACCATCTACTATGCTTGGCTTTTAGAGTAACACCTTTTCTACCTCTTAGATTAGACATGTCACTGAAGCAAGTATCTAGCTTTGACCTATTGGCTTCCCTGAGGTCTATGGCCTAAATCAGGATCACGAGGCTGATAATTGCCTGATACTGCAAAGGCCAAGAGTTTGGAAGAGTTTTGTTTAAAAAGCAAGCAAACAAAACAAAACAACAAAAACAAAAAAGCAAGCATCAACTTTCCATCTAAAGTAACCATCAACATTTCATTTACTTAATTACTTCTCTCTTGTTCCTGACGTGATGAAGTTTGAGTCTCTAATAAATGCTAGTGATGCAATAAAAGTACTCGACCTCTGGGTTGCAAACACTGAAAACTGTTTAAAGACTGCAGTCTGGTACATTCGACATTTGGAGAGATTATTTACTCATAACTAGGATAACTAAGCGTTGCATAAGATACAGGATACTTCAAATGCAGAACCAACAGCTTCTGCCCTAGCTCTTTGGTCCACAAAAGACATGGTAAATAAAGTCATAAGAAACTAAAAATTAGAGTTGTATATAATATTTAATCATGGGGAAAAGAGCATATAACCCAGGCACAGACAAGATAATGATAAGGCTTCAAAAATTAACAATCAAGTTCAACGCGTATGGAAGTAGAGACTTATTTAGACAAGATATTTCAACTGACTTCTTCACCCTTTCAGGGCATCTTTGTAATATAATCAAAGCACTTCCCAAATGCACTAAGTATCCCACTCCAGAAACATTGGTGAGGAACTGAAGTATGGTTCCACTATCCACCAGAAGAGTTTTCTGTTAAAAATAATAACTTATTAGTGTTAAAACATGCTTGGGGGACTTGAAATAGAACTGGCAGTCATTCAGGTCAAGCATCCAGCAATGACTGATTTTCTTCTGACCTCCTTGGTTGGAATTGAGAAATAAAAGAGAAATAAATAAAAAGGATAAGAAAAGTGAAACTTACCGCAGAACTTTCTAGTTCTCTCATGTTATCTTTAGCTATTTCTATTTTGCAAATAGCCTAATTTAAATACCATTTGTCTATTTGTTCATTCCCCTTTTATCTAAAGCTCCTTTGCATGGAAACTCAATTTTGCAGTAGGTTTCATATGCAGATGGGCTTGGCTAGATTCATATATTGACTGTAAAATCTGTAGAAACCAGAGGCATAGACTAACAGATGTCTTGTACCTCAAAACTGCACAACAGCATGATGTCATCTGGCTGTTGGACTGTATGTCCTTTGTAGAATATCTCACACTATTTTACATGAAAAACTACAGCATTTCACTCATATCTTCACATTGGTCTTGTTTTTTTCTTGCTGCCCCTCCATCCAAAAGTTCCCCCTTTTTGGCTTTGGTTGTGGCTCATTTGTCTTTGGTGATGGCTCGTTTGGCCTTGAAGCAGTAAATGAACCTTTGGGGAAGACAAGATATCAGTGTCAGCAGTCAGAAGTGCCAGGTCTATAAACAAATCGAATCCCTTCCTAAAGCTGACAAATGCCGCTTGTGTTCAGCGATCACTAAGTACATCAGATACCGCATCTGACCCAGGAAGGTCCCAGTGCTGAAACCAGATAGCTGCTGGAAGATTTCTGAAGCAACCTGCCTTTCTCTGTGTTCTTTGCTAATCCCTGAACACTTTGCCATGGTAGCAGTAGGTCTTACCACTCGTCTTACAAAGAGATATTAGGTCCAACTCTGCCATATGTTCTCAGTCTTCCATACAAAGCTGCCTAACAAACTTATTAAAAATGCAACTAAACAGTCATTATAAGACTTCACATTAAGCACTTAGCACTGTTCAAAGCCACTTATACAGCTCTCCACATATTTCGAGACAGTAAGGGAGTCAATAATCTTCCAATGGTTACTGCTAACGGCCACTGACAAAATAAGGTGTTTAAAGCACTCTCCTTTGAAAGTCCTGCCCCTTAAATGAAGCTACAGGAGGAATAATCTCCAGTTTAGAAGAAGTAGCTAATTTAAGTGAGGAATTAAAATACTGCTTATCGACAGTTTGAGAGATGGGTAAGTACCATGAGATTTAATGGTGGTATTATTGCTTTTATCCCTGGTGTTCAAAGCAATAATCCACAAGTTTTAAAATTCAAGTGCTTTACTGAAACTTTGAAAGCTCAAGTGGATTGTAAAGCACAATTGATAAAAGTAGATCTTTAATTAGACAATCACTTTACAAGCAATTTCTTTTACAGATATTAGGAAGGTTTGCTGAATTACCAAAAGTTGTTTATAAAGCACAGGCAGTTTGGGTGCTTTTCATAGGAAATCTAATAGGAAAAAAATACTATATGTTTTTTAAAAAATTACATACAAGTTCAACATGTATGATAAACATACAAAGACAAATAAATCTTAGGTATACGGTATAGATTAATATGCCCTAAAACTGATGTTGGGTAGTAGAAAATCCCCACTAACCTATAAAGTTTGTAATACATGAAACACAATGTACAATTTACAGTTTTAAGGCTAACAGCATGCTTTCTTTGTCATTTTACATTTCAGCTCTCAGCTTTTTTCCCCCTCTATGACTCAATATTTCAGTTGAGAGCACTGTTTTTACAATGCCACTTGAGGAGTGCCATGGGCTAACCACCTCTTACCTCCTCCTCAGGACCCCTGCAGCAGCACCAGGCTCTCCTGCAACAAGACCCCAGCCATCACGTAGTGCTCCTACAGGCAGCTTCAATTCCCACCCCACATCCCTCAATGCTCACCCACCTGCAGGGTATTTCCTGTGACAGATAACCCTGCCCAGAAAATGAGAACTCACAGCCAAACCTACATTGCAGCAAGTACTCCAAACACAAGTCATATTGTATGCAAAAATAACCCATTTTGTATAGCATATCAGTTTTCACCCTTTCCTTTTCTAATCTCCGGATGATTATTCATTGTTTACTGGTTCTTAAATTCTTGATGATCAGCAACTTACTGTTAGCTGACTAAGAGAATGACCATTAGGTGGTTTACTTTAAAGGGATTTGTTTGTTTTCTTCTACAGCCAGGGTAATTTTACTTGTTTCTCAAAGTGAAAAAAATGTTGTTCACATCATCTGGAGCTGTGATGGAAGCGTCATGAGCTAGCGGGTGTCTGATTTTTATCTAATACACTAAATGAAACACTCAAAAAAAGCTTCAGCTTTGATTGTTTTCTGTAGGCACTATGCACTGCTGTTTAAGAGATAGTAATATCTAAAGGAAAAGGATGATAACTTACCCAACATCAGATTCCGCAGGTTCTGTGCACAAACCCACCCTGTCCCCTCATGAAAATCTTCCTGTTGCAAATGTAACTCTTACACTAACCAAAAGTTATAACCTCAATCTCAGCCATTCCTGTAGCTAATCTGCAGTCGGCAAATATATAATGCCTTACTGCTTTTAATGCAGCCTTTTTTTTGTCACTGCACTATACTATCCACTAGAGATTTCTCCAATAATTGCAACAGCATTAGAAAATAAAGATAAAACCCATTAATTTAGCTTTCAATTTGCTATATGGTCGGTGTTATGTGTCCAGCAGGGAAATGAACACCCAGGTTATTAACTGTTTTTTCTTTAGCATGGAAAAATATAGAGAAAAGGAAATGTTCATTTTCTTCTCATTTTTTGTCCATTTTGTTACCAGTGTATATTAATAATTTTTACTTACTTCAGGTGAAATAACTTGTAACCATTATAAGCTTTTACCCCATAACAATCAAAATACCTCTTTGTTATTTTGTCATTTAATAAGTCCCTGCATTATACTTGCTTAATTATATATTTTCCTCATTTCTCCCCTTTCTTGCTATGTAGCTATTCAAAAAAGCTATGTTTTCTGTAGCTGTCACTCATATTTTTCCTGAGAATTTTTTTATAAATTAATTTCTGGGAAGTCCTTGTGGGTAACCATGTATGCAAAAAGATATTTCCTCATTGCATTGTTAGAAAGTTCCTGTAATTTCTGTATTAGCCTTTTCCAATATCTAAAATGTACTTGCCTACTCACTTGATGCAGGGTGAGAGTTAACCGATTATATATCTAAATATATTTTATTAAAGAAATGTCCCAGAAATAACTAGCAGGACACTTCTGAAATGAACTTCTCAGATTACCTCCAGCAGCACCATGATATTGGGAAAGACTTCAGTTATCTTCACAGCAGCCCCAGCTGTGTGCAGCAACTGACTATACATGCTTTCTTTCTCCTGTCTCGAATGATTTCTCTTTTTAGCTTGTCTTTTCCCAGGTATGTGCCTGTCCTAGCTGCAGCTTTGTATTTTCCTTTCAAATTGCCATTCAGTCTGGCAAGCAATGTGCTGATTCCTAGCTCAGATTAGATTTACAGCAAACCTTTGTGTTGCAATTAACCCAGGTACACATATCATTACATGGCAAGTGTTGTGAGAATGTGCTTATTCTTAGCCACACCATTTGTAAGAGCACTTTCTTTTATCTTGATTTTACCTGTGTTACCATCTCTCATGTTTCCCTTCCTCAGAATATATCAGCATTTCAATTCAGTGGTCAAACAGCACTTGTTTAATGCTGCATATTTATTAGTAGCACATATATCTGCTGTATATGCATCACCCAGTTTTACAAAATGGATATGACTCCTTATCCTTTCTGCACAACCCACTTTATTTCTGAGGACCGTTATTGGCTATAGCACTAGTTACTGGCTATAGCACTAGTGGTTCCTGCTGGAATTCTCCAGCTGTTTTTCTCTGCCCATCTCTATGAATGCCATTGTGCCAGGAAAGCTCTTCCTAACTTTTGTAGCAGAATACTAGAGAAATATTGAAGTCATGTACTTAACCCACAGGGCATAACAGCAAAGGCCTGTGATGGCAGTAGCGGTGAGGGGGCGGATGGCGTAGCAGGCGGATCAGTGGATGAGCCCACAGCTCCCTAACTGTCTGGCAAACCACATGTTTCTGATTGTGGTCCCACATGACTCTTTAATGCCTCAGAGATTGCTCGCCAGGTGCCGAGCAATCCTGCCACAACCTTGTCATTTTCAGTAGCAGAGTCCCAAAGCTTGACCTCAATTTGGTCCCATGTTTCAGGATCATAAACTGATTTGTAATAAAGGGAATAAACTAGAAGGTTACCAGGACTTTCTTTGGTTCTAAGGACATATGATTCCCCATAGCGCGCAACTGCTTACCTTCAGCCCGTGAGGGGCAGTTGTGTGAACAGGTCCGCTTCTCTCAGCTTCAGCTTGCCCTCAGCTTGGGCACACTTCCTTTCAGCAACTTTCAGTATGAGCTTCCTCTCAGCTTGGGTGTGCTTCCTTTCAGCGACTTTCAGTATGAACTTCTCTGAGCCGTTCTCTGAGTTCGGCTGAACCTATCTGCATGAGGCAATCAGTGTCCCTGTTCCTGTTCTGGTCCCTGTTCTGTTGGCCTGTCCCTGTTCATTCCTTTTTTGTTTTTGTCCCTGTTCTGTTAGCCTGTCCCCGCTCTTCAGGTTGTCCCTGTTCTTCAGGTGGTCCCTGTTCATTCGCCATTTGTGGCGTACCGTTCTTCATGTCCCTGTTCGGGCACCATTTGTGGCAAAAAGACCACACGGAGGCCAGGGTTCTTTAAGGATCCATAACTTCTACATCTTTATTGAGGACATAACTTCAACTCCTTTTACTGAGGACAGGCTCCTTTCTTATACTTTTAGCTTTACAGCAGTACTTTTCCACTAACTATTCGTTGGTCAACCAACTTTGCCCAGCAACAGCAAACACCCAGCAACTTCCATGTCTTAATGGCTGTAAAAACAAGCAGTCCGAGACAGCAAGCCCTGAACTACCCTTCTTTATTCCTTCTAAACTCTTTACATTCCTCATGGCCTCATCATTAATTGTCCGATGTTATCACCAACCATGGTGCTTGTTGGCCCCCATGGCAATACTCCCACAATTTTCCTTGGATCCTGTTCAGCATACAAAATTATACCTTTAGGAAGAGTGCTAGCAAATACAGTTTAACTAGAATTATTAACTAGAACTTATTAACAAGTAGATTTGATTTTTATTATTATTCTAAAATAAAACCAGTATCAGCTGCAGCCATATTACACAGTAACAGAAAGCAAAACTGACTGCAGCAGAAACATTGTCAAAAAGGTTTCATAGGCTAAGTAATGTTTCTACCCCAGGCCTCATCTCTCCCTGTCACCCGCACAACCACCCAGCCCAGCTGCCCTGAGACTTTCCCTATGCAGCACCAGCAATTGCCCTGACTCTGGTATGAGACCAGTTCAGGACCCTAGCAATGACCTCCAAGTACAGCTCTGGCTCTCGGGAGGCTTCAGGTATGAAAAATTTGATTATTTTTTTTTCTGAGTTGCTTCAAGCATGGAAAATCCTTTTCTGAAACAAAGGAATTAGGGCTTGCGATGGAAATTTGTATCTCCATTTCAGGAAAACAAAACAGTATCTTTTCTGTCCATCTCAGAGCAGACGTTACCTTCAAACTAAACTAAGGCAATTTAAATGGCTAAACTTTTAATTGATATATGTGTCATAATCATTATTACAAAAGTCACAAAAGTTAATAAATACATTTTAATAGCCTATGGCAATTTCTCATCCTGCACCTGACAGTAGCTAACAGATATGTCGGGAAACTTCCTTCTGTGTAAAGATTTTTGCTGCAAAGAGCTACTGAGTATGTCCTTTTAGCAGCAATTACTTTTATTTCCCTCATTTTGACAAACCTTATGAGTGTAAAAACTACTGGTTAATGAATTGCAGGTGCAACAGGTTGAGGAAGTTTCTGAAGTTCAGCTGGGGGCAGAAGGTAGCTTGTATATATTGATGATATCTTGGGGGACAAATGGCCAAAATTGCACATAATTGTGCCTTCATCCACTGTTTAATATAATAATGGTATCATCCTCCCCACCAGAGAGCAGCAGCAGTTATAATTTCTGTTTGGTGTTGACCCTTGCCTCCGCACAATTAAGTGAGTTGGTCTTAAAAATTACAGTGGAGTTTTACCTCTGGAATTTAACTGGGCAAATTAAGACAGGTCTTTTCAGAAGACAGCTACAATCTAACAGACAGATTTATTCAGGAAAATAATTACAGCCACATGGAGGTGTAAGCTCCCTGGGGCTCTGCAATACTGAATGGTACCGCTGGGTGAGCAGCTGTTCCAAGCCCCACCACAGCTTACTTTGCTACACGGTCCCCACAAACACAGTGGAAATCCATCAGTATGAATTTGGTCATTTCTGATGAAGCAAAACATAAAGCATGGAGCAACCTGGTATAATTTCAGTCAATGACCCTGGGAACATCATGGAAGGATGCCCAGTACTGTTTGCTGTAGTGTTTGATGTAGTCCTTTAATATTCCATAGACATGACATTCTTCGCTGAAGTCGATACAACAAGTAGGCTGAAACGTTTTCTGTCAGAAATGTCAAGGACATGAATTTTAATTTCAAATTAAAATTGAGGTTTTACAGCAACAGCCTTTCCAGTGAGGGCCAGAACCAGAATAGACCACAATCAGGTTCAAGTCTAAATTCCAGAGTAAACTCTTGGCCCCACCAGACCACAGACCTAACATTGCAGAATTTATATGTTCTACTTCTTAGGCAAAAGAAGGATTATGAATTATAAGACACAAGCATCAAAAGGTTATCATCATTTAAAAAAAAAAAGAGAGAGAGACAGAGAGAAAAAGGAAAAGAGTGAAAACAGACACGTCACCTTTAAAGCTGCAAATGACAATCAATTCATAATATATACTGCAGATTAAAATAGTTTCCATATGTAATGTCTGAGTTTTGACTCAGGAGTTGTATTCAATACAGTGTCTGAGGCAATCCAAAAAAATTTAAGACCTACATAAATCTTTTGAAAAGCTTCTGAGCTGGCAGCAGCATTTCAGATCTCATCAGACTGAATAAAATAATACTACAATCACCATGCTATCAAGAATTTTCCAGTAGCATTTTAAATCGAATAGAATACCTATTACACTGTTTCAGTGATTTTTTTTGGTTGACATTTTTAAAAAATCACACGTGCCCATACATACCCACAATACCATTAGTAAAGAGCAAGAAAATCCATTTTTCTGGCACTTCCAGCATGAGGTGATGAGGCATGAGGTTTGCCACTTCACAGCAGTGAGGGGTGAGTGTGCTCCCAGCAAAGCCTGAAGAAGAGTGGGGTTCCCAGCCCCGCTGAGTTCCTCTTGTAGTGACAGAAAAGTGGCTGGGGAGGCCGCATGCCAGCGCCTTTGGGACACTGTAGGCATACAAAGAGCAAGAGTGGCCAACAGGCTGTCCCTAACCCAAACAGCATACATTTTCCCTGAGGGTACCTGCCATGAAGTCCGTGGAAGTTCTTTTTCTAGCGTTTTGACATTTTAAACACGTGAGGGATTAGGATGTACATCGATATGAAAAGACAGAAGAATCCTACTCCTTTGTCTTGTGAAATACAGAAGTGAACAGAACTAAAAAAAAAAATGTAATCTTCACAAAACAAAATATTTTATGATCCACAAAATCAGAGCTTTAGGGTTTTGGTTACTTTTGCTTTGTTTTTCCTCCTGTTTGTTATTCAGGACACAAAACCAAACACCATAAGGGGCCAATGGTCCAAGAGCAGGAATTAAAGGCTAAAGTTCCTCAGTTCAACATAACATTTTTCTGGTAGGGAAGGGAGATTTACGTCAGTCTCTGCTTACCTCTGCTTCTCTCTTTGTATTTTTTTTAATGCAAATTGCTTCTCTTGGTCATTTCATCGATGTCTAATTTTTCATCTGTCAAGCATGATCTCACTTTAACACTGTTACATTTTTAATTAAACTCTTTGGTTTTCATGGATGAAATGCTTAATCAATTATTTTAAATCATGTCTTAGCCACAACTGAAATATCGTCCATAAACAGGCACAGGTTTATTTATCTTTAGAAAGTTTTGCAGGCACTCTGTACTAAAGAAACGCTCTGTCTAGCAAGATTCCTGATGATGTTTCATGTTTTCTGAATATTTTAAAAGCACTCTATATTTCTAAATAGAAAGTACATACAGAATTATTTTTTTTTCCTTTATGAGTTCATTATCTTTACAGGTTTTCCCGCTCACAGCCAAACATATATTCAAATAAAGAATATTTCCAGGATTATTTTTGTGAGTGTGCATTCAAAGAAGGCAGCAGAGAGCTGCCTTCTGTTATTAAGCTCTGTTATCACTGTTAATCAAGAAAATCTATCTTCCCAACGCAGGGACACCCTAGAGCAAGGCTGCCCACCATGCAGCCTACCTTGGGCTGAAGAGTAGTTAGGGAGCTGCTACAACACCCAGCATTTCCATGAACTGTAACACTTTCACAGTTTGAGAATGGCAGACTACTCCTTTTAAAAGGACACCCCTTTTTGCTCCATATGTCTGCATGGGTGGTCTTACTAATATGCAGGAAATACATTTCTCATAATTTAGCAGTTTCACCATGAAAGCTGGGGCCTGATGTCGCAGTCTGGTTGCATTCCCCAGCAAGTGAAGCATTGTTTCTCGAGCAACTTGCCCTAGCAAACTTATTTATGTAAGTGGGCTTGTAGCCCTTCAAAGGGATATTCCCGTGATTGTTAGCCAGCACTGCTTCTCTGCAATCAAAAGTAGTGCTGCACATATAGAATTACAATTTCAAGGTGAGAAAGAGCAGGTTGTAGACCTTAAGTTGCAACCCTCCTAGAAAATGAGCAACGAAACAGAAAAATAGGAAGCAATAGAACCTAGTGGGAACACAGGAAGACCCAGCTGGGAAGGCAGTGCTTTTCAACATTACCTAGGGTGCACTGGTCTGGTTTTAATGCAGCAAGATTGTGCAAGCAACGGATCACAAAAAGCTTTTTGAGGGATTATTTTCCCTTGTCTTATTCCGCTCGTTTCCTTTAGGCCTTTCTGGTTGCTTCTTGGGAGACAGTGTGCATGAGATGAACATTTTCCAAGCCTGTCAACAGCTCTGCCAGTGCACCTCCATGCTTCCCTGTGTAAACCTTCCCCATCACACTCCCATACCTAGCCTCTACAGTGAACAAAGCACCAGCAATGCTGATGTGGATGCAGATACAGGGGCTGGCATACCGACTCTGGCTTATTCATCTGTGTCCCAATTAGTGCTTGCACCTGTGCCACCTGCTGATGAGGTTTCCACAGCAGACACTGCTTCCCCCACCATGAAAACCCCCACTTGCAAGCCCGACTGCACCAAGGAGAGGCAACAACAACCACTGCCCTCCGACCGGCTGGCCTTCAGGACTCGACCAGGAGCAAGTGTAACATGTGCTTCTTCTTCATTAATTCCAGTTAATTCAACCATACAGCTTCACTTGCAAATATGTATAATTCAGGCAGGAAAGGTGTGCTCTGCACATCCACATCACCAAGATCTTGGTCAGGCAAAAATAATTCCAGATCAAATTAAGTCTGCTGCCGCTTCTGGGGATGCAGCACAGCGTTCAAGCCTGCCACGCTGCCCATAAAAATGTATTAGTATGCATTTCAGAAAGCTCAGCTTCCACATATAATCTGCTTGAAACTGGAAGCAATTCAATCAGTTGAGGAGGTGGCCTTCCAGTCGGCACTCACCACGGCACAACTGTAGTACTTGCCCACGAGCAGTTGTTCATCTCTATCATCAGCAAGAACTGATCTTGTACTGTTCAGTAATGGGAGTCTGATCCCAGTGATGGATTTTGATCAAGGTTTGTAGGAATTTAAGCTGCATTTAATTATCACCAGAGGGTTTTTTCACACAGCTCCTTATAATATTCACTGGCTAAACCACCCTTTTTGCCTGTGGGGTTATCATTTTCCTCCAGAACTTTTTTCCTCCATTGTCTTCTGGGAATCATTCTCATCCCAAGACCACTGAATTTCCTCTGGCTTTGAAGTATAGCTTAGCATAAAACCAAAATGAGAATCGTATTTCACTCCTATAAAAGTTCATTCATCAGCAGGCAGCGAAAGAACTGTGAGAATCTCAGCTGCTTAAAGCAGTCCTTGGCTTTATTGGGGACGTGCTGTTGTCTACCGCTGGAACATCGAAAATCATACCTGTCAGCAGCCTGAAAGACATGTGTAGCGTGAAATAACTATAAAAGCCATTAAGGTGTCTTATTTTTTATGAGAAATCATGAAAATCAATGTGCTGACAAATCTAGAAAATGTCATAAATAACAATGCAAATAAACGTCACGCAATTCAAAGCACAATCTTATGCCCATCAAGCCTGCCGTTTCTAGCCAGCATCCAAATCCTCATTCACCTCAGCTCCCAAATCCGCCTTTCTCCCCTTCTATGGATTTTGAGGCCGTAAGCAGCTGCAGAGACTGTCCTGCCTCACTTCCTGCAGAACACAAACATCTTTGCTTCAAACAGCAAAGTAATGGTTACTGACAAGGCATTTCAGGGGAATTTAAGTTAACAAAAACATTTTTTTTCTCAGTCCTGTCTTTCAGGCTTTTACACTACCAGAGATTACTCCAAATTCTCCAGATTTAGGCTTTTCAAGCTTCCAGCTGGGACTGAAGCCACCCAGAGAAAATGTGTTTCTCTATATCATCTAATCTATCTGTAGAAAATATTAGTCTACATGCTTATTTCCAAATAAGAGTCATCATCTTTCTTCTAGGTTTTCTTATGAATAAAATAAAAAGGCACAATTGGGTCCCTTTAAAACATGATATGCAAGATGATTCAGTTTTTGCACCCACCTAGAAAGGGCAAATCCAACAGTCTTCTTAGACCGCCCTTCTTGCCCCACTCCAACCCTTCAAAAAACAGGAACTCAAAGAGTTGGCCTCCTAAACTTTCACCAAGACATCCTTCTGGTGCCTGAGACGTTACTTCTCCTATACCATGTACTTTCCCCTTATGCAAGTTTTCCAGAGTTTACATTACGGACAATACCCAGCACATGAAAACATAAAGAAGGCTTCCTCAAAAATATTAATAATTGTAAACTAATGAAGATTTTAAGTATACAAATATAAAAAATGCTTCATATTTTTGAAAAATTAAGGTAGATTTGTCAAACTTCTATCCTACACCAAAATGGCCAGAAGTCTCCTTACTAAACTCGAGCTAGTCACAAACCGACCTTGCACGTCATTGTGATGGGCTGCTGGCTTGCTTGGGAAATGCAGCACCTGCAGCCTCCTGAAAATTTTTTTTAATATATTTATTTTTATAAAATATTTCGTTTTTATTATTTATTTGGGAAATTGAAGTTTCCTTCAAACAAAAGAAATTTTGTGATAATGTGGCTGGGAGTCAAAATTCCTAAATCCTCATTAAAACCCACTAATAATCACTATTATTCTAAATTCATAACAGTGAAAAATCTGAAAACCTTTAAGTCAAATTATTTTCAAGACATTAGTTTCTTACTGCTCCCTTTACAGAAACCTTTTGATGCTGTTTGGTACTTCTGACTGTGTAAACATTTCTCTCATGATGACAGTTACCTGCAATTATCCTTAATCACACATTTTTACTTTGTCAAAGTGCAAATAATGTTCATTACTTACGTTTTCCAAGCCCTACAGTTTAATGCACATCCTCATTTATACGGTTATAAACATGTTTGTGAACTGTAGCTTTGATTCCCACAGTTAATAGGCTGTATAATACAAAAATATAAAGGTCACACTGACCTACAAAAAATCTTCAGCTTAATTTTAAAGCTTTCTCGGCTGTCAGAAGGCAAATGCTGTAGCACCTTAAGATCCTAAAGCTTAGGGTTCAAGTAAAACGTAACAAAAGCAAGACCTTTGGCAGGATAAAAACACATGTTCAAAACCAGAAAATAAACAGAAATAATATGGTTTAATATTTGAAATGTTGATTTTAAGCCAGGATTTTGATCCTGACCTAATGTATTTTCCCTGTCTTTATCTTCTTGTAATGTGAAATGAACAACTGGAACAAACATGTAAGAGCCGAAAGCATAACATCTTTATGTGAATGCTTTGTAGTTCAGTGTCTGAGGAAATGGCTATGGCACTTTATATCCTGCTTCTTTTAAGTAGAAAAAAAATGTAACATATGGTACCGACTTTTTTTTTCCACTGTTCAGTTTGCAAACAAAAATAATTAAGAAAATAATGAAGGTAATAAAGCGCAAATTCAGACTCAGAGGGAAAAAAAACATTTTGTTTCAGTCAGCATTTTTCAAGGACAAGACGATGATGTTTCCACTTTTGCAGCAGCTGGATTTATACAGCCATTGGGCTGTTGCACCAAAATTGCAGCGCAGCTTGTCACTCACTTGATTCTTCTTTTAGACCTGGCACTAAGTGAAATTCTCTCCTACCCTCTTGCTTTGATGTTTGATGGCATGCAAGATAACTGATCCAGTTTTAAGGAAAACAAAAACAAAAAGAAAAAAAGAAAAAAAAGTGCATTTTAAGGAGTTTGCTTGAGGTGTTTATTTAACTGGTAGAGAAGGGGAGGAAGTGTTTGTTTTCTGTTTGCCCAGCAGTGCCTTCAGAAAGATGACACTGATGAAATGGTACTGTCACTCCACAGTACTCAAAGTCACATTTTTGCTTTTGTGCAAGCATTTCAGAATTCAAATCCCATAAGTAAGGAGTGCAATATCAATAATCCCCTTTCCTTTCCCTTCTCATAAGAGATGAGCAGATCAGATCAGAGAGGCAGTGCTTTCACAGTGCCGATTAGTCCTCCTAAGTCTCTTACACTGCCTCTGCAGCTTTCTTGAAAGATAGCCCTGAAGCATCTGTTTTCTTTTTATTATATTTTGCTTATTTTTAGGCTCCATTCCTTTGTCTATTCCTGTTGGCAGGATTGTTTCACTAATCTAAGTGGGAAGGAACGAGCAGTTGCACTACTTATCTCAAGCAGTAAGAGCTGCAATACACCCCAAGTGATGGTGAGGCCACTAAAACACAGACACAGATCTTCAGTCACTAGCTGCACACTGCTCATCAGCTCACAAGCTGTGCCACAGGGGACCCACAGAAACCCAGCTCCATGTCTCTTTAGGGTCACTCTGTACAGGAAACTTGCCCAAAACACTAAGTGTAATAACGCAGCGGCCTCACGTTCTTGCTGTCTCTAACCCACACTACAGTCTGCTGTGCCCCATCCTTAGGATGGAGAGGAGCCAGAGGAGCTTTTAGGCTGTTCAAATTTGTGCCGGCAGCTGAAAAGTTCCTAGATAGCCTAAGGAAATTGCAAATAGAAAGGTTTTTGTTTTGTTTTGTTTTGTTTTTCCCTTTTGTCATGTCTTATGCTTCAAATTTCACCTACCTGACCTGAAGATTGCATAGGCTGTCAAGGAGAGCATCCCATCATCAGCTAACTTTACTGGCATCTCCCACCATGCCATCCAAACTCCTTCAAACAACTCTGGTCATTCCTGTCAATAAAGACCACTGTTAGAAAATTCTTGCTTAACATTGTCAGGTATGTTACTATTTCTGCTAAATATATGGCAAACACCTGAGCAGCTTTGCTAGACCACAGCATGGCAACTGTATATAGAAGATGATATTTCCAGTGATTTTTTTTTTCTGTTTGTCATCAGTACATTTCTGTCCCCTTGGAAAAGACCAGTCTCTTTTAGAAGTTATTCCCTTACATGAAGGGATATTCTTGGCACATGTATCAAAAGTTTCACATGACATACTCTAGATGTAAACCTCTGTTATCCAAATGAAGAATGACTTTTTGTTGATATCTTGCTGCTTCTATGGCTGCTTATATCACACCATTAACAATGACACAGGTTTTACGGAAGCAAAGCTTTGGCAAGGAGGCCTGTACTCACACCAATACACTGAGAGTCAATTACTTAGCACTGCACAGTCTTGCTCCACCATCCATTTCCCCCTCTGATATAGAAAAGTATTTCGTTTTTATTGGTGTTATTGCTTTGCTCTTTTGATTCATTAATAAAAATATTAAATATGTTTTACATATATAAAAAAACACACAAATCTTACTCCAAGCGATGCTTCAACCCATAAAAGAAGAAATGCCATGAAAACCACGAGCATTTCAATGTCCTACAGAGCTCATGTTAAAATAATTTATATGTCACACCAATGAGAAATATCAAATTTTGAAGTAAATCAAAATAAATATATCTTGTGTTATTGTTTAGGAACTCCAGAGTGGGAGTCACAACTTTGCTTTTGTTCTGGAGTCACAGTGAAGTTTGTATTTCAAAAGGTTTAAAATTAAATAATAATAATAATAATAAGATGATAGTAAATGAATATAAGCAAACAGGTGGGAACAAGAACAAGAGAATAAAATATTTTAATCAGAAGTGCTCACTGTTGATCCAAGAAAACTTTTCATGGTGACAGCCTCTCTTAAATAAATGTATTTCTACCTTGAAATTTTTAACATAATTTTACATAAAAGAGAAAGGGAAAGCTTTATTTTTCTCCTTCCTACTGTCTAAAAGCCATCTGCAATCAGTTACTAAATATAACTCTAAGAGGAGCAATTAGACCCCATGTGGACTCACGTAAGTGTATAGAAAAGGTAACACAGTCGTGAAATTGCATGTATTTACCTCTAATCAAAACTTTCTGGCTTGATTCCCAGAAACGGATTTAGCATCACAAAAGGCTGTTAGCATGTCTTGAAAACATACTGTAATTTGTCTTTGTTCCCTTAGATAAGGATATAATTCTAGGGAAGAAGCTCAGTAAATGGAGAAATGGGCTAAGCATAACACTAATAACTTGCGTTCAGATTGGCGGAATCCAGAGTGGCATAACATAAAAATGCAAATTGAAAAAAGCAAAAAGCTGCAGTGTTTCCTCAAATGCAACTCAGTGCTCACATTTGTAGACAGATATACTCCAGTAAATCTCCCATCTTGATTTATAGCACCTGCTGCATCAGCACCTGACTACTAATAGAATTAAAATACTCTCTCCATTTCAAACAAGATTGCATGAGAGGCATATGTCTTTGCCAAAATAATGAAGAGTTACTGATCTGTTGCAATATAGCTATATCCAGAGCCACTGAACCCTCAAAGTATGCTTCTGATATACATTGTCAAGGAGTTCCACATACATTAATGCATGTGCAATGAGACCACAGTGATTTTTGACATCAAATCACTTATATTTTTCCCTGAAGTGAATGGTAACTTTTCATGCGTCAATTTTAAACCTGCCAAAAATCTTTTGCATGAAAAATTAAACAGAATACATAACTTTAAAATGGAGACATACCATTTATTATTGATGACATCTGTGAAGACTGAAATCTTGTGCATTTCTCCATTAATAACTATTACTCATGCCAATACACGACAGAAAAAGATTGCAAAGGCCTTAGTCCCTCTTTCAGTCCAGAAGATGCTGAGCACTTCTGAAATCAAACCACTCATTTCAGCAACTACTACATGGATTTACACCTTTAGTGCTGCACTTAGCTGGGAAATACTATACCTTCTTTCATATGAAATTCAAATATTTTACAAAGCTATTGAAAAAGTTCCCACAACCTCAAAAACCTAATCTAGAAAGCAGTGTTGAAGTTTCTCAAGAACAGATATAATGCACCTAATTTTGAAAATACAGGAGGAAAACCTGTGCTTTTTAGGTCTCCTCTTATGTTTCCCCCTCCCCTCATCAGAATTTAAATCCTATTCAGGACTCCACTTTAAATTTGGAATTTATACATAACAGCATATGGTAATATCCCTCACTGCTATACTTGATGAAAACTAAAGCTGAACGCAATCTTTCACTGAAGTATTCAGATTCAGGTCTGCAGCATTTTCAAATTTGTTTGGGGTTTAACTCAATTGACTGAATATGAAGAATAAACTATAATCCCTTCAAGACACTGCATTTTCAGCACTTCAGCATTTTCATGATGAAACTTTTCCAATCAGGTTTCCGCCTATGAAAATCAATGTTGTTTGAGATATCCAAATAGAATAAAATAAATTATTTTGGAGTAAAACAGAAGATTTCCCTGAACTAGCAGCCTTTTTCTGTGAAAACGTAAGGAAAAATAATTTTCAGAATATTTTTTTGTGTTTATTCCAAAACTCATTTCCCCCAATTCTTTTTCCTGAAATCAAGCAAATTATTCCTATAGTTGTAAATATATCCTGAGGTTTTGGAAACCAACAATACAATATTTATATAGGCTTTGATAGCCTTTTTTTCCCCTTAACAAATGTGCTCCTTTCATCACTGTTGGAAAGAAAAAGAGAAATGACTGTCAACAGCTACAGTCATCGAGTATAACATTGAAAAAAGACTGAAAGCACGGATGTGGTGGCTGATCCCAGCCAGCTGTATTAGCTAGCTTGCTAGTACAAGGTAGACAAGTTACTTTGTGCAGGTTTCTAAGCAAAACAACAAACAAATAAATCTATAGCTTCAACATCTTCAAGATCCTGATGAACACGCAGTACACTTACTACAGAGATACACGAAACGGCTAGGTATATGTTGATATCTCCCATCAACCCCTTAATATCACCTTAATATCAGTATATTTGATTTTCCCTGTTACCATCAAAAATTCTATAGAGATATACCCTTGTTTTTTGTTTTTTTTTTTTTTTACATCCCAAGGTTGTTTTATCTTGGAAGTTCAACTTTGAGGAATAATATTCTACATGACAGTGTAGCAGATGGGGCATCACTTGTGGATCTGTCATTTCATGCAAGTCTCTCTTGCCTTCGTTATGACAGAGAATTAAAATCAAATCTGAAACCTGCCATATTTTTTTTTCCAATGGGCCTTTCTTCCAAAAAAAAAAAAAACAAAACAACCAGGCAAGAGAATTGTCCAGTGAACTTGCACTGTATGTTTGCTAAAAAACGCATTCCTGGGACAATACCCTTAAATACTTGCTTCAACCCAGCAAAATGAAGAAAAGTAAATTTGCAGGTGACAGACAGAGCCATGGGCTATTACATTTTGTAACTCTGCCAAATAGTCTAATGCAGTTTCATTAAGCTAAGTGTAATTGCGAACTTGCCAGGTAAGATCTAAATTCAGAATCTCAGTTTCAAAATTGAGTTTGCATATGCCAAGAAATCTTGAAATTATGCACAACTGGAAGGAGTTAACAAATCAACCAACACTTGGCATTTTTTATCTAGTAAGTTTTGAGAACCAGTTACAATTTTTCACAAAATAATATTTCGTGAATGCTTAAAATGGCAATAAAAACTCTGAACAGTGTCTTTACAAGGGGCAATCATGAAGTAAATTGAATTGGCCAATGAGTAATGGTTTCATCATTTATGAAACCATCATCCCATTTATACTCTTGGATTTCCTCTCCATTTCCCATACTAACGCAGATGCACCTGAAATTCCCTGAAAATAGTTTTAAATCCCCTTTTTCCCAATGGGGTATCACAGAGCAGCAGTCGGGAGGACAACTCGCTGAGGAGCAGGATTGTGTCCCAACACACCAGGACCTCCTAGGTGATCAGGACGTCTCTTAGAAGCTCTCATGTCTCATCATACATATATATATATATACACACAGTTTTAGTTGTTGTCTGCACACAATCACAGCTGGCTGTGATACAGGTTACACACCCTGCTCTTGATCCCCACGTACACTCGTGGCATGGCAGAGGTTCAGCTGGCACCTGGTTTCTGCATCCACCTGTTCTTCAGATGTCACCAGGGCAGTAGCCTCCCCAGCTATTCAGTCCTTCAGAAACTTTCACATTACTTATTTTTCATCTTTTCAGCCCGCTGTTTTCAAAGGATTTATTTCTGCATCCAGACCTATAGGTACACATAGACACCACTCACACAAACTCACACAGAAGCGGCCTTTCTAACAGCATTCCATTTCTAGAGTTCTGGGCACCAAAAATTTTCATCATATTCAAAATTAAAAATGACAAGAAAACCCACTTTCTCATCTATTAAAAACAGGAATCCAAAAAAATAAGTGAATGAAAGATCTTTAAGGCACTCTTAACTGGATTATTTTTTTCTTCCCTCCTCCTAAACATTCAGTCACAGAAACTCCAAAAACATTAATTTTCTCTCCACCTGAACCATATTACTTGATAAGATCACAAACCCTTACTGTAAGTCTGAAGTTGATGAAGACTACTGGAGCTTTCCCTGTCGTACAGATAAACTGGATATTTTAAAATCCTTTAAAATCTCAGAATGAAACAGTATCAAATATGGAAATGTTTTCCATATGTGGTAATCAGAATAATTCATTTCAATAGTCTTGTAGCTTTTAGTCTGTTTTTACTTGCATATCTTACATATCTTTATTCTTCATATGAAGAAAAACAGCAGTTTTGTCTCAAAAATTTCCAGTCTAAATGACAGAAGTATTAAATATATGTTCAATTAATATTTTAAAAATAACAATAATTGAAACCAGATCTTCCCTGATAAAATTTTCCTTTTCAGCAAGTTGCAACTTTAGATAAAAAGTTCCAGCCAGAAGCCGCTGCCCAGTTCATTTCAGCTGTACTGAGTCCCTGACTCCCCTATAAAAGAAAGTGCCTAATTATCACAGCTCGGTCTGCCTCAAGGCAGTTTCCAAGCACCCCAAGTTCCCTGAAGCTTTAAATAGCAAGAACATGCAGGAACTGAGCACTGGAGCACAAAGTGCATTGAAAAGCCCTCTTCAAAAGCAGCCCAGAAATTAATTTGCCTCAAACCAGTGGCTTCTGTCACAAGCAAGGTCCTCTAGAGTCAGAGGAAAGACGGCTGTGTTTGATTCTCTTCTATAGAGGTCCACAGTTTTTATGATGCTTACTTTATAGCTTATCAAAAATAAATTCATCTAACACTTTCTGAGGAGCTGTAAAGTGGATGCTCTCTTGTTCCCGAAAATTTTGGTTCATCTGCTAATGAGATCACAAAGGCAATTTTGCCAAGGTAAGGAGAGATGGACAAGCTGCAAAACCATCTACCATTTCATGCCTGATGATTCTGGAAATCTATAAAAATAGCTTCATACTGTGAAGCAAAACCGCATTTCTGCTTTTATAGCTCACAATTGCAACTGTCACTGCTAAAGCCCCATCCTTCTCCCGCCTCAGGTCCATTGAAGCTTGGTTATTGATGTCAGCTGGAAGGGATTGAGACGTAACTTGGAAATGCCACACTGCGTGTGGGAAGAAAGGGGCAGGCACTGGCAGCCTTCCTCTGTCAGTTCTCACTTGTGGCACGAGCATGGAAAATTCCTCGCTTCTGAAACTCCGTCAGCCTCTCTCTATCTCTAGTCCACCCGATGTGAAAGCAAGCGAAATCAATTCTTAGGTATACATTTATATTTTTGTAAGGGAATTGAGGCTTATTTCTAAAACTTATTAAAAACATTTTTAATATGGATTGTTTTTTTATGTTAAGTACAGCAGATGAGTTTCTGGTGATACACAGAGATGATCTAATAGTTAAAACAGAGGCCTTTATAGGCAGGCTTCTTCTTGTTGTTGTTAAACAAGTATTAGGCATATGAAAACTGATGGACTCTTCAGTACATCACTGAAGTGTTTATGAACCACTACAGTCTAACATCTGAAAACCCCTAATTTCTGTTTTTATATACTCTTGTCGTCTTCTCTCCAGCACAATTCACTGGTTAAAAATTTGACAAATACATGACATACTTCCTTATACATCTTCAACCTCAGCTTCTAACCATCAGTGCCACCATCCGTGGAGCTCCCAAGAGAACCTCCTCTACCACTGTCATACTTTGCACTGCATTCACTGTGGTAATATTACCACTTCTTGGAGCATCACCCAGCTCACAGGAATCCCACACCATTGATGCTCAGAGACATCGTCATCTGCAGGGCACAAAGAAGTCCGACATGATTGTCGTTCCATAGGATGAACACAAGTGTAGTTTCCACACAGCTGCACAGCAGGCCAGAGGTAAAGGCAGGAGTAAAACTCTCACCTTTTATCTTAAGCCACTTTCCTGTTTGACGTACCTGGAAATAAAAGACAAATTGAGATTTAGGGCAACTGTGAAATATGCACCTGAGAATACATGCATAGAGACTGACCTCCAGCCAAGGATCTGTCAGAAGACTATTTCTTTGGTCTGCCTATTAGCTTCTTCTCTAGATGACTTTCTCAAACCAGAGCAGAGGAGAAAATAATGTATATATAGACACAGCTGCTTCATACTGCAGGACACAGACACAGACACAGACACAGATTTCTAGGTTGGAAGAGACCTCAAGATCATCGAGTCCAACCTCTGACCTAACACTAAGTACTCCACTAAACCATATCACTAAGCTCTACATCTAAACGTCTTTTAAAGACCTCCAGGGATGGCGACTCCACCACCTCCCTGGGCAGCCCGTTCCAATGCTTAATAACCCTTTCGGTAAAGAAGTACTTCCTAACATCCAACCTAAAACTCCCCTGTCGCAACTTTCGCCCATTCCCCCTCGTCCTGTCACCAGGCACGTGGGAGAACAGACCAACCCCCACCTCACTACAGCTTCCTTTAAGGTAACTGTAGAGAGCGATAAGGTCGCCCCTGAGCCTCCTCTTCTCCAGGCTGAACAAGCCCAGCTCCCTCAGCCGCTCCTCGTAAGACTTGTTCTCCAGACCCCTCACCAGCTTGGTCGCCCTTCTCTGGACTCGCTCGAGCACGTCCATGTCCTTCCTGTAGCGAGGGGCCCAAAACTGAACACAGTACTCGAGGTGCGGCCTCACCAGAGCCGAGTACAGGGGGACAATCACCTCCCTAGACCTGCTGGCCACACTGCTTCTTATACAGGCCAGGATGCTGTTGGCCTTCTTGGCCACCTGAGCACACTGCTGGCTCATATTCAGCCGACTATCAACCAATACTCCCAGGTCCTTCTCAGCCAGGCAGCTTTCCAGCCACTCATCTCCCAGCCTGTAGCTCTGCTTGGGGTTGTTGTGCCCCAGGTGCAGGACCCGGCACTTGGCCTTGTTGAACTTCATACAGTTCCTTGTTGAACTTCATACAGTTATACCGGATTTTCTTTTAATCTTGGAAATCCATAATGCCTCTTCCTTATGAACCTTCCTGGCTGCATTGCTCTGCCTCATGAATAAATACTCAAACCAGCGAAGGATCAATCAGTCTGTTAGTACCCTTTTTAGTATCTTAAAGTACCCTTCCAATTGACAGGTGTCCAAGGGTCCAATTGACCCTTCCAACGCTTAATTTCACTAGCATGCTTATCAAAGCACCTAGTCAATACTTGGACTGGTAAAAACTATTTTGAAAGTTTTCTGGTTAGTGCCTTCTTTGGGTTTGCTCCAGTGTTTTTACCATTCCATTTCCCTGATCAACAAGTAATTTCCTTACCATAGGAACCATCTCTTTCCGGTGGTGATGGGAATCAATACAAGTGCATTTCGTTTGGGAAAGGCACCATTTTGACTTGCTCTGATACGAGGCATCTCAAGCACAGCAGGTATTGCAGGTGGCTTCAGAAGTTTAGTGTCACTTCAGGGTGGGACAATAGCAAACTTATCCCTAAAGATGGTTAATGGCCAAGTCCATGTAATTTTACCGTCTGTGCATCACAGTTGCTGAGCAACCCCCCCACTAAGCAGCCCAAAATATATTTGAACCAATCAACTTCAACTGAAATGAGTGAAGTAGTAAACTGCTAGGACATTATTATTGATCACTAATTAAAATAGACTACATGGAAAATAGCACTGGATAAGGCTATTAAATTGAGAAAGAGAAACTAAAGCCCAGACCTTCAAAGGCATTTAAATGCTCTGCTCTCATGTGAAGTTTCCCTCTTCTCATAAGGCACCATGCAGAAATAAAAAAACAACTTAATTATCTTTTGTGGTAAATGCATTGTTACCCTATTATTCACATGACACAGTAAGTGGAGGCAAATTCCCAAGGTTGTGAACCTGTACTGACATTAGCTCTGATTTCGACAACCTACTCTCATTCATGAAATTCGCCCATGCTTCTTTCTATGCATAACCAGATCCCAGCTGTGTGTTTGTTGTTTTTTTTTTAAACTACAACTTATTCAAACGTATTGTTTGAGCACAAATTATTTCATTTCTCTTATCTGATGGAAAAACAAATAAAAAAAAAACACTGTAATATTTGCATCCTTTTCCACAAAAGGCTTATATTTTTTCCTACACGGTTCTCTACCCTTGGTTGGGATTGCACTGCTTTACTGAACAGATATCTTTGTTCCTACAGATCCGAGTGTAGTCATGTAGTCAGCAAGTGTAGATATTAATAACTACCCTGCTCCCCTATAATTTGCCTGGACAATAAGCAGTCATTGTGTATATGTAGGTGTAGATATACACACACAATAGATTAAGGTAAATAACAGCGCCCCCCCCCCCCCCCCCCCCCAAACCACAGAAAACAACATTATTGGTCCCCTCTAGTCCCCACATCACATAATGCAGTGCCTTATATAATCTTTAAACATCTTACAGTATGTGGTTTAATTTTTTTCTTCCTCTAAATGCATTACCAGGCACTGAAAGGAGAATTATTACCAATGAAAGCAGGTTTGAGTTCTGCTCTCTCTCTCAGCATCTTTCACCAATGAAAAACTGCGTCATCATTTGACTCCTCTGTCATGGCTCTACCCCCAGCATGTCCCCTCGGCACTGTGGTATGGGATTTTTCAATGCCCGGGACAAAGCCTTGACTTGAGCTGATTTTGTGTTCAACTTGCCTTCCAGTCCCCGTACCGCCCTGCCCCTTTGCTTTACTCCTCACCCATTCCCAGCAGTTCAGCAGTGCTTCCCATGGGTGTTTTGACAATAGTTCTGTAATCCCCTTTCTACAGGTTACAGACACAGGAGAGCGTGCCTGTACTGGCCAGACACAGCCAAGAAGGTATTGTGAAGAAGACACTTAGAACCCCTCTGCAGCCTAAAGCACTGTATATCAATAGAACAAGCTCCTTTTGCTACGGAAGACCCCCAGATAATAACATTGCCATTTACAAGACAGCTTACAGCAATGCAGCTTGCATCCTTTCCTTGCATTGACTCAAGATGTTCATGCCGTGCCCCTGAGTGACATGCAAAGCAATGCTCACGCTCCTCTAGCCAAGAGCACCCATACCTCTCATTGCAGAATCCTGGGAACAGTGAGATGGGGCTGCTCTCCATGGTGATCTGCAGCACTGTGGGGTCCAAGAAGCAGAATCCTAGTGGGGAGCACAAAGGAGAGAGCAGCTTTTGCGGCTCTAGTTAGTCTTGACAGCAGAAATACTAAACCAGGATACTCAGAACTGGGAACATAATCCAGATTTAGTCATTTCAATGAAAAGGATATTAACTGTCAGAGGTGCTAAGAAGCACAGCACCACCTCTCTCTAAGCTCTTTCGTAGTTTACTACCAAAGTGAGCTGACTGCCTCCACTGCTTGAATCTTCTCTGATCTGGTCCTCACAGAAAAATCTCATTGCATCTTGTCTGAGAAGCGCTTGCACAAGGATAACAAAGAACCTTTGCTGAGATATTTCATAATTCCCTAAGTTCTGTATTCCCATTAGCTGCTGTGCTTTAGCTCAGCTGGGGAAACCTTTTCAAACTTTTTGTATTTTGTCATCTTGAACAACAAAATAAAAAGATCGGTGACCCACATGCTTCTTCCAAACAAGATACAGTGTGGGCTGCTGTAAAAGCTTCCACAATAATAACTCCTTCACTCTGAAAGTAATTGTTTGTGAAAAAAGCACAGAAAGCCTGGACTTGCAAAGAAAGTGTGAAATGTGGGAGGAATCACACACAACCTATTGCAGCAAGTTGAACCTTTACAAATAGCCTGGAAATGTGAGATCTGTAAATAAATCTGCCTGGCCAGATAAGAGCAGACTATCAGCATCAACCCTATTCCACAATATCTTCTGCACAGCAAAGGTCAACTCCTGTTTCCAGATTTCACTGCTTTTGTTACCTGAAATGGAAGAAACCAAAATGCACTAAGGCTTCTTGCTACCATCTGTCAATTTAAGAAAGAGAACACTAGGATGCAACAAAAAGGCTGCATGAGCACGGTCCGGATGCTTTGGGAATTGGGCAAACCTGTTTATCCAATTGCTGCCAAAGATGGTTAACATATTCTGTGGGCCTTTGAGTAGTCTTATTGGTCACTTGTGTGAATGTAAAGAATATAAGTAGTGGCTTAGTGACACCCTTTGCTAATAGAAGAGCAAAGATGCAGAGTATTATTTTGACTTAGTGAATGCACTGAAAGGAATGCAAGCAGTAAATACAATGCACAAGGTGAATACAATAAACTCCATTTTTATACGTGACATGAATGTATTTGATGAAACCATTCCAGTTGCATTAGAGATTTCCAGCAGTAAGTTAATTCCTCTTTTGGAGATGTTTAGAGACAATACAAAGGAGAAAGGGAATATAATAGGGGAGAATTGTGCTTTTATGTTTTTCTCATTTCTAGACATCTTCATTTTTATTCCTCAAATCCAACAATCTGCAATAGCCTTTATTTACAGACAATGCCCATGTATTTCAGCTCTATTATTATATGTTGAGCTACTTAAGTATAACAATTTTCTTAGGAGTGGACAATGAGCCTCTATGTTAACATCTATTTAAATATTTACTGTGGATCAAAGCATCTGCAAGTAGGGATCTGAAGCCTAATATAGTTGACTGATGATTAATTTAAACTCATTGCATTGCAAATTAAGGTCTCATTTTACTTAAGAAGGATTCTCTGAAGTGAAGTAGATGGAGACCTCCTCAGAGAAGATTTTTACACTTCCTTAACTATTTAATTAAAATAAGCAAATGGTTTCATTTACTATTTTTAGGAATTTATCTACTCCTTATTTTTACTTAGTGTAAATAAAACTGCCATATTGGTCCTCTGTGGTCTCAAGAACATCAGTTAATGAGGTTTCTTCTTCTGTATATTGTTAATAATACTGGGGGGGGTGTCATTGGTTTTTGTGGCATAAAGTACATTAAATCAGTTTTACCCTGTAAAATCGCTACAAAAAGAAAGCAAGTAAAGGAAAAAATAAATCAAAGCTTCTCTGCTGCAATCAATTCTTACAATTCTTACACAGATTTTTTTTTTAAATGTTCAATTATTTTTTTTTCAGGAACACTAACTCAAGAATTTTGCCTTTAAAAAGTGATTATTTTGCATTTCAACTGGTATAAAATCTTTACGCTTATGTTCCATTTCTTGAATTAGGCAGAAACTTTGCATTTTGTTTCATACTAGTATTGGCCGGCATTTTTTCCATCTTACAAGAGGCATATATTACAGAAGTAATCCGGTACAGACTGTTTTTCCTATGCATCATATTTTCTGGTGGGACAATATCCCTCCCTTTGGTCAGCTGGGACCATGACTGCATGCCAAGAGATGATGTTCTTCAGTGAGCCAGGCTTGTGAGAGGACTGAGCACCTGAAATGTGAGCTAAAAAAAAAGTCTGATGTTTCAGGAGCAAAGGAGGTATTGTTACCTCTTCAAAGCAGAAAAGGAGAGGTAAAAAATAATAATAATAAAAAAATATAAAAAAGACTGTAAGCAAAATAAGGTTGCTGATGTAATGGAATATTAAATTTCATTCAGTCAAACAACATTTTCATGAAAAAAAAAGCAGGAATTTTGTTAGAAAACCAATCAAGGGAAAAATTCTGCACATACTAATTTTGCTCATTATTGTTATTTAACGATGCTTTTCATCATTATCTCAAGTGTTCAGCCTGCATTGCTCTTCCTGGTACCATTTTCCACCAAAAGAAAGATTGCCATTGCCCATTTCAACAATAACCTCACAAATAGCACCTCCTAACCCAAAGGCCACAGATTTAGTCATACAACCAAAACCACACTCCACACTTCGAAAGCCCTATAGCGCAGTGCCAAGAAAAGCTTAATATCTGCACTACCTCAAAACATACTGAGGCTGTGCCTCCATGTAAGGATGTACCACTGAGAAAAACAAACAAACAAGCAAACCACCGAGACTGCCGGTTGTCATGATGACTAAATCCACATCTGTCCAAATCCTGCACCCCAAGACCACCCTGAGACCTTGCACAAACCACAGCACAGTGATGGGGAGAGCTGAGAGATTCACTTCAAAAGCACATGCATGGTCCAAGTTAAACCACGCTTACAGGATCTGCTTAAACATCCTCCTACGGTCATCTACCACAGGAAGCAAAGAGCTTTTAGACTAAAAATGCAAGGCTTTATTAAACAACATCTTAACTAGGAGAAATACCAAGAGAAGAGGGAAGGACAGAGGGGAAGTGGAAATGAAAAATAAAACAAACAAACAAACAAACAAAAAAGAAAACCACAAGCACAATTCTGCCCCTGCCTGCTGGGTACGTGTTTCCAGCAAACTCACTGATGTGCTAAATTATACTGCTATCAGCCATGGGATCTCCCCAGAGCAGCTACTCAGATTCATACTTACATTGTCTTTTATTTCAGGATAAGCTTGAGAGATAGGGAATGCCTAAAAATTGCAGACTTCTGCTTATTACATTCTGGAAGGGAAGGAAGTCCGTCTTTTTCTTTGTCCATGTATGTGACTGCATCAGAAAAACATAAGATATAATGGAAAAAAGAGAATGAAGAGCCAAGAAATGTTTTTTTCCACAGCACAAGACCCAGACTTTTCTCAGGCTCTAACCAGCCCGGTGGCAGCCCATCTCCAGAAAATGCTATTGCTGCTTGTGGTCACCACACGGTCCCACCACACCACTTGGCTCCTTGAACAGAGACTTCTCCTCCAGCCTTTCACATTATATTTATATATGTATATACTATATATATATATATATATACACACACTATATATATATATTGTGTATATATATATATATTTTGCTATGCAAACCAGCCTGGCTCAATAAGACCCTTCGATGTTTTTTTTGTCTTGCATGGATTTAATGCCTGAGGAAATTTACTTGCACGGGATTTTTTCCATATGGGAGACAGCAGTTCTGAGTGAGATCTAACAGATCCCCAGCTATTCACAAAATCTGAGTAGTTATTTAAGTCAATACATGTGTAGCCACTGCAAGAGGAATCCAGCTCTCCTTGTACTGAAAACCTGGATTTTAAACTGCGCCCTGTGAGCAGCATCTGTAACCCTGTACCATGTTAAACACAGAGCTGGTGCCACTTTGGGTCAAATCAGTTTACTAGTAGGATGGAGATTAAAATGCTTAGTTGATGCAGAAATACCTGCTACTGCCAAACAACGCATCTTTTATTCATATTATGACTGTAGACCGCTACTCTGCGCTGAGAGCAGGATGTGATGAATGTTAGATTACTCAAATTATGTCTGGACAAGTAATATGATGAACTGAGAGAGGAAAAAGAAACCACCAAACCCCACGAAGATTAAGTGTTTAGACTGTAAAGCAAGGCTTTGTAAACAAACATTGAATGAGAGAAAAGAAGACTGAGTATGGATACTTCAACTTTAAACTGCTACTAGCATCGCAGCCACCATGCCCCCCCTGCCCCACTCCACCCCCCCCCCCCCCCCCCCCCCCCCAGTTATAGTGTTATTTCAGAAAACACAGGGCATCTATTCTAAGAAGTGAATTTTATTTATGATGTTTTGAAAGCTAAAAAGAGAAGTCTATTGATTTTAACTTTAGACAGAAACTCAGAAACAAATCAAGGTGAAATGACAAAGCTAATAAGAGGGCAAACCATCAGTGCAAAGTACAGCAGAACAATTTTCTCCAGTCCTTGAAGCAGCCCATTGCAACAAAGCCTCCTTTCTTTCTAACAATATTATCAGAACTACTGATGTTTCTGTTAGAGTCCTTATTCTCACTGTTCATCCATAAAGCCACAAGTCTGGGGGTTGAGTCCCACACTCAGGTGAAGCTCATCATTAAAAGACAATGCCATATTTTTTACAGTAATTCAATAGGTTTTGTCTGGGAATTGGTGAGGGAGAATAAATGTGAAGCCCTGAATTGATGCTTTCCTTCAGAGATTCACTCTTCAGACCAGCTCTACAGGCGGAGGGTTTTCATGTATCATAATGAAAAATGGCAGATTGTTACCATTAGCATGTCTCTGAAAACAAAAGGCTCACACTCTGGTAAAGATGTGATGAATTAAGGGGCTGCCCACTCCACCCAGCAATAGCTTCCACACTGCTCAGCCAGCCAAGAGGACACAAACCCCTTTCACCGGCTGCGACAAGGTGGCTGGGAGGCATCAATCCTCCCCTGGGTAGCCTGAAGCATGCCTTGGGGATCCCAAAACGGGACAGCTCTAAGTTAGGAAGTAAAAATCAAAAAAAAATCCTGCTCCCATCTCCTCTACAGCAAATGGGCCAAGGACCAGCACTCAGATGTCAGATCCTTCCATGTTTCTGCCTCCGTCCCCAATTTTTCATCCACCTGTTTCAGGCAAAGTCAGGAATTTATCCCACCGGTTCCACTCCACCTTAATCGGCTTTTTTTGAAGCAATATATCATGGAAAGTGTTTTGCAATTCCCTCTAATCAAATATGCAATGTTCTTTTTCAGGAACTACAGTTAGAAATATTGTCCATTAACTTAATATAGGAAGAAACATTTCAAAGGCTGTTCTCAACCCTCTGAACTCTTCATTCATAATAAAAATCTATGCTGCTTTCAATAGAAGCTTGAAGAAGTAAATTGGAAATAGATGAGTGAGTATGGAAGCCCTTATGGACAGGAGTGGGTATACAATAGAAAACCTTTTAAATCTGTTGAATTTCAGACCTGTCAGACTGACCCATTACTTGAATGCTTGCCTGCAAATCAGCAAATTACTTTAACTGGCAGTCACATTAGTCTCTAATGTTCCCATGCGTGCACTGATGCTTCAAACATCACAGAGATCTGCGAGCGAAGGTAGCTACATCTTATTTCCCTGCTCTGCTACCGCTCTTCTGCTCGGCACCGAGCAGGAAGGCTCCCTGCCTCTGTCCGGCTCTTGCCATGGGTGCCCCAGGGAGGGACCCAGGGAACACGAGTGGTTTGCCCAGTGGTCAGAGGAGCACAAACAGTCACAGGTCTGAGGTGCACAAAAGGGTCTTTCACATTTCAGAGCAGCCATCTGAGGTGGGTGGGGAGCCTGTTTTCTTTGGATGGATGAATGTAAGAGATGCAGAGAAAATTAAAGTTTACACTGAATTCACGTCTTACATGTCTGAGAGAGATTACATAAATATAAATGTCTCTCTAAAGATGCCAACCAATTTCAACACATTTTTCAGACTATTTATAAACAGTAGCTCCCAAATACTTGCTATCAATATACTAATGTCAAATTTGAGAAAGCAGTTATAAGTATTTCTTTATCATCTAGGTGGTCCCTTTCTCTCCAATTTATCCATCAGACACTTTCATTTCAAAACCCCATAATTGAATTATTCTGTATAAAGTTTACAGGAGTTATTCAAGATTAAAAGTCTTCCCTGCCATGGCTTTGGAGTTTTATCTTCTTTTTCCTTCTGTTTCTTTTCCCTGTGTAGTCCAGGGTTTTGTTTTGTTTTGTTTCATTTTAAGCAGTATAACTCCATTTGTTTACAACAAATGGTTTCTTGTAAAAGAACAGTGGAAAAGTTCAATGACAAAAGAACAAAAGAAAATATTGAATATTATTCATCTTCCTCACTGAACATCACTTGAATTTCTTCACCATCTCTGAACTACAAAAATTTGCCAATTGCATAGCTGCCACTTTGTCTTTATAATGGGACTGGACATCAAAAAGCAGTTTGGCACTGCTGCCTTGTTCCAGACAGTAATCTTTTTTATTATTATTATTATTCATAGAATCATAGAATATCCCGAGTTGGAAGGGACCCATAAGGATCATCAAGTCCAACTCCTGGCACCGCACAGGTCTGCCCAAAAGTTTAGACCATGTGACTAAGTGCACAGTCCGAACACTTCTTAAATTCAGATAGGCTTGGTGCAGTTACTACTTCACTGGGGAGCCTGTTCCAGTGTGCAACCATCCTCTCGGTGAAGAACCTCTTCCTGATGTCCAGCCTAAACTTCCCCTGCCTCAGCCTAACACCATTCCCACGGGTCCTGTCACTGGTGATAATGGAGAATAGGTCACCTGCCTCTCCACTCCCCCTCGTGAGGAAGCTGTAGACTGCGATGAGGTCCCCCCTCAGCCTCCTCTTCTCCAAGCTCAACAGGCCCAGTGACCTCAGCCGCTCCTCATATGTCTTCCCCTCTAGGCCTTTCACCATCTTCGTCGCCCTCCGCTGGACACTCTCCAACAGTTTCATGTCCTTTTTGTATTGTGGTGCCCAGAACTGCACACAGTACTCGAGGTGAGGCCGCACCAGCACAGAGTAGAGCGGGACAATCACTTCCCTTGACCAACTAGCAATGCCGTGCTTGATGCATCCCAGGATACGGCTGGCCCTCCTGGCTGCCAGGGCACACTGCTGGCTCATGTTCAACTTGCTGTCAACCACAACCCCCAGATCCCTCTCTGTGGGGCTGCTCTCCAGCGTCTCGTCACCCAGTCGGTACATATAGCCAGGGTTGTCCCATCCCAGGTGCAGGACCCGGCACTTGCTTTTGTTAAACCTCATGTGGTTGGCGATTGCTCAGCTCTCCAATCTGTCCAGATCTCTCTGCAAGGCCTTTCCACTCTCATCCGAGTCCACAACTCCTCCAAGTTTGGTGTCGTCGGCAAATTTGTTCAAAACACCTTCTAGTCCTACATCCAAATCATTTATAAAAACATTGAAGAGGACTGGCCCTAAAATGGAGCCTTGAGGGATCCCACTAGAGACCATCCGCCAGCCAGATGTGGCCCCATTTACCACAACCCTTTGAGTCCTGTCCGTCAGCCAATTGCTCACCCATCGCATGATGTTTTTGTTTAGCTGTATGCTGGACATTTTGTCCAGTAGGATCCTATGGGAAACCATGTCAAAAGCTTTGCTGAAGTCCAAAAAGATCACATCAGCTGGTTTCCCTTGATCGACTAGATGGGTGATCTTATCATAAAAAGAAATCAAATTTGTTAGGCCGGACCTACTCCTCATGAACCCATGTTGGCTGGGACCAATGACTGCATTGTGCCCCAGGTGCGCTTCAATAACTTCGAGGATCATCCTCTCCATAATTTTACCAGGCACTGATGTGAGACTGACAGGCCTGTAATTGCTAGGGTCTTCTTTCTTACCCTTCTTGAAAATTGGCACAACATTTGCCAGCTTCCAGTCCAATGGGACCTCTCCAGATTCCCAAGATCATTGAAAAATAATTGAGAGAGGCCCCGCGATGACGTCAGCCAGGTCTTTAAGCACCCTGGGGTGAATTCCTTCTGGACCCATGGACTCGTATGGATCCAGGTGGAGCAGCAAATCCCGCACACGTTCAGGGTCGGTTGGGAGTTTGTCATTCCCCACCGTCATGGTCCTCCAGCTCAGAGTACCCTGGCTCCCGAAGCCCGTCATCAGTGTTGAAGACAGAGACGAAGAAGGCGTTAAACGTCTCTGCTTTGCCTGTGTCATTGTCTGTGAGGAGACCTTCCCCATCTAGTAGCGGACCTGTGTTTTCTTTGGTTCTCCTTTTTCTGTTCACATATCTAAAAAAACCTTTTTTGTTGTCTCCCACAGACATGGCCAGCTTCAACTCTAGTTGGGCTTTGGCCACACAAATTTTCTCCCTACAAACACAAACAGCATCCCTGTATTCCTTCCTCGTCGCCTGACCCTCCTTCCAGCAGCCGTACTCTTTCTTTTTTCGCCTTAGCTCCAGTAGAAGATCCCTGGTCAGCCAGGTCAGCCTTCTGCCCCGCTTGCCTGACTTCCGATATTTTGGAATCGACTGATCTTGTGCTTTTAGGAGGCAGTGCTTAAAGACTGACCAGCACTGATGGACGCCAATGCCTTCAAAAGCAGTTTCCCAGGGGACCTTGCTGACTAGTTCCCTGAGCAGCGTGAAGTCTGCTTTCCCCACATCCAGGGCTGAAGTTTTGGTGACAGTTTTCCTTCTGTCACCATAAATTCTAAACTCAACCACTTCATGGTCACTATGACCGAGACGGCCGCCAGTTGCCAGGTCTCCCACAAGACCCTCTCTGTTCTCCAGCAACAGATCTAGGAGGGCACCTTTCCTAGTTGGTTCTCTTAGCACCTGCACCAAGAAGTTATCATCTGGGTGCTTTACGAACCTCCTGGACTTGCTCGTGTCAGCCATGTGGTGATCCCAGTTAACATCTGGCAAGTTGAAATCCCCCATTAGGACAAGGGGAGTCGATCTCGAGGCATCTCTTAGTTCTGCAAAGAATAATTCATCGGCGTTGTCGTCCTGGCCAGGTGGTCTGTAATAGACTCCCACAACGACATCCCCTTTATCTGTTCGTCCCTTAATCCTTACCCAGAGGCTCTCAACTTTGCCATCGCCAACTTGAAGTTCCACACAGTCCATCCCATGCTTCACATACATAGCCACCTCGCCTACCCTGCCTGTCCCTCCTGAAGAGCCTGTAACCATCTATTGCAACACACCAGCCACAGAACTCATCCCACCAGGTTTCGCTTATGCTGATGATGTCGTAGCTGTGGGACTGGGCCAAGACTTCTAGCTCATCCATTTTATTCTTCATACTGCATGCATTTGTGTAGAAACACTTCAAATGCGCCTCCCTACACGCAGCACCTTGTGTAGCCGACCAAAGGGCCTCACTAGCACACAGTCCCTCTGATTCTAGCACACCATCCCTTAGCTCATCACTGGCATGCCTGGTTTTATCCCCTTCTCCCTTCGACTCTAGTTTAAAGCCCTATCTATCAGCCCTGCCAACTCCTGAGCAAAAATCCTCACCCCTTTCTGAGAGAGACGCATCCCATCTGGTGCCAGCAGGCCCAGTGTCGCGTAGACCTTCCCGTGGTTGAAAAACCTGAAATTCTGCCAGTTGCACCAGTCCCAAAGCCACGTGTTAATGTGATGAGTCTGTTTGTCAGCATCGATCCCCCCTATCAGAAGGACAGAGGCAACCACAACCTGTGCCCCTGATCCTTTAAGTAGTCACCCCAAAGCCCTAAAAGTCCCTTTTGATCGCTCTCGGGCTTCTTGTTGCTACCTCGTCATTACCAGCCTGAAAGACCAGTAGCGGGTAGTAGTCAGTATTATTGGTAGTAGTCAGTATTCTTATTGTTGCTTTAAAAACAAGACAGTGCAAGGATACTGTTTTTACATGTCTGTTGCTTCTTCCACCTCTTTTCCTGAATTCAGATAATAGATTGAAAAATTGTGTATGTCCTTGGTAACCAAGACAATATTCTTTCTCATAGGGTAATTTCAAAGTTATTAAATTCCAGGGAAAGTCTTATTTGTAAACATGACAAGAAATCTTTCAGCATGAGTTTGTAGCTTTTCAATATTAACAACAATTGTCTTCCTCTAGAACTAGTTTCACTTTGTCATCATAAGTCATGCTTAAAATAAGAATGCTGAGCAATGAAATAGAGCCCCCAAGCAGGAAAATGAATACTAGGCACAAAGGTCTGAAGTTCTGCAATGTTTGGTAGCCATCTCTACAGTCTTTCTTCAGCTGTGTCTAGCTTTCTGTTATTTGTTCACTAATAAAAATTAAGACAAAGTAAAAAATTATAGGTACCATTTAAACCAGCTTATCAAAATTATTATTGTTATAAAAATTACTACAAATTTTTCCAAAGACTAGAACTTTCTCTTCTCTCCTACCATCTTGAATAGCTACAGATATAAATTAATCCCATGTTATTTCCATTCCTGATCCTCAGAATAAAGTAATGCATTATTATATGCAAACATTAATTTGATGTCTACTCCAATTGGTCTAAATAGTACTTTAAACACCAAATCTTGCATTGGATAATTTGTTTTTAACGTGATTTACAAAGAAAAGCCATACAGGTCACAAATATGAGTGGAATTAATATGTGCTTTTGAATATTCAGAAATACTTTGCAGTATTTTGCCAGAAGCAGTGTTGACCTTGTGTCCTGGTTTCAGTTAGGACAGAGTTAGTTTTCCTCCTAGTAGCTGGCAGGGTGCTATGTTTTGGATTAGGATGAGAAGAGTGCTGATAACATGCTGATGTTTTAATTGTTGTAGAGCAGTGCTTACACCAAGCCAAGGACTTTTCAGCTTCTCGCTCTGTCCTGCTAGCGAGCAGGCTAGGGATGCAGCAGGAGATGGGAGGGGACAGACCCAGGACAGCTGACCCAAACTGGCCAAAGGGGTATTCCATACCATCTGACGTCATGCTGAACAATATATAGGGGTGGCTAGCCGGGGTCGGGGGGGGGGCGGCTGCTCGGGGATAGGCTGGGCATCAGTCAACGGGTAGTGAGCAATTGCATTGTGCATCACTTATTTTGTACACATTATTATTATTAATACTATTATTATTATTATTATTATTATTATTATTGTTATTATTTTTTCCTGTCTTAATAAACTGTCTTTATCTCAACTCACAGGCTTCACTTTCCCGTTTCTCTCCCCCATCCCGGAGAGGGAGGGGGGAGGGTGAGCGAACGGCTGTGTGGTGTTTAGCTGCCAGCCGGGCTAAACCACAACACCTTGACTTATGTCTATTTCTCAGTGTGCTCCAATTAATAAAAACTTTGCAGTTTCTGCTTTCTGAGAATGTCTAAACAGAATCATGTGTGCCTAATTAATATTAAAATGTCAGCAAAATATGCAAAAGTATTTCTTCCATTAGATAGAAATTTCATCTCTGATCTTGAAATTACCTATCTGGTTCTTCAAAAATGACTGGATGCTCACAGTTTCTCTGTGAGAAAGCATCTCTTTCTTTTCTTTCTAAAATATTCTTTGAGATTAAGCAAGAAGAAATATAAACCTGCTTTGAACTTCTTCTTTCATGAGGGTTTCATTACGAAGACACTTTCCTAGGTGAACTGCTTTGGTTTGCTTACAACTCTTTTGTTTTACCGTAAAAGCAGTAAGAAATAAGTGAGGTGAAAAAGTTTGCTTATATGCCAAGGCAGCTCAGCCCTACTGCTCACAAGGACTAGTCCAACTGCCTTTATATGCTCTGATCCCCATCACCTTACATTTGTTGTGAAAGTTTCAGAAGGAAAACCTCTTGAATTATCATATATCAAGAATTGTAATTAAAATGGGAAATAATATCATTAGTTCCATTATTTCTGCTGTAAACTATGCTGTTTTTTAGAAATGGGATAGGATTCCAGAATGAAGAACGTACATTTTGTTGTTCTTCTGATTATAACAGCATATTTAATTGAATTTCAATCATTTCAAAATAGATAAAGATGACCTTTTCTGAAACAGATTGTGCTGAGCACAAAAACATGAATAAAGATTAGTTGACTGTATGGATCTCTCCATCAGCTGTGCTGCAATAACATTTTAAGAGAACATAACACTAATGCCTGTTTGTCACAAACCTGGTTATCGTAGCCCAATACGGTTCACTCAAAAGTTAGTTCTGTTTACTGTAGCTTTCACAAAATTATAAATTCACCTATTTGCCACTGCTGATTTTTCCAAACAAAAATATATTAATGCTTTTATTTATGAAACTTGTATTCCCCAACTAAAATGATTAAAAGGTTTCAGCTTACAATATGATCACAAGTTCACCTGTTCTTATTGTTTTGCTACAATTTAATGACTGGATAGATACTCTAATGCATGAAATAGGTGAAGGGCTCTGTATTTTATTTTCAAAGCATAAGAATAGCCCAGTAGCCTATTTCAACTAGTGTCTATGAGTATATGCATAGGGAGAAAGTATGTCTGATAAGTGCTTTCTTTTATTTTTTTAATCTTTCAAGAAAAAGTTGCCAGTTAAGACAGACTGATCCATTCTATTTTCTTGATAATACTCTTATTTTTACTTGTCTTGTAATGATCCTATATCAAAGCGTTACACTCTTCATTTAAAACAGAATACATTTGGATTCTTACACAGTAGGACAGGTCAGTCAGATAGCAGACTCCCCATTTTTCAAGAAAACATAATATTTAAGTTATATTATTACTGACACATAATGAAATTGATCCCCAATCAATACCCTGAATCAAATTCTGGGGCCATAAGTAGGACATACAGAGCAGAGCCCGATGGCTCTGCTACCAGCAAAATCCAACAGCTCTCAACAGTTGCCTCTCAATCCTGCCTGCTTTTGATTCATCCAGGCCATCGCAAAATCAGGAAAAAAAAAAAAAAAAAAAGAGAGAGACAGACAAAGAGAGAGAAAAACAGAGAGAAAGAGAATACACCATAACACATATAAACTACCCAAGTGGATATGCTTCTTGTAAGATGAATTTTCATCAGAGTCTCCCCAGGCTATTAGGCAGGTATGTCAGAAGAAGCAGTTCCACTGAAAGCTTGAAAGGCATCAGATCAATTTGCCTGTATGACTTTTTCCATTCAGCTATAAGCCTCTGCCATTAAACAGGAAAAAATAAAAAATAAATCACCTGGAGCTGAAGAAAACATCAAAAAAATCAAGTGGAAGAGCAGTTTCAATCACTATTTTATTGTTCATCTTCAACTTAAATATTTATTTATTAGAATTTTAAAACTATGCTTCTTTACAGATTTCAGAAAAAAAAATATTAAAAAACATCTCCAACATCCAGAAGATGCAGATGAAATGAAGCACTTCCATATACAAACTAAACTGAAGGTGTCCTAATTTAGTTTTTACTACGAATATCTTTTTTTTTTTCTACCCACAGCAGAGAAGATTCTATAAACAGAAGGCTAAACACATTTTACACCTATGATTTACATTAAGAGATGTCTCCAGACAGAAATGCCCCATCCTTCCTACCTAGGCAGACAGTTGGTGATGCATTTAGTACAAATATATATATATATATTTAAAGTGTTTTTTTTGTTGTTGTTCTAAAATTTAAAAAGAAAAAAAAAAAAAGCTTTGGTTGACAAAATTATTTTGCTGAGTTAGTAACCTAAACAGGAGAATATTCTGGACAACATTATTTCATTTAATTAACATTCATGCAATTAAAGCCATGAATGAAGCTGGATTCCAAGCTAAGCAAATTCAGAGTAGGACAGTAATTTACTTTTACCTTCAGACTCAATCAGTGGAAATTTCAGTGTTCTTATCCTGGAATAAATAAGCTATGAAGAAAATCACTTTGCTCCCAAAGGTTGTTTTAATCAGTAAAGTGTATCTATTCAGCTTTAATTTCAGTGTTTTTCTGGTTCAGAATTAGTGTTTATTGAGTAAATAGATTTCTTAATGTGTACATAAATTGTCTTAACAATAATAATTTTAGCTGAAAAAATGCTGACAAAGTTAATATTCCATTTATTAATAAACAGCTAAAAATAAACAGCTAACTGATTAACAAAAACAAAACAAAAACAAACACAGAAATTGAAACTGTGTAAGCAGAATTGAATCAAGGTTATTCTAAAGAAGGTCCCTCTCAGATCTATTCTTGAAAGAGTACTTTCATTATCTTTATGAATCTTATGGAAAAAGTTAGAAATGCAGTGGATGAAAGCTTTGTAGGTGATGAAGTAGGCAGTTATTTCCCACGAAATCTCATACTGCAGTTTTTCCAGCTTTGGTAAAGAGTGATGTGGAATACAGTTCAATGCAAACTGCTATCAGGAACCAAGCATATATAGGAAAGCTTAAGAATCAAAAACAGTAAGAGAATGAACAGTCAAGTACAAATAAGATGCTAAGACAAAGGAAATGGAAGCAAATGGAATCCTTGAGTGAGTGCACAGCAGAATATCAAACTAAAAAAATATTTCACTATGATATATCCTTGCTGAGACATTCCTGTAGTGCATCTAATAATGGCGTCCAGATTGCTGAAAAGAAATCTTGAATATACAGGAATTGGTCAGGATCTTTCAAGTGCTCAACAGATATGGGAAAACATGGTTTATTTGTAAAAAGCATGTGCTAAATCAAATAAAATGATATACCTGACTGTGCAAGAAAGATCTCATTTACTCCTCAACTCTGCCATGTTCAGCCATTTTTCTCCAATGACAACAAAACACTTCAATGTCTTTAAGAATTTCAGCTCACTGGGCTTATTTAATGGCAATGGCCATCCTTTGGTTCCCATAGGACAAGCAACTGCAGAGTGACGTGATGCCCTGGTGCCATGTAACCAAGGAACCACTGCTGTAGCAATAGCACTGTGGGGATAGACAGCAATCAGTCAAGCTGCTTGACTTGTTTTCCTGCTATGTATGCTGATGCTGGTAAACCTTATCCAATTTAAAAATAAATAAATAAATATATGTGTGTAGACAGAAAGCAAATGCTGAGATAATCACACACTGTCACATCATTATTATTAATAGGGATGAATAATTTAAAATAATAATAATAAACAACAACAAAGAAGCTTTTGGTCTTTTAAGAATACAGATGGCAGGAAAAAAAAATAATAAAACAAACAAACATCACACGATGTCAAGATGAAACATCAAGTAAAAGGTTCCACAGGGAGCATTAAGAACTCAATTTTCAAAGAAACCAGGCTAGAGGAGTTTAAATTATTTGGAGACAAAGGCCAGAAAGATTAGTAAATCGGGTGTTTCAGGTTCCTTATGAGTCGGAGTTTCAAAGCAGACTGGAAATGAGGGGTATATACAAATATTTCCTGCAAGCACTTAATGTGTTTAGCTTGAGCCCCAGTTATAACATGTTTCTCCTCACCACAGTCCTTGGAGGAAAAAAAGGAAGTTTAGATGTACTTATGGGATACCCTTCACCCTTGAACTACAAATTAGTACTGACTGGCAACTGCCAAATCTTTATCTTTTCAAGAAGGCACAGACGGCAGCTTTATTCTCAGTGTAAATTGACTGGAAGGAGTTGCTGCTTCCAAAGGAAAGAAGAATGTCAAAGACAAGCAGAGGCCAGGAGCTAAAAAATGTTAAACAAAGTCACAAACAGAGACAAAAAGAACAGGGTAGAAAAAAGAACTATATCTATCTATATATATATATGGCCCCAAAAAGATAACACACTTAACAAATTAAAAAGAAAGAAAACAAAAATTTTGTCTCCGGATTCTCTCTGAGTTTCTTCAGCGTGACAAGTATCCAGGAGAGTAGCTCATCAGGAGGGATTTGAATAATTACAGAATAGAGATTTAAGAGACAAGATGGTGTATATATGACAATTCAAGCAAGCCGCAAGAAAGGTTTGCATCACTGAGCACATAAAGAGAGGGAGGAGTACAATAGAGGCAAGCACAGAGGTTATGAAGGGCTAGGCTGAAAAGGATACTTCTCCTTGAGATGGCAGAGAAGTGAGCTGGCACAGGGATTCAAAGCAAGGCAGAGGATCCCAAAGGCACCGTCTTGCACTGCTAAGGTTGGTGAGCAGCAGAGGTAATGGGGTGATGCAGAGGACAAGCAGGCAGGGAAGAGGGCTGAAGTGATGGGCATGGCAGAGTGCAAATGCTGAAGGTAAGTTGCAAGCAAGGCTATAAGAGTACGAAGGCCAGAGGGCCAGAAATCAGTTTGCTACCTAATGGAAGGAGCAACCTTTTTCTCAGCATCCTGCAGAAGAAATGATTTAGGTATTGAAACACACGCCTGGAGGTTTTTATTCCACTCCGTCTCTGCTGATTATTTGCTCCAAGACCTCAGGCACAGAGCAGCAGCATGACTTGGGGTTTCCACCCACAACAGAGGAAGGAGGAGTCCCTGGAGAGTGAGTGACCCGGCACACTGCCCAGAGCCACCTACCCCGTGGGCACCATTCACAGGAAGGGTTCCACGACAGACTGAGGCTGCTGAGAATGAGCAAGATTCAACAACATGTTACTCAATCAAATTTACTTCCATGTAACCACTGAGACAGTCTCATTGGTTTCCAATTCAAAGAGAAAACTAATTAAGAAGTCCATATATCAGGCTCTGCAGTTCTACCCCCACCTCACAAAATATTGCTGTACTTGCTTTCTATGCCAACATCTACACCTCCAGCTGATCTGAGTACTACAGAGGAAACTGATGCTGAAAGTAATTCAGGAGTTTCGTGGCTGGAAAAAAGTACCAATTAAAAGCATGTGTACCCATAGCAAAGAAATTTTTTTTTTTTTTTAATGCCGAGTGTTAACTTCCTTTGCAGCCTTAAAACAGCAAGTGAATAATGAGGGATTCAGAGAAGTTGCCGTGGGAAAAAGAAAACCCCACAGTAACCTCTAAATTACCTGAATGAGTCATGCATGTCAGTTCACTTTTTAAGACAATACTTTGGGGAATTACACCTAATTTTGTAGTAAAGTTTTAAGTGAATTACTTTGCTTGCTCTTCACTTAATAATAGGGAAAAAGCACTTTACATGTCAAATTGGCAGCAGTGCCAGGGAGTTAGTTATTCAAATGGGGAACTCCATACAGAGATGCATAATCCTTCTGTTTTCAGATAACGTGTAGAAATAAACAGAGAGGAAGACCATATAAGCCTTTAAAATAATCATAATCTATAAAACAGGACATGATAGGTTCTACATCACTCTGGATGGCAGGAAATCTATCTTTTCTGATCCTGATAAGAAATTCAATCTTCTGCCATCACAAAATCCAATTGCTTTAGCTGTTTTTGACTATATGAAAAGATTGAAAACTCAATTCTCCCCATATATAGGGACTAGATTGATTAGGGGATGTTTGTATTGACTAACTATGACAGCTAACTGTTAGTTATAAACAGAAACAAAAATTCTTTCTTCTTTCATATTAGCCTTACATAAAAAGACTACCACAGAGAAATTTGTGTAGGTGGGGAGAGGGAGAAGATGTCACCTCCTTTACTCTCTTCAATCAGAGATCTTAACAGGATATTTTATTTTTTTTTAATTATTTCTCATTTCATGCTTTTTCTTCCCTTGCCTTAATTAAGCTCTTAAAGGAAAAAGAAGAAAAACAAAAAATAAAAATAAAAAAGGCAGGCCCTTTCTCATTTTGTACCATAGGTATTTTCATGAACATCTGTAGAGTGGAAAGCAGTATGGTACTGATTAGTGAATGCTTTGTTCTCCCACTCATTATACCCTCCTTTTAATTTTCATTGAGCCAAAACTGACTTGCAAAGCAACAAAAACAATAGCAAAATCCAATCCCTCGCCACAAGCCTTATACAACTGAGCCCCAGAGTACAATGCCACTGCTGCTTGTACGCGTTTCTCTGCATTTGTTAGGCTTGGTTCCTCCTTGGATGTACCTTATTCAAAGGGACTCTCACACATTTTCTCCCCTTTCTATGACAACCAAAATAATATCAGAACCCAGACTTCCTGCTCCAAGCATTCCTGGCCGACAGAGATAGTACCACAACTTAGATAAAAAATGCACACAAGTGCATTCAAGGCATCTCAAACCAAGAAACTTCAAGGCAAAGTTTATTTTAACCTCCTTCCCAAGTCGTTATTCTATACCCACAAAATAATAACAATAATGCACAAAATATGCCTAAATATCCTTCCTGAAGTTGGAACATATGTATAAAATGCCTACACCTGCCATGTAATCTGAAGGTAACTCTGGTACAATACTACTACAGCCCACTGAGATCAGAACAGGGATATCCTAGGCTCTTATGTACATATTTAATCTAGTTTCCATTTTCAGACTATCTTAAAAAAAAATCTAATAGACTCGGAAACTTGATTAAATGGGGAGTTTTGCTGGATCCTTTGTTATGCTGACTGACAGATGGAGAAAGAAAGGCTAGCTTTTACCTGCTCGTTTCGTCAAAACTTACACGTGCAAAACTTGTACTGTTTTTTTTTCCTTTTTTTTTCCAGCCATATCTGTTATCACTTCTGCAGATCTTGGCTCATTTAAACATAATCTGTCAGAGAGAATGACAATATTGGTATACTACAAAGCTTACGCAAAGCACAAGGAGACTGCAGGAGTGCCAAGGAAAATGGGTTCTTCAGCTCCATGCCCTTCTTCCAACACCATTAGGCAGCACAATATTTGCCAGTCTCAGGTTTCTGGCAATTTTACAACCCCCCAAAATATGCTTTTACATCCAGGCTTTTTATAAGCTTATCTGTAAGACAGCTTTCCTTGCTTAGTTTCCTGCAGCTCAAACATTTTTAGTAACAAAATATGCACGTCTTCATTGATTTAGACAAACGATACCCAAGTTCCCAGAGTATTCAGCACAAGAGCATCCTCAAACTTAAATACCTTATTTCCAAAAATAACCAAGTCTGACATCACTACTGGTGTCACAAATCCAATTCAGCCTTTTGAGAAATCTTGTGCTAGTTAAAGAAAGGACATAAAAAGGGTATGGGGAAAAAAGATGCTTCAAACTAAACAAGATACTACCATTTAGCATATTCAGGCAAAAAATAATGATACTCATCTAATGTGCTACAGAAAAATACAGTACCAGAGAATTTTACCCTCTCCCTTTTTCACGCATGACCAGTTGTGTTTTCATCCCACACTTGAACACAACAGTGAGGTTTCCAACCCCATTTCTGGTGCAGCTATGCACTCCTGGGGATATCTGGTAACTGCAGAGAATTGCCTTGAGTGACTTACAAATGCGGAAGTTCAGAAGTGCATAGCAGACCTACATGTGTTACACACATCCACTCACACAAACACGTGTCTGTACAACATCGTCCCCATGAGAGATGTAAGCTGACTTGTTCTGAAGCTAGAACTTTCCTCCTAGGACCCGCCATTATTTGTATTTCAGGTTTTTCCAGTCCAAAGTTCTCCTATAACAGGAGTGTAAAAGACTATTTGTGTAACTACGCAGGAGTGGTATATCCACAGCCTGCTTTTTGCCTCTTTAATTCCTTCCTTTCCCACCACGCCTCAGGAAGAAGCAGCCAGATCATCAGCCAGGCCTAATTCTCATAGTGTGGCAGCACAGAAGAGATAGGGAGTACTCTGCTATCAAAATATTTTACACCCACTTTGCTTCTAAAAATATTTGAACGTGGCAATGAGTTAGAGCACAGGAGTGTTTGGCTGCAATTGCTCTTTTCTGCTTTGAATAATGCATGGGAATAAATATCCCGTCTTCTCTATTGTCCTTCCAAATGCCAAGATTCTTACAAGTTACATGTTCATCTGAAGAATCAGGTCAGGCCAAAATCTACTAAGCTTACTGAGATAGGTGGAGAAAGAAATTCTACATAAAATAGCAACTTTGTTGTGTAATTTAACCATGAAGTCCTTGTAAAGTGGAAAGAAAAAAAAAAACAGACTCACATTAATTTATTTTTTTTCCTGTAACCTGTGCACATAAATCGCTGGCAAGGTCTAATTTAACGGAAGGAAGCTTTCTTGCCAGGAAAAATTTGTCTGCTTTCCCCATATGTGCATAAACAGGCTAGTAATTGAAAGCAAGAGTGAAAACTATGATAAAGAAATCCCAGGTTATTATTTACAAATGGACAGCTGTGCAATTGCAACTACAACAATTTCAGTTGCTCCAGCTTTCAGGCCTACCCACACAATCATTAATTCAATATTTAGTTCACCCAAATCCAATCACATTGCTCTTCATACAGACTGGCTTCTTCCCAGAAAGAAGTATTTTCTGAACATGCCTATACAGAGTTTTCTTAATTTATGCCTTTCACACATGGACTATCTTAGAAATAATAGGTATTAGACATTCTGCATCCCAGCAAAACACATGAATTAGAAATTTCAGCCAATATTTATTTATTTATTTATTTCAGCATCCTGCTCTAATTCCTGACTAAATGAAAGCATATCATTATTTAAGTGCCCTGGACCATGATTTAAAAATTAAGAGAACTGGAGAGCTTATGATTCTGGCAGTCTCCATGTAAAGCATCATTTTTATGAAATCCACCAGTGTTTCCTTAGATGGAAAGATGGAAAACAGCTGTGGCGTTAGCACAGCAATCAGTAAATCTGGGAGTCCACACACACAGCACAAAACCTATTTCTCAGCATGCAGTTCACTATTTGCATTAGGTAGAGATTCAGAGAAAGCAAGTAAGAACTCATTAAACAGATGTCTCATTATTATTTCTCTGTACAGTGTATTTTTCCCCACTCTCCTCATTCTGTCAGTTGCTTTCAGTTCTTGTTATTTAGAAGGAATCTTGACACTGTAACAAAATACACCAAAATTCCCAGTCAATTAGTACGAGCTGATCCAAATGGAAGAGGAATTGTGGCACGTATCCGCGGGCTGGACTTGTTTGGGCACCTGGCCTGTTCCAAACACTGATGGAAGCCATGTGAAAAGGAAGAAGATGCTGGAAAATTGCATGTTCTTTCTGAGCCAAACCACAAAGATAAATGCACCGCAGCCTGTTTCAAAACCACTTTATGACTGCGATACCTCTGGGTCAGGGTCTGTTTATGTAGAGCAAAGCAGATTTTGACAGCACTGTATCTCTTTGTGGCTGTAATAGAGTAATGCATCAAATTGGTGAGCACAACAAGATAGGATACCATGTTTTCCAAGTTCACTGAAAACTATAGGGGTGAGTCATTACACAAACAAAAACCCCAAAATGAAAGAACTCAGATAGGGCAGAAATACTATAATGTAACCTCGAAGCATCTTCCACTGACATACACTGTTTTACAACAGGCAAACACACAAAGACAAGCTCTAAATACCCAGTGTGATGTGACTCACTATTAGATGTAACTGCGCGTCTCATTTGCTAAGTAGTCAAGTGTTTGGTGATTACATTTCATTTACATGAAGGAGTCATTTGCCAACTTCAGAAGGTCAGAAAGAAATTTCACAAAAACACAGTGGCAAAACAAGGGGTTTTGTAGTCTGCAAGAACAAAGCAAATAAAATATAAGGAAGACTGGAGATCTGGCAGGGGTCATTAATATTTTCACAAGCCTGCAGAAAACAGAGGAGTGACTTGCTGTGATGTTCTGCCAGTGGACTCCAGCCTATGTAATTATTCACCTTCAGAGTCGGTTGACTTTCAAGAAAGTGCTGTTGCATTTAATTATACATGAATTTGCATGACTAAGTAGCCCTCAGTATTTTTTTTTAAAGCAATAAAACTTGGATTTCAGGTCATTTCCAAGAAAATAGTGAGCTGCTTCTATTATTTAAAAGAATAATTAAATATCCTTGATCACCTCCAAACTGAGAGCAATGTGTGCCTAATAGAAATTTCACAGGGCTGATATGTGCATTTCTGGTACTATTCAAAATATGTATGAAATATTTTCCAGGTGACCAAACCACTCCAGGTTTTCCTGGTTGAGTACCTACATGAGACCTGAGAGGTAGCATTCTCCTGTAGGAAAGGCTGTGTGGATCCCATCAATCCAACCTCACAGAAATATTGGTGTATTTACAGAATGTTGATTTCATATAGGCATATGTATAAATATTCATTATAAAAAACACTACACTTCAGGCTTTTTAAGCTCTCCGTAATATAATACAGCACATGAGATAGGAGCAGAGGCAGAAAGGCAGTCCAGCAAGCCTAATGAGCTGGTAACAGAAGTCAACATAACGAAGTGTAAGGAAATATAAAAGACCTTCCAGGGAGATTTTTGCTAATGTCTCACAGTTAAGCTCCAGGGCTCTAGTGCCATTTAATTTCTTGCCTAGGGTAGGGAAATAAGAGCACTGCTAGCACTAGGACTGAATGTTTATCTCTGGCCTGCCTCTCTGCTAAATCACAGCTCCCTGCAACCCAGCCTGAAGAAGCAGGTTTAACTGGTGACATCCACCTGAAGGTCCAAGCTGTTTTTAAAGGGCTTGCATGCACACACACAGACATATGGGAATCTGAGCTGTCTGAACTGGCTGTGGCACTGTTTTGGGATAAGGCTTCTCCTTCCTTTCTCAAGATCCAAGTTATATACAGTACGTTCTCTGCTGTCTGTGTTGTCCACCAGCATCTTTAATTAAAAATGATGATCCACACTGACCCTTAAAAACCTTAAACCAGCTATTTAAGTGCTAGTCAATGGAACGCCAGAAGAGAGAAACGGCTAATTGCAGTCACTGGAGTGTGACATCTCCTGTAGGCGACTGGAGACAGTGATGGGGAGAGTAACACTACTCAGCAATTGCCTGCTCTGCCACTGCCCTCTTGCAGTGGATTTTGGAACAGAGAGGGGAGAAAAAAAAAAAAAAAAAAAGAAAAAAGAAAAAAGAAGAGTACATGTAATATTCTTTTCTGCAGGAAAGCTTGCAAACATGGATTGGCATGAGATCAGGCAAAGAATCAGTCAAAACCCTAGAACTCCAAATTTCTTAGCAGCACTTCACTACAGAGCATCAATTAAGATCTATATTCCATAAGATTAAAAACCACTCATCATGTCCCAGCCATTTGGGTACTAAACCTAACTAGAAATAAAACAAAGTTTCAGAGAAGGAAATCCACATTTTTTTTTTTTTTTTGGTATATTTCTAAGCCTTTTCTTACATACCCAAACAGCATCTGCCAGCTCGACAGCTGTTATCATATGACAGATATCTAAGCACAGAGCTCCTGTCCTAAAGAGAAATGTGTAAAAGCGTTTCATGAAATAATCACAAGATCAGTGGTTAGTAGGAGAATTTTCCAATACTCTGAGCAGCCTTTTTTCTGTTTAATATCCCAAATGAGTATAAGTAGATGTGTTACATCCTATACCGTTAAGGCTACAAAAACAAAATCTGAGAGGCAGTCCTTCCCCCATTGGGTAAATGAAAACCATCTTCCTTCCTCTGTTCTGATAGCGATACCAGTCCAACTACAAAGCAAACGGTGGGTGATCACATTCTGATTTCTATTCCCACGGAGATTAATGTGTTTTGCCAACATAAGGCAGATGACATGATAGTGCAAGGCACAAACACTGGGGAAGCGAAGCACGATCTAAGGAGCACTCCTGGTGAGCACAGATACAGCTCCTCCTTTCTGGATCTTTCGATTTTAACCTGCTCCAATGACCTGCTGAAGGTTTTGCTCTTGAATTGCGCAGGAGAAGCAAGAACATTTGTGCACTGTTGGCACATGCTGCATTCATCTGTCGCAATCAAGCAGCCTTCCTGAAGACCCCATTGTCCATTTGCAGTATCTGCTGCTTTCAGTCTCCTCTCCACAGTGACCCTAGCCCAGGCTAACTTCACACCCGTGTCCCCAACTAACCGATATCCAAGCTGATGCTGACAAGTTCTATCCAGAGCCTGAGATTCCAAAAAATAAACCTCTCTTCCCACAGCTAGGAAAAAACAACATGATTTGCAAACAGCTTTAGAGCACAGTTGATGATAGGTACTAAAATATCACACACTTATTTATTACCCAAAACTGGAGTCCAGTTTGGCATGTGCTACAGAAGCAAAGCCAGTCTCAGTATTTGTGTCCTGTTTCCTCCTTGCTCTAGAGCAGGCAGAGACAGGAGCTCCCTCTACAGAGAAATGAGGCTCAGACAGCAAAAACCGAATCGGCACAGAGCTTTCTCCCTGCCCTAGCTACTACTTGACGGTAGAGTCATATCAAACTGGGCTCTCGTGCATCCACTGCCTTTGCTGGACCCATGTTTGGTATCCAATCTGCAGGGACGCCTGGTGGATGAGGTGCCAGAGGAAGGTGGTCGTGGTGCTGCTCTGCGTTCTCATCTCCATCCTTTTACTGCAAGCACCAAACTCATGACACAAGATAGGGCAGAGGAGGTCAGTTCCACCTTTTGTCTTACTTAAACTGCCACCTGTCACAGGAAACATTGAAACCTCCAAATACAGGCCAGTCTGAGGCAGGAAAGGCATTGGTATCAATGTTTTCTATTGAAGGTAAATGACCTCACAGGGATAAATTAAATATTCATTGAGCAAAGGAAAGAAGAAAAAGGCTTCACAGACCACTGGTTTGGGTATCTGATTATTCACCAGGGAAACACCGCTTTCTGTACTGCTCTGCTGAATGCTTAATGTAAAGAAAGTGTTCAACAGCACAGACACAGGGATGGATGTCTCCTGTCCTCTCAGCTAACTACCAGAGCCACTGGGCTTTGGACATGTGACGGCTCCACTGGCTGCACCAGCAAATACTTAGTCCTGCTGCACAACAGGCATCAGCTTAAGGAGACGGGAGCTCTTTCCATGAGGGTATATTGATGCTGCAGAGTATGCTGTACTTATGTCCATCAAAAACAAAGAATCAAGAAACAAAACCAAGCAAGAAGAAATATTACCACATAAACTGAATAGGCTCACTTATGAAAAGCTGACATATCTGGTCACAATTCAAGTTAGTAGAGAAGTATCTAGTTATTTTTATTACCCCAAATTTAAAGCCTATATTGTCTGCAACTTTGACAAAAGATTGATTTACTGACATACTATAATATTTATAATCAATTCATGACACACACAGTGACATAACTTTTTGGGAAGCAGCATATAGAAATATCTGTTCCCTACAAAATTCAAAAAATAGTCCAGACAAACCTCAGGTTAGCTGCAGTGCACTTACACGTTACTTTAGGGAAACAATCTAAATGAAAAACACCTTCTCATAGTAATGAATCACTACTATACACTCATAGCAAGAAAGCCACATTTAAATTTCCTCACTAGGCTAATGATAAGAAAAAGATCTTATATAACCAGAATGAGCTATAACTGGAAGCCATTGTAATTATTTTCCTAGGCCTAGCTGAATGGAGAGAAAGAAAAAAAAAAAAAAAGCCTGCTGTATTGAACGTACACTGACTTTGTCAGATGGTTGTTATTTCTGTTTTGGCAGTAGAATTTGGTAGGTTTGATCCCCAAGGACTTGCTCAAAAAAACGGTAATGTGGGGATCTTCTCTAGCAATGCATACAATGAAAATTAATTTCTGCAACAAAATAAGTTTTGCCACTAGGCAGATTGCTGAATGAAATGTTAGAGTTGCATTAGTTCCCCTTATCTGTATTTGCAAGCTGTTCACAGATAGACAGCTGAATGATAGATTTCCCATAAATATTCATTTCATGTTTACTGAGAAAAACGTAGTAGTTTGCTATCCAAGTTTATAGTAACTAATTTCTCTAGAAATATTTTCCATAGGAAACACAAGCATCAGCAAAGCTTTTTTTCTGGGTAGAAAACAGCAAAACCTGTGCCAAACTATCAGCTTTGTGCACAGACCAGAAAATGTTCCAGTGCACTGGAATTCAAATTTTATCAAGTCAGTCAACACATTTCTAATAAATGTCACTTTCAGACCCCCCTGTTTGCATACTTCAGTAAACTATGGCCAAGCAAGCTATATAATACCAGCAGAACAGAATTAATAAACCATACATTATGCACCTCTTTCTTGCAATGCATGTCCAGGGTATCAGGAGCTCAGCCATGGTGACTAAGGACTCAAACCTATTACAGTTTTTTCTGTCTTTACTGTTACGTGGCACACATTGAAATACATAGTTCAGTGAGGAAAGCAATTTGGAGGGGCACAGCCAGAGTACTCCTCCTTCCACACGTTTCACAGAAGAACTCTGGTTGCCATCAATTAGATCACTGGGCCACTCACTTTAAGCGTATGGTAACATAGGTTATTAGTAGTTCATGGCAGCACTTCAGAATAGCTACAGTGCACAGGTGGGGATGCAACAGAGGATTTCTATTTATTTATTTATTTGACTGATAGCTGTACAAAATCTTTCATGCTCTGGGATTAACAGAGAGAGGCTAGATCCTTCTCAGCTATTACAACACACGGTAGTTTCATTCAGATCAACCATGCAGTAACCATGAAAGCTATTTACACCAGCCAAGGATCTAGTCTACAATGCCTGGCTCACAGCCACTGAGCAGTCCACAAAGCTTGGAGAGATTTTGACATCGCCCAGTTTAAAAAAATATATAAATAAATCACTGTTGTTCTTGAAACTTACTGGTTTAATATGAATTTTGCTTTGATATTAACATATAAACCCCAAATTGAAAGGACAACAGTGATGGGGGTTGCTGGTGCATAAAAGCACCAGATTATTATTATTATTATTATTATTATTATTAAAGATTAAATGGCCAACAGTGGATGTCCAAAGAACCACCAGGCCTTGACGAGCAGAGGAAAGAGAGCACAGCAGGAATTCAGAAGTGCTGCTTATCCAGAGAGACATGGCACCCACAGCAAAGTTTTAGACCTGTACCTTTAGTTATAATAACATCAAAATCAGCTTTGTAGTCAAGTTAAAAGTGAGGCAAGTATTTTAAAACTTGCCCTTCCCCTTGCAGTCTACTAATGTATATTATATATATATATAAACATATTCCCATATTTTTACCTATATATCTATATACAAGCATGTGTGTGCGAGCTGTACACTGACTCAAGCAGCATCCAGTATGTGAAATTATTATGCACCATAGCAAGCAGTGTAGTCCATTTAATCATGAGAACCCATGCTGTCCAGTCAAACAAATAGGGAAATAGGGAAACTATATATATGGAGTTGATTTTTTATCACTCCTGTCACTTAGTACAAGCAAAAAGGTATCAAATAAATTGTAGAGACTTGATGGATTCTTTTAATCAGCCCGTACCCTAAAAAGGAGTCCTGATCCCTGAGTAGCATATTTGACAGAAAAGGCCATGCAGGCCCTGAAAGCACACACAAATTGAGAAGGGATCATCAGTTAATTTACCCTGAGCTCCTGTAAGACCAGAGACTTTAGTGTTTCACACAGTTGCTCCTGTACTGAATCCAGAAGTATGCTTTTGCTACACCACCTCTAGCACAGCTGCAGTCAGTCTTGATTTAAAACAACAGAAAATAAAGGAAAAGAATTACAACTTCCCAAGTAGTCAGCTCCAGCAGCTGACTACTAACTTTGCAGTGTAAGGGTATGGGGAAAACAATGAAAAAAGAAGGCCAATTCCAACACAAATTTGTCAGGCTTCAGCTTCCAGCTGCTGAGCACCATCAGACTGTAAAGCATGTTGGTAACCAGTGGGTGTTCAATGTTTTTTCCTCCTGTTAAGTTCATATACTTTCTGTCAATTCTCACTGTCTTTTCCCTCTCTTCTTTGATTTTAACATACTAAGTAGACTGATCTTTCTTTCTCATTACAATGAATTTTCATCTGTCTTCAAAAAAAAAAAAGTCAGACTTTCTTTTTAGACAACCAATTGCATGTCCCAGCATTAAAAGAAGTTACTGAAAATTCGGTGCCATTTACCTGTATTAGCATCCTCGCTGGTGCTGCGAAGAGTCACTTCCTTGCTCCTATTTACTGTTCCCTTATTCATTCCCCTGCGGAGCACATTGCCTTGTTTGGTTATGAAATCACACAGAGAACATATGTTCAGTTGCTTGTATATTGCTACTCCCCGATCCTTTCAGTTGCTCCCTTCCAGGATAATTTCTCATTTAAAGTAAGCTCACATTCCTCATTTCTATAGGAATCACTTTATGTTTGGTGTATTTAAAGCCTATTTCTGTTTGTTTCAGAGAACCTCTATTTATCCGTCTTTCAAGTGTTGATTTATCTGAACATTTTCTCCATATTAATTTTATAGTTACTGTTGCAAAATGGTATAGCTGAGCTGCAGTAACTTTAGTAGGATGATTCTGTATAATCTATCCTGGCCTCCTGGGGACTGCTAACATCCATCAGACGAGGAGTTTATAGCCATTCTGGAAAAGAAAGGCCTTGCTGCCATGCCCACATGTGTGCTAATTACAGCAGGCAGCCTGTTCTCTAGGATTTACTTGGGTGGACGTTCAGAGAGGAAAAAAGAGCAGTCTCCAAGTTTCCCAAGAAAGAAAGCAGTTGATCTTTTTGTAAAATGAAGTAAGAGAGCTGTCTGCTGTGCAGTCAGGGGTACGCAGGAGGGGACAGGCACCCAGAGGTGTGCAAGGCCACGTGATCAGGGCATGTGCCAGACCCAGCACATGGAGCCCGGTTGCCACATGGGCACTAGCCTTACACCGTGAAGGAAAAGAAGCATTTGGGGCACGAAGCTTTCTTCAACCTGAGCTTGGGCTGGAGGGACTCACTTGGTCACCAGAGGGAACTATGAAATGGGCAAAGGTGAATACAAAAGATGTTTTCTGTGCTAGGCCATGATCCACTTTGTGATAGAGAGAAGGGCGGATCCCTGCAGCGGTCAGCCCCAGACATGCCATACACTAATTACAGCTGCCCCTGGGCAGGCCGAGCACTGCCTTGGACAGTAAGACCTGGCATATCACATCCACAGCCGCCAGCAGTAAGCAGTGCTTCAGCAGGACTCTACTTGAGGAGGAGAGGGGAATGACTTTCTCAGTGAGGAGCAATTCACCACCCGGCCAGATAAGCGTGGGAGACACCAGAAGAGCAAGGACAAGGGCTCTGATCACACATCACTTTCCCAGATGCCTCTCTTACTCCCCACTAGTTTTCGGCTGCTTTCTTTGGGCCAGCAGCAGCCTAATTGTGACAGGAACTGGTGCCAGCCCAGCACTAGTGATCAAGTTTTCTACCTTTCCCCCTGACCTGCCCCACGCAGTGCTCAGTCACTGTGTTTTATAATGATCACTGCAGCACCTTACCAAGTCACTGGCACTACCACAGAACTGCCTACTCGAGGCTCTCACCATGTTGTGCAAATAAGCAAATAAGACTCTCAGAAAATGGTGCAGATGACTATATCCATTTTGCAGTTGGGAAAAACAGCAGCAGAAGCTCTGCAGATACATCTCGTACAGGAAATCCACAGGTAGACAAAAGCTCAGCTCTCGACTCTGAGCATCCTGCTCCTGCCAAAAACATTATTCCTTTCTTAAAGTCATTTGGAAACAAAGAAAGTAGTAAAGGATTTAAGTGCTTTGAAGTGACAAGAGATAATATTAATGCTTGTTAATCAAGTGTTTAAGGAAACTAAATAGAGCAGGAAGTCTCCTGTACAGAGCATATTTTATTTGAATTGACTTAATCTGTTTTGTTTTATTGAACATTTACCTATATTAGAAGAAACAAAGGAATTAATGTAATGCCTTAATACTCTGTTAAACTTGGAGTGCCTTCCCCCCCCCTTTTTTTTTTTTCCTTTGGAACTTCAAAATGATTTCTAATAATCTGAAAAATGCTCCCAAGCAGTTAGCTTGCCTCTGCTCACTCTGTGCCTCCACTTGGGACTTGCTTCCCTTCCCATATCATTACTGCAAACAGAACGTCTCCTAAAGTAAGAAATCCAGCATGAAAAGATACTTCATTATTCTGTATGGTGATGAATACCAAATTTCCCTTGGGCTGTCAGGAAGTGGAGGGTTTTTATCTGTATATCAAAACAGCAGTCAGATTTCATGAAGCCTACTTACAGAAGATTTCCCCCCACCTCCCTGAAGTTCTTTACGATTACTAGCATTTTGGGACAGAGAGCAGAAGCAATGCCATGTAAGATCGTCCCATTTTAAAGATGTTGTGGATACTGCATCCAATTTCTTCTGCCCAGAATGATTTACAAAGGTTATTTTCAAATACTGTTCACCTTCACTGTGACTTAAATTTGGCTCTGTACTGTATTTTAAACAAGCATTTGCACTGAAAATCATTATGATGACCTTTGGCTGGTGAATCATTTTATTTACTGCTATTCGTAGCGTTCATTCATGTGCTGGCTGACATCATCATCATCATCATCATCATTATTATTATTATTAAGTACTTCATTTTATTCAACTTCTCCTAAAATGGGATTTATGTCAATTGAAACTATTACCGTCATACCATTTCCTTCCCTCACACATCTCACAAAATAACAAGGAAAAATACAAAACTAACTTTTTAGACCATCCCATGTTTGTATTTGTCCAACTACACCAAACTAATATTCTCAGACAGGACTTCAGTTTATTTTCAACATAATAATCACAGATTGGAGCCAGAAGCATATATGAAGTATCAGAAAGACATGATAAATATAGGATAATGATCAGTAGTAAAGTTTCCCCCAAAGCAAGTGAACAAGAAGTTGGCAGACGGTTTCTATGATTTATATTTGCAGTGTCACTTTGATGGAGACTAAGTGTACTGCTTCGCAATAAATAAATTTCACTTCTCAATTCATAGTCACAGACACCCTTTTTTTTTTTTCATTGGACTACTGAAAATGCTACATCAATATACATTCCTCTCTGCTCCTCATAGATTTTGTGCAGGACCTACACCACAGTTAAATGTAATTTTTTCTGAACTGGTTTTGCTCAAAGTGAAGACAGCGGTTTGAGGAGGATCCTTAAACACAGAGCCTTGGCATTAAAACAGCTATCTGCATGCAGACCATCACTGCAATACATTCTCTACTCTGCACCCCACTAGCTAACTAAGGTTTTCAGCTTCATTAAGAACACATGGAAAAAACAAATAGAAATAGCAAATATGGACAGTGATCCATTTGTAAACAGAAGGTAAATAAAATAATCTTGACTTCCAAGGTGGGAACATTTTTGTCATGGCAAGAAGGGAAGGTGAAATGTAATTATGAACACTGAGATTATAAACTTCTGCACACTCACGGGAGAAAGTGATTATCTTCACACATGCTGAAAATAAACATGGCTGCTTCCATTTATACCTTACAGTCTGAAGCTCAAATAAGCAAGTTAGCAAAGCTGTAGGTTAATGAGCATATTAAAAAAAATAGATTAAAAAGAAGTCTTTTAGCTTCCTGATGCACACAAAGCATTCTGTGATTTAAGGAACTTGACATTTAAACACAGCGTCTTCAAGAAAAATCTTCAATGAAAATATTATTTCTTCAATAGCAAAACCAACCTCTTGTACCAGAATAATGGAAGAAACTAGATCATTTCAGTTCCCTTTCATCATCTGCCGAACATGAATCTATGGTGATTCTTGTCTCAATGCATAAAATACTAGCAAGTTTTCCCCTGAAGTGAAAGATGAAAGATATAACACATGCCTCATCAGGAGTGAGGTTCAAGTAGTCTGAAAATCTGATCGTGAGCCCCAGTGCCAAGCTTACTCTCTTAGAAAATACATTACAAAGCCTTTTTAATTTCTTCTTCCTGGAGTTAACAGTGAAAGAAAAACATCCTTCCCAACATACTACCATTCCCCTATTAAAATGCTTTCTTCTTTGTTGAAAAATACAAGTCTTAGACAACCTTTTTGAAAATCCCATACACATCAAGGAATTTCCTGAAAATCATTCTTGACATTTTGCAATCACAGGAGTTAATGTCAGCAGCATTTGTTCATGACATCCCTGCTGCCCTTCTGAACCTTATTTCAGGCTTATGGCAAATTTGCTTTAGCCATATATTTGTCAGGTTCTTTAGATAAATTTGTAGTTGCCTCTTTTTTTTTTTTTTTTTTGGTTCAAAGAACAGCAAAGAATAATGTGATGCACAGCATGGCACACAGTATCAGTCTACCCACAGATATACATGACTCATCGTATTTCCTCCTGACATGGAGGTATTACTTCAAGGGACTATCACGATACCACAGCTCAGTTATTTCCAGAATCCCAACTCTTTGCATGCATTGACATCTATTTCTACATAATACATCCTCATAAATGTATTTTTACTGTAATCCTCTCTCAAAATGCTACATACACCCTTCCTGATGCGAACACTCCTACAGATGGAACTCTAAAATTCTTCTAGGGGGTGGTGGTTAAAAAAAAAAAAAAAAAAGAAGAACATGCCCTCAATTAAAACACTTTTTATTTAAAGCAGATCTTCTAAAATCTGTACCATTTGGCTATCAGTCTCACAAAAACAAATCTGTTGAAATATTTCCCCTTCCTGCTTCTAAGTGGACCAGAAATACACACAATCTGCTCTGTGGTATTTTAGTATTTCTAGTCTCTGCCTCATGAATATTACAATAATTTATTAAGATGTGTGACAGCTGGTTTTAAAAAAGAACAGAGGTCCTCCCCATCCTCAAAAGTGTAGTCGAATAAACCTGCAAGCTCATTTACTGAAAGAAATCAACAACAAAGGACGATTTCAGAACTAAAACATTTTGTGATGGTGCACAAAGTACTCATATCCCCGATCCTCCTAAATAATAAGAAATACGCCTTAGAGGTGGGGACCATTTGCAAGTGTGATTGTAATGATAGCCCCAGGCTCTTGAACACTTTAAAATCATTTCCCAGTTTAATGAACTGTTCATTCTACAGCACTTAAAATCACTGCTGGCAGAAATCCCCTTGCTAATGGATACACTGGAACTCCTCTTTTAAAGGTAACAAGGACAGGACAAGGGAACGAAGTACGAGAACGTGCGAATCTCCAAAAAGATGCTATTCTGACAGCTTTAAAAAGGCAACAGATAAGCCAGGGGCTGCATGATTAAGCGATGTCACGCCAGAATTATTACTACTATACCACATGAAAACACTGGGTTCATGGTACTCTAGTCAGAATTAAAAAACAAAACAGAAACTGCTGCCCAAGCACACCACACCACTCCAAGCTGAAGCACCAATAGCTGGCCGAAGCTAAGGGTTAAAAGTGTGGCACGTAAAGACCATGCTTCGTTATTTCCTCTCAAAAAAAAAAATTGCCTTTTTGATCATGGAGTCCAACCCTCTGTGCAAAGCATTGGCAAACTCAAAAATTTAGAAGTGGGCGAATAGGCAAGCGTGCTCCTCCAGGACCAGGGCAAGAGCAGAGCTGTGCAGGAGCCTCCCCACTGGGGTGCACTGCCCAACCCCTGAGCCAGACCACCAGCATGGGCTTCCACAGCATAAGATAATGCTGGCAGCTGAACAGATCTGCTCTTTTCCTTGCATTTCTGGAAGCGGTGGGGTGTGCTCGAGGCTGCAGCTTGCAGTCTCCACTGTTAGAGTGCGTTCTCAGGCAGCCCTTTGGAAAAGATCTTGTTGCAGCTCTCACTTCCATGGTGCTGGTTTCTCTCTCTCTCATGCACAGAGCTGGCTGGTTTCAGAGTGAACGTCAGGATTGCTGCCTGCCCTCGGAATGACTGCTTGTCAGAGAGGCTGACACATTCGGTTTTGAAACCTGCCAATATTTCACAGCCTCTGGAACAGACAAGCTGCCAGATTTCCTTTGGGAGAAAGAAAGGAGGGGATGAACATTCGCTGAATGAAAATAACTAGGGCAGGGCTGGATCCAGCCTCGTGTAAGCAAACCGTTCACTGAATAATGGCTACAGGACTGGCCCTATTGGTTTTAGTAGAGATTTTAGGTGGAAGAGGATTCTAGGATTCAGCCTGTCCTTTTAAGGGCAGGAGTATTTTGTGGGGGTTACTCACCTAAAAACAGCAAAAGCCTGAAAATTTTCACAAGTACAAAGGGTACCTGACCCATAACTCTCCCTGCACAGAACTGTTACACTGATCAGCGGCAATCGCAAGCTTGTATTGCCTAATGCAACAGCAGCATCTTTAATCATAAAAAAATACATAGGCATAAATCTTGCCATACTGCAAAATATCTCAACATACTGCAGAGCTCTGTGAATGGCTCATTTAGTCAAAACAGTCAATATGATGGATAGCTTATTTCATTATTAATGACATATTATTCATAATAAATCCATTTATACAGATCAGCCAATACAGAGAACGCTGAAGATGAAGAACAGTTCAAACACATTGCTTTCCAAGAGAAAAATGGTCAGACAAATCCTCCCTTGGCTCCCCACACTTCTGGAGATTTCCATGCTCCTCAACCCTGCAGTGACCCACAACCCACAGAAAGCCCTTGCAAGTCCTGGATTTAGAGCAGCGAGAGAGTAACACAAAGCTCAATGATTTTGGTCCAAAACCTTTTCATCGGCATCTTTCATCCTTGTCTTTCAAGGCATAGCGGGGTCCAAAAAGGAATTCATGCTTGAAAAAAACCTTTCTTCCACAGACTGAAGCAGTTGTGGGCACAGCTTTTGCTTGTCTAATTTAAGCAGAAAAAAAGCCCAAGCAGGGACCATTTCTGCTTAGGTGTGTGACCCTTGTTTTGGTAGTTTTATAAACTCACCCAAGTTCCAGCACTATGGGTGTTTCTATTGGAGTTGGGTTGTTTTGGTCCCTTTGTTTTGTTATGCACATGGAAAACGATTCTGATAATAGAGGATATGCTTTCTCTGACTGGTGGTTGCAAAACCAATTTCTGTTACCTGTAACTTCGTGAAGGTGAACTTTATCAGCACAAGGCAGAAATCTGGCACAGTTGTTTCAGTTTTTGACAGAACTAGCTAAAATGTTACACTGATTTCAGATGAAAAGTAGGAGAAGGAGCTATACATAGGTGCAGAAAAATAATTTCAGCAGGAGCTTTACTACTATTGTTTGAAAAGTCAGTTTTCACATTCATCATAAGGGTCACCTTTCTTGTCAAAGGATTGGCGTGGGAGGAATACTCTTGAAAAAAAAAAAAAAAAAGTCCACAAAAATAACCAAGAAATGACCTCCTGAAAGAAATTACCACACCGAGGCTTACAGCAGTCTTTCAGAAAAAACATGCTTAGCTCGTAGCGCCTCCATTCTGGTAAAACCACACGAGCACCAGCCTTGTAAACTGACTACCTGCACACCGGTCCATGACAGCAGGAGCCAAGTAGTTGGCAGATAGGACTTCATAGTAAAGAATATATTCCAAGTGTTTCTGCTGGCCAGAGGAAAATGAACCTTTTTTTATTTTTCTATTTTTTCCCCACAGCAAAGTAAAGCTTAAAATGGTGGAGGGTTGAATAGCAGCAGAAACAGCTAGACAAGAAACTGGTTGTGTGTTGAATGAATCAGGAGACAGGTCTGTTGCTGGGGCTGTACATTTAGAGGATCTGCATGGGGAAAAATCCCCTGCAGCTGAATATCACCTGCATACCTATACACCCAATGCAATCCTGCAGTACTGTGTGGGAGAAAAAAAAGGTCTCATATGCACTACTCAGTGAATTCTCATGCATGGTGAGAACAGAAGTCTTTTTTATTTGTTCTTGTCTTTTGCTGGGTTGAGGGGGATATTGCATTATAAAACTGTAGCCTTCTTTGTTGGCTGCCCCCACGTACGTTCAGGAACAATATGCTAGATACTCTGAAAAGGACAAAACCTTTGCTCAAAGAAACTTAGAGTGCTTTGAATTATTCCAGTTGTTAGACAGATTACTTGTATGTTTGTAGGAACACTCCCCCAGTGTCATGACTGTGGCATCTGGAGCACAGCTCTTAACCCATTTTTGAAAAACTGGGGAAAGACACAAAGGACTATGTGCTCACCCCCTGCATCATAGTGGTAGAATTCCCAAAATAATTCCAGGCCAAAGCAGTAAAGACATTCTAAGACAGGGAAACCTGAACCCTCCATACTCAGGGCCTCCAGAACACAAGCTAGACACAAAGCTTGCAAAACAGTCCTGAACAAACACTGACAGCAGTTCTTGAAAGCGTCAGTAGCAGCAGGAAGAAGCAGAGCTTACTGCAGGCAGTATTTCTTTAGCAGCTAGCTCAGGGACTGGCTGGTATTTTAACAGCTGGTTCCAGTGAACTGGACCACACTTAACTCCAGCACAGACTCGCTCACAAGTTGATTTACAGTTGTTTCAAGCTGATGTGTTTTCCACCATGAAGAATGGTGTTCAGATCAACTAACAAGTCTACTTTTCCTGATGGAAACACAGGAGTCTGAAAGGATGCAGGCACCAAGGAAAGAACCACATAATGAAGGTAGCCAGCATCCCTATATTGCAGTATATAGTGCTATGAGAGACCAAAGAGATAAATGCCATTTCATTTGTTCTAAATCAATGCATAATTTCAAGAAGATTCACATTCGTATCCGAATACAATATTTACATTGTCGATAAGTGTATTTTCTCAACAGATGTCTTATTGTAAACTCTGATCTGTTTCAATCTGCAATCACTGGGGCTATTCACATGCTAAAAACACTCTGATGGATGATGCATTTTAAAAAGTAATTGAAAAGGGAAATAAAACACATAGTTTCAAGTCAGAAAGGCTACATTACATACTCAAGAGATACTGGGACTGAGAAGCAAGTGCTGCAGTGGAGGGAAAGACTCCAGGTAGTTTTCCTTTGCCTCTAGCTTACTACCAAACCCCTAAATCTTTCCCAGGGAAGAGAAGCAGTTTTGCTTTCATGATATTGAATTGCCTTTAGTCAATCATCCCAATGCAGTAAAATTGTAACAGAATTCAGAACCTGTCCCATTGCAATGAGCATGCTGGTGTTGACTAGAGGTATTTTATAATTACTTTTATGTTTTAGAGCCCTATAAAATCTGGCTAGGATGACTATATATTTCAAGAACCACTCACACCTCATGTGGGGGCCTCAGACTTGGGACACTTGTAGACCCTCTGCCCTCACTATCTCAGCTAGCAACCCACACAGAGCATGTCCTTTGCAGTGAAGAGTTGGTATAGCATCCAGTCTGAAACCTACTTCCAATTGCAAATAATAAAGCCCTGGGAAATAAATCAATATCAGATTAGCTGCAAGGTTAGCGCAAGCATGTGAAGAAGATAAAACAAACACCAAAAGTAACCCCTCAGAGCAGATTATAGAAGGCAATTGTACGAGGTCAGGATTCCATATTAAGGGCACAATGTTCAAACCAGAAAATGAATCTTTTATTAAAGGCTAATACACAGCTACTTTGAAAAATGAATTAAAAATATTGTTCACATACGTACAGATGAAGTATTTTTAACCAGACATACTCAAAACTTACAACAGAAGTTAGACTGAGAAGAAAAAGCCATAAAACTAATCTGAAAGTTTTAAACTTAGGGATTTGGTTTGTTTGTTTGTTTTAGTGTGTGTTTTGTGTTTTAAATGGTAATATTTTGATGGAATTGCTATCATTTCTCACTTTTCCAGTCAAAACTACATAGCATGTTTATTACATCTCAGGTCTACAGCAAAGAATACTCTCATATTCATGGGAAACGGGACGCGCTATTTTCCACCTTGATCTCCAACCAAATTTGCTCAGCATTTTCTGTGTTATGTCAGAGCACCTCTTGCCCAAAAGATACCTAAAGAGGATCTTTAAAACAAGGCCAAATCATGCCGGAGAAAAATGTCTCAAATAATGAGCTTTGTATGGGGAACAAAAAGCTGAGTCCCAGATGTCACCTGCAACAGTTAGGGAACTCAAGGACAGAGCATTTATGAACAAAGAATACGAGCATTTAGCTTGCAAAAGAATTTTCCTGGGTGTCTCCCTGCTGAAAGCACAGCAAGGCTGATGGAGATGGGCTGTGGTCTATGTGGGAAGCAGCCAGCAGAACTCTCAGGAGGAAGCAGCCAGGGGCACACAAAAAGAACATGCAGTGCCTTCCCACAGTCCACATGCAGAGAGCCTGCAAAAAAATCCAAGCTTACCTTCTCATTCTAGTGCCACATAGCATTGCCTAACACAGCACCAGGTTTCTCTGATTTCAAGTACAACACTGATTACTTTCTCTATTACATGTAGGTCTACTCTGAAACAAGCTATCCTGCAATAGCATAGATGGCTTGGGTGTGCGCACTGAACTCTACAAACGTCCTCGTACAAAGACCCCACTTTCAATAGGTTCACAAGGGTTAGTGGGGAGACAACACGTAGAGAAATGCCCAGTGGTCAAGTGATAACCCAGATTTGCCCTTTCAAAAAGTGCTCTTCCCATTTTCATTAATACAAATTTCAGCTTCTTAATACAGGCCAGGGTACTGTATGAGCCCCGTAGCATTATCGTGCAAGGAGCAAATGAGAGGGAGTAGCCTGAGATCAAGTGTTGTGGGTATTGATTGGAGTCTGGCATAAGCCACAGTTTGAGCTCTGCAAAAATCCCTGCATACGAAAGCCTCTCCTGTAAGGCCACTTGGACCCATGACAATCAGAACACCACAACACCCTCCTCCCTCATTCCAGCCCTGTTACTGCCTGGGGCTCAGAACTTGGTTTTCTTTACCCTGAAATCTTTTCAGAGATATATAAGGTAGCCATTACTCAAAAACTATTCTTATCCACTGCATTTTCACTCTCTAACAAGGAAAGAGCAGCAACCAGAGCAACTACGCACGTTGTGCTGTTTCGACATGATGTTGCAACCATTGCAATTGCACACAAGCTGCATAATCAACCCTTACTGATGCTTCTGGCTATTTAATAATAGACTTGCTTCAGAAAATTGTTTTTATCTCCAGTTTATCATCTCAACCTTTGTAACAAGAAAGTACTGAGAGGAAGTCGTGAAAAGATCCACTAGATGAAAATTATTCAGTGGAGGCCCACAACTGCAGGCTGTCATGCATGCTGAAGTCATTATATCTGGCAACAATGCATTAGGCTGTAACCAGTTTTCATGTCACATAAGGACTATAGCTATAAAGCTACTGGAACATCAGAGAAGGCACTGCAGAACCTCTCTCGGATGTGCCTACCCCAAAACAGGATGCCAAACCTGGTGTTAGGCACCAGACTCCCCAGGCAGAGGGGAAGAAAGTTGGGCATCTCAGCAGACTGTGGCAGGGAGAAAGCTAGGCACTTATCTGGCAAGGGACTTAACTAAGAAGAGGGTTCAAGCAGATGAGGAATTCTGCTCTCTTGGAGCTTCAGCATCTCAACGTTTCCTTGGATCAAATATCTGGAACCTAGAAGGTTTGAATGACAACTTGTCTCCTAAAGGGAGTAAGGAAGGAAAAAAGCAGAACCAAACCTCCCCTTTCTGTTACACACAACAGGCATCACACATTTTCTACTCCCCACAGGTGACATTCTCGTGGACACAAGCCCAGGGTACAAGCAGATCATACACTCACATGGCTCCCACTTTACCTTAAGCTCTTTTCTGCCCAAATGTCCAAGCTGTCAGCTGACCTTAAAACCTGTGATTATGTATGTATTTCAAGGGTGTTATCACAGCTGCTGTAGTTTGGCTGAAACACCAACAGACAAAATAGCAAAGCTGTTTTCACGAGTTGACTGGGCGTGGTAAAAATGAAATGCAGCCAATGAACAGAAAATGAGTAATAGTTCCTCTCATGAATAAAAATATTAATTTACTTTGACTTCCGTGTATGCATGCATTTCTTGTAAACTAATAAAAAAGACAGAAGACATTTTTGCTCTCTATTAGCATAAGCCTGTTCATGTTCAAGAGGATGTCAGGCTACATTTCACTCATCTAATATGTTTAAAAGCTTGAAAGGCTGTCTGAAGCCAGTAACTTTCCTCCTAGCCCAGTGTGGTTCACAGCAGGTCACGGTCAGCCAAGATATGACTCATGCACATCACAAACATCTGAAAGGTAAAACTCCTTCCTTCCCTTACCCACTACGCTATGGTCCTGCTAAAATAAAGCAAACCTATTTCCATCATGTTTAAATTCATATCTGCAGAACACCTGACTCACCCAAAAGAAAATGTTACAAATTCCCTTCTCCTAAAACAGCTTATGATGCAAACCCTTATGGAAAGGTTTATTAAAATATTACAAAACTAAGACTCATCCTAAAGTATCTTCTGGCATTGAAGAAAGAATTATATCCCTGCAATATAATTCTGGAGAAGGGTTCAAATATTCTCTTTAAAAAACAGATAATTCCTTTAAAATATGCACATTTCTAATGTAATTTATGTAGAAAACCTTATTGGTTTCATTCCTGTTAAATGCCATAGGACTCTCTACAATGGAATTAATTTCAGAAGAAAAAAATGCCATTTAAGTTTATTTAATCCCGTGAATTAATACAAGCCATTTTCTGACCTACATTAAAGAGGAGGGGTATAGCCTTAAAATGAAAACAACTCCTACGAGATTTTTTTCCGCTCACTTTAATTATAACTACAACATTAGACATGAACTTCAACTCAGACCCATATCATTCACACAAACTCTACAGCATCCAATATCTTTAACTCACTCTAAGTTTAATTTCATCTTCTGTAACCCTGAGGAGAAAATAAAAATACTCCATGAACTGCGTACACTTACAAGTAAATAGAAATGCATTGCTCCACTGCAATTCATGATAATATTAAAAAAAAAAAAAAGGAAAGAAAGAAAAAAAAATAGATGGTTTCTACACTGGAAACAATTAAAACTATTCAATAATCCTAAAATCGCTATTCAGTTGAGTATAGGGAAAGGGGTGAAATTTAATAGCTCTCAAAAACAAGCTCTACAAATCAGTTTAACAACTTCTGTTAATCCAGAGATTAACAGATTCGATAGATGAGGTTTGCTTTGCATTTATGTCTCAAGTGAGAAGAAAAACAACGTGAGCTCTAAAAAGACAAGTAAAGCCCTATGCATCTTAAGTGCATTATTATGTAAAACTGCAGGATGTGCAGGCATAATAAAGCAGTTACACTCATGTATTTTCCCCAAACCACCAGCTTTGTGTAGTACTTGCTATTCTGACTCTTTGGCATCAAGAACCCCGAGACGAAGCAGCCGCCCAGTGTCACAAAGAGGAACTGGTCTGATATTATAAATATAAATGCCTGATAGATCATTACAAACTCTTATTTTGCCCAGACAATCAGGTGCTTGCTTTTAGAATTACATGTTAAGAACAGAGATACGAGTTGTTCTCCCAATATCTAGATGGCATTCCCAAGACTCTCAGAAACATCTGTGCTCAACTGATATGCTGATTATCTGATCGTCATTAAATTCCAGCACAGATAGTCAGATCTCTAGCGGTCCTGTATGGTTCCTCTTCTGTTTCTCACATAACATTTTATATTTTCATGGTAGAAGCTCAATTTTCATCAGTATTTTTCTAAGTCATGTCTTGGTTTTCTGCAGTCTTCCCACCAGCATCCTTTCTGGTTGGCTTTATTTTGCATTCTCACCAGCACCCAAGAGAAGATGTGCTGCTGTGGCAGCACCCATCACCATATCACAATTGAAAACTGTCTGCACGTGCGCATATGGAGAAAGAGGTGGTAGGATGCATAGATTCCTTTACAAGGTTGGTACATTTCTATTGCAAGTCCCCCAAAAATGGTATATTCCCAAGGCTAATTTAGAATACCATTTTAAAATGCACCACGTTGAAAATGTTGTGGACAATCATCTTCAATTTGCACAGCATACTAATAAAGCTGTCTTGGCGACACCCTCCCCATTAACGGGATGCACAAACCGTCATGTGAGTACAGTTCATACCTCTGAAGTCAGTGTCTGGTCTAATAAATTCCTTAGCTGGAGCTCCAAATTATACCCCTCACCCTGGCAATCCAGTTGGATGTTTCTGCTAATACACTAGCTACCACCTGAAATCAATCATTATCAAGTCAGTAACCTAAAATGGAGAGAAATAAGAAGCATAACAGCAGTATTGAAAACACAACACACTAAGCCAGAAGCACAACTGTTTTGCAGGTAAGTTAAAAGATGCAGTACATGCATCTACAGTAACGTGCTTTTTATTGTCCTTTCTTCGGTTTTCTTTTCAGCAAGTCCCTGCAGTTAGCAGAAAGCCCTTAACGTTAGCAATTTCCATGGTAGCTTATTAGCACTTGATTGTTCTATAATGGCAACTCTGTATCCAATACTGTTGCAATTCAATGGCTCCTGTATTATGATATGAGATTGTGCTAACTCAGCTAATATTTCAGCTGCACCTGAGATTTACACTTGGTGCAACTTGCATTTTATATATGGTTTGAAAATATATTAGAATAAATTGCAAACTTGCAATCATAGAATACATGTATTTATGATTAATTTGCAGCATAGATCACACTGAGATTCCTCATGTCCTTAAGAATCAAGAGGAGAAGCCTCCTAGTTCTACAAATCACCTTTTTCTATGGATGGTATTACTGTGACTCGTAGGAGAGTACGTGTAATCTGTAACGTAGGGAGAAAATTTTTATTTATATTTTTATAATCTGAAGAATTGTTCATAAAGGCAAGAAAGTCTGACTGATAAGTTGGGCAGTCTTGAAGAGAAATTCATAATCTTAATTTATTTATTGTCGACAATGAATTGTAAGCGACCAATGTTCAGTGATATGGTTGATATCCTACCAAGAAGTGACGCATTACTCTTCAGTAGCTGCGCATAATATATATTTTTTTAATTCAGTTTTTAAAATGATAGCTTGTTACTTGCACACAACAGAGTTTATCTGAACTCAAATATATAGAATAAACATACAAAATGTTGCCATGGAAACATTACACTAAGAAGACTCAGATCTGATCTACAGTTCACAAAGAAGACAGCACTTCTTTTTAATTGCTACAGCCAGTTAAAAATAGCAAGTATTGCTTCTGAAGATGCACTTAAGAATATTTAAAGGACAGCCAGCATGAAGCAGTTGTTTCCCACTTAGTTACTCTTCCACTTCTTTCACCTGCACAGCTTTTCCTCCACAAGCAGTCGTCAAACGTCCCACGTGTGCACACTGCTACGAGGTATCCTGAGCAGCTAGCACCCTATCGCACCCCTGGCACAAGGGTTAGAGACAAACACCTCTGCTCAAGAGTTCTGGTGCGCAAAATCTTCTCAGGGCGGATATTTGCATTGAACACGCGACTCAGTGCTCCCCAAATACTTTCCATAGTAGCTGAACTTTTTGCTGAAGTTCCTGAAAGAGAGGCAGCCCGAGGCAAACACCCACACGAGGAATTTCAATCCAAGCAGCTCGAGTGTGGCACTGTTAGAAAAAGCTGAAACCCAACCCCATTTCATGCTAAGTGTCAGGAAACCAACTGAGTAACACAAATACTTCTGTCTACAATAAGCACACGGAGAAATGCAGAATTGAGACAGCAATCCTCCGCAGGGTCAGAAAAATGGACATGGGGCTTTGGAAGACCACAAATGACAAAAGCAGCTGCAAAATCACAAGATAGGGAGCAGCTGAGGGGAAAGAACGTGGAAGTTGAAATACTAGCTAGACACGAAACACGTGGGTGTATAAGTGCAGAGATGTCACAGGATGGAGGAATGAGGCTATTAAGCACTATTGTGTCAGCTTCCTCTGACAAGGCGTACCCAGGCCTCTTCCGTGGCCAGCATTTTAAAGCAGTGGACTCCTCGTTCAGGTAATGAACAGCTACAAGGTGTCCTTTCCAAAGCAAATTAACAGTGCTACTGTCAGCCTGCTTCAACCCAGCAAGCTTCTTATCTAGAAGACAGAGGAAATTACTAAAGCGATTCTATAGCAATGAAAAATCCCCTTGTTATTCTTTAAGCAAACTTTTTACTGTTGTGACCCTTAAATATTTCTGTGTTCACGCACGCATGCAAATTTCTGCTATGTTTGAGTTTTTCCTGTTTCCCTGGAAAGGCCTACTTGGCTCCTGGCCTGCTTGTTTGCTCTTTATCTGGTAATTAGCAAGAATGTGATTGATTCACCATGAATGCAAATCAGGGCACTGTAAAGGAATAGAATAGCCTCTTCCCACCGCCATTCTCTTCAGCATGGGATTAAAACATTAACAGTCTCAGGAATCAAATGTGTACTGAAAACTATGGCATCTATTTCCGTAAATGCCAGCGAATAATGACAAATTACTGCAATGAGATTTGTTGGTGACAATATACCCAGGTGAAATCTGGGAGTTTACCGTGACTTGTTCGTTTCCTGAATTTCACTTGGGCTATCAGGATGGCACCTCCACAGTCTGCTCAAGGACTTCTGCTCCTAAAGGCTTTATTATATGTACTCAGCCACACTGAAAGCAGAAGTTTACATAATTTTCTAAGATTTTTTATATAATATTTCCTACAAAATACACTATAGGAATGGAATATATATGGAATAAGGAAGCATTGCAGTTTAGGTGTCTGTTTGTTTTTTCCCCTCTTCAAGCGGCATACTGGAATTACATACATTTATTCTACAGTTTTAGTGAATATTCTTGTTTTTCATATGGCTCTGAGAAGTTTAGTTATTAGAACTTCCTAGAAACTTCTTAGAACTCCATTGCACTGCTGATTTCTATTTATTAGGCTATCATTCACATTACACTGTAAATGTACTAAGTCAAAAAATCATTTCTAAGGAATTTATCAGTAGATATTGTCCACATGTCTAGGTAAAGCTCAGGTATGCTCTTCTCTTGGTCCAAGGAGATCATTAAGGCAAAAAAAAAAAAAAAAAAACAAACTCCTATATTCATGGAATTGTACAAGCAGGTTGCAGAACGATTGAAAAGACCATGAAACATTAACATTGCAAATATATGCCAGAACATGCACCCATGGGTTTTGGGGGACAGAATAATTTACATATCACTACAAGTTTTATCCCTAGGAATAGTCTGATGCACTGCTCAAAAAGGAAAAAAAAAAAAAAAAGTAGCTTTCTGCCAAGTACACTGTCAGACACTCCAGCATCTGCTGACTGCAAACATCAGGTTTTAAATTTTTGTTTTGGTACATAGAAATGTGCATTGCTTTCTTCTTAATATAAAGGTGTAACTGCAGTCACATTTCCAGGATAACGGGAAATAAATAAACGAAATGCATGCCTGTGCCCTTCCCCTTTTGTTTTATTTTTAGCCCTGCAATGCTGATTTTAAATGTGTAACTGAATACAAATGTTCCCCACTGAGTGGCTGCAAGAGGTTTAAAAAACAAAAACAAAACAAAGCCAAAACATGTGTGCATGCACAAAAACAGGGCAGGTTTTGTGTAAGGCAGAACTTACACATGATATTTTACGATAACGTTTGTAGACAAGTCTGTAACATACCCGTGCTCTCAGTGTTCTGCTGCTCTTATGCCCCACACTTGGCATGGACCTATGAATGTCTCACCTCTGAGGAGATATCAGCTGTATGATGTGACCCACACTAGTGAGCAGTGAACCAGTAAAAGGTGCAAACAGGAAAGCGCTGAGAGTACCTGCACGGAGACAATTTTGAGAAGGATGGAATTTCAGTCAGAACATCCCTCTCAGTAAGATATGTTAAAGTCACACCAGTCCTCGGGAACACGGGCACTATGGCAGGGAGTAGACTGTGAGCCCCCCTCAGATCTGCAGGGGTTATTACACGTGCACAAGCCAGCTGTGTGGGAGCTGAACCTCACGCTGCACTGAAGATAAGAAACCGGTGCCTGAGGCAGCAGTGTACAGTATCAGGTGCATGCAGAAACCAAGCAGAATATACAAAAGCCAAAAATCATCTGCTCCTCTTCTTATCCAATTGCAGGAAAACAGTCTGCTTATTGTTTTAGAAGTTATTTTCTGCCCAATAACTCAATGTTTCTCTCTGATAACATGCTAGAGGGAGAAAGCATACGCAGTGCTGTATGTCATGTAAATGAGTTTATTGCATAGCGATGTTTCAAACTGTGCAGCTGTACAAAGGCAGAGTGCAAATTGACCTTAAAGAGCAGCAAAGTCTTCCTTCTCAGTTTTAATTGCCCTTGTACTCAGGCACAAGCTATTTCACGATGCAAATTTTTCATTATAAGTGGCAACTGTAAACAGAAGGTTTTTTGGCAGCCCCTAATTGCTGTCTAACAAAGGCATTCCAGACTGGTAAGTGCATCGTGCCAACGTGCTCAGCGCAGGACCTTTGTACATGTGAAGGAGATTCACCAGGATTCCACAGAAGATTTATTCCTATGTGCTGGACAGTCAATCAAGAAGGACTTCCAGGTGTTTACAGGTTTTATTCGAGAAAATGCTGCCATTGATTTTTACATCGAGTTTCCCAGAGATGTCAATGTATGGGATTTTGCTCAGAAGAAAAACGTATAGAAGGAAGTTTGTATGCAGCGTGCAAGTTTTAGTCACCCACTAGTGACATCCATACACCTCCCTTGCTTCCAGAGAGCAGATTGTGACAATCCATTAGGAAAGATGGGAAACCAATGGCAAGGGATTCACTGCTAATGAAGCAAAATCACTGAGATTAACTGAAAGTTTATGAAGTTAAACATGGCTTTGAAAAGGTCAGCTTTCCTGGACCTCAGCAGAAGTTGTACTTTCAAAATAGAGAGTTTCCAGAGCGTGGACAGCAGTCTGACATTTTCAATAATCCCTAAGCTAAAATATAAAAAGAAATTTGCAGAAAATAATGAAGTGATCACTGAGTATCTGCATCTGTATTCTATAGTCAAGCACTACACCATATTCATCCTCCTCTGGTTAGTCATAAACAATTTTTCACAAAATCTGCCTCGCCACATTCTTGAAAAAAAACTCAAATTTTTGAATGTACTAGTTCTCAATATCATTGAAACTGTCATCAAGTATTTTCATTAAAATGCTCCTTACATATGGTTCCCTATGTTTTGTGAAGACATACATACAAGTATAGTGAATACTTAAAGGTCATTACTATTTTACTGCTAATATTCTACAATACGTGTACATAAAATGTTTTGTTTCATGTTAAGCTAGTGATTTCACAGCTAGTTAGTTTTCTGAACTGTCCCAAACCAGGCGATAGCTAGAAGTTTTCCTGTCTTTGGTTTCAAGACAGGCATAAACCTAGAGTTATTATCTGAAGTAACTCTTGAGATACAGTCCTATAAAAACAGGCAAAATACTAAGTCACTGAACCATGTTCATTCTATGCAACTGTCTTTTTTCTCTTGCCCCACAGTCAAATATTATAATTAAGACTTTGGTCTGGCAACAGTAAGAACAGATCCTTATTTATTAAAACACCAAGGACTTTGGTGGAATTACCAACAGAGTTGAGAATGAAGTTGGTGTCTTAAAGTTTCATGATCTCTGTGGTTGGAATCACTGTCTACATAGAGAAGAAAAATGTTATGAGTGAAAAACCACACGATTTGCAGGCCCTGAGCACTGGTGTAATAAATTAACAAACAGTGCATCTCTGGCATGCATTGGACCATTGCACATGGCTGTCCTTGAACCAGCCGAGAATGAAAGAGACAGAACAAAGCAGCTGAGGATCTAAACCAGCACCACTGCCAACTTGAATATATCCAGTGTGCCTAAGGTATAGCGGAGCCCACCTGGTTCTTGCAGCTAGTCTGCTTACTGGCTGGATTATACGGATTTTACAGACCCATTACATAGGCCTGAACAGGGAAGAATGGCTGGGGGAATGGTCCTGTTTAGCCTCACTTGTTGCTCACTAACAGGGCTGCATAGGTTTTCCTATATTTGTAGGAATAGGTCACTCCTATATTGGGGGTGGCACTTACACAGGGAGAACTATTCTGCAACCAGAAATTCATTTCCCCCTTCCCTTTACTACTCAGAGCATGGCAGTATGCAACAATAGAGCCAGAGAAGAGACACCACAAGCACGACCAACCTGGTGGAGCTGCTGTGGAGGCCATCAGACCTGGAGCCCCACGGCCATCTGTGCAACATCATGGCCCTGGCAGGATGCTCTCAGAAATCAGGGAGAGCCTTTGTATTGATTAGCTTCAGTCCTTTCCAAGTGTCATTTAAACTGATGGCTAATTTCTACGGAGTAACGTATCATGGCCATAAAGGCTTATATAAATGTCCACAGAGGCTGCAATTACTTTTCCAGTAGACAGTGTGGCACTAAGCTGACCCATGCCTTTCCCGTAAGGGGCTATGCTTCCGTTGTTGTAAAAACATTGCATGGTGAAAGCAAGTACTGCCGATGCACCAATCAGAGTTATGATCGAGTCACAGCTACTCTTACAGCCTTTTGCATTTTTCTTGAGGAAAGATTCAAGAAGTTTAAAAAAGTCAAATAAGTATTGTTATCAGCTGGAAGAGAGGTACGATAACTAACTAGGCACTCCAGAGATTATTCCCAATAACTAGAATTTGGTCTCTAATAAGTTTTCTTTCCTTTTTTTTTTTTTTTTTTTAATAAAATGATCACAACAGCTTGTTAAACTCTCAGTCAGAAAGGGGTTCTCTCTGGATTTACACACAATAGTAACACCATTATTTCTCCATTATCAGTGAATTCCCACATTAAAAGATCAGCACTACAATTACTGTGGCAGTTAACATCTCTTCAAGAGGTGTTCTTCTGTAGAGAAAGAGGCATTTATGGGGTAGACTAACTACCCCATAATTTTCACCCTGTAAGTGTACATTATCGACCTTCAAATCATTTGGCCAGGGTTCTTAAAGCCACTTCCCTTGTATCTGCCCTATATTGCATACACAATAGTGGAGGATAAAAAATGCCTCTGGTTGTTTTTCTTCTTTTTGCATACGTTGTTGGGACTCACTCTTATTTTCCTTTTTTTTTTTTTTTTCTCTTCTCCAAAAAAAACTTTCTGACACTTCCAGAAATCTAATGGGTAGTATTGTACAGTCCTCATTCCCATTCAAAGCCACACAGCCTGCAATATCAAAGCACAACAACAAATCGAAGGTGCGCATATAGATTTGGGAAATTCAGGAAATGTTTGTGTCAATTGTACCACCTGCTGGATTTAAAGACAAAGAATTTGAGCCTTAATTGCATCTTAATCTGACTTTTATCAATGTCATTCTTGCACAAACACCATCGTAATTATTATAAATGAACACGTAACGAACTGCCAGATCTTCTAATGACCCACAAAAAGACCGGCAGAAAGGTCAAAGACATTTGTCGTACGTATTTTTTGATAAATCAAAACACTCAAAACACTACACACTATTCATCACATTAACAAAAAAAAAAAGTTCAAATTGATCAGTCTAGCAAGCCCCTGCAGGAAACATGCTACTCCTGTTAATGTCACCGTTAAAAGTATGTGGTTTGTTTGCTCGTTTGAAGGTGACTGCATAACAAATGTGTTATGCAATAACACATAGCACTACCATTTGGCAGGGTGGGGAAAGGGGACAAAAAAAATAACTAAAACAAACCAAACCCTCCCCTGTTTTCTGTTACTGTTGAGCTACCAGGCATTAATATTACTGATCTTGCACTGCCAATAAATCCTCAATGTGCAATTAATCGAAGAGCTTTGCCATCTGTAATCAAGAAGAGCACTCTTCACTCTGTCGAGCAATCCCTGCTGTGCTGTTTACAGACAATGAGCGTCACCCCTTTTCCAGGCAAGGAGCAGAGCAATGCTCTGCACTGCTCACTCCCAGCACAGGGGAAAGTTTCCCAGAGAATGAAAAGAATCTGTTTAGGCTGAAAAGACTAAAGAGAAGGATTAAGAGGGATGGGAAAGATGGCTGATCACCACTGCTTGTTTTCAGAAACGCTTCCAAAGGCAATGCAGACGAGTTCAGCCTGCTGCCAGCTCTGTGTTTCAGTCGTACCGTCGTGTTGTGCCCCTGGCTGGGGGAACCAGCTGCCCCGGTGCTTCAAGCCAGGGAGCTCTGCATCTGCCCCGTGCTGAAGCTAACTCCTCCCCTGAATAATGCCCTTATTTCCCAAAATTTCAATGTGTATGTCATTTTCAAGCATCAGTGCATCCAAACACACAAAGATCCTGTTGCTTTCATGTTAAGCTATACATACTCAGGGTTTCTTTAAGCTTATTCCAGGAAGCCTCAAGAAGAAATCAGTTCTTAAAGGACCTCAGACTAGGCAAATTCACTGAAAGGTTATTCCTTAAACTTCAGCAATTTCCTTAAATTCTTTGTTAGAGAACAAGTTGGTACTATATTTCCTACTAATTCTCAATAACCAGCACTCTGTGCCTTATGCACACAATTTTAAAGAAGTGCAGTTTAGGTTAGACCATTCACTTTTCAGTTATATATCTTATCAGTTCATACTACCAGGAAGCTGCGCTCTCTCTCTCTGCAGAGAAGTCTTATTCAATGGTGTTTATATCTTCCTCTAAACCTGGTAGGCAAGACAGACACCTTTTTGCTGTATTCAGGGGTTATCATGATACTGATGGAGTATACAGGGGACTGCAGCAACCATGAACCCCTGGGGTCTAACCTGAAGCTTGACAAGCCCTCATCACTTAATTGCTTAATCCATACGACTATAAAACCATAGCACCTTGAAAGCTCAGAAATGATAACAATAACATTACAAAGCACCAAGTTAAATCATAACACCCCAGAACATGCCACAGCTTGTGGAGCACCACAGGCTGGCCACGCTGCTGCAGCTTTGTGCCCTCCTGCAGACAGCCTCCGCCCGCAAAGGAGGGAGGGAGGCAGGTGAGCCTCCTGCTCCCTCCCTCCAGCCTGACCAGTCTCCCAGGAAAACAGCCACACTTCTGATGCTCACTTCAGAAAGCCCAGGGCCATGCTGTGACTTGCTCAGAGTATTTCATTTAGCGACACAATAATCCTCTCTGATGGCTAATTAGAGCTGCAGGGAACAGACACAAGAACTAGAATTACAGTAACACATGACATCGTGTACTCATGGAATAAATGGCAGGACAAGAACATGGACACAAAAATAAGTACTTGGTTCAATAGCACTGAGACAGGAAAGAAACTGCACAGATGTGGCATTGTTTGTGAAGAGTACTTCTAACACTCTTCACATAACCCCTGGTAAGGGATGTATAGACAAATGCAAGTTCAGGAAATGTTGTTGAACAGAGTAATGCCATAGCTACCATAAATAACTAGGACAAAAGAGAAGGTAGGAACATTTTAAGAAAAAGGAATAGAAAGAATATACAGGAAAGAGGAAAAGACTTTAGGAAAATTCAGTATCAGGAAACACAGGGAAACAAGGCCAGCACGGAAGAAAGAGGTTTGCATGGCAGTTCCTGAAGCAAAGCACAGCAAACCATTTCAAAAGGGACAAAAGGCTGAATCCAACATAAAGTGCTAATTCACCTACAACTAGGAGCTTTCTAAAGGATGTGAGCATTTAAAAATATTAAAATAGGAAAATGCACCTCAAGATGAACATAAATGATAAACAAAGAAAAGTGAATAATCTTTTCTGCAGCTCTACATGCAAGTCAAAAAGGGCTGAAAGCTGCACGATGAGATAGCCATAGATCTTGCCTCAGCACAAGAAGGGGGCTGTGAGACTCAGTACCATCCCCATCCTGCACTGCCGCTCCTGGTGTACCTTCCACATGTGTGAGTGTGCTATGTTCTTTAGCAAAACGCCACGCACGAAAGCACTTGCTGTGCTCACTGATGAGATCGCTGCAAGCTAAGATTGTGCCAGAGCATTTAAGGGTTTAGCAACAGGCATGTCACCATCAGCTTTCAACAGGACCTCTGAGACACCCCACCAACATCGTATTGGAGCATGAAGTGAAAGCAATCTTTAGACCGCACTAAATCTGGTGTAAGCTTTAGTTATTCTGACACTTCTAGAAATCTAGCAGATGCTGGCGTCTTGCTTCCATCCCATTTAGCAGTTTATGCTAATTTCTCAGAAATTACATCAGAAATCTCTCAGAAATTGCTTCACCTGGGAGTGCCAACCAAGCCAGTTGGGAGGAATAGGGAGAAGTGCTACGGACAGCAGAAACCAGAGACTTTCAAGTTCTCATTTCACAATAGCACGCGTGACAGCACCAAAGGGCTGCCAAGCATTGGAACATACAGCTGGGCCAAGCCAATATATTCAGACAGAACTGGCACTGTGCATTAGCTAAAGATCACCAAGTATTACTACTTCTCATATGCGTATGACTCCTGATAATGTGGCTCAATGCTTCAATCTGAATTTTGCTTTATCACTGACAGCTAAATACAATTTTGTCTGGTCAGAGGGAAGTTGTCTCAGGTTTGTGAATTAGGACCTCAGGAGCTTTCTACTGATCCCAGGAAGCCCCCTGCTGACATACAGTATCAATATCATCAACACCTTCTTGCCAAAAATACACGTTCCCAGTGTGGAAGCAGCCTGTCCCTGCTCAAGGCCAGTGGATGGCAGCCTAACACCAGGAAATGAAATGCTACTTCTCATTTAAGCATACTTTCAGTAAACTCCAAATCCTGTATAAGGTTTAGCAGAGCGATCTGGAAATTAATTAGACTACTGTCCCTCTTGCCCTAATACAATGAAGGTAATGTAGTTTACTTTTTGAAGGATTTATTTTTTGTGTCCTTAAGTGAATAGGGATTGACGTTAATGTCATGAACAAATTGGAACTGGAATACTCTGTTATCCTTTGAAGAGGGATGACTACAAGCCTGCCAGCACCGGTTGGACATTAGCTACACGGAGACAGTTCCTTCCTCAGGTGGTGTCACCGATTGTGATTTCAACACCTCTTCAGTTCACCCTGTCAGTGACCCAACAAAGCAGCCAGGGACCGCAGCAGCTCCGGGTGCTGCCGCTGCCCAGGACGGAGGCCCCGCAGCAGAAGCTGGTAGAGCTCGCAGGGCCGGCTCCCAGGGCCAGGGAGAGAAAGCCACGGGTAGAGGCAGCGCACGCCGGCCCCAGCCGCACCCCGGCCCCGCCGCCCGGCCATGCCCGCCCCCGGCCGCCCCGCACGGCCTCGAGGCGGGGCGGGCCCTGCCCGAGCGCGGCGTCGGGCGGAGGCCGCAGGCGGGGCCGCCGCCACCTCCTCCTCCTCTTCCTCCCTGGCCGCCGCCAGCCGTGCCGGCGGTGGGCCCCGCCATGGGGCTCTGCCTGCCCTGCCTGGGGGGCGCAGTCAAGGACGTGGTAGAGACGCCCGACCCGGTGAGTACGGCCCGGCCGCTTCCCCCCCGGCCCGGCCCGGCCGCCTGCGAGCGCGGTGAGGCCCAGCGGCCGCGGGCCTGGGCCCGCCGGGAAGCGGCCCGAGGGCTCCTCTGTAACATGGAGGCCGCGCCCGGCGCTGCCCCCGCGGGGCAGGAAGGGCCTGGGCCGCCCGGACCCGGCCCCACACTGGAGGCCGCGCCGCCTGTGTCCGCCCCCCGTGCTGGGCGGCCCCGGGGCCGCGGCTCCTTTTCCCCCGCCAAGGGAAGAAACGCAGCGGGTGCCCTGAACACAGGGCTGGGGGCTCCCCCCCAGCCTCACGGGGTCAGGGTTAGGCTGTAGTGACTGGAGCTGCTGCAGGAATGGTTACCCCTGTCCTCCCTCTTCCACTCCCCACCTGAGGCTTTTAGCCAGGAAGAGTACGACAACCCCTTCTTTACCTTCCCCAAGGACGTTTATCACTGTCTTCTCCTTACAGCCTTGTTTTTCGGGGAGTGAAAGCCCCATAGAGGTTTCTAGGGGGGGAGGGTTGGACTGCAGCTCTGTCAGCAGCTGCTCCTGTAGCCTATTAGTCACTAAAAACATTTTGTTCTCCCACATTTGCAGTGGAGGTAAGAACAATGCTAATTGACATAAGGTTGGCATTTTGTGACAGTTTGCAGTACAGATTTGAGTCATTTAAAAATTCAGACTTTTAAAAGAAGGTACAGACTGTATTGGAATAGAATTTCACTGTCTTTCACATTTTATTTAGGAAATAAAAAGAAGACAGCTAGCAGAAGCTGCTGAGAAGAGGCAGATGGAGGTAACGCCTGATTAAATGCTATTTATTCAGAATATATTTGGGTAGCTGGTTTACAGGGAAAGTAGCTAGGGCTTCTGCAGGAACACCAGATATCGTGTTGGATTGTGGGCACTGTCATGAAGTTTTCACAGTACTGATAATATTTTACCTCCATACTTAAATATATACACACACTTACACTAGATTGTGCAGCTAGGTAAGTACTCAAAGACCACTGCAAGGTAACTGAGCTTGTTTGGATGGAAAAAGTTCTTTAAGAGTTTGAAAACCATTAAGCAATTGAAGAGTAAGTTCACCGTTACTTTTTCACACATTATAAGACTTGAAAGCAAGAGACAGAAATACTGAGAACTAGAGTTGTCATACAACTGCTGCAATGGCAATTTCAAGTTACAGTACGTTTTACATCTCTTAAACAACCAAATGTATTTCTTAGCTTAAATTCTATCAGGGTAAAAGTATGTACTTAGTCTTCCATCTTTTTAAGGCTGCTAGGTTTTAACAGTTTCAATATACTTAAAGCTTCAAGAGGTAGAATGTCATTGATCTAACAGAGTGGCTAGAACCAGCTAGCCCATCTTCCTATCCTTACTTTTCAAGAAAGTTGCTAGAAGATGAACCATACAAAATTGACAGTAAGGAAAAAGTATATCCTGAAGACACAGCTGATCTATGAAGAGAGAGTCACGTGTTACTTCTGTGTTACTGAAATTATATATCAAATTAAGAATTGACTATTATTGGTGGCGACCACATTGACCTGGTCTTGAGGGAGTTTCATAAGTAATTGAAGCAACAGCAGTGACACTTCAGAGCCTTTCTGTAGAAATTGTTACTTTTCATTTTTGTCTCAGACTACGTATTAAAAGCAATCCACATGTAGTCTCAAACGCTTTCATGTGTTTTTTTTTGTTTTTGAGGATAGCTGCTTAAAATATACTTTTGAGAAGTGTATAAGAGAAGGAAGTCCTCATCTAGCTCTTAAATGGCTAAAATGGTTTCCTGGGAGGAAGGAGAAACGAAGCAACTTGGGTTGCAGATAGCTTTGAAGTTCTGTGGTAGCTATTAGGCTATTAAAGAAAATACAAGTATCACTCAGTTACTCTCTCTTTAAAAAAAAAAAAAAAAAGATAAACTTTTACCAGGGTGTTTGGTAGCATCTCCATTTGACAAGAAGATTTGAAAAACATGAATGGATGATTAAACAGCTGAAGTTCTTAGAAGTTCTACCTGTCAAAATTGTCTCTTCCCACTTAAGTCTGTTCATGAGGGCAAGAAGAGGCCCTGACACTGCAAAAAACTACAAACCAAAAGCCCAGGGCTTTTTTTTTGGGCAAGTGAAGTTCTGTCTTTGTGTCTTAAGGGATGCAAACTGGGTACACTTAATTGCATTCAAGTATGTTCACCGGGATATATTAATATCAAACTAGAACTCCCTCACATAGCTGCAAGAACAAGAGCACTTAATATAAAGAAGTACCCTAGAAAGTCTGGTTTGACATCATGGTAGCATTACTTACTGTTTCCATCTTTACATGCAGACCAGAGTTCACAAGGTACTGTTGCCAAGACTCGCAGTTTGGCTTCTATCCATAAAAATAACTGATGTTATGCAAATATTTTCTCGCAGGCTTCCTCTCGAGGTATTAAGAGCACTTATTCCTTAGAGCAAAAGAAAAAGAAACAGGAAGAAATAGAAAAAAGAATTGCAGCTTCAGGTTCTGGAGGAGAAGGAGGACTGAGAGTAAGTTTAAAGATGAAACAGTATAATGCAACTGTCTTGATATTCACTGTCGAAAATCCAATTTTGTTCTATTGTTGTCTACAAGATTGAATAATGCAAGAAAAAAAAAAGAGAAAGGGAAATGGAATAGAAATCGAAGCATGTGTCGTGTATTCTCAAGCAGATTTCATTTCTGGGATGCAAGGATGGCAGAGAGCTTTATTTTTCTGTCTTTCTCCCAGTTTCTGCACCAATGATCTGCTTCTCTTCAGTTTTATGGTACTCTCAGCATTGGGGAACCTCCTCCCTGACCTCAGTGTCCCTTTTCAGTACCTCTTGAGACTCGCTCTCTTGGCTCAGAGTTTACAGAATATCATTCAACTAAGTACAGTAATTGCTTGGGGTTTCAACTCTCTTTTTCTCTTCCTAAAAAATGTAAAATGCTGCCATATTTACTGATAAACTTGGTTGCTGCTATTGCTACCACTTTTCTAAATAAACTCTCAGAAAACCAGGTGGAAACTTAATGCAGGAGCTCTCCAGGGCAATAGGTGGATCCATTTCTTGAAACACAAGCTTTGTAAGTAATTATCTCTTCCCCCTATTGCTGGATATGAGGGCATTCATAGCAGTGAAACTGTGGGTGGGAGTTCACATATGCCACCACTGGCGAGCTTTGTGTCGACCACTCACTGGATATAAACTGCATTAGACAAGGGAGTTGGTCTTAATACAACCTTGTGGTGTGGGTATTTCCCCCCCCCCCCCCCCCCAAGCTTCATGCAAACCTGTGGTGCATTTTGTTGTTTTTTTCTTTAGTGGCAGGTTGGATAAAGAAGTATGACTTCTGGAGAGAAGATCGATGTTTACTGCCAGTAACTTGCCAGTTTCTGCAGCCGAGTGGCACTTACTCATCATGTGGCTTTTGCTGTTTGCATATGAAGACTCAGCAGTACTTTGCCATTGCAGGAGGGCAGTTGTGGAATTGTGTACTAAGAAAGTTAAGAGCTCAAGCCTCTGAACACTAGATTTTGGCCAACTTTTGTTTGTGTGCATGTTTTATTGGTTCCCTGTCAAGGGAGTGAGATGGGTTTTCTCACGTAGAAGTGATGTCTTGACCCTGTAGTCAGTCTGTGTGTATGTTGTCTGGTCAGTTGGTACATCTATGTTTATGGCCAGCTTAGGCAGAGTTCACATGCCCACGTGACGTTCAACACTTACTTTGAGCTCTACAATTAAACTTTTCTCCAACTCCTTATATAAAATGGAGTTCATAAATATGTATTTGGATATGTAGCTTACCATATTTCTTTTCAGTTTTCTAATAACTTGTGAACTGCTTAAGGATTTAGTGCCTTTAAAAACAAACAAACAAACAACTAAAGCAGACTCAATGATAGGCCCTTACAGACTGAAGCCTTTTGACACTGCATAAAATACCTTTATAAACCCTGTATACTTACAGCAAGAAAGCTGTTCTATTGTGAGTCTAATAATCGTTCTCCTCACTTTCAGATGTGAATTTCTCTTAAACATAAGTATTTATAAGGAATACTGGAACAAAAACAAAATTAAAAACAGTTAATTCATTGTTTTGTTGTTTTTTTCCTTTTAAACACAAGAGGGCAGTGCTGCACTTCAGGTGACTGAAAAAAAGCAAGAGACCCATTATGTCATCTGTTGGCTGGTTCATTTGCTGAAATTTCTGTACTATCTGGGTGGGTTTGTTACACTGCACTAACATTGGCCAAACGCCTGAAGCTCTGTTGCTTTTCTTCTGTATTCAGGAATGTCTGTAATTCTCTTCCCAAATGTGAAGCTGCCTTGGATTATTTAGAGCTACCTAAACTATGGTATAACTAGTGACCTCAAGCCCCTGTTTTCACAGACAAGGAAAGCTTGTTGCAGCATGATCAACGTTAAGAAGCTGGCTCCTCTTTTTCCTGAAAAGCATTAAGTTTGGCTCAGCATGTCATTGACCCCATTTTGACCTATGTTGGCTTTTCATCTTCCCTGAACTAGATACTTGTTTTACTTCCCAAATTGTGTCTCACATCATCTTAGGAGCTCAGTCCTGACACAGGGAATTTCCTGGCTTAACCTTCATAATTGAGTCAAGAATATAGTCCTTACAATGTTAATATGATATTGTTAGGGTTAAGAAGTTGTGTCCTTGGCAGATGATGAATACATGTATTTTCCTTTGATTGTTTGCACTTGTTCTCTTCACTGCATTTAAAAAACATTACTATGACCAATTAATTCTAATGAAAATGCATTGAGATGTAATAAAGGATATAAAAAAAGGTTTGCAATGTGAATTTCAATCCAACATCTGTCCCATTTGATGTCCTATAGAGATATATAGGTGATACTTAGCACTGGGGCTTGTCATTTGGGATATTTCTAACACATTTTACTTCTCACTCTCCATCTTATTGCTCCCCTAAAACCATAAGGGAAGATCAGCAAGCTGACCTAACAGAGAGTCTGTACTTGAATTGTGATCACGAAGATTTTCATGGAAACCAACATAATAACCTCATCAAGTAAGTTATGATTCCTGGACACCTGCTGAAGTTTCTTCTTTGTCAAAACAAGAGGTATTTGCAGTGTGAAGTTGTCATGCTAGTGTGCTGCGACGTGCTAGCCACACTTGCTATAGATAGGTCAAGGTAAGCCTATTCTGCTCCAGGTACTGTCATCTGGACCAGCAAAAGTGCTCTACATTTATTTTAAAGATAACCAAGCTGGCTGAACATCCACACCACTTGTCATTGATTCATGGTCCAGCCAAAACAACTGGCTTACTTGTGGCACTTGGCCTGGCAATGTTTCTGGAAGATGGGAATAAACAAAAATTAGATCACCTCTGATTGAGCGGACCTTGTGTTTAAAGGAGATTTTGCAACCCAGAATTACCACGGAAGCAAGTCTTGCTTCTTTGTCCATCCCTTCACTAAATAGGAGATATGTCCATGCTTCTTAAGTGACCTGGTTTTGAACATGAAATTCATTCCTACAGCAAAGAAAAACTTGAGAGGATTTGGGGCGCTGTTATTCTGTATTACAAGTCACCAAGTGATAAAACTGTTTTTAAAAAAAGCTTTCTGCACCATACTGACTTGATTGTTTGGGTGATCGCAGCCTGAACCTAAGCTGGGAAATGATTTGGGTGAATAAAAACACTTCTTGTTTTCCTAAGTTTTCTGATAACATTAATGCCAGATCAGAATGAAAGCAAGACGTACTACAGTTCAGTAGCATACAATTTATAGTTACCTACAGAGTGCTATTAAGTGGTAAAGCCAAAAGCTACACAGATTCAGGCTGCTCTCTACTTGGAGAAAACAGATACTGCCCCTCTTTGTTACCACTTTGTGCTGCACTAAGTAGCTATTAAACTCAATAGGAATTGGGTCCTTATTTCCTCCATTCCTATCAATTCACTTCCCTTCAGAAACCGTTCAAAAACATTCAGATGAGTTAGGTGGTTGATATCTTGTTTGATTTACAGCACTATGAGTACACCTCTTCCACCTACCTTCTGAAAGCATTTTTAGTTTCTTGCAAAAACACTTGGAAAAAAATAAATCCTGGCACTCAGAAAACAATGCTCCTGAACTGACATCAAAGGGCTCAAACTGAGTGATAGGATAGTCGTTGCAGCAATAGTTACAGAATGAAACCATCTGCTACTGTGTATTGTACAGATACACTGATTCCAGGCAGAGAACGTTTGGGGCAGGACTTGCTGAGGTTTGCAAGGACACGGAAGCTGTGGCTCCCCATGGGTAGGCAGGTAGCACCACTGGGAGCCCTTAGCCAAACAGATGGCTTCAGCATGTGGTTTGGGCACCCTGACAGATTCAATCATGGAGACAAAGCTCATCAGGTACGAGTGGTGCCAGCAGCTGGACTGGGATGGAAAAACCTCTCCAGCCCCATAAAAGTTTGCATGATCCTAAAGGTCTGTTTCACCTTACTTTAGACCCCAGTATACCCACAGGCTAAGAAAGTAGGAGACAAGCAAAGCAAAGGCACTTGGCTTCCTTCCCAGTCAGCAGCCAACACGGCAGTACACAATATAAGCCCCAGAAGAACCAAACCCTCGTAAGCATCTCTAGCAGATGCTGCTGTAACACCGTGCTGTGGCAAACAGCTCATCTCACTGATCTGAAATGAACACATATAATGAATTCAGTGTTGCGTCTTCAGTTATAAGAAGCTTGCTATACCTTCCCACACATATATTCACACCTCACTCTTTCACTCATCCCCACCAAGAGCCCTTGAGCTGGTTACCATAGAATTTTTATCTCTTAAGTTGCTGTTGGGAGAGGGGGAAAAAAGAAAAGTTGGTAATGCAAATGAAGGCTCAATTATCACTACAATAAGGTACTGTCCCCACTCAATTATATAAATAAATCTGCTTGGGAAAAAAAAAAGACAAATAGAATATGAACAGCAAGGTAACATAAGGTACATTCTGCAATAAACATTAACAGGTGTTACAATTAACATTTCAAAGCTATTTCTGAATTGTTCCCAGAATTATGATGTTTATTTGACATTATATGATAATAGTTTTTTAAAAGCCATCTTATGCTGATTATCATCTTGAGTTCTACCACCATTATTTATTCACAGCTAAAAAGTGTTTCCGTGTTGTCTTCTACATGACCCAACTCACACTTCAGGAAGAGGCTCTGGTCCAGCTGAGAGTAGCTCAGCTTCGTAAGACTTTCAGCCTCCCTGACATTCACACTCTGCAGAGTTACATGATGATAAGTTGAGCTAAAGTCACTACATGGTCCTCTTCCTTACTGTCAACCTCCATTGATGTGTCAACACTTCAGCTTTTTGCTACTTACTGTTGTAACAAGGAACTATTTCAGAGTCTCAACAGGCCTTGCTCAGGATACAAAAGAACGTTTGCACATCTGATACGCTGCAGGTCAGAGTATCTGGTGGTACACTGATATTCAGTTCAGTCTCCTAGGAATCTATGCAAGATACCTTACTAGCCACACACCACGCCACAGAAAGTTTAAGTATCATCCAGAATAACTAACGACCAACTTTGTTTCCCCTCTACAGATAACATTCTTCAAGAAACCTGTTCTGTTCCCATGCTAGCAAACAATAAGCGCTGTAACTCCTTCAGCAAGATGTGGGTGCTCAGCTTCAACTTTGTAACGTGAATTTCAGACTCCTAACTCCTCTGAACAAAGAAAACCACAAAAAAACTCAACAACTTCAACATTGCTTCAGAGCCTAGTACAATAATAAAACACCACTTACCTAATGAACTACACTTATCTTCTAAATAAGATACCTCCAGCCCCTCTTTCCAAAAGCAGTTACATTACTGCAGGATTTTATTGATTCTCCTGCTTTAACTTCCTTCTCCTTGCTCCACACCCATCCCAGGTGCATCAAATGACAGAAGCCCCACCTGAAAACCTTTTACTCCAGTTAGGTAGTAGCAGGCAGTACTTTAAAAAAAAATCCTTTATAGGGCTCCTATTATGCCACCAATTAGGTTGAAGTTTTAGGTCAAGTAGTGCTTTAATGTGATTTTAGGATGCTTGAGTACCCTAAATGAAAAAAGACTGGTAGCTACAGTCCAAATGCATACCTTAGTTTATTATTTATTTATTTTTTTTTAATTTAAAATCTCGGTTTGGATTTACTGGGATTATTTGTTGATGCTTAACGTTAAAATAAATCTAAGTATAGCATATATATATAAAATTGTAAATGTCTGTTCTTAATCTATTAACATGTACGTATCTTCCAATACGTTATAGAAAATATAGTAATGTAAACTTAAATATGGATGATGGAAACACAACAACTATTTATGTTTAAAAGAGTAACCATGACTACAAAGTAAACATCTGACACTTTTTCCAGTTTTTTTTTTTTTCTTCTCTGTTCATTTAAAACAGATCTCTCTGCATATATTAGGAACTTTTTTCTTTTTTTAGCTGTGCTTCCTTGTTTTCTTTTTTGAAAACAAAACAAAACAAAAATTAGTGCTGCTTATGGTCTGTTCCCTACTGCTTTTAGGGCTACATATATTGTTTCTATGAGATTTGTGTCTTCCTATGGCCTTTTGAAGGACTTACTGCTCAAGTATATGTTTACTTTTCCTAGAAAATAGCTTAAAATAAGAATAAAAGTCTACGAGTTTTCTTTCCAGCAACATGTTTAGAGTTATGTACTGCTATTTAGTACTGTGCACCAAGCAACTGTGTATTGCTAGTATTTAGCAGGTATTTATAGGTAGTAAGGTAGGATGGTTGTACTGATGTGTGATAAGAAGTGCTGGTTTTAGTAAGGCATTGAGCATGAAGGAACAAGGTCTTGAGCCTGTCTTGCTGTAGCCAATAGAAATCTTGCCTTTAATTTTTAAGACCACAGGAGCAGATTATAAAGGTATTTATTAAAATTAAAAAGTACAGAAAAATAACAGTTGATACTTAAAACAAAACAAAACAAAACAAAAACACTTCAGGAACACTTTTGATTCTGTTCTTTCCCTGCAAAGGAAAATTAATTCTAAACAAAATCCAAGTATTTTCTGTGCTATCTGTCGTAAGTAAATGTTTGCACCACCATTTGCTGTTTACCTTATTATTAGGTTAGCAAGCAGTTCTACGTTATAGGCATCTACTCAGTAGCAGCAAAGTGCAGGAATACAGGTTACAAATACCAAACAAGACTTTGAAAACATATGAGTATTTTAAAAAAGTTTATTTGTAATGAAACAACTGAGTTCTGCTCAAATTTATACAGTCAGTGAAATAATCCTATAAAATGATTTTTTGTAGGAAGTTATAAGGCACATAAATTACCAAATATAAACAAAGAAAAGTAGCCAAAATTATGAACTAAGCCCCAATATGTCTTTAGCTATTTTAGAGGTGTGTGAATGATTTCCAAGAATGTGAATCACTCTACTGACAGGATAATGAATATTTTGTATTTGGCATGACCAATAGAATGAAAAATAAGGGGAAGGAAAAGCTCACATTCAAGAAGAGGATAATGTTTTGTGATGGAGGAGGGACTAGTCTCTTCTGAAGCCCCTCCTTGGGTAGAAGGGCCATGCATCTTTTACTGCTTCCCTTCACAGCTTGCAAAACACCACCCTGCTAGTACAGCTGGCCACCTCTGTTGTCTGACAGGGGAAGGGGCAACCTCTCAGCTTCGTTCTGCTTCTACATTGGGCAACTCTGTCAGAAAGAGGAAGGATCTACGTGCGGATCTAGCACTCGGTATTGCCTTTTGTTTTAAAGAGTAGAAGGGTTGTGGGTCTTTCTTCTTGGGCTATTTTATGTTTTTTTTTAAGTAATCACTTTGGGAAATTGTTTGGCATGCAACAAGTCTCTATATTCTATTGCTTAAGAAAATCTTGCAACCCATAATAATAGTCAATTCTGATTTCATTTCAAGAGGCATTACCAAATAATTTCCACAAATACTAATTTTCCACCTGCATATATATATTTCAACTAGTCTAACAGTCACGGATTCAATGTCATAAGATTTTCATACAAATATACTGTATTATGTATTTTCTTCCTTTAACAGGATCCACTCCTTTATGTAACTCTAAGTATACATTCACGTATTAAAGAGTAATAATTTGGCTAAAAATATATGTCTATTTCTTATCTGATTGTAGTAATTAGCCTAGCAAGGGTAATTTGCTATAAAAGATACAGTACTAGAAATAAATATTTCTACAATTCAAAGATCTTCAAAATGGGTTGCCATTTCCAGTCTGAAAGTTTCTGAAGTCCTTTTAAAGCATAAACTAACTTTGCTACACTTGAGAAAATAATTTGGACCTACATAGATAGAGTCCCAATCACATGAGAAGCTTATTTCACTTAATCTCCTTCTTGGTTTTGTAATGGGCAGAAACAACCAGATAATTGTCTGGATTCATGTCCCTGAGGGTTGGAGACTTGCTCTGAATTGGAGAAGTTTTCCCATCCACTCGAGAGATCTGCAGCATTCGGCACGGGTCATGCTTCAGTAAGTAACCTGCAAAAGTCTCCCATCCTCCTCCAACACGGACCATCACATGTTTGTTGTGCAGCATCTGAAATTACATATAAAGGAAAAAAAAACCTTCAAGGTGAACCATTCACTGGGCTTTCATTCTTCCTGCTGGAAAAAGCTCTGCTTACTTTAATTAAAAGTCGCAGACATATATTAGTAATCTGCTTTACAATAAAAGGAAAAGAAACAAAACCGTAGAATGTTTTTAATTTGAATTCAATAACTATGAATATTAAAAAAAAAAACTTAATAAAATGAAATAGTATTTAAAACTAAAAAATTTCATACTTTCTGTAAACATTACTACTTTTTTTCCTAGTCTGATGCCACTGAGTGATCCTGTTCTTCACGTAGTTAGTATAACATGGTAGGGGACATGGACGATTTTTTTGAAAATACATTAGTAAAGATACCATCATATATGTTTTGAGACTGGTTTTTGTTTACATGAGAGGGAACTATATAAATGAAGTAGTGAGGGAAAAAAAAACAAACTCCTTTATCTCCTAAAATATATTAAAAAAAGTTATTTAAGAAAATGAAGAAATGAAGTACCGTTTAGTTTTGAAGTACAATTTAGTATTGCTGACATATATTGTAAATAAAATGCTATAAGGAGGGACATCAAAACTGCTATATCTGTAGCTGTTTTGAGATACCTCAATTTATGCTGAGTTGTAAAAGAAAATACAAGAAAAGTCCCTAGGGTCATCCTAGGAGAAGATCTCAGTAATGCTTATGCTTGCTGTCTTTATTCCAGCAACACTGGTGCTTGACTTACAAAGAAATTTTAGGTTGAGACAGAGGTATCCAACTGTCCAGTTAGGTACCTATCTCTGTCGTAGAGTGTGGACCTCAAGGTCCACGCTTATTTTCTGCCTAAACTCAAATAAGGCTTTTTACCAATTACAAAAGTAACTTCTCTGCACCTAGTCAAGTCATAATTCATGCATTGAAACATGCTTTGATTAAATGCGTCTCATGAATTGCAAAACATCATTTAGCCATAGCACATGAAATTAAACATTTGCTTTGTGAAAGTTCCACCTCCAGGCCACCATCCTCAGACAGCTCTACATTGTCCTACACGTCCACAACTCCCTTGAGGGCTTACAGTATTTGCACTTCTGAGAGTTATGTGGCACACAGACCTTTTGTAACATAGCCCAGTGGTGCACAATCACTACACAGAGTACAGACAGCAAAGCAAATAAATACATGAATAAAAATCCCCAACCAAACAAAATCCTGGATAATAAAAGGCAAAAATATTAGGGGAAAAAAAAAAAGAAAACAAAAAGAAAACATAAAACACCACCACACCAACAATAAAAACAAGCATAAGAACACCCCAACTTAGCCTAAAAAGATACAGTTTCACTCCTGTTACAACTGACAGATCCATTTGGAGGGGAGAAAACATGAAAATGAGTACCTGTAAAACTTTCTGAAGTTTGAAAATGGGGTAAATTTATTAGGAATCAAGCTCTTTATTTGGACAAGCAGCTGCAGATAAAATCTTGTCTGAAAGTTTTCATTTAAAACTTTTTAGTGCGAGGAAAATAATTGTTCCTGTGTCAGCATTTTGTTTTTTATGTGAAACTCGTTGGGAAGTCAATTCAGCTTTATAGACGCTGAAAAATACAGTTACTTCTGGTCTATCATAAATAAATGAGAGCAAATTGCAGTATTCCTAGTTTAATTAGGATCTCTCTGACACTGAGACTGTGTGCTGTTGGTCTGTATTGCAGGGAAGTTAGCCCCTGTGCAACAGGGAGATTTTCGCTAAATACACATGGGTATGAAAGCAGAATCAGACTCACATCTTCATCAGCCACGCTTTTTGTCTTTCCTCTCCAGCTTTGTTCAATAGTTTCAAGCCTTTGTTTTGAACTTACAATGTATGATCAGCCTTCAGTGGCATGAGATTTAAATCACGTCTTTAGTCTGGACAATGTATCATGAAAGAAACAAATGGTTTTTACATCAAATTGAAAACTGCAGTTCAGTGACAGTGCCTTACGACAACAGTATACATACTTTTATTTAGCTGCTTTCTCCTGTTTGAATGCTTTAAAAAAAAAAAAAACATTTTGAGAAATGTCCCCAGAACTTGTAAAGTAAAAGCATGTTAAACCCTCCATCAGTCCACCACAATATGTGATGCTGCTGTGGGAATGAGTTAAGTGTTGCTGAATTTCAGCTTCCACATATTGTCAGAGGGGCTTCACGTTCCAAAAGAAGTTAGTATCTGGACTTCTGATTAAGAGTTAGGAATGGAAAGTTAGTAAAAAATATATTTGGTTCAATTCCCCTTAGGGACTGCTGCACAGACAAATAAAACCTACAGCTGGTATGCTATTTCCCAATGCTCAGGTTAAATATACATCTTCTGTCTTTCTTCTCCTTTTTGAATATATTATTATTATATTATAAAATGCATTGAATGCTTGCTCTCTATAGAGATGGGGTTTTCCTGCATCCTAAATATGGTCATTGTTTATGCTGTGCTGTGCCACAAAACAACAATTTTATTCCTATGGCCATATTTTGATTTCAGGAACACCAGCACGAATCCAGAATAAATCTGCTAGCTTCAAAATTGCTCCGGACTCACAGAAGTATAAAGGATTTCTCCTGCATCTATAAATAATTGCTCTAATTTCTAACTGAAAAAGCCATTTCCACTGCAACACCCTTCAGCTGAAGATGAAACTTTTGGTTGAGATTTTATAATCCCCTCAATTCAGCTTTTCCATTGCATGAGAACTCTGAGAAAAAAGTTGGATATCACAGTAATAAATTTAATTAGTCAGTTATCAAGGTCGATAAATTCATAACATTAATGTATTTTGATGCTGCTATCCAGCCAATTAAAGCTGAGAAAACCCATCCAAATGACCAAATTACCAGACAATACCATCGCAGAATAAACTATAGATTGTTTTGGTATGCATTAAGGCTATATGAAGGGATAACAGGCAAAATAATTGATAGAAGTTCAAAGTAAGCTGTCACTATATAGGACTTTGACATCAAAGCGAAACATGGTTTAAACTGTTTTGGTTTTCGCATAAAGGAATTGAGGGAACTTTGTGGACTATTGGAGAGATATTAGGCTGTACGTGAAGATATTAAGCTCATGTAAATAAGCATAGCTCCACTGACTTGAAAAAATCCATTCGGTTTTATAGGAACTGAAAATCTGGCCCCAAACTGTTATTCTTCAGATTATATTACAACTTTCTTTAAGGATATTTCAGGGAGGGGAAGGGAAGCAGGGGGAGGAATTACACATGATGGATCTCATCCAAATCCTGCAAAAGCCAACGGAAAGAATCCTACTGACTTTAATGGCACTGGGCTGGGCTCTGGAAGCCAAACTCAGCAACCTAAAGCACATCGCAGTCTGGAGTCAGTCAGCATGATTTTAGGCCAACTTCTGAAATGATGTAGGCTACATACTGAGAGTATATTGACTATAAAATCCAAAGGTGTTTGGCAAAATAACACAGCACATCACACCAGAGGCTGCACAGAGAAAATTTTGCACTCCAAAAGTATGAAGTTAATGAGATTGGGAAAGATAAGAGCTGAATGTATTTTAATTAAATTTTCCTGAATATGAGCCATTTAGATTTATTGTCATCAGAAGATAAAACTCTTGTTTCTTGTATCTTAGCATTTAGGGGACCTTTTCTGACGGGTGTTCAGAACCACATAATTAAATGGGCTTCTAGATGAATATATTTTCACAGTGGCCCCAGAGATATTGCAGGCGACAAAAAAAAAAAAAAAAAAAAAAAAAAAAGAGGGGGGGGGGGGAGAGAGAGAGAGAGAGAGAGAGAGATCCCAGTGTTTGTAAGACTTACGCACGCTGCTTTGTCAGCACAGTACCTGCAGCAAGCTGGAACACCTCCCTGCCAGGCTTCGAGGCCAGTGCTGTCACACCAGCAGTCACAGCAGCACCAGCACACCTGTATCTTGCACTCAGTCATGGCACTTCAACCACTTTAACTTTTTTTTTTTTTTTTTCCTTCTGGAAATGCAGCTGAAGCTCTTTAGCAATCGTTTTGCTCTGCAACTTGTCTGTACCATTTACATTGGTGATCTACCCTCCTGTCTATGCCAAAAAATGGCTTTCTCAAGTCTCAATATTAGTCACTAAGCATTTTTCATGACAGGCTTGGCTGTTACCTATGTCCTCTTGAAGCTTGCCACTGAAAATTATCACATCTGTCACTTCACATGAAGCCCAGCCTGGTAGGGCCCAAAGAAAGACTCCAAGAAATACTGGCAATATACAGAGAAGCCTGTCCAGCTGTATGCCTTCATGGACGCTCCAAAAGAAACTGTGACAATATCAGTCCAACATCTCTGACGGTCACCGAGAAGTACAGAGAGCTCTATGCCAACACGTAATGCTAATACTCTGTTCAAACAGGTGATGACTGGGGGCTGGCCGAGATGACGACGTTGAGGAGAGCTGAGTGGGCACCGGCCAGTGGTCAGAGAAAGGTCTGAAAATTGAAAACAGTTTTGATAAAAAAAGAAATGGGGAGAAACTACATAGAGGTGCAGGTCATGCTGATAGTGGCCGGTTGCTATCTGCCCCAAACTGCGGATTTAGATTTAGGGATGGGGCAAGCCAGCAGCAGTTTGGGTCCAGATTCCTACTTCTTCCGTGGAGTTTTTGAGAAGTTCTGATGTAAGCCAGTCCAAGGGCACTGGACAAAAGAAAAAGAGCTGCAGTACTGCCCTGTGGCCTGTGGATTAGCAGTACTTAATGGTGATGTTTAGTAACATCGTATTTCCATGATCATTAGTATTATCACTCTGACAGCGTATTAGTTTCCAGTACATGCCTGTACAGTAAATGCAGTCACATAGGTATTTGCACCAAGTCTTCTAGATACTTTCAAATGGGGAAGTGAATTTTCAGAAATATGCAGGTAATTGTTGCTCTGTGGAGTTTTGCTACTTCCCTGAGGATTCAGTGACCTGAAAATGCCATTGAGAATATGTGATAGTCTCCTGATAAATTGCAGCAAGCCACATAATTACAGACTTGAAAATTACCTTGTTAGCAGAGATTATGAAACTTCATCTCTAGAGTTCATCATAAAATTTATAGCAAAATTCTGCAATACCATCAGATTTAAGCACCAGTCAGGTTAGATTTAGATACATTTCTATTTTTAAAAGTTTCCAGCCACTCCAACATGCATTTATATGAGGTATTATTGCTCTGCATACATAGAGTTCACCCTTATGGACAAAAGGAATCATGGGCATGATCCCCAAGAGTATATGGAAGGAAAACAGCTCCCCCGCAACTATTATTTTTCTTGGCTCTCGTTCTCCTTTTGTCATTGAATTTGTGGGTGTTAATGTCTTCTCAGAGAAAAGCAGGAGTCTGACAAAACATAAGGCTGATTTTAAATGTTTAAGAACTCATTTGTGTGCCTAAGTGTACATCTAAGGAATTCAAATTGAACCTCAGCTCTGCAAATCTGGAAAAGTGCAAATTATGTAGTCAATTCCAGATATTAATTATTCATCCCCACTGAAGTAATCTTCTTAGAGTATATTAATGTGCATTTTGGCAGACAAGAGTATATTAGTCCCTTCCAACCTGAATTATACTATGATCTGATTATATAAAGAAAAAAGATGTTTCCCCACGTGAAAAAACAGAACTCTCTGTTTTTCTTTGTCATCCCTCATTAAGTCATGTTTTGTCTAACCACCTCTTAATATAGGATTATACAAAACTGGTTTGGATTATGTTTGCTACTTTTAAAAGTTTCAAATAATGCAACTTATATCGCTCCCATCATTACATACGGATTTGTTTAGGGACCTCCTCTGAGTTTTTGTGTCATAGTTATGAAGCCCCAATAAGGGAGCTCGCGCTTCCCCTCTCTGCAGAAACCACACTAATGACATGGAAAATAGGCAGCTCACTGGATTAACATTTCCCTCTCATTTTCAGGGATTTATGTGTAGTAAATCACACTACATCAATCTCACTTAGATGGAAAAAGCATTATAAAAAAGCTCAACTTGAAAAAAAGTTGTCAAGTGCTCACGATAATTGCTTGTCTCAATATTTCTAACTGTGCTGGAGTTGGGTTTTAAAACTACCACTCCTGAATTATAAAGAATTGTATTTTCATGTTATATCGTGGGCGATATCAAACACGTTGACAGGTATTCACTCTGTTAAGTGAAGCGATCTCTTATGCTATGTTGTATACATAAAGACCGCAGTGGAACGATACTTTACAAATGAGTTAGAAGCCTCACTGGTTTAAGTCTATATTCTCTAAACAAATCAAATGCAAACATTCCTGATTTTTTTTTTTTCCTGGTGGAAAATAAACCAGCACTGAGGCATTCTTCAAAATCCTTAAGTCTCCAGTTTGGGGCAGACTAACATTTATTGTTTTACATCAAGCGATACTTCTCACTGAGCAAGGAGCTCAGTTTTCATGTAGAACCTAATAAAGTTCCCAACCACTTCAGCAACACCCACACTTCTCCATGGCTATTGACTGACATACAGGGGCAGGGAATGAAAGAAGCATTGACTTAAATAGGTGATACAAAAATTGTATCAGTGTAGTTCCAGATGGAATGATTTTCAGTGGCTGCTGATACACTGAAGCCTGATAGATTTTCCAGGTGAGGCAGCCATAGAGGCTCACACCGATGGAGCCTTCTAACCATTTAATTGCAGTACATATAGACCAGGCCTTACAATGACAGATCAGAAGCCTCCTGTAATTCACTGAGTCATTTGTACAAAGTTTGTTTCAGATCAAAAGATCAAGCAAAGTTTGTATACAGAAGGCATCTAAATAATCATTTGCATGTGCAAATACCCAAAAGTCAACCTAAAGGTGAGTAGCATGAAACAGAAAATGTTTCATAAAATGTTTCAGTAGTATAAACCAGAAAATGCACAAGCATCTGCTCTTCTTCTTCTCAAAATTTGGCTCTAACATCACTCAGCCAAAATTTATCAGAGAAGACTACAGACTTTTCTCTCTGAAGACAGGACCTTAATTCAGGAGGTCACCCAAAGTCAAGACAGTGATTTTAAGCTTATCCTTACCTCTTTAGAAGTTATAATCTACTAAGTGAATCTTTCTCCAAAACTGAGCTGAGTACTAATTTCCATACATTCTCCTAGCCAAGAACTGTTTTTATATCAGAGTGCTGAAGACAGAAGAAGGAATGCTAGCGGTTCAGTGTTAGTGAGATGTTCAGGAACATTTTTAAGACAAGCACTATCTTTCACTATATATACTGCAGGATTGTCCAGTATCACATAACAAATAAGAATTTAGGGCACAGTGACATATTTTGGTACCGTTTACTATATTTAACTCCAAACTGCTTCAGATATACATATCAGATTCACGTTAGTAGCATGTTATTTATTCTTCAGCAATAAGAATGAGATAATAGTGTTAATTAATAATGTCCTCTGTCACAGACAGCATTGCAGCTTGAAAGAATTATTATTATTTTACACTTTTTATTTACATTTAAATCTATTAACAGATTCTATGATAAAGTAGAAAAGGAAATGTTTAAATGTACAAAAAAATAAAGATCGACTCTCCACATTTTGAAAGCTGGCTCAATAACAGATATAGTCTTGTCTCCTATTCCGTCTCAAGATTAGTGCAGCTTTGTATCTTTTTCCATTTGTCATTGAAAAAATTAGCCATTTATTATTATTTTTAGAAAGGATTGAACCGGGAATTAATAAAGTGAAAATTTGTCACAGAATGCAATGAATCTGGGTGAGCAGTACTTGGAGATTTTCTTACTTACACTTCGCTTTTCCAGAACTGACCTGAAACATGTAGCTCTTCACAGGTTTCGTAAAATGGCTGATGGTGTCAATGCTAAGAGCCAATGCCTAATTGTAAATCACCTGTTTTCTTTTTGGTGCTTAGAGAAAAGATCAGAGCTTGGCTAGCCTGAACAATGATTTACGCTCACTCCTCAAAATGATCCTGCCAATTTGGCCTTTTTCAGTCTGACTGAGGAAGTTTTGGAAGGCAGAGCTCTATCAGATTTTTTCAATATTGTGTAGAAAAGGGGGGTATTAAATTATTTAACGATCTTCTTTATGTACCCTCCCTTGCTCACAGGGTTTTCTGGGATCACAGAAGTTGAATTCTTAAGATTGTTCCACCTCTACCTGAAAATGCCAATCTGCAAGTAGAAAAAGAAAAGGTGTTTGAAATATTATGCCACAAAGCCAGAAGGCTCATGAACAATACTTAAAGCATAATGCTTGCAAGCTTCAAAATACTTAAGCACTGATATTAAAATGATCCATGTGAGATACCTAAGTAAACTCCTGGTCTCCTATCAGATTAACTAACATATGCACCAAAAGGTCTCAAGGGAAACATAGCGAAGTCTAATAAAACCGAATAAGACCAGTTACACAACGTTTTCATTAAGTGACTGATCCAGTTCCTACTGAACACAATGGGAATTTAGCCAACTTCTCAAAATGTCTTTTGGGTTGTGTTCTTCTGAAATCTAAACCTGAACCTTTTGCTAATATGAGTGATTTTTTTCTTTTCTGAAAAGCCCTAAGGATAAGGGCTTTAAAACTGTATGCACTATGTCCTTCGTTAATTAAATCCACTCTCTTAAAAAGGAGCCCTCTCATTCTCCTTTTAATCTCACAGATATTTGTATGAAGAGATGCATAATAGCATCAACTTTCTTACTACACTAAATCACATTGCAGAGATTTCTCTTCTTTTAAAATACAAACTGAATCGCTTTCACCTAACTCGTCCTTACTTAATTGATCAGACAGTCATTTTGCTTTTGTGGTGATTTCTCATTTTTCTAGACTGACATTATTGTTCATTTATCAACTGTCCATTTGGCTAATGCTTCCATCTGCCAAAAAACCACCTCCTTTCTGTAAAAATAAATAAATAAAATAAATAAAAAATTTAAAAAAAAATAAGCAAAAGAAGCACAACTAAAGGTGACCTGAAACAAGAACACCTTTTCCGCAAGGGACTCAGTTCCTTTTCAAAACCTTTTTAATTTCATTTGCAAGTTCCTGCTGGAGGATCTGTGGACCTCACTTGAGATTTCCACCTCACCACTTTTCAATTGATTTTTCCAATACTTATACACCTTGTTAAACTAACTTATCAGTCAAAACTGTTTCTTTATAGGACTTATGAAACACTGTTATAAGATGTCACATTTTCAGCACAGGGCTGATGATTCAGATGGGAACTGAACACATCTGCATCCTGCTATGACAGAAACTGCTAAGACAGAAATAAGTGTCTAGTGATTCAACTCAAATCAGACTGCAGTAGCTCAAATACAAAGTCTTCGCATATTAACATAACTTGTAGGTGTGACCTATATTATCTGGTCACCTGCTCAAGAAAGTTAAAACATTCTAACACTGCTTAAGTAACACAAAATTCATACACGACTGTAAATTCTTTATCCTAGCTGCTTAAGGGGAAGGCAAATGACATATGTATAACCCTTTAAAAATTTGAGGACAGTGCTAACCACTATCTCAATTCCTTGCCTTTTGCCCTCACATAGAGCTAAATGTTGCTCCTTTGTTATAGTTTATGCAGAAGGCAAATCCTCCTCACCAAGCACCACAGCAACATGAAATGAAAACAATCATTTACATGTGGTCACAGCTCAGCAAGCTGGAGTGTAGTAGGGATAGAAACCCAATACCAAAGGGAAAGATTTAATACACTGTCTGTTTCTAGAGCTTTTCCCTAGTGGAGGTACATGTGGAAAAGTTGAAGTAGCTTCTTAGTTACAAACTGGTTTTACAATATGCATTTGCTGAAAGCGGACACTGTGTAAAGACTTTAAACAATCCAGGAAACATATATTTGAGCACAAATATGTAGGGTGTCTAAGAAGACAGAATTAATAGGATGCTACATGACTAAAGCTTCATACAGTCTGAGGGGAACAGCTAGGACTGTGACCTCCACTTAAAGAAGAGAATGGCAAATGACAGCCTCGTGACAGCACGGGAGGGCAGGAAGCCCAGGACACAAGGATGACTGAGCCAATAACAAACAGGTGACCTAGAAACACACAGTGTAACACTACAGACAGTAATATGTAAGAGCCAGGGGAAGCAAAGGTTATTTTTAAGAGGCATCTAACAGTAAGCAAGAATCCAAGAATCAAGCAGCACAATGAAGCCCTGTACTGATGTTAGATATGGAATATTAAAAGACAGAAAGAGAGACTTAGGGGTAACTAAAATTAATTATTGAAATTATTGAACAACAACGTAATGACTCGGAGGACAAACTAGAAATGTGACTGACAATGCTGTACCAATAATTACAGGATCTAGCAAAAAGATTATTTTTAGTTAACGTCATGATTTGAAAAGAAATCAGAGACTGAAACTATGGAGCAAGATCAAGGGAATTCCACATGACACCTGGCATCAGAACCTGAGGCACCCACACAGACATATATGGAAGGTGGTGTCAGAGGGACAGGGAATTTTATCGGAATGGGGTAGGGAAGAAGAAGGGTCCACTTGCATGGTGAAATGAACGGAAAGATCTCATTAGGCCTGAGGCACTGAGGAACAAACAGTTGATTATTGAAGAGGTCCAGTCTTGACAGAGTAGCATTTCCCCAGCCATTCTATTATAAAAGATACTTGGAATCCATGAAATGGCATCTCAGCTTCTGCAAAAGAAATAATCGAGTGAGAAAACTGGTATTTTTCCTCTTTCACATTGTGGAAATGCAGCCTTCCCCTTCTATTTATTCTTGGCAAGGAGTTAAGCCGATACGGTCAGTATAATGGCACAAAACACTACTGCATGTGGCTGGAAACTAATGAAGCAAATTGCTCGTTCCACTGGTTCAGCTCTGGACTGAATATACACACAGGGAGCCAGTCTTGTTTGCAAAGCTCTAGGTTGTAACAGAACAAGAGTTTAGCCAATTTTCATATACCTGAAAAGGCCAGGAATTGGTTCAGAAGTTGAAACCACAACCATGGAAATCTTGAATGGCATAGACAGCTACAGTTGCATGGCCTCCAATGAGCTCTGGAGGTTAAGGAAAAGGCAAAGTTGCATAAAACATTTTTACAAAAAAAAAAAAAAAAAAGTGGAAAATTTCGATGACTCTGGTGGAGGTCAAATTAAAGTATTGTCTGTAGAACAAACGTTGCACTTAATGAAGCATATTTCTGTTTTCAAAGTATAAGAGACTTACTCCAAGTATGCCTGACTAACTGAAACCAAGATACATTTTTGGATGTGCACTGATACAAGTAACATGAGGGTTTGGACATTTGGGATTCTCATTCTTCATTAAACTTTCCCTCAAACTTTACTTTTTATTTCTGTCTGACACAATTTTATAGAATTTGGGAATAGTATGCTTATGGTGTCTAATTAACACTAGACCTTGGCTGCTGTTTGAAAAAGTATCCTGTGTAGGCGAGCACTTTGTGTGTGAGAAATGACTCAGATGCAGATAGAAGTAAACACACTTGTTTATTCATTAAAAGACAAGTGAATTTCTGACAAGTGGAAGCTTTTCTTTCTTGGACAAGGAGCAATAACATTGTGGAGAATTAATTAGTTGCGGTAGTCATGTTCAGAATGGCATTTGGAGGTGAAGGGACTGTGCACTTCCAAGCCCCTGCACCTGCTTGATTATGAAGGCAATGATGTCAACAGTTTCTTACTGCTTCCCCTCCAGACTTTTATGTGGGGGCCAACCACAAAGCAGACCTATTTCCTATCAACTGAAATGTGGGACGTTTAAAAGAAATCTAGCTGCTTCCAGCTAAAGAACTGACTCATAACAACTATTTTATGCAATGTTCAGGAGAAGAGACGATATGGCAAACATTAAATATGGAAAAAGAAATCAGGCAGAGTTTATGAGAAGTGAAAAAAAAAAAGTACAAACTGGCAAATGCTGTCTCTGGATGGAGACATGGAAAACCAGATGCGCTAAGATCAAACAAGGGGGGAGTGGAAGACTGTCAGAAAAACATTTCAAAAACATAAGCATGATGCTGCCAAAATAAATCTATGAGTGACTGATTAAAAAGAAGAAAAAGTCTACTTTTACCTTTGAATCAAAAATACTTTTGATTCCTCTTAATTGTAGATAGTTGATGTTTCTGTTCTGTAGATGCAGATAGCTACGCATTTTGAGTCTTGCAAAGTCTCTCTTGAAAACAAATAGCTAAGGGGACAATTTGTTTTCACTTCCTCAATCTAAGTAAGTTCTTACCCCTCAAGGAATACCACTGTAATCACATATTGGAGCAGCGAGATACTACTCGGAATGAGTTTCTAATAAGAAATAAAAATATGAGCTAGGCTCATAAGCAGTGCACGAATTTAAAACAGAAACCTCTGTAAATACAAAAGGAATCAATTTTACCCAGACTATTAAGATTCTCCAATTTTACATTCCATTCAGTATATTAAGTCATTTACACAGTGTGAATACACATTCATGCACAGAGTGATTATCAGTTTAGATTTTGCCACTGAATTTAGTGAATCTAGGATTACACCATGCAAATGTGTGTGGGTAGCTTGTGAACACACTCGTGTTACAGCATTGCAGAAGTACGTGAAAATGTTCTTTTGAACCCTAAAGCGCCATCTGTTTTCTAGCTATTTTCTCAAGACTCATTTTGTCTCTCCTAATTTCTGAATAACAGCCTCAAAAAAGCCAAATAAAATAATTCCTGCAAGCTGATAATAATGACAATTAAAAAGCTTCTTCTACAGACTTCTCAATGCCTGCCCATGGAAGTGATGCGCATATGATAAGTGACACAGACACGTTACAAGTCTAGAAGATTGATTTGATTTATCATGTACATCCAACTGCAGCAACCTTTACAGTACTCTAACTCTGCTTGGAACGTTTAACATTTCAAATTGCTTCAAACAGCTACTTTGCTGTACTTTATGCAAGATTAATGCAGAAGCTGGAGGTAAAATGTTTGATTTGATTCCTTCATTGGGCATCCCTATCCTCAGAGATAACAATACAGCACACCCAGCAATAACTTTCCCGTAGCTGTGACCTTTGTAACATTTGTCATGGAAGTGACCGTAGGCTATTTTTCCCAAAGCACTGCTTTCCTCAGTGGACAAGACAAGATTCACAGTCAGAAACCCAGTCTTCTACAGTTAGTAAGCCTATAAGGATCCTTTCAGAAGCAATATTGCAGCAGGAGCACGTGCTAAGCACTGAAAAACACCCAAGTGGAAGGTGGTTTCTCGAGGTGTGGAGGAAACAGAAGGAAAATTTCATTATAAATCATTTGCTCCACAAAGGCATATGACAATCAGATTTGTTGTGGAGACTGGAAATTCCTTGAGCAGACAACATCTGAGTAAAGTATCTGAACATTTTTATTTTTGCTGAAAGAAAGCTTTCAGTATCTGTAATTCTATTTTGCCTATCACACAGAACTACTGATATAAAGTGTTCATGAACACTAACAGCTCAGAGCCAGGGGGTGAAATCTGTTATCTTAATTCAATCAATGTTAGGTTGAGTTGCATTTCAAATGGACTTCGATTTGCTAGAGACTATTTTCAACCACCAGCATCTAGAAGAAGTCCATACAACTCCCCATAACTTGGGTCCCCTAATTCCCTTCCTGTTTGAATGTCTGGATTTTCTTCCAGTTGAAACCATCCAGTGTTGAAAAATAATATGCTCATCTTTCACTTCCTCTTGAAAACAAGATGCTGCCAGCTTCCTTAGTGGTAAGAATCATGACCCATAAGTGTTAAAATTCTGTTTAAGGTATTACCCAGCATTCAATAATAATTTCAATTGAGATAGGTATGCCGATGTTCTCAAGTTGACTGTTAGTATTTCAGTTTAATGTGTTAAGCCTGAAGTCATAATATTTTGGAAGGAAAAACCCAAACCACAAACCCCAACATGAAAACAAAATCCCAGTACCTGGTGATTTTAAACATCTCTTCTCGGTGACTTTCTGAGCTGCTACAGACCTCATATGCAAACAGTTCAGTAAGCCAGTAAGGATCAAGGACTGGGTACGTGACTGGCCATTTTTCAGGTTTATATGACTGACCTTCTCCACAACCTTGAGAAATTAAGTCCATTAACACATGCTTTTTTCTCTTACTACACATCCATTTACTTCATCCAATCTGATCATCTGAAAATCTGAACAGAATCAGCTTTTAGTATGAGTTTTTATGGTGCCAGCAGTTTTTACAGTGGCTAGCATGACAGACCTGATTTTTGCCCTGCAGACTCCACTGCAGAATAAAATGAGAACACATAATGTTAATGAAATTAGGAAACAGAACTGTCCCATTTTCTTATATTGCAAACAGAAGTTTTGTAAGAATATCACCACTCCTTCCTAACATTTAAACAAGCAGATGTATAACCACAATTTATTCAGAATTCTCAAATTTTATTTCTAAGTTATATCTGAGTCTAACCTTTTTATCCTCTTTTCTTTTATAATGGAAGAGCTACTTTTCAGAGCTGTACATCCCGTGCTACAAAAATAACATGACTTATAATAGAAACTGTTGTTGTCTGGAGGAGCAAAAAGCCATGCACAAGATGAAGTCACTTTCAGGATAGCATCTTAGTCACAAGATTTAAAACCTAGTCAGCAACAGGAAGGTATGATAGCATTAGCTATCGCTTACACAAAGAAAAAACATGATGACTAACTACAGGATCACACTCATCTGTTCATTAATGAGTCTCTCAAAGGCATCACTCTTATGTGTTTCTGAGTAATAAACTAAAAATGAGATTCCTAGAGTCAATTGTTCTCAGTTGTTTAGCATGGCCTATTAAAAGAAAAATACCTACACATCAGGTTTGCAATTATAAAGAAAATCACAAGGAGGCAGACAAATACCATAATTAAGTTCAGAACCAGTGAGGATCTCACAAAGGATACTTAAAACTTCTTCACTTGCTTGCATAATGAAAGTAAAGGAAAACAAAATTTCCAGACACTTTGAAATATTCAAAGAAACTGAATGCCATGTATTTTATGTTAGCAGACCGATCTTTGGAAAGAACTTAAAAATATTTGACACAGTAGCAGTCTTCTGCACTGATCAGCATAACAGGCTCCTTGGCTTTAGATAATTTTCATCAGCCTATGAGCCCACTTGGTATTAGTAGCCTCCTTGTTTGGCATGACACTATGAAGTAAGCTAAAGGAAAGACAACAGCCAGAGGTGTTTTGATAGACTCAAGAAAGGAGGTGGTGGCAACATGCCCTCTATCTTAGCTCTGAGATAGAGACCACAAAGACTGTATACTTCCAGGATGGAAAAGAGGATAGCATTTCTGTCTCGTGACTGGAAACACAGGAAAACCTAGTCTCTGGATTTAAACCAGAATACAGACCTATTGTTTCCAGTACAGGCATCTGAAAGGATATTCATGTCCCTATTTTCAGTTTCCATTCAAGTTTACCTCGAAGAAATTTTTGAAAAAAAAAAAGAAAAAAAGATTACTTCTCTCTTCCTATATCCACAATCTGAATTCTCTCACAAGTGCCAATCACCACAGCAGAACCGTTGTACTAGAACATGAAGCAGATGCCAACAGCTCCTGCTGTGTATCTGGCTTCATCCACCATGAGAAGCTCGCTGCTGTACCAAGGGATGTTCTCACAACCTCAATGTCTGCTTCTGCCTCTAGCAACATCTCTGCATCACCTCCAGTCTTGAGGTATTGAGGTGACATTGCCTTAGAAATGTACATAGGAAGTTATTTCATTATATCATTTCCTAGGAAAGCAGCGATAACACTCAAAAACAGCCAACCAAACAAATAAAAAATCTACAAAGCACTCTGCAGTGAGGGCCCCAGAAAAAGAATACCAATAAGATACGCATTTTTTCCTGGAAATTCACAGAATATACATGGTCAGACATGGAAATTTCCTTTTTTTTTTTTTAATGAAAAATTCAATAATACTTTTATTACTCAGACTTCTTAACTCTTCATGGCATTACCTTCAGGGATGGTAGAGGCATGGGGTATCTGACACAACTCATAGCAATAAGTAATATACAACAGCTATGATACCATTTCACTTCCTCAAATTTATGTGAGAGATCTAGGTTTTATTATAAGTTCTCATACACATCTCTTGCATGACCTTTAGCAAGTAAATATACTTGAATTCTATGCTTCGAGTTCCTAGGCTGAGCGTAACAACTTATTTCTTCTGTGTACTAAATTGCAAGTGATTCAAAGATATGGCATCTGAATATATACAGATAAAATGTCTCTGTCAGAAACTGGAGTTTCTAATAACTGCTGTAAACCAGTCAACACAGGGGAGCTATAACAGAAACCAAAAACAGTTTCAACATTTGTAGGTAACACATGCATTATTATAGAATAATATAAGGGCTTGGGTTGGGAGGAACACTTAAGGATCAATTAATTCCAACCCCCTGCCATGGACAGGGACACCTCCCACCAGACCAGGTTGCTCAGAGCCCCATCCAACCTGGCCTTGAACACCTCCAGGGATGGGGCATCCACAGCTTCTCTGGGAAGCCTGTATCAGTGCCTCACCGACCTCATAGGAAAGAGTGGCTCCTTACTGATAGTTTTCAGATGAAACTGGACTGTGCTTATAGATATCTAGTTGCCCACGTCTCCAAAGATGCAGCAACTATAGAGTACGATTTCAATATTGTTGTGGTTTGATCAGCGCTCTTCTCATCCTAATCCAAAACATAGCACCCTGCCAGCTACTAGGAGGAAAATTAACTCTGTCCTACCTGAAACCAGGACAGATATACACTCAGACCCTGTCTCTCTGTGACAGCTACTTATAATTAAAAAAATCACACAAACAAAAACCCCACAAAACTGTAACAACAACAACAAAAAATAGCCTCAAAACAACAACAAAACACAATGCTTTGCAGTGATGATGGTTCTGAAGTTTACTAAAGCAAGAGGTCTAAAACGGGGGAAGCCTCAGCCATGTCACTACACTGGCCTGGGGATATCGTGTCAAAAAACAGAAGTGATTCAAGAAGAGCTGTAATATGCTTACAATCCATTTATTCCTGTGCCAAAGAACTAATGTTCATTTAAAAAGCTTTTAAAAGCAATACAATATGCCATGCAGATATAAAGCCATTTGTCCTTGGTTGCTTAGTGATCCTAGAAGAGAGATGTAAAGAAATTCATGGGGCCTTTATTCTGACTAATTCAAAAGGTTACATGTAATTGTCTGGTCCTATCATTAAATACACTTAACAATATGCTCTGTTAGAAGGATACTATTCCTTTATACTCCTCTCTATGAAAAAAGACTCATTAAAGTGTAGCTACATTGAAGATATTGCTTTCAAAATCTCTTCTAATGGCAACAAGAATTAGTAAACACCACCAGATACTTGCATCACATTTAAGAGTGGGTTACATTGCAATTATTTAACCCATCCATTTTTCCTCCATCTTTCCTCTATAGGGTGCTTTTTTTCTTCACTTTCCATAACCTATAGCTTTAGGGAATTCTGTTCTCTGCATTACAGGCAAGAAAATTTGAAAGCTGCCAAATAATGGAAGTGCAGAGGAACAAGTACAGAAATGGATAAGGGTGCAAGCCTTCTCTTTATGAGCGCCCCTGGCAATCCAGTACTCCAAAAGGACAAGGAGAAGAACACAGGGAATAGTTCTTGTCACAGTCTCTTCTCACTGTGATGCCAGAATATTCCTCATATAGGTGCAATATCATTTTATTACCAGTGCAGCAGGGACAATTGCTTAACATTTACCCTAAGGTGAAAGCCTGTGTGTGAACACTCATGGAGTAGCTGACATGCAGCTAACTCACACCCTAAAAGTACTAGGTTAAAGGTTGGACTCGATGAGCTTAGAAGTCTTTTCCAACCCAAATGATTCTATGATTTGTGCAAAAGTCTCAGTGGCACAATCTCGCTCTATAGACATGTAAATAATTCCTAATATACTGAAAAAGATCTATTCTGACACTCTTCCAAGAAGTTCTGATTCACAAAGAGAAGCCTTGGCCTCCGATTGCTTCCCCCCACGGTGTAGCGTAGCAGGAGCTGTAATCCCATCTCCTCCCACTCACGCTCTCTCTCATGGGAACATTTCCACCACCTCCTTCCTTCGATGAGTGGCAGGAACGCACCACATTGCATTAAGCACCCTACACTCAATAATTATCACAAGGAAACTTTGCATAATTACTCTGGGCTCCAGACCGATAACGTTCTTGCCTCATCCAGTCTATGTCATGCATATAAAGAAGGGTACATGAACAGAAGAACAAAGAATGGACAGAACACTTAAGAAGATGACTCTTTTCTTCAAATTTGTACAGCTCCCCCTCTACAGCTCCATTCAACCAGGCATCCTTTTCCTCTTTTGAAAACATTCCTTCCAAGATTGATAAACCTGCTAGGCAGAGTATGGTTAAATAAAGAACATGTGCTGACCAACATTTAAGATTAAAGGTCATGACAGGCAGATATCTGTATTCTGTATTTCCTCTATTATTTGTCATGTTGCAAGTGATCAGATAGTAGTTAACAACTGATATTTAACAGTACTTAATTATACTGAATATCAGGGTAATTTACGCTTATTTTAGCAGCTGTTAAATTAATTTCAGTCCTTTTTTTTTTTTTTTTTTTTTTTTTTACATATCACGGAATCACAGAATTGTGGGGGTTGGAAGGGACCTCGAGAGATCATCGGGTCCAACCCCCCTGCCAAAGCAGGTTCCTTAGAGCAGGCTGCCCAGGTAGGCGTCCAGACGGGCCTTGAATATCTCCAGAGAAGAAGACTCCACAACCTCCCTGGGCAGCCTGTTCCTGTGCTCCATCACCCTCACTGTGAAGAAGTTCTTTCATATGTTGGTGCGGAACTTCCTGTGCTCCATCTTGTGGCCATTACCCCTTGTCCTGTCCCCACAAACCACAGAAAAGAGGTTGGACAAATCCCTCTGTCTCCCACACTTCAGGTATTTATAAACATTGATGAGATCCCCTCTCAGTCTTCTTTTCTCCAGGCTGAACAGACCCAGGTCTCTCAGCCTTTCCTCGTAGGGAAGATGCTCCAGGCCCCGTATCATCTTTGTGGCCCTCCGCTGGACTCTTTCCAGGAGATTCCTGTCTTTTTTGTACCGGGGAGCCCAGAACTGGACACAGTACTGCAGGTGAGGCCTGACCAGGGCAGAGTAGAGGGGGAGGATCACCTCCCTTGACCTGCTGTCCACACTCCTTTTAATGCATGCCAGGATCCCATTGGCCCTCTTGGCCACCAGGGCACACTGCTGGCTCATGGTCAACCTGTCGTCCACCAGGACCCCCAGGTCCTTCTCCTCAGAACTCCTCTCCAGCAGGTCGCACCCCAGTCTGTACTGATACGTGCGGTTGTTCCTTCCCAGGTGCAGGACCCTACACTTGCTCTTGTTAAACCTCATTTGGTTTCTTCCTGCCCATCTCTCCAGCCTGTCCAGATCTCGCTGAATGGCAGCACGGCCTTCTGCTGTGTCAGCCATTCCTCCCAGCTTTGCGTCATCGGCGTACTTGCTGAGGGCGGATGCTATTCCCTCGTCAAGGTCGTCGATGAAGATGTTGAACAGGACCGGAACCAGCACCAACCCCTGGGGAACACCACTAGTCACAGGTGTGACTATATATGCAGCAATTATCTTAGAAAAATACACTATTTGTATTTCTTCCACTTTTTTTCCACACTATTTATGCTTCTTAGTCCTGAGTGCCAGAGGATCTCTGCACTATAATTGTCAGATGTACCTCATCCTAATGCCAATTCATAAAAATGGATCCTTATCTCATTTAGTAACACAGTGTTCTCACTGTTTTCAAATTCCAGCCCAATTTCTTTTCAGATTGCAATAGGCCTTTACTTATGTGGTACAGTCAAAATACAAACATTTTCTAGTTATATGTATGTTGGAATTAAATAACACAACAAGAGAATAACATTACCTAGAGGAGAGAAAGCTAAGATTCCCAGTGGTAAGTACACTGCCAACTCTATTCTGCCGTCTAATTGTTTACATTGACCTATCACTGGAAGTGTCACAACTATAGCTATTGTGGGAAAATTATCTCAAAGAACGATTTTTTGGTTACTGGCACCTATAACTGAGACAAGAGGCTTACAATTAAAATATGTGCAAGCTGACAATATTAAGATAACATTCCAACAATCGTCACTGGCTGATTTTATTTAGAAGAACCATCACGACTCTGTAAGATGCTCAAGAAAACCAGTGCAAGGCCCAAGGAGCCAAGATACTGGTTGGCCGCCTATAGAGTACCTCAGATTCCTTCTGTTTTATGATTTTTAGTCATGCTAGAAATCTTAGTCCATGTGCTATTAGATAAGATCCAACAGACAAAGAACACAAAAGTTTCAAGATTTCTTTTCCATCTTTATATAGAACAGTTAAGGGCAACACCAAAAGTATGCAACCAGTCACAGATGTGACCAAGTAAAATGCAGAGATGTGGAAACTGCCTCCCACTTCCATTCCTGTTTTTTAAATCAATACAACTGCATGCACAATCAAGAAAATTACATTTGGAAAGTATCTAGAAACAGATTAGTTTATCAGATCTTTCTTGAATTAAATCTAGAGATTATTCTTTTAAACGAACAGGCCTGAAATAAATTTGTTTAACTCCATGGGTTTCACTAAAGCACCTTCTAATTTACAACTGGGGCAAATGAGGGGAAAACCAGTGTATCCTAAGTTCGATAATGTTTATATTTAGGCTTAATTTCCTTTAAATAGTACAAAGCATCCTCTCAAAGTTTTCAAAATGATGTCAGTGTGAATCTATGGGGTATGATGTTACAATGTTGGAATGAAATTATGTCAGTTCAAATCTATGAAACCAACATTGTAAGTAACGAACTGAAGCTATAATAACGTGTAAAAAATTGTTAAATCAGTTTGAATGGAATACGTAACTCAGAATAAAATTAAGATATTATGGACCAGAAATTAATAATCTGGGACCGCAATCATCAGTCTTGACTGTAGACACTGAAGATTTGGTCAAGTGCAATCTGTAGTATAATATCTAAATTCAAGTCCACCATAGTTCAAGTGATTCCAGCTTGCATTGGAAGTCTTTGGTCCAAATTTAGTGGGACCATAAGTAACCCTGGAAAATTATGTACTGTGTACAACAAACTAGAGAACAGTACAAATGGTTGGAGAATGTTAGCTTGAATGTTATGTGGAAAAAATCTCCTGATACCAGGTGAAAGCAGGAAACCCACATCTAGTTACTCTCTCATCTTTAAAAAACAGTCATCCAAATGCAAGTCAGGGGTAATTTAGTTGCATTGGTGAGCACAAGTTAACATACAGCAACATGGCTGAATTATTTTTTGCTGGTACCAACTTTTCTTGCTCTTTTTTCTTTTCTTTCTAGGATCAGATTAGCACTTGCACTCATGTTGATTCCAAGTTCCAAAGCATTTGATCTGAGAATGGGTTTTCCATGCTGCAGAGAAATGAAGGATCTGCATTTCAACTTACAAAAGGTATTGATTTTACATACGGAGGCTGACTATTTCATTTCACACACAACTATTTTGTCAATCATTATGTCCATTTTTGGACCTGCTTACCACCACCCTGTACATAATGTTACACTATCACTCCAGCACTACAGAACATAAATGAACATACAAAGTACAATGATTTCAGTTTTCAGGGACCTGAACAAATCGTTCTCATGTTCTAACCTGTACAAGTCTGAATCAGAGTTTCTGTCTTTCAACCAGGCATAATTTTTCAGCTGACTGTCTAACTACAAGTCAAACTGAGCTGAAATCAGTCTCATCTAGTTTGATGTATAACATTTTTTTTAAATTGTTTTGACACAAGATAATACAGTTTATGTGGATATGAAACTGGCAAGGTTTGGTAAATTTGGGTGATAAAAGAGAAAATTCTGATGTTTCTGTTCTCTTCATGCCTGCTTTGCAAATCTGATATTAACTTTGTGCCTAACCCTCACTTTTCCATGGGAAGGATCCAGGAAAAATCATGGTAATACTATCACTTTTGTTCCGCAGAATTCCAACTTTATCTTTGGAATGCGTTCTAAGACAGTTTACTGTACAATGTTTTTGTTGCACTCGTGAGTGGCTGACTAGGGGCCAAGCCTGATATCCATTTAAGTGCTGAAAGTGCTACCAAAAAAAAAGCCACTTCCTTGGTGTAGAAGTAAAGATAAAGAACTAATGGGGTCAAGGGGAGAAGCAATCAGACAAACGGCATACACATTTTTCATGCACTATTCTTTGGAATATTTAACGATTTTAGGACTCCGATAACTCTCTTGACACAGGAATGAATTATCTAAATTTAGCATTAGTAATATAATTTAGCTTAGTTTTGATAGACGCCAGCTGTAACCTGACGGGACTTATATTTAGTCACATGGAAATCCCCTGTTGTATATATTCTAGCATGTTGGATCTCTTTGCACTCATCGGTTTTATATCTTTCCGCAAATACCAGAAGAAAGATCTTTTTAGGTTCTGGCAAAGATCTTGGAATGGGAAAATGTACTAGTTGCCAAAAAGGTACTGATTATTGTAACAGAGTAGCCTGGAGTTTCTATCCTTTTAATATATAAACTTGATTCTGATTTAGAGCTGACTCTCCTGACAGAGGTGTTTTCCTCTGTGCTAATTTGTGCACAGCTTGACTTTGAGTAACTCCATTGTCTTACAGTACATAAGGTCCTTTTCAGGTACTCAGAAGCACAAACAATTTTTTTTTTCATCATTTACTCCTGTGTTGCAGGAGATAGAGTGGGCAAACAGAGGGAGAAAGAAACAGCATTCTATTGCATGCATGCTTTTTAACCATGATTTCTCTGGGTAGCAACATATCTTCCTACCAAACAAAATAAATACCTTCAGACAAATCTAGTATGCCCTTATTTCCTTGCATACTTGATCCTGACATTCCATTTCCTTCAGGTAAGTACTTTTTGTTTAATAGATCAGCATAATTGTTTTTTTTTTTTTTTTGTTTTTTTGTTTTTTCTTCACATTATTATGTGAATTATTATTATACATTTCACAAATTATTTCACAGTCTAAACATAGGTAAGGCTAACTACAAATTGCATAACTGCAACTACTGTTCTGGAGGTCTGAAAAATCTTAGTTCAGTCTATAGGTCTGCTAAATTTCGGAAGTCTTACTGTATCTTAGTATGGCCCACTAGTCCACTCAGAAAACAAATTAGTATAAAACTGTGTATAATCTAAGCATCAAGCATGACTGTTCTTGACTTCTTGAAAGCATGTACTGAAATTCTACAAATATAACTTGTTAAAATTAAACATTGCAAGTGAATTAGTGCTTCCTTTCAAATGAAATATTATAAGCCAAAGTCTTCATGTCCAGATTCCTGAAAGAAATACATTGCAACTGCGTGACAATTTAGATGGTGACTAAGACCATTCCATGTGTACTGTGGAATTTGATGCATCCATGTAGTAGCAATGAACTCATATCATTCAAGCTCTATCTCATATCTGCTTGAAAACACATCACATTGGCATCTTACAAAAAAAAAAAAAAAAATCAGGTCATATTTCAAGGGTGCTATTTGTGAGAAGTCAGTTTCCAAACTGGCACTGGGCAGATGAATTTCTACCGAATTCTTGTGTACAGATCTTTGTTTTCACAGAGTCCCTCACACGTACTATTTTAATTGATTTTTTTCACGATAATGTATACGTTCTGCAAAACAGTTTGACTAGATTTGGAAATAGCACATAGCCAATAAGTATTTGCAATTCAGTGCCAAAACCCAGAATAATTAATCAACTTCCCTTTTTACATTTGCAACATCTAAAAGGCACAGCTATCCCTTTTAATTCTCCCTGGGCGTCTAACAAAGACTTAGATAATATACACCCCAAAATGGTATGAAAAGCAGACTGAATATCACTAACTTGAATAGTTTAAAAATATCTAAAAATATCTCCATTACCAAAGTGATAGAGAAGAATAATAATCAAAATATGAGATTTCATAGATTGCTGTTCAAGGTGGGGATTTGGCAGCGTGGGCTGCCATACTCAGATCAGTCAATATATTTAATTTATCGTTGGGGTTCAACTCCAAAGAAGATGCTAACCACCCTAGGTGGAGTAGTAAAAGCTGGACTCAACTTACTTGAAGCCACAGACATTCTGTGGACCAGTTAGGGCAGTAAGTATGCCTTTGGGATGGGTAAAGAGCATTTCTCAGAATGGAAATATCTATCAACTTGGCAGATTGGGGATTGACTAATAAATAAATAAATAAATAAATAAATAAATTTACAGTAAACATTGGAAAAGGACTGATGAATCTGAAGCATCAAGAAAAATCAGGGGAGTACTTCTAGATTTGAACTTGTCTTCTTTACCTTACAAAGTTCAAAACTGAACCTGTAGGCCTACAGACTTCGCCACCACCAAAGCACAGCATGGAATGGAAACATATGATCACCCAGCTGACACAGGAATTAAACCTGGAAGAACATATAAGCATGCACATTGTAAATGAAGCTGCAGTCTAACATGCAATTCCGGCTCAGTGTCTGCCTTATACTTTGATCTGAACTGCAGTAATTGCTCAGTTTGTTATTAGGTTAACCTTGAAAATATAAAGTAATTGTTAGGATAAGACTGTTAGTTTTAATTTCTATATGGTGATAAATAACCCCAAACAGAAAACTTAGATAGAGACTAAGTTACAGCGGTCTTTCCATTAGACTAGCACCCATAATGCTAAGCATCAGTTCTGAGAAATTCTTCCCACATCATTTGCAGCACAAAACAGCTTCCAGGCAGGTAGTATGAAGTTTTAACAGCTAAGAAACATGAATGAGCTCCTCTTATGAAAATGATAGTGTAAAAATTAAGGATTTCTATTATTTCAAACCAACATCATCTCTCATCATCAGTATAGTCTTATTTCTATATTGGATTTTTTACTTCATTACTAGCAAAATGGGGATATTATGTAACAATTCCTGAAGTATGAAATGTCAATATATTAATCTTCACTAGAATCTGCAAAAAATTACTTGATGGCTTTAAGCCAAATAGAGCCAGACTCTTGGCTTCACAGAAGAATTCACTGACAAACATCTTATGCAGATATAACTACATTGCCAGACCTGGATCAAATACTTGATCTCCACATTTCCTACAGCAAATATTTCATGCCACTGACACCCTATTACACAGTATAAAGCTTTGAGCTTGAAGGTATCTCATCTGGCTTAACCCTCAGGCCAGCTTTTTGGACAAAATTGAAACCACAGTAGAGAAAAGACAGAGTTGAAGAATCATATTCAAGCCTAGTCAGTACGTTATGGACATTTTGCAATGCTTTTCACTAACTGAAACAAGGGACATTGAATGAAAGGTCTTTCCCCTATTATTCTACACATACTCAAGTGCTCTTAACCTACCAGCAAGTTTACTCATCGTTTCTAGCCTTCCTATACTGATAAGATTTTTTCAACCTCTGAGAACCAACCTAACTCTACAGAGAGAATTTTTTTTTCAAAACACTGTTTGCAAGGGAAATACCTAAGTCATGACTAAATAATTAAATTACATCAGATCAAGAACAAAACAAAATCAAATGGACACCTAAGCCCACTTTTCTGTTACTTTTTCTTAATTGGAAAATGTGTTCTACAGTTAGGCCAGTAACACGGTATCCCTATATAAGGTATCTACACTACACCTGAATCTTTAAGGTAATAAAACACAAATATCAATACATGCAGACCAAGCTTTCATTGACTCCTTCACAAATAAGGGCTTATACTCAGAATTGTCTGATGTAGGACTTTCTACAGGATATTTTTAAAATACTATATTTGATCTAAAGAAAAACAAACAAACAAAATAAAAACCACACAAAACAAAAACACTACCACCAGGAACAGACCAAGGAGCAAAAGAAGGGAGACTCAAGAACAATGTACACTTTCACTACGAAAATGCCATGATATCATTCTTTGGCTTGCTAATATATATACTTGGAGAGACTGAGGGGGCTGGGGGGGGAGGGGGCAGGAACAGAAACAGGGTTCTTTGTGTCTTTATGAAATGCCAAATGACTCCTTCTCCCTCTTGCCCCTCAGTAAATCATAGGGAAGCAGTTAAGTAACATGAACCAAGAAATTAGCACAAACAGCGTAGTCATTTCTGAAAAACTGGCTTCACTAAAATGCCAGGCTGTCATTTTACCTGATTTATGTGACTTTGGTTAGAAGAATTCTAAACACCACTGTAATTTTAAACCTTAGACACACCAGCATATTGATGATATTTAAAATAAACACTTTTTGCAAAGAAGGCTTTTTAGGCCAGCATTCTCCTTACACTCTTTGTAATAGACTTCTGTGTTTTAACACATATACAGAGAAGAAATCATAATAGTAACTATTGCTTGACACTACAGGTGGGATTTCTGGTTTGGAGTTTATTTTCAGGCATTAATTTTACTTCCCATGTGCAGATCTTACTGGCCTCCATCTTGTCAAAAGAGAAATACCAGTTAGGTTGACTTCCAATGTCTTCCACTGAAAGCAGTATGCTACAGCAGGACAGTAACAGCATGATAAAAATGTGTGTCTAAAAAAATATATTTTAAACAGAAATTTTTACTAGGTCATCTTCTAGTACAACATGTAAAATAACGTGAATGGAAGGGGGATAAGGCAACTGCCTGTTACTAAGAGAAAAGGCCTCAGCCACACTCCGGCCTGCTTGCAGAGGCAAATGGTAGGCCTCGGTGGCACATCTGAGCCACTTGCACCACACACATCTACTTAAAAATATTGCTGCTCTAATGGAAAGTTTCCAAACCATGTCTGGGATCAAGGCTGAAATTCAGATGTGTAGAGATCAATGCCTCTGCTTGGGATCACCTCTGGTACCTCTGTTAGACCAAAAAAAAAATAAAAATCAGGGAAAGGGAAGGTTTCAGACTGGGGCCTGTTAGGGTTGAACACAGATGAGGTAGAAAATAGTTCCATTACGCAGGCAGTTGAACAAAAAAAGTTACTTCCTTTATATTTAGAAAGTCTTTGAGATTGTTAAATCTTCCTTTAAATGAGATAGCAATTTGTTATGGCTATACATTTGACAAATAGTTATAAACAAGTCTCTTTATAGGGAAATACTTGCTCTCAAGTTCACATGAATGTTTTTATATTTAAGATGATCACATGTTTAAGATTATATGAGAAAAGCCAGACTGTCAAAGGCTTTGTGTAGTAAATACATCAGAGGAAGCAGCCCCCCCCACACCTTTTTTTTCTTATACTGTAATGTGATATAATTTATAATAAGATCTGCATGCAAATTGAAAATAAATAAATAAATAAATATACACATATATAAAAGGACAATGTTTAGGACAATATCTCTGGCTCTCAACTTTCTAAGAAGTACAAATAGGGTTTCATCTAGTTGTGTACACAAAAGGCCTACTTTTGACAGCAAACGGGATCTAGACAGACTGAAGCACTGGCCAGTAGGCAAAGGCATGACATTCAACAAAGGAATCGCATGTGTTTATCTAAATGGAGTGTTCGTAAAGTCTAAGTAAAAATTTCAGCATCTGTTGCCATGACTGAATTACTAACTTGATCAAATACTACAATTTTAATGATTTTTTTTTTAATTGTAAGTTAAATCACAGAATCACTTAAGTTGGAAAACACCTTCAAGATCATAAAGTCCAACCTTCAAACTCATTTCTGGCTTATTGAAAACAAGACATGCTATCACACCTCAAAGCAGTCAATCAAACGATGCTGATTTATGACTTGACTTGAGGAACAGTCTTCAGATACAGTTGTATCTTTTTTTCTTTTTTTTTTTTATATGAGATCTACAGAGTTTACTAATCTTAGCCAAAGAAAACATTTACTGTATTTAATACAGCACCAGATGCCTCTTGTTTTGCTGCCTTTCAAAAATTAATGACAAAAAAAAAAAAAAACAAATAGAAGAGATGATCCCAAATTTCCATTAAAGAGTTAACAACCTTTTTTTTTAAAAAAAAAAAAATCTTTTAGATAATTTTTACACAGACTAGGTCTCAATGAGACCACAAAACAAGATGAAGTTGAAAAAAAAAAAAAAAGGTTATTAGTTAAAGAAATTTGTGTGTTTGCCTCTTCACCCCCCAGTCATAACATATTGGAAAACTTGTTTTCATATGCATATATAACTCAATAATATTGCTCATTTTTACAAGCCAGTCAGGAAAAAGCACTTCTGGATCTATGTAAAAAAAATATAAAAAAAAAAAGTTGTTTTCAGGAAAGGTGAAATAATGGCACTGGGTACATATTTTAATATCCAAATAATCCATATCCAAATTTAGCTCCAAATTCCACCTTTGCAGAAGTGAGAATTTTTATCCTTTGGCTTCTGTGGGCTGTGACTGACTTCAGTGTTTGTCTACCAGCTTATGTCTGTCTCCTTAAGTTGTCACTTAGTTTTGTAGCATTGGCAATAATTAATAAAGATTTCATAACGATGAAAGGGCAGTAATTATAGTATCTTTAATGTTCCATTGCTAAAAGAGTAAAGCTATTTAGAAAATAACTTCAGTGAGAATTTGTTAATTGATGTACAAAGTATACAAATGGATTTTGAGTCAAAAATGCTACTTCTAGTATCAAGAAAAAAAATATCAAAAACACAGAAAATAAAGTTAGGCTCAAATGTTGGCCATGGTTAAGCACTTCCAGTTTCTCTTGATTTGAACAGGAGCCACAGAAGCATAATTTCGGTCCCTTGTGAACTGGGGTAGCCATTTGCTGCAACTATTTCCATTTCTGGCATAAAAAGAGGTTGCACATTCAAGCAGAGAGAGTAAGACATAAGATTTAGAATCATAGAATATCCCGAGTTGGAAGGGACCCATAAGGATCATCAAGTCCAACTCCTGGCACCGCACAGGTCTGTCCAAAAGTTTAGACCATGTGACTAAGTGCACAGTCCGAACACTTCTTAAATTCAGACAGGCTTGGTGCAGTGACTACTTCACTGGGGAGCCTGTTCCAGTGTGCGACCACCCTCTCTCAGTGAAGAACCTCTTCCTGATGTCCAGCCTAAACTTCCCCTGCCTCAGCCTAACACCATTCCCACGGGTCCTGTCACTGGTGTTTACGGAGAATAGGTCTCCTGCCCCTCTACTCCCACTCGCGAGGAAGTTGTAGACTGCGATGAGGTCCCCCCTCAGCCTCCTCTTCTCCAGGCTGAACAGGCCCAGTGACCTCAGCCGCTCCTCATATGTCTTCCCCTCTAGGCCCTTCACCATCTTCGTTGCCTTTCTCTGGACACTCTCCAACAGTTTAATGTCCTTTTTGTACTGTGGTGCCCAGAACTGCACACAGTACTCGAGGTGAGGCCGCACCAGCACAGAGTAGAGCGGGACAATCACTTCCCTTGACCAACTAGCTATGCCGTGCTTGATGCACCCCAGGATACGGTTGGCCCTCTTGGCTGCCAGGGCACACTGCTGGCTCATATTCATCTTGCTGTCAACCACAACCCCCAGATCCCTCTCTGCAGGGCTGCTCTCCAGCGTCTCGTCGCCCAGTCTGTACGTATAGCCTGGGTTGTCCCATCCCAGGTGCAGGACCCGGCACTTGCTCTTATTAAACTTCATGGGGTTTGTTAAACTTCATGTGGTTAGTCCAGTGTCTGTCAGTTACCCAGGGAGAACTAAGACCTACATTTTAATATGTTAATGTATTTTGATCATAAACTTTATGCTTAGCACAAACAGCTTGAATAGGAAATTTGTCATCATATAAGAACAAATATTGTATATTTATAATCATATAATTATATTTATATTTATAATCAAATTTGCATGCATATGCCCTCAGTCTCTTTCCTTAATTTCCTTTTACTGTAAGCAAGATTTACCACAGTTTTTTGAAATATTAAATTAACTTTATTAAGTTAATTAGTAAATATTAATACTGTTCTAAACTACTAACTGCAAATTACATTTCAAATGAAAATATTAATTTTTAATGACATAAAATCTAAAAATCTGTTCTTAAGGAGAATTGTTCATTCTATGCAAACAGTATTATTACAATTGCATATATAAAATAGACATACTATATTTATCATGAGACTTTCATAGCCTTTGGCTTCTAGATAGGTTAATAAATAATTCAAGGACGTGACTATTATGGGTAAACGAACGGCACCACAAAGGTTTATTCTTGATAAATACTTTTTTTGGCTTTTGAAAAAAGAATCAATTCCTATTGATCCATGCATTTGCAGCTCAAGTTGTTTTAAGTGTTTGAACATAACATCTTCAGACAGAATCTTAGGAAACAGCATCGTTAAAAACAAAAAACTTCCCCCAAAATTTAAACTAAAAGAAAAATGTGAAATGGACAATGTATTTTTAAAAATTTTAGTCCAAGAAACATGTAATATAAAAAGCCATGTAATTCTGTAAATTGATTTACAATCCAGTTAATAAATGTAATAGAAATAGAGAAGTACTGTGTGTTCCTCACCATTAGAAAAAATGCTGTAGTCATCAAACCTAGGTGACATGAATACAGCACTCAGATTCTAAAAACAATATTCACTTTTGAAGAGGGGGAGGTAAAAAAAAAAGAAGAAAAAAAAAAGAAAACCAACACTCAGCATAGCCCCATGGTCATCATAGTCTCTTTAGTGGACATCTCACAACTTCTGCCAAAGCAAAAAAAATAATACATCCATATGGAATACTGGTAGAAAAACTAATTGGTATACAAGCCATATTCTCATTAAAATACAACATTTTATATTTCACTGTGGTGAAGAGCATTTGGACAAATATCATTTTCTACTTTTCTATTGGTCAGAATTAGAAGCAGCATAGAGGACAAATCCATTGAACACAGGGGACAAAATACTGCTGCCCATATGGTAAAAACTACTTGACATGTATCTTGCATGTTGCCACTGAGGTGTGACAGAACTTAACTTTAAACTAAAATTATAAATTTCATAAGGATTTGGCATTTATAAAACACAGTAAATACAAACCGTTTTTAGCAAGCAAGACAGGCTTTACCTACATTTGCAGTAAAATATGTGAACTCTATTTTTTCCAGTAGAATTATTAGCATTTATACTCTGGATACCTGAGTCTGTTCCCATGATCTTGATTTAAAATTCTGACATGGCTCTAGTCCTATCTGATAAGAGATAGAACAATTCAGATTGGACAGGAGCTCAGGAAGTCACGTAGTCTAACCCTCTGCTTAAAGCAGGGTCAGCTATAAGGTCAGATCAGGTAGCTTAGGGCTTTAACTAGTTGGCTTATAGAAAACACCATAGATGGTGACTGCACAACTCCTTTGGTCAACTTGTTTCCTGGCTTGACTATCCTCATGGGGGAAAAGTTTTTACTTAAATCAGAAGAAATTGATTGCAATGCAATAAGCTTTTGTAATCAATAGCATTTCCTGTGTGAGTAAAACTTTGTCATTAAATGAATAATTTAAGCTGCACACAAAGTGATACTGGATGCGACAGGAGGAAAAAACATTCATTTCACACTGATAAGAGAATGGCAAAGTGAAAGAAATAAAAGGCCTTTTAAAATACAATTTAAAATTTTCATGTTATTTCAGGAATGGAAAGGCCAAACCACGTTGTATTAAATATTTAAAAGCCTACGTAACATTTTTGTTAAACCATGGCCAGTACAATTCGATTTAAAACCATCATCCCTACTCAATATATAAAGGCTAGGTGGAAATCCCCATGAAAGCTTCAAGTTCCTTAAGAACATTACCCTAAAGCTAAAGAATACTGCAAGAGATAAAAAATGCACTTTTATGTCTGAATCCTACATGTTAAATGAGAATTTCTAATGAACTGTGCAGAAACTTTGGTTTACTGACACCACATAAGCCTCACTTATTTTCATTTCTCTAAATGGTAGCATAAGTTACGTTACAATATGCTGTAAAAGCATACTGTACACAATAGATACCTTAAAGATTCAGTTAATTTTTTAATTAGCATTGTCTACTACTTGTCTAACGCTATAGTGAAGAATATTAACTCTCACTCAGCTTGTAAATCATTGCAGCATAGTCTTATAAAAGATAGATGTGCTTGCATTGACTGCATTAAATAGTGTTCACATTACAGTAATACAAGATCCCTTTTACTTCAGCAAGGGAAGGCGAAAGGTTTATACAAGAGCATAGAAAACTCGGTGCTAACCTCGTTAAAGAGTAACGCTACAAATAGCTGCATCTCCAGTTCCAATACATCAGGATTACTAGCTTCCAGCTGTGAACACTAACTGCTGTCTCATCATTAATGTAAAATGTATTAACAGCTGTAAAGTTCAAAATGGAATCTTACAAAAAGATTAATCTATGAAGCAGAAGCACAAGAAGTAAATAACTGAACAAAAAGGAAATACTTCCCCCTATTGCTTTCAATATAAACCTATGGATCCCAACCTGTAATTCTTAACAAAGAATTATAAAGAGTTTTTCATGTTGCAAAGTAATATTTGCCTGTAAACTCAGTGGCTGAGTTGATTAGCAGTCTATCTGTGCACTCAGATATGCAGATGGTGATCCAGTACCTTTTATATAAAAGGACAGTTGAGTCAGCAGAACATCTTCCCAAAAAGGGAAGGAAAATAGGAGAGGATTTATGTAATTTGCTCTATTTTTATATACTCAGCATTCTAGGGAGGAAAAAAAAACTGAAACAATGAGATCTATAACACTTCACATATTTATCTAGCTCAGTTACCCAGCTTTATTGAAAGTATTGAGAATTTTCTTATATAATTATTTGGTAACTAATTACTAATTAACAACTGAGAAGGTTGAAAGAATTCAGTGTTCACTTGCAAGAATAAGGATGAAACACAACAAATACTCAGGGAGGCTCAAGCTGTGGCATAGGAACTGGCACATGGTTTAAAAAAAAAAAAAGTCCACCCATCCACTGCGAGAACATCTCCAAACAAAACAGAAAAACAATACAAAACAAAACACAAACAAACAAAACAACTTACACCTGGGTATAAATTAGGGCTGGATTTCAGACGTGACTTTCACAGCATCTCAAGCAGTTAACCTTGAGTTGACAATTAGTATGTTTGTCTAATAGCAGTAGAGGACTCGGATTCAAAGCTCAAAGAAGAGGTGAATGACTGTCACTGTCCTTGAAGTCCAGTGATCCTGATGAAGTCCTGATCCGCCAATGCTTTTGACATCTTAAACACCACTGAAAGTTATCTGATATGGATAAAGCTCTAGGGAAGGAATTACTGTGCTAGAAAGATAAACTGTTGTGAAGATTAGAAGTGAGAGGGCCTTGGCAAAGCAGAAAATCTATTATAATCCTTCAAATAAGCAAGACAAAAGAGCCAAGTGCTGAAGAAATACCCAAACCCAAAAAGCACAGTTAGAGCTATGAATTTGAATTACTTATTTGGTCTGGAAAAGCAGAAGGTGACTGAGTCTTGACAACTGTATAATCCATCTGCTTTCCATTTTTCCATACTTAAGTGGTGTATCATCTCTACCTGGATGTTTTGGAGTCAAGTGTGCTTACATGAGTGCGTTTTCTCACTAAAAATGGGCAGAACACTGCCATGCTGTTTGCAGCCACTGGTGATCTTATATGTATTCACACATATTGATAGTGAGTCCCAGAAGAAAGCTTCTACATCGGTGCTATAGCAGGAAAATAATGCCTTTCATTTACTGGGATTTAGATTCAGATAGAACTAGTATCAAATTAAATGTTTCATTATTATCACAAGAAAATAACTGATACTAATGATTAAAAGAACAAGGTCAAAAAGTAAAAGAGCAATCACAAGTCAGGGAACATGACAGACTTGAAAGTGAGGACCCATTATACCACCTAATCTGACTCCAGTTGCAGAGAAACAGTTTTTCATTCTGCAGAACCCAATGTTTTCAATTTTATTATGGGTGTGGATCAACAGTATACATCTTTGTGAGAGAAGCTTGCTAGTTTGCAGAAATCATACATCTTTATCCTTATACCACAAGATAGCTTGAAATACTTGCCACTGAAAGTCATAGTTAAAAAATAACCTTTTTTTATGACCTGACTGATATTTCTTAATATAAAATTATGTATTCATGTAAATAACTCCTTTGCTGCCTTCTGCAAGAAATAAACAGTTGAAAATCTGTGACTCAGTTTTCCAAGTTAAAAAACATGCCTTTGTGCAATTGAAGTTTTCATGTCTTGTTATTCTTTATTTTTACAAACAGGCTTATTAATTCAATACTACTTTGTAAGATTAAGACTTGTACCCCAAACCACTTCATGGCATAATGGTAGGATCAAAGATTGAACAGACAAATAATTGACTGTGAAGCTTAGATACCATTTCCAAAGAGATGGGTATCAACAGCAATGAATACAAGAACATAGTTACAAAGTACAGAAGTGTCCCATAAAAGGGAAAATGGACCTTTGCAACATAGATACTTAGCATCTTATTTTTGAGAACAATTACAACTTGAGCAAATTTTACACTAGTAGTTGAAACAATTGATGAAAAGCAGGATTTAGGACAAGGTTGGGCAGATAGTCATTTAAGAAATTCTTTCTGTAATTTTAGGCACCTGCAATAAGATGATCACGGTAACTACAACAGTGAGACTCAAGTCTTCATACCAGTAAAGCATATTACTTGGATTTCAGCTGCTAAAACCAAGGAAACCACGAACTTACTGTGGCTGCAGATATGGCAGTTGCTTAAAATGTGCTTGGTGATCAACCATACTAGAAAAAGGTACTTCCATACTACAAAAGCCTGGAATGAAAACCACAGGTTGAAAGTCTCCATGAAAGAAAGAGCGCTTGACTTTTCTCTGGGCTCTGTCAGATCACAGAAACTCTGAACAATCCAGCACTAGAATAAGCCTCTATAGAAACCTGCTCTGTCAAAATCATATTGGTTATAAAGAACACTGCAGTTCTGCCTGAAGCTGACTAGCTGCACCATTCAGAAGTGATCGTGTTCATCAGTTGGTACAGAATGATCTACAGAAGTTAGGAAAAACTGTCTCAGTTCAACTGTAACACTGGATTATAAACAAGTGGTGTCTATCTGTTTGTGTCACACTCTATACAGAACACAGAATGTAGGAGGTAGGAGGAACTATCTCAGCAGCACCAGAACAAGGTGCCAAATATCAACAAAATTAGAAGTCAGCTATGCATCTCTAACGTGTTTTCTCATAAGGAAATGTCCAAAGGATTCCAAAGAGATACTAATAAATCTACTCATGTACACAATAAAAATACATAGAATGAAGAGTCAAAACTTACTGCGATCCAGTGCAGCGTTCCAAAGAGAGATCCAAACTAACCAAAACCCAGGACAAATGGGTCCTTCCAAAATCTACTAATATAAGCTTGTTCCCACTGAACTTCCTGGCAAGTTTCCACTGATATCAATGTTATAGGAATGATCCTTAATACTGTATTTCAATGTCTAATCTATATTACTGTTATTTTTTGGCACAATTCTACTTTGGAATGTGGTAGCGTGATATGAAAAGGGTGTTTTGTTTGCAAACTTGGAACAAAATCTGAGTTGGACTAGATTACACAATGAAGAAGCCAGCGAAAGGGAATTTGACGCTCACCATTCTGGCAGAAAAAAAAAAATGAGTTTATCAAAACTAGAAGATTTAAAATACTTTGATATTGTTATTTGAAATGAAAATTGAAAGGGAGAAAACAGAGGTGTTAAACTCTTCCAGATTACAGATTAGTTTGTTAATGAAACTACCTTCTTCAAAGTCATGTAAAGCCAGTACCCTAAAATACTGCAGAATTAAAAAGAAGTCTCAGTGGCTATGAAACAGAAAAGCTATTAATCCTTTATGCTAGCATGTTAAATCTCAAACTATCTGTGACAAATCCTGTATTTCTTCTTCATTCTTAGCTATTACTGAATTAAATGGGAGTTTCCATTTTCAGCACAGTATTTAAACATGTTCTCAACTTTATACACATGGGACAACCTAAACCCTTATCTAATTTTGACTTCAATGTAAATTAAGCATACATTTATGACATAGCAAGCACTCTGGTGTTTTGTTGAATTGGGAACTTGACTTCTACAGATGGGAAAGAGTCCTTCTGACTTTTGTTCTCAGAAGTACTAAATCCTCAGTTTTATCAGGTTGTAGTTTCACGTCTTTAGCAAAATAGGGATAACAGTTCTTTGACAGCAAGAGGTATTATTTGAACCAGTCTTTACCAAGGACAGCACGTGTGAACAGAAAGATGGAAAGAAGCATAATATGAATCGGATTCTTTCCTCACTATCACAAAATCATATGATGAGTATTTTCACATTATTAGCGTGAGCATGCATACAGAAGATAAAGAGGATCAAAATTAAGTTTGACTAACATATTTGTGCTAAATTCAGCCAAACATTAATGCTAGGAAATATTTACATTTACAATTACATTCTGGGATTGGAGTTAATATACTACATATGAAGTCTGAAATACAACACTGGGTTTGGAAATACCTGCTCATCACATGAAGTAATATGGACATTAATGTTTTGCTCCCCCTACTTTAGCAATGTCTTAGTTGTGACTTGTTAATTCAAGGATCATGAAGTCTTTGATCCTTTTCTGGACCCATCAAATACTATCAGTCAATACAAAGTGGGGGAAAGGCTGTGATGATGAAGTAGGTGTTCTTTCAGACAGAAGTGGGAGGAAGTCATCTTCTCTGTAAGACTTCTGGTTGCCATTGATCAAAGACAGAGCAAATTCAATGACCTAGAATTAGAAGGACCTACCAAATGCTAATAATTCCATGAGTCAGTTAACCCACTGTATTTCTTTATTCAGTATCATAAAACTGAGTTGATGTTGGTTAAAAAGAAAATATTTCCAAAGGGGAAGGTAGAAGTTGCTTGTTTCACAGAATCGTCTAGGTTGGAAGAGACCTCCAAGATCATCTAGTCCAACCTCTGTCCTAACACTAACAAGACCTCCACTAAACCATATCACTAAGGACTACATCTAAACGTCTTTTAAAGACCTCCAGGGATGGCGACTCAACCACTTCCCTGGGCAGTCCATTCCAATGCCTAACAACCCTTTCAGTAAAGAAGTTCTTCCTAATATCCAACCTAAACCTCCCCTGGCGCAACTTTAGCCCATAAGAAGACACTATAACTTGCTATAAAATAAAAAAAGAAATAAAACTTTTACCCTAATGAAGAGGATCTTTTCTCCAACTCTGTATCTTCCTTGTGAAAGGCGCTCCACACAGAATTTATTAGGGCATTTACAAGGTGGATCTTCAGAAATGTGTTTAACCTGATAAAAAAAAAAAAAAAAGTTATTAACAAAACCTGTTTAAAATAGCATCTGTGGCAAAACATTCAAGAGGACATTTACCATGACATGATAGCATTAATCTAAGTCTTCATTGCTGGTATTTTCCTCATTTTTCTTCATTTCGTTTTCACCTTTTCTTTTTTTTTTTTTCTTTTTTTAATAGTTTGGTCTTGATTTTATTTATTTGTTTTTGAGAAATACTATTTCACGTACCACTTCTTTAAAGGGAGCATTGTAAACCCTTCACTCAGATCTAAATTCTATTGAAGTTATTGAGAATTTCACATGAATTATGAATGAAAAAATCCTGAATGAGAATTCAGGATTAGGCTCTTCTTGCACTGATGTGAATGCCACTGTAATATTGTTTAAAAGATTCAGAACCTAAAAAGGGTTGCTTACTTCTTTGGAAACTGAGGAAAAATATCTGTGAATACTTCCCTGTCTTTTCAGATCACTCACTGACCAAAAAGATCTAGAGTAACTTCTGAATACACTCAGCCTTAGGATGGCTATAGAAAGCGCTGCATAGATTCCTGTGCACATTTAGATTGCGCGTGTATGTCTTTCAGGAGCTGCACCAAATTTAGCCAGACTCAAGAATCAGGAATCAGTCGCACGTTAGCCTTGAAATATAAGCTATGTGAAATCAATTAAATAAAATGTTAACATTATATATACACATGCATGCACGGTTCCTTATCAGCCTTATATATTAAAACAGATCTTGAATGTTGATTTTTAAAATTATTTCCATAATCCCAGACTGTGGTGCTTCCAATGTCAAGGAGGATTTTACAGCTGTGAAGGGGTAAAAATAGAGACAAGTGTCATAGTTCAACATAAAATTTGTAGTGTTTATTTGAAGTCTACAAACACTTCGACAATTTGAGTTTAGCATCAAAATTTTGTAGATACATACTCAGTATTTTATGGTGAATCAGCTCAACTGTCAAAGTACTAGTACAGTTGACAGACAAAACAAAGGTGTCATAATAATGCATTTTGCCTTCTAAATAAATACAATAAATATAGAAGCATTTTGGCTTCTGGATAAAAGTTATCCGATACTTCCACTTTGCACTTTCAAATAGTGCACTTGTACCTTAATTAAAGGTGAGCAGAGAATATTCTGACATAGTCATGCCAAGATGCTCTTCAATATTGCTAACTACCCTTTGATGATCGCCAAGTTAGGGCATTATTGCAATCAAGGGTAATTTTAAGGGGCCTCAAAGCTGCTCTACTTCATCAATGCCAAACATGACTACATAGCCCCAGCAATAAGAGCTGAGAAAAGACAGATGAAAACAACCTTCCTGCTTTTTGTCAGCTACATCTGCTTGACTTCAGCCTCTTGTGAAAATGTGGCCCTGCATATGCTACCAGAAACATTAATATTTAGTGAAAGTTTATTTTGCACTCTTCAATGATCTGAAAGTAGCACAGTCATCAATGCTAAAAGAGATGCGGTTGAGAAACTTATTTGGCATTCCAATTGTACACAGGAACATCATTTTCATACACTGCAGTTTTCTTTGATGGAAGCTGACCTAGTATGTGGGTGTCAAACAATGCAAAATGCTGAAGGAACTTCCTAGAGGTTTTCTCCACGTCAAATAATACTACAAAGACCTTTTGAAATCCAGATTGTCTATCAAGGCCTTGTAAAAGCAGTCTGAAGACTGGGAAATAATCTGCTCAGAACAGCTAAGAAATGAACATCTTAAACTTTTTTAAGAAAAAAAAAAAAACGGGTAAAGCTATGGCAATATAAGAGGTATTTTGGTTATCTTGAATAAATTAAAAAAATACTTGTGAAGTAAAACCAAAGTTTTTCAAATATGCTTTTAAGAGAAAGTCATAGAATGTTAAACAAACTGGAAAGAAATTAAACATTAACCAAAATTATTCTTTCTATACTGGACCGGTGAACAAAAATGCTTTTGAAACCAGCCCTCATTACCAACATGAAGGCCATCTAATTATGTCTGAAGTTCTTCAGTCTTGTTATCTCAATAACTTCATTACCTTGCAGAATAGTTTTACTAAGTACTTTTTTGTTTGTTTGTTTGCCTTTAAAAATAGGGCATTATATTTTTGTGAAAAATATTGCATTTAAAAATTTCACTTAGGAAAGGGATTCTGTGTATTTGACACAAAAAGTGTTCCTTAACTATTAGATGTTTTGTCCTCAGTTTCAATGTACAATCACTGCATTATTTTAAGACCAGTTATTCCAGTGATTCTTATGAACAAATGCTGAGTGTTAGCCTCCATTTTCTAGAGAATCAAATTATTTAGATGGTCAGCTGCGATAGGAATAATATCAGTGAAGCAAGGATCCAATGACTTAAATCCAGGGTAGGTTTCTGAGGGTGCAAAAGGTGCATTCCTATATCTCTTGAAATGTAGTAGCGTCCTCTAAACACTATCCCTATCCTTTTGACAACGGCCCTCTGAATGCTGCTTGATAATCAGGGATTCCTGACATAATATCCTATCACAGTTATCACCTCTGAGGATGGTCTTGAAATTTCCATCTGAAAATGGGTAAGGTGAAATATGCCTTAATTACTACATCTACCAGGGATAATCTATGCAAGCAAAAATACAGCATAGTTGGACCTAACAGGTTCAAGGCTGTTTTGACCTGTGTAAGCAAAATAGAGCCCTATTAGAGCTGTGAAGAATGAAAGCCAACAGATTTATACCAGTAAAACAGCAGATAATGAGACCTTCGTTGCTGATCCTCCTATTGAGGCTTCCATTACCTTACAATCCCAAAGGATACAGCAGTATTATTGAGTGGAATTTGGAAATCAAATAAGGAAGCAGAGGGAAGAATTATATCCTATTTTATTTTGTGTCTGGACTCTACAAGCACTGCTGCTATTTTATGGTGCAAGTGTCTGGGGCAGTGAGGGTCAAGAATCTAGCTGGAGGAATTCCATTATGTTTCTATCCCTACTGCTTTCTAAATTAAAGGAGGTGGTTGGAGACAACCTTCATACTCTCTCTTCTGTTCCTACAAGATATGCAGTCACCACACTCCTACGCATAATTGTTCTTTCTCAATTCTGTTGAAATATACATGAGTGCTTTTGCAAAGTTGTGGAAGAAATACAAAAAAAAAAAAGTTTAATTATTTGCACTAAATAGTACAAAGTATTTCAATAAAATGAACAAACATCATATTCCATCTGCTCCTTCTAACAAAAAAGTGGCACATGGATTTTTCAAGAAGTGCTTTTTAACTCCCAGGTGGCACATCTACCTTGTAATATAACAGTTACTATAGTAACAGCTTCTTTTTATAGAATATATTTGTACTTTTCAAGTTTAACCTCTTCCTGCTCTCAAAATGTGTCCTTTTCATCTGATTCCAGTAGTTTCAAATGAACCCCTCTAGAGACTGCAACAGAGATATGAACACTACAGTATAATGCAGAGTTTAATAAAATTCAAAGCAAGATGCTTTCTAACAATGAAGAAAAAATCTTCCCCCACCACCACCATGTGAGAAACATGCAGAACAGCAGAATAAAAATTAGGCTGAGATAACTTCAAAGCGTTTGTTAACTGTCTGTACAAGTCAGTATGGGCCAAATCTCATAGTCCTGACTCAGTCCTTTCTCAGACAAAACATCAAGTGGGAGTTGATGAATAAGAAGTGAACAGAAAAACACAGAATAATAAGAAGGGAACTTGGCCTTAAACACTAAGCTAGGCTAAACTGCATATCTCCTACACAATGCTACATTTTTTCCAAACTTCTGGCAGAAATAATTGCGGTCAAAAATAAATTAACTCTATCAGTCTGCAGATCTCTAAAGTACAGTGAGATGTAAAAATGAAGCTTCTGTGTGTTTTGCAAGTAAGTGCATACAAGAATGGACCAGATGGGAAGCTTTTCCCCACAACTTACAGCATCATCCAACAGCTTCCCTGTGCTCTTTTTCCCTGGAGACTTTGTTGGTGAGGGTGAAGGAGATGGGAGGGGTGCTGAAAGCGTTTCCTCTTGTTCGATCTCTTTTTCCAACTTTATTAATCCAGGAGGCTCCACCCCAAACCTTTTAGAAACACACAAACAAATTACTTGTCCTTATGTATTTAATGTTTTACAACAAAATGGTGGAGAGTATTTATACTTCCTATATCGCACTACTGTGCAATAATAGATTGCTACATACTTTAGTAAACAAGTACAAAATATATCAATCATTGATGCCATCATTCCAAATCAATACAAAGAATGAAATTAAGCTATATCTTTCAGTTAATTAAATGTACAGCCAGTGTAGTTCTTCAGCTTCTCTGTCTGATAACGTATGATAGTGACTGAGTAATTTATGAATGACAGTAGGCCTTAAAAATTGCTCTACTGTGTAGGACTGGTTCAAGTTCAGCACATTAGCAGTTTTTGTTGCTGTTGCTTGGGGGGGGAGGAGGGAAGGGTCTGTGTTTTGTTTTTTTTTTTTTTTTTCTTCTTCAAATCACTTGACATCTTTGATTTTCTGTTAGCATTTTTCATAGAACTCCAGCTGAAAAGGAATTAAAGATTATCCTGGGTTCTAGTATTGCACTGAATTTACAGGCATATAAATGGACACACAGCCAGTATTTTCCAGAATCAGCTAGTGCTTTTCTTTTAACCTATTTTTCACAGCCAATCTTCAGACCTCTGCTTACAGTGGCAAAATACTTGCAGCTCCAACCAAAACAAATACAAGCAGCTTTGGCATGGAGCATCTCAAGCACAGAACTTGGAGAGCAAAGCTCTTTAAAACAATGCCTGCTTTTGAAAGTTTTATGGCAAATGATTAAGTCAGTATCTCACAGCAAGCAACAGAACTTGGACAGATGTCAGGAGTCCAAAGGCCCATCCTATTTTCCTAATCACTGATAATTCCCCTCTGCTTTTTTCTTTGCCAACACTGAAGAACAACAAGAAAAACAAGGAAAAAAAAAGATTTCCTTTTTTGGAGTAGGGCTTCAACTTGATAAAGTTATCATGCCATGTAGATTTCTCATAGCAAGCAAACTACTTGCATAAATGAAACCGTATTTTCTTCTGTAGAGAAGTCCGTAGACCAGATGCAGAACTATGCTGACTTATCTAGGTAAAGATCTGGACACTGAAATATTGAGTGGAAACAAACACATTATTACCATTTAATCTAAATACTCCACAATAATGTTAAATACAGAGGAAGGGCATAAACACATATACTGTCTCTTTTTTTTTTAAATAAATTTTAATTTAATCACACTACTGCCTAGTAAATTAATATAAAGAAATCTAAGAACCAAATCTGTGCTTGTATTGGCTTATAACTGGTGCAGTTTGCCTAATGAAAAGTCAGCCAACATTGAAGCAAGCACTTATATACAATCCATTTACTTCCTGTCTGTCTGCAGATGCCGACAGGCTGTAAATCATTAAATTCCCGCTGGGCCCTAAGCCTACACCTGCATGCAACCTTACTCATCAAATAAAACTCTTCCACTCTTCTAAGCAATGCTGCTTCTTAACTTCTGCTGCTTTCCATGATCTCCAATTTTTTATCATTGCAACAGACTTTTAAAGTTCCCCGTGCTTGTTGTGTTCTAAATTCCTCTGGTGCTGAGTTGAAAAACAAACAAACAAACAAAAAAACAAAAATACATGCATTTTTTTTTCCACACGTGGAATCAACCTGTATTGATACTGAATGGATCAACCTGCTGGGAAGCTGAAATGGTAAAAACACATCTTTCTGAGAGGGCTCTGTCATGCAGTAGAGGTGCAAATTCTGTTCTGGAAGGTATGCTGAGAATTTCCTTTTCTGCTCTTTTCTAGCCTGCTTTCTCATAACGACAAATGAAGCAGCGTTGGACTGTAACATGATCTCCAACAGACTTCTTAGAGGTCCACTTCCCATTTTTACCAAGGAAAAATTGAATACAATACCAGAAATCTTAAAATTGCTCAACAGTAATTTCAAGAGATCTATGGGGGTTGTCTAGCCCCCCGAGTTTAATAGTTACATAAGAACTTCATTCCTTTTGCTGCATTTCCAGTCAGAATTTCTCTTGCTGCCTCTCATCATTTCAGAGCATAGCCCTAAAGGAGTTGGCTTTACCAGACACCTCCATCACACCCCCATTGGGTAGTACAAGACAGCAACTGCATCCACCAAGTCTTCTTCTACAGTCTGAAGAAATCCATGTCCATCAGCCTTTCCTCACACAGAACATGTTCCAACTAACAAGCACTTCGCTCAAGCTGCTTGTTTTGCTCTTACTAATGCAGCCCAACACACATTTGTCATCTTCATTGCCACACGGGTATCCTGATGACTCCGGGCCACTTCTTGTCAGTCTCTCAGGCCGTTTCTTGCATTGCTGCTGCTGAGATGGTCTGTTCCTAACCTGTACATAAGCATTCTACTCCTGGTGCATGCTTTTGCACTTGCCTTTTTTTTTTTTTCCCAACTCCAGAATTTTTCTGTCATTCTATTTTTTCAACATGTCAAGGTCCCTCTGGACAACTTTGCTCTCCAGTGTGCAGACTTGTTCCCACAATATCCTGTTCATCTATTAATGTGCTGAGGCTGCCTTCCATCACACCATCTAGACCATTAATGAAAACGTTCAAGCAATTGTGTCACCAGTATAAATCGCTGATAAATGCCATTAGTAACCAGTGGGGCTGACACTCTGAGCTAAGCAGTCACTACAGTTTTCCACTTGCCTTGTAGTCCATCCGTCTAGTTCATCTCTCTCTAATTTGGTTAAAAGGACACAATGAGAGATGTGTTGTTAAAGTTGTTAAAATGCTGTTAAAGCATAGGTAAATTAGCAACCGTCTACCCTCATCCACAGAGAACCTGTTGAATGACTTCAAGTTGAGCAAAACAGAGCTCAATTCTGTCTCTACCTTGAATGATGCCCATTCTCTTTCATTTGTGCATCAAACCCAAGAAGACCCTGAAGACTAACGGTAATCTAGCTGGACATTAGTGTGCTCGAAGCTGACTCCTTGTGACGAATAGGCCGCTTTGAACATATCTTTGTGCTTTTAGAACAGAGAAAGAAGAGGAAAGTAAAAAGTTATTCAGTGTCTCATTCTTCTCATTATGTAGAAGCACACAGAGGCACCTTTTCAAAAATCCCTGTGATAACTCTTCGGGAAAGGAGACCCCAAAAGACTGTTAAAAGACCTAGTTTGCTTTACAAAGCAAGCATACAACTGGCCTCATTCCCATTTAAAGCAGCACAACGTTTTCTTTCCTATACTTAGTGGAGGGAACTGTCCATTTTCTTTTTCGATAGTAGTTTTAGTTTACCACAGATCAATCAAAATTGCCATCAAATAAGTACTTCTCCTTTATATCAACCTATCAACCATCAATTATATTCCCCTTGAAGAGTTTTTGTGCCCTTCATAAACTTAAGAGATTATAAATATTTTTACTTGCTTTCAAGGAAGAAATATTGGAGCAGAAACAAGTATAGAGACATATGTTATTTGACCTCTAAGCTGTAAATAAAAAGTGAATACAGTAACATAAATATAATCTGTAAAACATAATAATGATGTATAATAATTCCTGCCATGTAGAAGTCAGGTTGTTTTCTTACCACCATTGCTATGCCAACTTCCACTGGCAACAAAGGCTTTTTTGAAACTTCACCAAGAGACAAGTTGAGTTAAGCAGCTTCCCAAGTGAGTTGCATTCATAAAATACGAATGCCTATAATAAAATTTTGCCATGAAAATACTAGTTCTTTTACTAGGAATAAGTGGAGGCCTCCTTCATACTGATTGTAAACACACACAAAAAAAGGCATTTTACTGAAATTAATGAAACTATTTAAATAAGGCAATCCACTGCAATAGACAGGGCTTCGTATAATTGCCGTTACATGTATGACTGGGCAGCACTACTGCTGTTCAGATATTTTGTTGAAAATCTTATGCACTGCTCTGGTTATTTCTGCATCTGCAAAAACAGAAAAATTGCATTCTAATTACCGTCATTTTGATTGTCTAGAAAAAGTCACTGGTGTCTTGCAGGCAAAAATAATGCTAAAGGGTATTGAGGGTCCCGCCTGACTAGGAGCATCTGACAGAGATGGAACGCAGACTGTTAATTCTTGTCTTGATTCTGTTGGTGAGAATCAGAGCTAAGTTTATTTAAATAAATGAGGTAAGAGTCAGTGTCGTTTAGATCAGATTTAAGATATTTGAAGACTGATTTATTATCAGCAAAGCTAATGAAATCTCAATTGTTTATAGACAGACATGACTATTAGAAAAAGAAACAGATCAAAGTTTTATTTAGAAATAATTCTCAACCGTTTCCCCTCCTAATATAAGGACAGCCAAGAAATACGCTCACTGAGGTGAAGGTATAGATATTTTATTGTATGTGTTTATAACTGCCTAAAAGATATTCCTGAGTGACATCAGGTTCTCCTTGAACCTAATGAGCATAAAAGTTAGCTTGGGATGTGCTGATTTAGTAAGTCTCTCAATAGTCAGTGCTGTCAAGAATGTAAATATTTCTTCATTCTTTAAATATTTCCACCTACCTTGCTGCAATCCTTCCAAGTTCCAGCAAACAAAGGCACACTTCTCTTGGCTGCTTGTGGAGAACTGGAAAAGAAAAATGAAGATGGAAAACATATAAATAAGAGCTATTTTAGAGATCTTTGTGATGAACAGAACTGAATCATCAACATCTATAACTCTCAATGCAGATAAAACTTGCTTTTTTCTTTAGCTAACTGGAATTTTACTTACTGGAACAAAAAGGATGGGATCAAGGACTGTTTCTCAGAGTGCAGATGATTTAGGAAGTTCCCATTTAGTTATCATTTAATTCTTTTGAACATAAAATTCTAAATCATTGGAAAATTATTTGGTAACCTACAATCAGTTTGTAAAATCCTAAAAATAATAAAGAGCTCTGGCAGAACACTAAGAGTAGAAGAAGATCAAAAATAAATGAGCAACATTTAAATGAAGTTTGTTTGTTGTTTTCTTTAACCCTATAAACTAAAAGAATTCATATCCTTTACATCACTGTTTTTCTTAGCCAACTTAAATCAGAAAAACTACAAGACTTCATTAATATACCTCACTGTTAGTTTGGTCCTGAATTTCTCATACATTTCTTCTCAAAGGAAATAAAAATGTGAGTAATTTAGGAATTAAGCTCATCATAAGAAAACTGAACCAAAAACTTGCTTCCTGTAATATATATATACACACACACGTGCAAATATGCAAGTTTTTATGCTTGAATTCCTCATGACCTGCAATTTTTAAGCTTCAGAAGAAGCTGTAACACACTATGAATCTATGTACTTCTCATTCAGAAATATCACCATTATCTGAGAAGATTCTCTCTCTTTTTTTTTTTTTTAAACCTCAGATAGGTTGTTTTGCTGAGAAGTCCAGTAAAATATATAAACAAAAAACAAAATCAGGATATAAGGAAAGCCCATGACTCCTTGGAGAATCAACTCCCACAAAATCCTCAAAGAAATACAAGAAAAGAGAAGAAAAACAAAACAAAATAAACAAACAAAAAAAACAACAACAACAAAAACAAACAAAAAACCCAGATGAACCATGAGAATTATGAGTACGTTGTCATCATTTCTCCAGTAGTACCTCTTGCAGCATTACCCTCACATTTTGGATAAACTTCAGCTTTTAGAAATTCCCATGCTAACTGAAAGATATGTACCTTATACTTCCAATTGAACTGACACCAAAAAAATAATTGTGTGAATATCTGTACCAATCAGAAGGAAAAAAAAAGAAAAGGGCAACAAAGTTTATGTGTTTTCAATGAGTTCAAGCTGAGACATCTGTGGTATAAATGTTTTGGTTGTCTAATGACTCACCTAACTGAAATGCATGAGGAAAAAAATAATATATATATATATATGTACACACACACATATACACCTGAAAAACATATTTCAATGTCTAGTTAAAACTCAAAGTCGTTGCTTTGTCCTATAACGTATGCATGAGACCCGGACTTGGAATCCAGAGTTAAACACCTCTAAATAACTAATGCCTACTGGGGCCAATCTTCAATTTCTGCAACTTCAACTTCTCGCTCCACTGACTTGAATAAATCTGTGGTAAATTACATGAATTGAATGCTCGCCCTTAAGTCTTTTACTAGCGTATATGTAGCAATTCAAGATGTATGCATTCTTCCCCTCTAATCTCATCCAAATATATTTCCAGAAGTAAAACTGCAGAGCATGAAAACTAAAATGGCAATATACTAGGAAAAGTATTTTTATCCTTCAGACATCTGTTATTAAGAATATAAAAGACGCAGACTTGGACATCCAGCTATTCTCAATATTCTTCCTTGCCACAACACAGTAATTTTATGAAATATTTAACCTTCACTAGCAATCAATATTTTTCAAGTGTTATATTCATGGCTCTCAAAAGATATTCTGCTGCTTTCATTCTAAAAGCAGTTAGGACTACTCCAAAATAAAACTTGATTTTAAAGAACTAAGACATCTCAGACTACGAGTAGAATAAACCATTTTTGGAATAGTCAAAGGGAGTTTCTGAATTGCAATTCACACATATACACATCTGAATAACTTTTGGAAGGGAGAAGGAAAAGAGTGCCTCAAGTAATATTACTTCCAAAAGGATTCATAGATATTACTCAACAAAGACTTGAATAAGAAAAGTATAATATTTTTATGTCAATGCTTAAAGCTCTTCTACCCAAACGAAACCCAAAGTTCTTTCACAAATCTGACTCAAAATAGTCTAGACACATTTCATGCATTTCACACTGAGCAATGTGAAACAGTGAAATCATTGTTAGAGGATGAAAAGCTGTGCAGGCAATAACCAAGCATAAAAACAAACATCTGGTCACGCGATAAGAACAGGGTGACACAGTGCTTCTCACAAGGCAATGTTAGCATTCCTGAGGACTATACCAGCATATGTATTTGAGTACTTGAGAGACAAACAAGTGTTTCTTTGTATACTGCAATACACACTGGAAATAATTTAAGATTCTCAAAACAAAATTTTTGGTATTTTCCAAAAGCACAGCTGTATAATGGGCTACCACCTCACTAGTGAATGTTCAGGAGTTAGAGCGAATGCCACAGATATAAAAGACTGCATTTCTATACCTATCCTGGTCGTGATGTTCAGTAACTTTGACAAAGCAAACAAGACGACTGCCTTTTGGAACAAGTAGCACTTCCAAGTGTCTCAATTTCTGAGTATACTCATCTTGAGTATAACTCACGTCTTGAGCTATTCCACAGTAACTGAAAACTTGATATTTAAAGTCACTTTCTAAAGGCTGCCTCCTCAGCTTTATGTGGAAAAAGCTACCTTTACATTTTTTTTCCATCTACAGAATGCAACGAGCAACATTTCTTTCTCTTGCTGTTTTAGTTTTACATATGGAAGTTGCAAATTCGTTGATATTTTTAAAGCAGTCTGAGACATCTGATAGAAGAGGTGGCAAAAACTATTTCAAAGACACTACACAGCATGGAATTCACTTTTTGTATTATTTGGAATCAGTATGGCACTAACAATAAAATCTGTAAGATTCCTTGTACTTCATATTAAGTTCTTACAGTAATTGTACTGCAGTTCATGGACAACTGTATACTCACATGTACACAGTTGTCTTAACATATATTCGTACAGACATATATATTGCCAATATCATTTGTGGACAACAGGCAATTCTTTCCGAGGTGATTAGTTACAAGCACAGGTTGAAATGCAACAACTGTGCATATGGTTTTCTGTTATATATCCTGTGGGAAAGGCATCCATCTTTTTCTGAATTACTTGAACCTACATTAGTATTTGCTTTTTGGAAATGGGCACCACATCTACTTTTGAGCATGACCAGTTACTCAATCCCAGATATTTTACATGGCAAACATACATTTACTATGTTTTTTTTTTGTTGTTTTTTTGTGTTTTTTTTTTTTTTGAAACTGAAGCAATTTATATGCAGTTAGACATGGTAAGCACTGAAAGCTGAAAATGATGTTTTGAAACCATCTGCATTGTACGTATAGCCACATACATCATTCACTGCACATCATTTGAAGTCTACAGCATGACTCATTTCCACACCAGTGCTACTGTATGGTGTGAAGAACTGAAGAAAAAAACAACTGTGGAGATCTCTCTAACATTCCTGTGAGGCAAGTATAATTATCTCCATCTGATACACGGAATTAATGTACATGCATTAGAAATAAAAATGCACACTAATTTAAGTGTTATTTAAAGAGACATACTGCCTGATCTACAGGGTACTTTCATGTTTCCTAGCATTACATTTTTTATGAAAGCAAAGCCAACACATCACAGTGATCCCATTACAAGGTCTGGTATGGTTCATACCGCTGCCATAGTCACTTGTCAAATGCTATTCAGTAGCAACATCCAAAAGCTGTCTTTCAACATCTTATATTATTCTCCAAACATCAGCATCTTCAGATTTTTGCAACAAGTGAGGCATGTGAGGAGAAGAACTACTAGTAACAGTTTCCTTCACTTCCTGAACCAATCACTACCAATACATGGCCGGAGCAAGGTCCATTCCAAAGGGAGCACAGCTCTTGTAGGGAAAAGATAGACCATGACCACATGAAGAGTTGATAGATATATCAAACAGTTAAAATAATTAAAGTGGTAGAGCCAGCCTTAATTATAGCTTAAGTACTTCACTTTGCATCAACACAATTTTTGTATGCCATTTTGTATGCCATACATTTTGTATGCCTGCAAATAGGAAATGTAAATGTAGAGGCCACACATGCTACATAGATCTACTGCAGAAGAAGGGAAATAGCTGCCTTGCCAGAGAATCTTCCTGTTATTTGCTTGACAAGAAAGCAGTGTGAAGATTTACCAATAGTGCATTAAGTCCACCTTATTTTAGATGTCCTGACAATTACAAGGCCTTTTGCTTTCCATCTCATTTATTTCAAATCCTTATCTGTTGTCATTGCCTGCATCTTTTCCAGCTATTGCCAGCCATTTTTTTGCTCAACAATGCTTTCTTTTCAGCTCCTAACAAACTTCTATCCCTGCCACTCTCTAGTTCTATCTTCTTTCTCCACACTGCCCCCATTTTTTTGCTGCCCATGTCTCCTATTACAGGCTCTCCTCTTCCATTCACTCACTCCTTTTTCTCTTTCCTTATGTTTCATTTCCTTCCTACCTGCTTTTCACCACATTTCTACATCTCCCACCTCTCCCTTCCCCAGTGCCCAGACCCTAGCAGGAAAAGCCAGAGAGCAGAGGAGGAACAGCCACTGCTTTGAAGTGCTGGTCACCCCTGGGGCTGTGAGATGACAGCATGCACCCTACACATGGACAGCACATGGCTGCTGAGCACACTTAAACTAAGAGTGTTCAGAATAAGAAACATGAGATATGATTACTTATTTTTAATTAAAATTTGCAGAATGTACATCCATGATACAGGAACAAAGCCTTGGCTCCTAACATTTTAAAAGCCATTTTTAGCAGAGTCAGGGTGGTGTTATTTTTTTTTTTTTCATATATAATATATATGCACATATATATAGCTATATATTTTATATCTCAGACAGCTGAATAAAAAAAAAAAAAAAAAGTATGTGATTTATTCTTCTAAAGCATTTCCTAGCTCACTAGACATGAAGAGATAGAGGTTTAATATTAGTCATCATACCCTTCCAATTACCATCATAATTCACACAAGCCTAGGGAAGATTTTTGAGAAGGTTCATCCTTCTTTGTATTGTCTTCCACTTCTTCCTTAAACACTTTTTTTTCCTTCAGATTCTACAGTAGTTTGTTTTGTGTTTTAATGTTGCTTAGACAACACCTCATCTGTTGAACTGATCCCAATATATCCTTTCTTGTGCATCAAAAAGAAGTACGCTATGACATACTTAATCAAGGATTTGGGTTCTCTGAATGGAACTATATAGCAGAAGTATAGAATAGCTTGCATTGGAAGGGACTTAAAAGATCATCTAGTCCCAAACCCGTGGATGCCACCCACTAGATCAGGTTGCCCAGGGCCTCATCCAGCCTGGCCTTGAACACCTCCAAGGACAGGGTATCCACAGCTTCTCTGGGCAACCTGTTCCAGGGTCTCACCACCCTGAGTGAACAATTTCCTCTTAACATTACATCTAAATCTCTCCTCTTTTAGCTTAAAACCATTCCCCCTTGTCCTATCATTACCTGCCCGAGTAAAAATTTCCTCTTCATCTTTTTTATAAGCCTCCTTTAAAGTTCTGAAAGGCTACAATGAGGTCTGCCTGAAGCCTTCCATCCTTCTTTCAGTTACAGAAGTCTCAAAACAATTAAAGTTGCACACAATAGATCTATAAATAGTACAGAACTAATCTAGAATCAATCTAGATATCATCTAAACTGTAACAATTTACTAGAATTATGATGATAATCCAATGGTAATAACACTGCCTGGATGCTTCTATAGTCCTCAAAACAGAACATATTCAACAATAGAATGAGTTGTTTAGTAAAATGCTGTGAAAGATGGGACGTAGCCTTATTCTGATGCAACTACACATAAAATTCCATGTGCTACTGTAAGATGGCAATATGTCACTCAAAGAATGGTCAAAATATGCTTCCCTTTTTCAATAGAAAGATTAAATTAGAGTAAATCAATCAAAAAAAGGAAACCATTTGCCACTACGCATTAAATATTTTTAAGCAGTTATTTCAGTATTATGTGTTTCTGTTTTTTGTTTTGTTTTTAATTGGAAAAGCAGTATTAGAATAGAGGTCAGAGGTGTTTGTGTCTCTGTCTATTATTTCCACTAAAGCACTATATGCTTTTGTTTATGGAACCTGTTAAGTAAACTCTAATCAATAAATTGCATCAAAACAAGTCCATGTCACACACTGTGTACACACACACACACACAGAGTAACAGAATATACAAGCATAAAACATTACTACAACAATATCCAACAATTCCCAAAATGAACAACACACAGCATGCTGGCACACTCAGTAGCAAACCGTTTTCTTGCTGGGTAGACTCTTTATCACAGAAGAGACGCAGAATATTCATTGGTTCCAAATCCTATAATCATCCAACAACACTACATTACCAACGATGAGTTCATAACTTCATCTTTAAGTTCAGTTAACTGAAGCAATCGTAGAAAATCTTACCATTCTTACTATTTGGCCAAGAGTTTTTCTTCGAGTATTACACTCTTCAGGCTTGAGCACCATAATTACAAGAATCTCCATCAAGAATGCTTCCATAAACTGAAATATCATAGCTGTGTGGATCTGCTGCCCTAAAAACCTACAAAGGGGAACTTACAAAATATACATGACACATGGAAACAGAGGAGTTACAGACGGTATTACATTTCTTAGACTGCAAAGAGTGCATTGTGTTCCAAGTTCTAGATAAAGGATAAATTTTGACCTGTGATATAACTGAGAACCCCATTCGAAGACGATCATCATCTGATCAAATTGTGAGATGCAAAGTTTGACTTCAGATAATCATTTGCCCTACCAATAAAGCTAATTCCTTCTTTAAATACACTAACAACAACAACAACAAAATAATAATTGTTAAAAACAGTTTTAATTAATCAACGAATGCAGGGAGCATGCAAAATTTCCCTCTATCTTGCAGCATTTAAGAATATCCCTACATACAGTGTTGCTACATTTGTTAAAGATGATAATTTTTTGAGTGGCTCATAGAAGCAGGCACACCATCCATGTTTTCTTGTCAGAGCCATCAACTCTGGTACTTTTCTGCCATGTCTCTCCATGAAGTGCAAAGGGCAAAACATGTATAGATTGCTACCATTCAGCTCTGGTAGCATTATAAGTAATTACAGAAAAGCTACATTTTGAATTTGATGTTTGTTTTTATCTATCATATTACTGACTACTAACTTAGTATGAACTTTGTAAAAACAAACCATTATAAAAGCAGGATATGTTTAAGGCCTCATTTTTGGGAGTTAATTATTTTCCTGACAGGGTATTTATCAGAATTGATCTATTTATCACCACTTATTATTAGAATCCTATCACAAAGATTTTGAATACCAAAATCCTAACTTCAATGCAAACACAGAAAAATGTAATTAAGTAAATCACCATTATCTACCAGAGATATCCATGTATCCATGTATATCAGAGTATACCTACAAAATCCAAACTACCACCAATTTATTCTTATCTGAATAAGACACCATTTTCTACTGGCTTCCAAAGTCAGCGCTGGTAGTGCCCAGGCAGAAGGGAAATCTGTGCACTTGTCCACAAATAATGGACAAAGACACAAAGTGACACGGGTAGGTTTACTCACCTGCTTGTCTGGATCCACCCTAGAATTTTAAAACATTGCAGAGCCTAGACTCTAGGAACACTCAAGATTCCCATCAACATCTCTTGCCTGCAAGCTTTAGAGGTATGGGCTGCACCTATTTGCTATACCACCTGTTTCCCACTGTTCTAACTCCATATGAAGGAACACCTTTGTATAACCTTCATCTAAGCACCAAAAACATGGCAGTGTTGGATGCATGCGTGTGTGGTTAGTCTTGCGTGATTTCAAAGATCTTGGGAATATTTTCTGTGATACATAAAGAAAAAAACATTATGTGCATCTAGAAGCATTTGCATACCATAAGGCAGGCCGAACAGAGTGAAAAAGGAGAATAAAAATCAAGGCAAGCAAGAACATTAAAACAGTAAGGTTCCTCAATATAGGCAGAAAATATTTGCTTTATTACACAGGCTTTCATGTTTCAGTACAGTTTATTAGCCATGGGGGGGAGGGAGAAAACAAAAATTAGTTACCTTTGTAAACACCATTTCACCAGGGTTATTTATTTTCAGGAACATAGCAAACTTTTGTGAGGCAATGCGAACACTTACACATCAATCTCACACATTCCTCACCGCTTTGAATAGAACCTTTTATGCTACTTACCTGTGCTGAATTTTTATTTTCTGTGCAAGAGAAAATGTGATTTGAGTGACAGAGAAACATAAATCCTTTCGATTGGTAACTGTTATGAATCATCATTATTTCTAATGTAGTAGTACTGAAAGACCTCAAACAAAATCAAAACTTTTCCTAGTTCCACCTCAAGCTGAGGGACAATAGTAGCTTCTATTTTTATCTTGTTTGGAAACAGCACGGTCACCATTACCCTGTCAATTTTAGAAAAATAGGTCAAGTTCTTATTATCAAGTTCTAAACCTATTTACAGCACTATAAGTCTTTTCAACATATACTTTGCATACACAGTAACACTCAGAGAACAGAACCTGATTTTCAATCAGTGAGTGAAGTCAGCCAGTAATCAAACAAACCTAATAGAGCCACATCTGGCTTATGTATTTGAGTACAGTTCACTTCAGTTTTCTGAAAGCAGAAGTCATCTTTAACACCAAATTTCCAGCTGTGTTTGCACTCCATATTATACTGTGGCTAGCAAAGCACTGTATATGTCTAAAAGTATATGTAAGAATTAATTTATACAGGGAATGATGTTATCTCAGCTATGCTGATTTCACCTCTAAATAAGATCTCATTTCTTAACAAGGCAGGAGGAAACTGTAGACACACTTTCAACTACACAGTTAACCTGTTATTGGAACAATGTCAGACTGCTGAGTTCATCATCGCAGAAGAAAGTCTATATTCATTTAGGTATTGGCTTAACCAGAGGCGGCTCTGCTAATCTCAAGCCATTGAAGGTCTGTGTTTCCTTTCTTCTGGAGTTTGCAATTTTCTTTGTTCTAGGAAATGTCCAACTTCTCCACCATTTCAAAACTTTGAAAATATGGTTATTGTTCATCTTATACTCGATTTACTGTGTGCAAGAAAAAATTCATCCTGAGGATTTATCTAACAAAATAGAGACAATATATATATCTTAGTACTGTTTGTCAACTTTATGATACTAATTTCTTCTCTACCAAGCAACTTCATTTCATTTAATAACTCTCACATGATAAAAGGACGAATGAAAAAAAATGTTTCAGAAATAGTTGTGCTAGAAGACCAAGACTGTAAAAGAAGGGGAATAGATCAATTGCAACACAGGTAAGAACTCCAGACAAAGCTTCTTGTTACAGTAAAGTGTGTTCATTTATCCTCCACAGAAATTGAGTTGTCTATCATCACAACTGCTTTATAATTTTATCTGAGTTCAGACAATAAGCACAGATTTGACTCTCTATTTCATGATACGTGTCTGAAACAAAACATTGAGGTAACTATGCCCTGAGTTTCCCTTTGAAGAGAGGAGTTAAAATCATGAAGAATATATAAAGAATATATACTGATACAACAGTGGTTTTCTAAATGGTCCAATTCTTTTGATAGAGCACCCTGAAGCACTGATAATTCTTTTCCAGAGCTGCCCAAGTGAATCAGGTGAAAAAAGATCCAGTATAGGACATGAAGAACAAAATCATATTTTCTTGCATCCTGAACAACACGCTGAATCTGCACTAACAGGTAAATATCAGAAACAAAAACTGAGAATGCACTCATATCCTACTCTCCCAGAACAGAACAGGACTATCCTATTCGCTGAACTAAGCAACAACATTCCACGAACAGAAAAGCAAGTGTGTATCATGAAAAATCATTTGCGTGCAAGAAATCATTTTAAGATTTTTGTCTTATACAAGCTCCTCTCAAAATTGACTTAAATGAATTTTAAGTTATGTGTACTTCATTTGTTTATGCTTCAGATAAGGGGCAGAATCTACGCAGATAGAGGTCAGTTTCAGAGTCAGGATCTATTAAAAGAGCCATTCTCTCAAGGCAAAAAAAAAAAAAAAAAAAAAGAGTGCTTTATAGTTACCAACTATTATGTAAATAAATACATACCCAAACCTTCCGATTCAAACAGGCAGGTATCATCCACCCCTACATCTCTGCACCAGGATAAGAAATTTGCTGTGTTGTCTCGTGCAAAAAAAGACCCTGAAGCAGCATTGGCTTTGCATGGAATCTTCCGTACTGGTAAGGTCTGAAAAACACAAGTTCTCCATTTAGATAATTAATACCTGCCACCTAATATAATACCCAAATATTCTGAAATCAATATGCCACCAACATTTTCCTCTGTCCATTTCATTCTTTGTTGGGAATTTAATAGCACAAAGTGGTCAACCACAGAGACTCTTCAAAAGCATAGTAATTGGACATGTGACGTGAAGTTCAGATCAGAATCAGTATTAACAACTTCTTTCAAAAAAAAAAGTTATTATTAGCAACTACAGCTTTGAGATTTAATGTTTGGTCCAGTTCACTCAATTAAAAAAGAAGAAAACCAAAATTTTGTAAAGAGAGATTTTATACTGAGAACTTTCCCAACTTTCCCAAAATTAAGGGCAACTTTAGGTCTAGTTTCAAATCTCCATGTTAGAAGAGTTTTTAAGATTTCCCCATAGCTTGGTAATGAGCGTAAAATTGTAGGTCTTGAGGACTGAAGACTGCAAATAAGTAAGAAATGCTACTGTTCCCAACACCACGCTAGCCCCCTGTGCGCAACCCAGAAATCTAGCCTAGCAGTTACAAGATTAAGGTCTAACAGGGCCAGACTCTCATTGTACCAGAGCAGGTCTATCTACATAACTTTGCAGCAGAGGAGCCACTACTGGTATAGCATATCAATACCTGAACCCAACAGTAATTATTACAGCAAACTTCTTGCTCACGTTGGTAATTTTACTGAGATGCATACAAAGAATACTTCAGCATTTAGTTCTCATTTAAGGTTTCTTTTCCAAAAAATGAAAAATAGATGTCATCCACAGGGAAACAAAGAAAGAATGATATATTAATACTACATAGCTTTAGAAATCATCAAACCATGGAGCAATTCAGACTCCATGCTGATTTTAATGTGCTGCTTTTCTATTACGCTGATTTATGAAATACTTTCTTCTGTTCTGGAGTCAGTAGTTACAAAATGGCAAGCGAGCAAAGAGGTAACAAACTGAAAATGGTTTATCTGCTAGTTCCTGTATCTATATCCAAATCTTAGTTTGAATGGTCCCAAGTAATTCTTGGAAACGTAGAGAGGGAAGACGGACACGGGAGCAGGCTACCTTTGTCAAGAGCTGCTGGTAGCATACTTATGTCAGTATCTAAAGAGTATTTAGAACGAATTGATACATGATTTTCAGTTTGAGGTCTGATTGCAGCAGTGTAATTACAGAATACATACGCAGACACAGAACTAGTCATCTCCATGTACGTGATAACCAAGTAAAGTACAAATAGAATGGCTACCAGAATAAACAGCATTCCAATTAACTTATCATTATGTCAGTGTGAGCTTAGAAGTTGCCCTAAACATATACACATGCTTTATAAATATTTAGGCCTATTGCTTAGTTAGCTCTGCATCTAGCCCTCAGCTCCTGAAGATTCTTATTCCAACTGCATCTTTTTACGTTTATCTACTTGCTCCACAACAATGATTATGTTTCAAAATATTTATAAAGAGATATTAATACCTTTCTACATGGTATTATCAAAACCACTGACCAGTTTTACACAAAATTTTAAAGAAAAACCCAAGCTACACCATTAATATCAAACAATTAAACTCTTTTACCACAATACCTCCACTTGGACCACAGCATCTTTATGATGCAATACACAGACATTAAATCAACTGAGCGAACAGGTCAATGTAAAGATACCAAGCAGATTATATCCAACAAATCTATGTTGGTCGGACTTTTTGAATGACTACATCCAACTTAAAGCACAAATCCTGGATGACCTTGTAACAGATTCATAGCACTGTAACAGGAACAAGATGACAGAAGCCAGTTCCAGTGTTCCTGGCACTTGCAGACTTAGGTATAAGCTACTCGAAGAGAGCATGGAAAGGAGATAAAGCTACACCTAATTTTCCTCTGAAAATATCCTTGCATTGTGAAACCCTGTCATTTCTCAGTTCACACCTCAGTTCTCATGGCTGGCTTTTCCACAGAACATCTAAGTTACTTTGTTCTCTGACTCTCCTTTGCAGCTAGTCTAGCTAGTCTTCAAGTCAAAAACTGCTCATAAGCCCTGGAACAGCTCTGAACAATGTTAGGGGTGAAATCATAAAGGGTTTCCTTCCACTCAGTTCTCCATCACCAACCCAACCAATTCCTTGCCTTTAGTGCCTTCACCCTCTCACATCCCCTAAAAAGTAACCTATATTCTTTTATGTCATGCTAACAGTATTAAATACTGTTCTGCAAGCCTGTCTTAAAGCCCTCATATTATTTCTGGAAATTTCAACTAGGAAGAAGAGAAAAAAACAAAACTATTGTGCTATATAGCTGGTGGGTGCCAGCTGGCAATCAGAGGACACCTGGGCCCTACCAACTCACTCTGCTCAGCCCAGAGCACACAGGACATGAGTCCACCTGCAGCATTGGCCCCAGAGACCAGGCTGCTCCCTGGGACAGATGCCCTCAGCAGAACAAAAGCAGCTGGAGCCAAGGAGACTGCCAGGAGAGCTGACACTGCTGCTCTTATAAGGGGCTTTTGGGGAAGGCATTGCTATACCTGACATGAGAGACAAAAAAACAGAGTTTTCTCCAGGTCTGCTGCTGCTCCCCAGTATTAACAGCATATTAAGAAATTTGCTTCTAAATGTTTTGTATCTGTTGATTTAGATAGATGACAAGACTATCTAAAGAAATGCTTTCAAGAAAAGCACTTCAGAACAGATGGTTTATGCATCAGAAATCTATGCAGTTATAGTCAGTAAATAAACCACCTAAAACCTCATTTACATAATGGGCTAACCATCAATAACACATCCATACCTTGACAACTAGGACAGACCTTTAAGTATATCAATCAACCTAACTTCACTGTGAAACATAGACATTCCTGGAACTAACAACACTCACTTTATAATTATCAAGGTTCCAGTGTCTTCTAGACACTACTTTGTTGTAGTTATTGCTACTGACAGTGAATAATAAGGGTCCAGGCACAGATCTATCATACCTAACAAAATCGGGATATTCTTTAGTTTCATAGTAACAGATAAATGTCTGATTAACAGGTGCTCTAAACAGCTCAGAAGTGAAAAATGCCCAAATGCAAAAACAAAACATGTACTGGTACTGACTACAGAAGGGAAAAACCTACATTATTGAAGGGGAAAAATGCACAAACAAACAAAAAAACACACGCACACAACTAGCAGTCATTTCTGGAATAAATACTACACAGACAAATATCCCTGGCATTGCATGATCTCACTACCATATAGCATTCTATATTTCATCCCTTTTCCCACAGCATTAGGGTCCTGATGAATAGAACAGCAAAAACCTCCTCTGTATTCAACAACAGCACAATCAGGTTGATCATAGAAATCATAGGGAAATACTCATATTTTCTTATCACCTAATAAATTTGCCTACCACCTTTTAAATAGAAGTCTACTTTTTCAATATTTCCAAAACTCTCACTGTAACATTCAACCTATAGCATGTGAAAGCTCTTATTTAGGAAAGGTTTCATGCACAAGTATTCTTTGCCGATTTGTATAAATGGCCTGAATATCTCAGAAGTGCTTTCTAGCAGATCATTCTGAAGTAATTAGCTTTCCATATGGCAAAAGTGACTTTTGTTGACATAGTATAGTATAACCACAGTTGCTTTGAAACAGCAGTGGCTGCAATTACTCCTATCGAATATCATGAAAACAGTTCCCCAGTTACACTCCTTTTACAATCTTGTCTTGTTGATGTGCATGCATGTGGTTTAATGCAGGATGTGAAAGTGTGAGTGAAACATATGACGCAATCCTGGAAAAATGCTGTCAGGTTCACTTCTAAACCCAAAAGGGACTCTGTACACTGATGCTCTGGAACCACATGGAAAAAAATATATTTTTAAACTGTTTTTCCAAAATGAGAGTCCACAAATACATGTTAAAAAACAACAACAACATTTTTAATAGCAGATTTGTGTCACATTTTGAAGACTCAAAATCATACCTCCTCTTTGAATAAGGGATTTCACAACTTTTTGAAGTGTCACTCTCCCTTGGGTACAAGGAAGAAGATAAGCAATTTTGTTTGTTATGGAAGACAGTTACAGTTAGCGAGGCACTCACAGGAAAAAATTACTGTTATCACCTGGTGAACCATAGTAACCAAAATGGGGGGAATACACTATGGAGAATGCAGTACCTGACTGTAGCGGCGTATCTCAGGTAACCATATAGTGTTACACACGAATAAATTCCTAGAGAAATTCTAGTATATCTCAACACAGATCTGTTTCATAACTTTTTACAAATTTGCCTTTAACCCTGCTACTGGCCACAGAGATATTCTTTTCCTTTTTAAATTCTTCCTTAATTCTGCTTTGTTAGTCTTAGAAATGCCCATCTGCCCCTTAAACTCTGAAATAGCTCTTAGACTAGGGAATACAAAAACAGAAGTTTTGCCACAGCCTGCTTTGTTAATATGATTTGCTTTTCCCCTTGTCCTTTATTAAATTGTTGAACATAAGTGAACTAAAGCTCATGCTACAAGAACTTACTCTTGTTGAGCTACTACAATTCACCTCATTATAATATATCTAGCTGCCTGTCATTTATTCAGTTGCTATTCTTAGTTCTTCAGAAACTCGAACCTAAAAGATTTCAGATCCCATTATAATTCACAATATTGGCATCCCAGACTTTCACTTCAGAAATGAAAGTTTACCTTAGACTGCTTTACAGTGCCAAGATTCAGATCTAGTGAATAGCAATGAAGTATACGCAAGTATGAACTGAATGATGAATAAACTAAAGTAATTCCTGCAACCTTAAGTAACTTTTCAGCTGGACCCTTTGTGTGTATTTTTTTCTTCCCCTTCTTACTTCATTTACTCTGGTAGAAACCATCTTCAAAGTATAACTATTGGAACAACAAATGAAAATAACTTACTAAATCCACAAATTGGATACAAATAACTCTGAATATGGAAATACATACCTGAAATTAGAAAATGAAACCTCTCCCATGTCAAAAACAAAGAAAAAAAAATTTACAACATCCTCCAGCCCTTCCAAATATACAAGATAAAGTCAAAATACAGGAAAATTTTACAAATAAAAACTTAACATAGAAATTTTCAAGACTTAGGAGTTTAAAGAGTTGACAGTTTAAATATTATATGTTAACCAGATCCTTACCCTATGTAAGCAATGTAGAGGTCATCAAATTCCAAAAAACACACCTTATCCACATCCTAGATTTTAAGAAAACATTTGGGATTGCTTTGGAATACCCAACCAATTTATGATACGACAACAGAAATAATTAACATTACTAGGGCTTTATATAAAGGTACAGAGTACAGCATTAAAATAAATTCAAACCTAAGTTTAGCCATGGTGTTAGTCAAACATATTCTCTCATTTCTTCCATGTAGCATTAGCTTTAACTTCTTAAGAAGAAAGTGTAGATGAAGAATAAACATTCTAACAACAATATAGTTTTAAAAGCTAAGACTTTGTTTATGGCTTTGTTATTCCAAGAGCTCTGTCCAAGATACAGCTCACTGTTCATGTAGCAAGAGATGAGAACACTGATTCACATCCAAAAAAGATGGGGTTAAAAAAAAAGTTATGAAAATCTAATCTAACAAATGCACAGCAACTCCTACTTCTAGCAGTGCCTTAGAAAACCAAAGAATAAAAGAGATTACTAAACCCACACATAACGCACCAGTTAACTCGGATACCCAGATGTAAATAATATCAAAAAGTAGTATGACAGAAGCTTCATTCACCAGTTAAAGTTAGTTAAATAATTAGATGTGATTAAAGTTTAGTCAAGGGGTATTTCCTTTTTAACATATGGAGGCAAAATCATGACGTGCCAGAAAAAGCACTATCTAATTGAAAGCAAAAGCCTCAGTAAAATATGACATGGAATTAAGTGTCTGTTAAAATTCAAGAGCTATTCAGCAACTGAATTATCTGGGAAAAAAAAATGGAAACAGAAACCAAAGGAGGAAATAAGTAGCCTTCTCCCAGCATGTCCCGTACACGGCATGGTTATTGGGTGGCTGGATAACACACTGCGACCAACAGCCTGAACCCTTCCCTTGAAGAGCAGGTGAGACCACCCTTATGAAAACCAACAACAAAAAGCCCACATAAACAGATGTCAGACCCTGCTCCTGCCTGCTCAATTTGTGTAATTGAGGCAGGGATTAAGTCACCGGAGTCCAATGGCTTGGGGAGGTCTATAAATTGTCTTTCAAAGTTTCCTGACATCTAACCGTATAATGTACCTAAGCCTACTGACAAGTTCACTTTTCTCAATTATCTCTCAGAGATCATTTAGAATTAACTGACAAACTTCAAAGATACACACACCACAAATTAAAAAACGTGACTTCTATTTATGCTCTGAAAATGCCAACAGGCCAGAAGCAAAAACCGAAGGGGAGGTATTGTTTGGTTTTATTATGCTATAAAATAATTCCTAAGAAACTGCAACCTAAATAGGAAAAAAAAAAAATTAGTAACATTTTATAAAAAAATTAAGACAGAGACTAAGGTATGTCATGGCAAAGCCTTGGCTTTATGAGTTCATCGCCATTCAATAAGTATTGTGAAAACTGCCTTTAGACCTTAGGTTTCCAGAATTCATGTTTTGACTGGCGTTTTTTCAAATTGGCATTTCATAATAGGCTTCTTAGGTATCTGATGAGAACAAAAAGGGGCAATTCTCACACTCGCCCTTCCAGAAGATATCTACAGCTAATGTTTGATAGACTATTTGAAACTTTTTTCCCCACTGCAATTGCGAAAGCCAGAGCTGAATTAACATACAGTTAGTTGACCAAGTTAAACTATCCCAGCTTCTAAATTTCCCTCATTTATATGTAATTTAATGGGAACCATAGGAGGACTACATTTGTGTAAGCTGTTTGTGGTTATTTCATTATCATGCAACAGGGCCTGTGAATGAACTGCAACTGCATGTATAAGCTGATTTTTTTCCGTGGAATATAACTTGCTCAAATATGAATGCACTTTGACAGCACACATTTTAAAAGACATCTTATTAACCCATGACCATCCCTTATCAAATATCACATTCTTGAAGCGTAGATGATTCTCTTGAATATGAAAAATATTAAATTTTGGCAAAAACAACATATTTTAGTCTCAGAAATTTCAAAGTCACTTTTTCCCCTTAATCATTGTAGAAGAATCCAAGCCAAGGTCAGGACAATGCTTAGAAAATTTGAGTCTGGATAGCTCAAGTCCATCAGAACACATTATAGGTTTAAAATTTTCATATTGAAGGATGTTTCCATATTTTCACTTAGAGTGTGGTGTAATGCAGTTCAAACAACCAACATATTTCTTCGACCTATGGAATTATAGGGGATAACATCTCACTGGCAACCTGAATAACCAGTAACCAGTCATTCAAATCCCTAGATGTAATTATTACTGTGCTGGGTATACTGTTGTGTCATGCCTCTTCTTCCTTTTCTCTCCACAATCAATCTCACGCTTTGTGATCCTTTGAAGTGCAAGGTGGGGATGGGGCATGGGGAGCTTTCCCAGCCCTTTCTGTAAGATTAGTTCCAAATGGTGCTTTACCTAACACGAGCCAAGTGTCAAGGAAGACCATGATAAAGATCACCCAGTCTAAAGGAAGACAGATTTATTTTTTTCAGATGCTTTATCTGTTCACTTTCTGGATTTCCAGATGCATAACAAAAATACAATTTTTATGCAAATGCTGAAAACATTGAGAAATAATTTTACACATAGCTCACTGCAGGTAAGTCTGACTCTCCAAAGTCCTTCATGATCATTTTAAAGAAAAATTAGGTCTTTGCCTTTATGATAAAGACTGATTTTCTGCAAGTTCTCCAATTAGAAACCACAAGGAAACTGCTAGAGCCCTGGGAATTCTACACTGGCGTAGAATTTAAAAGTGTCCGTGATTTGAAAAACATGTTGGAATGTTAATCTACACAGCCAAATTTCCAAACCAGCCTTAACTCACTCTCTAAGGTTGTGAACAAAGCTTTACTTTATACTTGAAGCATTTGGGGCCAATTTACATACACGTGCCCAAGTGGGAATACATGCTTATAAAAATAAACAAATTCAACATAATTATGATATCTATAAATTGGAGTCTAAACTTGAAAATGACTAATGTTTTTCCCCTTCTGCATTGCAGTCTTAACATGTGGCACTATATTCACAAGTACCATTTCAGAAATGTTTGCTCCTTTTATAAGTACAAGACTCACTATTGGTATCAAATCCTGTAGTTCTTACTCATTTATTACTTCCTTCAAGCTGCTAACACTAAATCTGACTTAAGAAATGGACAATTGAGCCAAAGATAGTTTGTCTAAGTTATATTTTCTCAAAAAAAATAATAATAATAATAATGCTAAGGTGTATGCAAGTGCCTAATCTTATGCTCCTGTTCCAGACATTTCCCTAACAGTCTATACAGAAAGCCCCATAAAATATCTGTTGGAAAGTTGCAAAAATTTTTATAGGTTACCTTAGAGACTTAAAATAAATAATAATAATAATAACAGAATACATTTCACATAAGAAGCAAAATCCAGCAAATCTAAAAATGGCTGTTTATACTTTCCTTTCAAAAACTATGTCCTTCAATACTGAGGCTGGAGTAACGGTAAAATTTTAAGAAGAAAATCCAGTCTGAGCAGAGGTTTTGCGAAGAATCTAAGTATTGGTATTTCATTTAAAAACTGTGTTAACTAAATATCCCGGGGGGGGGGGGGGGGGGATTGGGAGGGGTGATAGGGGGCGGGGAGAGAGAGACATGATTTCTAGCTAAATGGTATTATTAGAAGTCAAAATTCCGTTCTCTTCTTTACCCTATTTGCAGTCTGAATCATTAGCATCTTTTCCAAAGCAGGAGCTAACAAGCCATTAGTTGCTTAAATATGCACTACTTTTTCCGTCATAGTTACAAGATGCAAATTTTGAGTATTTCTGCAAGTTCAGGAAGGGGCAGAGAGAGAGGTATGCAAGAGAATCCCTGTCTCAGGTTCACTTTCAAGAAGAGCAAGGACGGTTCAGGTGGTGATTAAATGTCCACATCTACTCCAGCTAAAAGAGAGAAGAAACCATTCTTTCCCCAGGACAGAGCATCAGCAGGAAGAATGACCTTGAAGAGACAGGATGCTTCAGAGCTCTTTCCAGTGCTGCGTAGCACTGTCCTCAACATGGTGCGTGAAGTGCACTTAAAAGCCACTATGCTGTTCAACACATTCACCTGGAAAGTGCCAGGCAGACAATCACAGAATATCCTAGGTTTGTTGAAAAATCTCCTGTTACCATGTGGTAAGAAACAGAACCCTGTGCTACCATGCAATCCTCCTGCAGGCAGGAAAACTTGAGTTGTAAGAATTATTTGCTCAAGCACATAGGGTTTGTCCACATAACCATTTGCAGGCAAATCTTCCAGTATCTGCAAGAAATCTGGTAGCAATCCAGTTGTGCATATGACCACAAGCTCAGCAAGCTATTGACATGTCTGAGAAAGGTACAAGGAATTCGCTAACAAACAGCTTTACGGTCTTGTGGAAATGATTCCTTCCAGATGGATTAGGACTCATGAGTCATTTCACAAGATTATTCTTTTCCTCTTCTAGCCACATCAGGGTGTCACTATAAAGACTAATACACAAAAAGACAATGCTGTACTTGATTTTTGTCCCTCCCGCGTAACTAAGAGCCATATCTATACTGTGTATGATTAGAAATTGGCTCCACAAGCTTTAGCTGAAAACAAATGTCTCCAGAAAGTACAAGTGTGCAGACAAGCAAATTGCTGCCACAGACCACAGAGAATCTGTTCATAGCCTGACCACATCCATGCAATTCTTGGCTCGAGCGTCAGGTTTACAGCTCGCGGAGAGCACCTGAACAGGGGCTATGAGACCACCAGACCTGCCAAGGCCGTGCAATGCTTTCCTGTGCCATGCAGCGCATACGTAGTTGCCTAAGTGGTAGCTGGGGAGGCTTTCCTGTGGACTGACAGGCTTGAGGCATCAAGCTTACAGAATACCATATTTGCTGCAAGTTCATTCCTTCTACTTGACACAGGTAACCTTGAGAAAATGAAGCCTGCAGTAAAAATATGTGTGCCACGTTGATCAGATCACGCTTTCAGTTTTGGCCATCCAGGGTATAAGAGGAGCAAGATCCATGCGCTTCAGAGGAAGATACTTCAAGGCAAAGATAGAGAGAAAAAACTGCCCAAAGAAAGTATTTATTCTTAGCCCTTTCCCTTTGAACTTGAATTACACCTTCAGGCATGGAAAAACTTAGAACCCTTCCAAATTTAAAAAAAATCAATGCAATTCTCTCTGCTGTACCTATGGATGTTCTCATAGCAAGCACGCAAATCTGATTCTGTTTAGGAATCTGGTAGCCATATTCTTAATTTAAAATACCTTGTTGTTTAATGTTCAAAAAGCGTTACTATAATTCAGAAAGACCTAATGAAAGAAAGCTATAAATGTACTGATTTTCATTGCATAACACCTAAATCATTTGAGGAAAGACTTTATTAAGGCAGGATCTTTTCTTCTTCAAGAAGAAAAATAAAGTTATCTGGTTTCACTTTATTCTTCCCCTTTCCTTTTTTGTTTCCTCCTTTGCTTTTTTTTTCTTTCCTCATTTCAGTGTGTTCCTTGGAGATTCAAATGTCATTTGCTACTTCTCAAGAGCTTCCAGGATTCTGATAATTTCTCCATTCACTTAATTCCCTTGATGCAAAAGCATAATTGAAAAGATAGAACAAGAATAAATGTATCTTTTGTTCTTGTAAATTGTTAGGGCAACCTAAAGCTGTTACTTGATTCTGACTCTCAATGGACTGGGAGATCAGTCAAATCCTAAACCAGATTCTCCTCTCCAGGAATATGACATTTACTAGATATTCTTGTGGCCTTGTTGCAGAGCAGAAAGCAAGCTCTTTGAGGCAGTAGATTTGCAAGCTAAGGTCTGTCTCCTATCAATGTTTACAGAACCATAGCTTTCCATGTTCCCTATGAATGAGCCGAGTCAAATAACATTTTTTGTTTTCATAATGGAAACTACCTAATACTGATCACAGCTCAGCAAGTGGGATAGTAATACAGTTTGGCACAAGATGAGCTCAAAGCACTTTACAGTGTTCACAAATCAAAGCAATAATGTACAGTGAATAGTATTCCCAGGTAACAGATGTGGAAAATGAAAGCACAGAATGTATTCTCCCAAGAGCAAACAACAAGCTTACAGCTGAAATTGAAAGTGAATATGGTCTCCAGTTTATAATCTTGTTCTTTTGCCATTAGTCTCTTCTTTCAATATTGACAGAATTTAAGTCATTTCCCTGCCTTCTAGAGTCCTTTGCTTTACAGAATTCTGTCTCTACTTCCACAGATACACAATTCTCTTTAGAAGCACAAACATGTGGAAAACTTCAAACAAACTCTAAGTTTTTGGTTGTGTAATTGAATAACGGTTTCTTAGTTGAGATCCAACTTCAATATTAGATATTAAGGGCAAGAAATCTTCACCCAAAATCTCAGTCCAGATCTCCTAATTATAACTCTCAAAACACATACAGTGCACTCCCTTGGTCAAAATTTCACCATAGGCAAATCTGCATGACTCCAGAGAAGCCAACGCTGTAACAGTGATCTGCACCCTCCAAGTATCAGATTCACTAAGTATATTTCCTGGCACAAGGGAAAGCTTTGGATGTGGAACCACTGCAAAATACACTTCAGTTACTAGGACTATGGGTAAGAGGTGGGCACAATTTCTTAACGTTAGGAAATACATGAACGTGTGCATGAATAAACTGCTGCTTTCCCAGACAGTTTCAATGGCAATACACATGCACCTATGAGGGCAAGATTTAGTGTTTTATACACAACAGCTTTTTTTCAGTGTACATTCAGTTTAATGACATTAAACCAGGATAATCTCAGCTCCCATTGGAAGAATGAAATTAAATGAATAATTGAATTAAATAGTTTAAGACTTCAGAAATATTTGCATCTGGATTTATTTTGTACTTGTACCTCTTTTATATGCCAAATTACATCTAGATTGTGACTTCTTGAAAATGAGGTTGAATTTTAGATTTAGATTTGTTTTTCCAAATTATTTCTAGAGGAGATTTGAGTTGAAATTTATCTGATTAACCTCTGAGAACTCTGAAACAAGGAATGATTCAGCTTCAAACTGTTTTAATTCATTTGCCATGAAACCATTGTTTGCAGCGGAATATTCATAAATACATGTATGCTTCAAGGATAGTGGGCAGACTATTACACCCTGCCTATTAAAACGGTGATAACTATTAACACAATTTATCCATGTTTACTTTAAAATCTTAATTAATGGGCTTACTAAACTAAGCCCAAGCAAACGCGGGCTCTATGCAGAGTGCACATGCCTTGATGCTTTAAATTTGTTTGTACAGCTGTGAGATTCTCAAATTAATTATCTGTCAGGAAAACTAAAAGACTGCCAGGAGAGCATAGAGATGAAATCCAAGCCAATGGGAGAAAATTAAAAAATGGCATCCTGTGACATGAATCACTTTTACAGAATAACCTCTGCTATAATAGTAAGTCTGTAGTTTCTAGACACAAATCATTAGCAGCAATACACGTAGTTGCATCAACTTACTACCATTTAAGTGTCCAGCATTTATTAAGATGGATATCAGTCATCTCCATGTCATTTTGTAAATGTACATAAGACATTATTATTAGTAGTAGTAATTATTATCATATTATATATATTATTAGTAATTAGTAGTAGTAGTAGTAGTAAGATCTCCAAAGAACTGAAAAAAAATATTTCTCTAAGCAGATATTACATAGTCACACTACTCAAACACCACACTCCCCATTCAAAACTCAAAGTTGTCTGAAGCAAAGGATCAGATACAACATCAACATTTTCTGAACCACTAGGTTTTGAAGCATGGTTTAGCTGCTGAACAAGGAAGAACATTATCTTCTGGGACTTGCAAAAGAATCTAGCACCTAACATCCTTTGAAATGAACAATTGTTACCTTTCTCATCATTAGAAATGGAAGTGTTTTTAATAGCCCGTTACTGTATGATTAACTAATCTAATGCCAGAGGTCAGGGAGTTAGACTCGTGACAGAAACACTCAGTATCTATTCCGACATCCCAAAGTACCTGTTAAGACATTAAGCTCAGGAGGGCGCTGAGCAGAAACTGCGTAAAAAGCACCAGAGGCTGCCAAACTCCAGTGCTCTCAATCTCATATAACTGTTCTGGATAATAGATACCAAGCAGAGTCTGACTCAGGTGCTATTTTTAGCTGTAAGGCTTCAGTCCTAAAGGCAAAATGGTATTCCATGTGTATATAGAACTACAAGTACAATTTAATTTAAATTGATTTCTGTGAAGCGTGATCCTTGTGTAAGGATCCCTGCACAACCAGCAAGGTGTTCAGCCCCCAAAAGTGATAACCCACAAAACATAAGAGCAACCCTACTGGATCAGCCAAAGGTCCACCTAGACTAGACCAGCCTTAAGTAGGTACCTTCCAACCTAGGAAAGACTAAGACAACAGCAGACACATGATACCTCTCAATACTTTCTCAGGCTCCAACTACTTGATGATATGGGGACTTCCTGGGTTTGATGGGTTTTCTGCGTATTCAGACTTCTAAGGTCTTTCTTATTTGGTGTTTTCCTGAACCCAGGTCAACATTATGAGTGGGTAACATTCATTGGCAAGACACTTCCAACCACTTCATAAACAAGAATCCCCTTTTGTTTGTTCGGCTTCTACCAGCTTCATTAGATGTCAGTTTTGTATAGGAAAAACTGGGAACATCTGCCACACCCTTCATGATTTTGCAGGTTCCATCAAGTGTACCCATTCTGCTTCTTTCCACACTGAAGAATCCTAACCTACATAGACACTCTGCACAAAAAGCTACTCACTTGATCTTTGTTGCCTTCCTATGACTCTTAAGGAAGACTTCACTCATCTGTTCTACACTTCTTAATCTCCTTTTCAGTTTCTTAAAGCTGTATTCCCAAGTGACATTACCAGCAGTTTCCTAACTCTGGAAAATGTTTCCAATATCCTGAAGCTTCTCCACATGATACAAAAAGGAAGGGTTTATATCAATACCAGCCTCTTCCTTCCAGATTTGGAAGACCTGATATTATGGGAGACACAGCCTTTTTGGTTTATGCTTTCCCAATTTATTTCACGCTCCAAAAGGCTAATGCTGACCTCTGGGGGCCCTGAAAGATGAAGAGCATTCAGTCCTCCCTCATGAGAGGAAGTCATGCAGTTACATTAAGAAACCAACTGCAATACTGACAGTGAATGGCAACTTACTGCACAAGTAATTAATTCAGAGGCAATAACCTCTGTCAGTCTATAGACTGAACTTAAGAAATTATGGCAAACAACTGGCCAGTCAGTGTATGCAGAATTAGTTTTGTATTGTATCCTTACACATGTTGCTGTAGCTGCTCAACTAGCCAGACAGCTCCAAAAAGCTGCGAAAGCAAATTCCTGATCAGCAGTATATATCAAACAGGACAGGATATGTCATCTTCCTCTAAGACGAAACTAAAACCAAAGTATTTTATGGAGCTCTGCCATCTAGGAAGTAGCTTATAAATGAGGAAAAACTTGACTTATGAAAACAAACCAAATCTTTAAGCTTGTGGAGGGACTTAGTAAGATTCCCCCATCCCCATTATCTTTATCTTCAGCCTTATCCTGTCTCCTTCACTCAGTTGCAACCTGGTGCTTCCTGCAAACTGATCCTTCTGGCAGCCACTCATTTACTATCAGTCTACTTCTATCTTAAAATAAATAAACAAACAAACAAACAATTCCAGGTTACATATATGAATAAAAAAGCATGATATCTATTTTGATAGAGGCTGCCTCTATAGAACTTCCAGCCAGTGAAGTCAACTGCTGCAAAGCACCTGGTTGAAAGACCATAATGGTTATGTTTTCCTGTGCACAGAGAAATGACCAAATGGTTCCAAAATTCTGTATGTATTGTTAATGGAGAGCATAATAACAATAATTCAGAGGATGATTGTGGAATTTTTACTATGCTAAATTTCATACAGTATAATCTTCTTATAAATTTCCTTGGCACCACGAGTCAGCTTTTCCAACGTGTATACAAGTCGTATTGCCTGGGACTGCTACACAGGGAATTACAATCTGAAAGGATAAGTAGTTCCCTAATAACCTACAATGACACAAAGCTATTATGCTGACATTTCTTTCAATTCTTACTAGACTAAATATGAAATAATATACATTGAGCAAATAGCAGTGGAGCATGTTTTCCATTTCGTTGTATTGCCTGTTATACCAGTTTGATGAATAATGAAGACCAAAAATCTTAGTAATTACAAATGTTGAAACAGCTTCTAATATAACTTCAGTTCAAAAAAAGGGGATCAGCTATTTGATATAAAGAAGGCCATATTGTCCACTGAAGAAGTTAATCTAAGAGTGGGGCACTACCTCTTTCCAGTGGCAGAACACAGAAGTACCAAACACTGATATATTTCTGGGTTATCTTTCCAAATGGCAGCTCTATCAAAATGATCCAGCATCAGATAAAGGTCTGATGATAGAAAACAAAACAAAACAAAAAAAATATCTTTAAAATGAATATTTTGAGTTTCTGAATATCCACTGGAATTTTATAGTTTTTGGTTAATTTACATATATTATTTTCCTGACAGTTTTATATTAAAAGTACATGGCTTTCAGAGATGTCAATCTTAAAAAAGAAAGTAAAATGGCTTGCCATTCAGGATTTAATTGACTTTCTAGCATGCCAACTGGGCAAGATATGAAAGGGATTATTTCAGAATTCTGTAGCCAAGTTTACCTTTGGGTTATTCACTGAAGCTTTTAGTAGCTTTTGTTATCAACAATACCTTTTCATTTGCTTATTTTTAAGAAAAAAGAAAAAAAAAAAGTAATAGCTCTTTCTGCCTAGATAGCTCCCAACCTCAACCAAAAATACTGCCTTATTTGTTTCCTTAATTTGGGAATTATTGTGAAGCTAACAGACCACTCCTTAGGTGAAGACAAGCTGGATCATATTATAAAGAGCAATTCAGAAGTCATCCAGTATTTCTACTAGCCAAATCTTGACTGCCAGGTCAAATATGAAATATGAGTTCCAGCTGTATTTTCGTCCTTGTGGGAGAAATTTTCCTTCCATCTCTGATTTACTTCTTATCACTTCTCCTCACATTTATCTCCTCCTTTTTCTTTAGAGGAAGGAAATAAAATACAAAAATGAAAAAGCCTGCCTTAGTGTAGACATTTTTTTCTACAACAATTCTAAGCTTGGAAACTAGAAAAAAAAAAAAACAACTTGAGCAGCTGCTGTTGACAACACTGTCAATTCTCAAAACTGCTGATAAAACTTAACGGTGTGCCTGGATTTCTCCTCCAGACAAGTTATGAGAACATCAAGAAGAGAAGATGCATTTTTTGCTTTCTGTTCTTGGGTGGTTTTGTTTGTTTGTTTGTTTGTTTTAAACCTCCTGTGTATTTGCCTTTTTAGGTTTAAAGAAAGATGTATCTGTTTCCAAAAAAAGAAATAAAAACACTTTCAGAGCAAATGAATTAATGTAAATGTCAACCATCTCATCTAACTTCTCTCAAAAAGACACTTGCTGCACTCTTTAATTTCTTCCAATAAAGTCAGCCTATGGTTGTGACCAAGCGAGATCTTAACCTGATCTTTGCACAGCTCTTCAGTGTCTTCTGAAGGTTTATGTTTTCCACATTATCTCTGCAGCTCTTGACTGAACTCCTTCCAGTACACCACAAGACCTTTAAATTCTAGACACCAAAAGTAACTATAGAATTTTATTATCAGCCTCCCTAGAGCTGTTTATGGAGGAAATGGCACCTCCCTTGGCTACTTAATATACCTTTCACAAATACATACAAGGATCACGTTTTCTCTATTAGCTACCATATCACACTGCTAGATGCCATTCAATGTCTTATTCTCCACATGTTAAAAGTCATTTTTGAGTACCCTCCTCTTGTAATTACTTTAGTAATTACCAAAGAAACATTCATTTCCCACAGTTTTACATTACTCTCTGCCCATTTGCAGAAACTCCATAAATAAAAACTCTTAACTGCACAGAAAAGTTCAGTACCAAAACAGTCGAGATATCTCAGATAATGATAATACATGCTAGAACATTTAATGACACTTACTTTACCAGGCTTGTTTGCCTCAAAGCTGTTTTCTTTAAATTTCTCCTGCAGGGTCTCAGCTAACCGACAAAGTAAGGCACCATTATCCAATTTCTCCATAAAGGTTTCTGCTGTTATTTCTCTACCTGAACAGCAAGCAGAAAGTTAGCATAGCAAAAAGTGTGCAACAGTATCGACTGCACTTATTAAAAAAAAAAAAAGAAAAAAAAGACATTTTAAATACATCGACGACAACTTGAAAAAACATGCTTTAACTGAATAACTTGCATTACATTCAACACTTAGTGAATAATCTCACTACTATCTCACCAATACATATACAGCAAATTATTCAAAAATAACATGCTTTTGGGGGGAAGGTATGTTACCAAAAAAACCAATTCCAGCCTATAAGAAAACACATACCTCATTTTACGTAAGAAATTCCAGTGCTTTTAGCTGTCTTTTTACCTGTGCAGCAGGTAGATGGTTTACACCAGTACATGTGGGTAGCTATGGCATAAGAGTTGCTAACACTATTACTGCAGCTTATTTTGCAACAGAAGGAGCAAACTGTGCAAAGAAGGAAATGACACTTTATCGAGACTTCAAGACTTGATCCTGCAAAAATGTGACCAAATACTAATGACTGAAAAGCCCCTTCAAAAAACATTTTTCAGAAGAAATGTTAGATTCATTAAAAAAAAGAGAGAGAGAGAATCACAAAAATTTCATGTCATGTATCTACTTGCCACACAAATTAAAACTTTCACCCAAAAGAACAGAACCAATAGTTTGATTTGATATTACCATTCTGGCTTATAATATCAAATTATGCTGGCTGGAGCAAAGCCAACTGCCTTCCATGACTCCGCCACTGCATCCTCCTGCAGGAGGAGATCCCGAGTGTCCCACAGAGAGACCTGCCTTCTGACGAGGCTGGACAGGCCAGTTGAGAAGAGAATCATTTGCCACCTCAAACTGAACTCCCAGCATCATGACATCATTTTCAAATTAAATTATTTATAATTCTTGTTGAAGCTTTTCAAATTTTTACTGGAAAAATTTGCCTTCTCTTTGGAGACTCTTTGGACCAGCAGCTGACTTGTTCAGCATTCTTAACTTCTACTAATACCAAGAAAGAAACAAGACTAATTCTTGCTTTTCCCATTAAGACAGAACTTAGTTATTCGTTTTTTTGTTTGTTTGTTTTGGTGCTGTTTTTGTTTGTTTGTTTTTGTTTGTTTGTTTTTCTTTTTTTTTTTTTGGGGGGGGGGGTGATATTTTCCTATGTCATTTGGAAACTGGAACACTATCAACTCATTTTTTCATAGGCTATTACACAGCAATCCCAAATAACTAGTTGTGAGATTGGTTCCCTATCCCATTCACATCCACTCCTGCTACTCAAAACTGATTTAAAAAAAAAAAAAAGTAGGTAGAAGTCTGCCCACTGCTGGCTGATTTTTTTTTGCCACAGGTTTTTGACCAACAAGCAGCTGCCTGACCAAATCAGTTTTCTACTTTTCCAGTCAGTGTGGGAAAATTTATTTTCCATGAGATGTCTGGAAACTGAAAGCATTAGTGTGCTTAGAGCTGGTCCACAATGTTTTTGCCAAAAAAAAAAAAGGAAAAAATAGGAAAATTATGAAAAGATTAAAAAGAACTAAAGCTTTTTCATTGAGAAGGGAAAACAAATATTCAAAAATAAAAATGAAATACATAATCAGAAAATAATATTATATTCTAACATTGCGATTACATTGTAATCTGATAATCAGTGTTCACTTACAACATTGAAGATAGCAGTATTATAAGGCAATATCAGTAAAAATGCTAAAGGAAAGGTTATTTGTCTAGGCTTTTGCCTGAAAATTGTTAGATACTTCAGCATCCTTTGGACAAAAAAAATGCCTAGTCTTTTCAGTTTGGTCAGTAACAGAATAAAGATTAAGACAAAGATCTTTTTAGCAATTCATTTTCAGATACAACAGACTTACATTTCTGGTTGAAGTTAAATCTTCTTTTTCAAATGCATTCCCCAGAAATATCTGTTTAATGTCAAGTTGGTTCTGTTTGTTTGTTTGTTTTTCCTCTCCCCTCCCTTAATTCTCTCTGCCCTACAGCCCACTTTATAGCTCCCATACACGGAAATTACTTCTCCAGGCAGAAGAGCAGTAGCAGCACTGCAGACATTGATCACCGTGGTAGCTTATGCATAACTGACATGATTTTAGCAGTGCCTCTAATTCAGCCAAAGCCGTGTCTCAAAATGTAACAGGCCACAGACACAAAATTTGAGCATTTCAGCACCTCAGAAAACTCCATCACCATTCTAGCCTCTGTTTTTTACCCATTTGCGCCATCAGCATTTATGGCAAAAGGTATAAACCAACAGAAATCTGAAATTGAATATTACCATGTTATAGGAACTGCTTCATTTTTAATGAAGTATTGGAATTTCTTAATAGACTCATTTTCTCTTTTAAAAATCTATTTCAAACATTTCTAACCTCTGCAAGGTTTTAGTTTTGTTCTGGAATGTGCAATTACCTCTTGCATGGGTAAAAGAGAAATCATATCGTACCAATCTATTCTGTCCTATAATTTATAGATGCGATTTATAGATTTTACTGGTCAAGCCTTAAAAAAAAAACAAAACAAAACATAACAAAAACCACAACACTTAAACCTGTTTAAAGCTATCTTCTCTTTAAACAGACATGGAAAAGATCTTCTATCTTCTGCTGATATTTAACAATATGTTTACACTATTTTTAATGCTGAACTGCATTAGCAGTTTGGTCACTGCATATTGTATGCTAAGCTGGAGTATTTTGTTTCTGTTCCCTTTTATGAAAGCTGAAAGAATGAGTTTTGGATTGAACATCTGTATCCAATGAAAAATATATTAGGTGTCAGCTTTCAATTCACTGTATTTTATGGCTCCAAGAGGTGGCATTTCTTTGCTAAAACAGACACTCTGACATATTTAACAGTTTGAAATGTATTGATTCAAATGAGAGTAATGTTCATAGCCTGAGGAAAAAAACAGCTCTGTGTATTTGTATGGAAAAAACATTAAACTCCATTAAAAAATGTATAACTCCCCCTATAATTACAAGAAAGCAGTTGCAATGTTTTTATAGAATGGTAATAACATTAAATATAATAAAAAACAACACTAAAAGTATGAAGAAAAAAAAAAAAACAGGAATATGAAGTCTTTCTTAAACCTTACAAGCATTGCTTACCCTCTCTTACACTACAGTGACCAGATACCCCTTAAAAAAGAAGCTCTTTTTCCCGAATGCCTATTGCTTGGGAACTGTGGGCAGCTATCTGCAAGGCCACCCAGCCCTGGGGTCCTCATGCAAGCAGACTGGGAGGTCTGTGAAAGAATGACTGCAAAGAGCCCGTATCCTCAGCCTCTTGGGCACACGCCCTGGGTAAAGCATTCCCTGTTGCCCCCCTTCTTCCCCACACAACCAGAACCTTCAGAAAAAGGTGGAGGGACTCGAATACTAAAACAGAGGTATCAAAGTCTAGTTGGTTCCTCTATTCTATCCCTGACTTGTTCCACACTCAGTTTAACCCTTACAATGCAAGACACTGGCTCCAGCCCAATAACTAGCTGATAAACTATTTGAAGTGAAGATTGGAATGGTAAGACAAAAGTAATAGTTTAGAAGCAGAAACATCTCTGAAACATATCAGCAGGAGGATGATCTTGTACTGCACTGAGGCAGCAGTGGAAGTATTCCTCTTGACCCTCCACTTGTGTGGCATTCATACCAGAGACAACAAAAATTTGAGGAAAACAATGGCCAATGATTTTATGCACATAAACAACCTGCCTCTTTTCTGACAAGAAGGCTGTTGTGTATCCTAGAATAGCAGAGAGCAAGAGGAATAGTGTTGATAGCCTTGACAGTATTGTTTACTTGAAATGGAATACATAAACAACCCCAGTGGCATGCTGATGCTAAAGAAAATTATCGTCTCTCAGCTAAATAATTTACTCAGTGCCAGCAAAAACACTACGAGTATCAGTACCATCAATATCTCAATGTTCAGAGATATTCATTATTTCCCTGTATTTCCCACTGGCTTGAGCTGAACACACAGATGTTGAAAATAGAGGTACTGTTACAAAATCCTCTTAGATGGTAATATAACTGAGCTGAAGGAGGTTTTGCTTAAAACTCAGAATCTAAGAAATACCATTTTCTTACAGAAGACTTCCAAACCTTCATCCCCCAGACTTTATGCCTCCTTCCACACAGCTTTAAATTCCAAACCTGGTCTCAACTCAATGCCTCTCCGACCTTCCTCACCTCACTATTGCTTTTCTCGAGGTCTACTACATTTCTTCATCCAGGCAAGCAACTTTTACATGCCTCGTACAACATGCAACTTCTACAAGTCCAATTCCTCATTATCTTACAATCTCCAGCTCCTTACCTACAAGTTTCTGAAGCCCAGAAGTTCTGATAGCAAGAGGTCTCAGCACCGAAGCCCAGACATGTTCCCATAACCAGGGAACATCTTAAAGGCCTATTTTGTAGTTCCATGTTCTAAATGAAGCGGGATGGAATAAGCTATGGTATTGGAATCTCCTGCATCTGGTAAACAGGCCCCAGGAACAGGAATTTTTTCACAATAGCCAAAGGGGAAATGGGGAAATTTGCACTTTGTATCTGTCCTAAACTATCAACTCATCACGAGGCCTGCTCCTTCTGATGGCAAACCTTTTACCTCTCCAGACACCTAAGATAAATGAGACAGTATTGGAGAGTACAGAGGGCAGCAAACCCCTGTTGCCTTCAAACTGTCATTTTGCCTCCACTAGAAGATTAGTGTGGCCCAACAGCTGTAGTTCCCATGCAAAACTCGCTCAAGATGAAACAGGTTTCAGTGTCAGCAAGCGGATTCGACTAAACTTGCATTATTTATCCAATTCAGAGTGCATCAGCAGTGAAAACATTGTGCTTACTGTGCTTCATTGGCTCTATATACAATAAGTACAAGGCTAAGGAGATGATCACGCCTTGCAAGACAATACATCTCCTCAACTTTGCCACTGCAAAATCTCTCAGCTGAGCCAGCAGAGCTCAGCAGAGAGAAGTGAGGCTATAAAACAGAACATCCATAGAACATCCAGCATGTAATCCCATGCCTGCCGCAACCCTGAGGCGCCCCATTTTGCAAAGGCTATGACATAAAACATCACGAGTCAATCCCATCAGAAATATGGATTTCATCTGAGATGTCCCTCTTCTAGTCCCTGGAATGCAGGCAGCTAAAATCTATTCAGCAATGTAGCTGTAATGACAAACTGTTCTCTCAAAAGCTTTGAGTTTCTCCGACGTGAATCCAAAAATAAATAGCAAGATGTGTGCAAATGTACTAGATACTACCCGAAAACAACCTCCATGCTAAACTACAGTAAAATGTCTAATGTCTCAGGGTTAAAATTCTTAGAAAGCTATTTTTCAGATTCATCATGTATCCCAGTCTTCCCATTTGTCCCTCATATAAGGTCAAATTCTAGTTGTGATGTCTAATTTATATCTAATATCAAAAGCTGTAATTCGTATTATAAAGGTCAATATTCTTTTCATCTTTTCCAGTTTGCAATTTTGAACCCACACAAGGCTTTGCTAGTGCAAAATTAACTGCCACTAACACTGCGTAGGACATATTTGCTGCTCCACAGAATGCCAAAAATGCCGTCAGTTGATCAAACTATATCTAAGAGGTTCAGCCCTGTTCTTTACTAAATTACTTTGTACTATTTTTGAAAAATTCTACATTTATTTGAAAAGATTATTTGTCCTTCTTGATCCATAGTACAAATGAATGAACAAAATATTATGAAAAAAAACAACACGTGAACAAACATGACAAAAATTAATTTAAGTACATCCTAGTTTTTACTATAGTGTAAACTGGGCAGTCATATTGTGCTGATGTTTAAATAATAAAGTGACATAAAGATACTTAAAAGTAGACGACAAGTTAAAGCATATAGCAAACTAGGGTATGGATATACAGAACATTTTATCCTACAGCAATATGTGCATTTGTCCTTCCTCTCATGAAAGTTAACCACAATTATATAGTAATTAAACCAAATTTGAATTCTGGGTGAATATATTTACATGAATATAATTCAGTTACACTTAATTTATTTTCAGTGTGAATTTTAACTTAATTATTAATTTGAATAACAATGTCTACATAGGAATTCAAAGCACTTGAACAAATCACTGTAACTTAGTTCTTCACAATAAACTCTAAGAAAAAAAAAGCTTGGATGTGAGAAGGTGTGGGGGAATGCATTAAGCAAATGAACTGTGTATGCTGCTTAATTAAAAGAAGGCTGAGCCCATTTCGTTATACAGTGCAGAGTTCAGTATCCATATGAAAAATCAGATTGTTAATTACAGTTGGCATTTCAGAGCCTCCTGCTGGTTGCTACTTTCCTACTAAAAAAAAAGTGACCTCATTCCTAAACTTGTCACTGGGAAAGCTCTGTTAGGAACTGCTAACAAACTTCTATTTGTTTTCACGTGGCTCACTAAAACTTCATTGTTTAAAACATTTCAACAATACATTAAATCCTTGATGGAACGTGCTTCTTCTGATTCAAAAAGCAGTCTTCTGGATCGCTGTCATGTGGTAATTGCAATGAAAAGGCAGGATTTCTCGATTTTGCGCTGGCATTGCCTAGATAACTTAATATTTGAAACTCATTAATTTAAATGGAAGTACCAAAATAAGATGTAATTTAAGGTGCCAGTTTTAAAGTTTTGAGTTCATAACTATTCCAACTCTAAAATGGGTATCACCTATCTACAAAATATTGTGGTCCTGAGTACATTCTACTGACACCTAATTTTTCTACTACACTTCTCAGAGCATAGCAGTATTGACCTTCCTCTCAGAAAAGATGAACTGCAGCAATGTAGAACATGCAGAGAAAAGGCACTTCGTTATTGTAGGATATCACTGAAAGGGTACAACTACAGCAGCTGCCAAGACAATACATTGCCTATATTCTCACCAGAGGAGACTTGCACAAAAAATCCCAAATTTTAAAATGCTCATCCAAATTTTCCTCCAAAATAAGATAAGCAAGATTTTCAGGTAAACACCTCATCTAAAATAGCATCGCCTGTTTTTTGAACAAGAGGGGGAACCGTTGCTGTGTTTCTCTTAGTGTCATCTTGAGGATGAGGAATTTATTACAAAAATCAGCTATTTCCCTGATGTATTCCCTGTATATTCATGAGCAATATGCTTCTGCTTCACACAGCAGGAGGTAGAGCCAGAACCAGTAACTCCCCAGGTCCCAGCCATAACCTGGGGTCAGGCCCCTCTACACACAAGCTTCTGGAAGACTTCGCACACATTGCACTGGGCAGCAATTATCAATCACTAGACTGCTTGGTCACCAAAGAACTATTTAACAGGTTCTTCCATTCAAGACATCCATTACACCCATAGTTTGTAGGAGGTCTCCCCTAAAATTATAAGACACACTTGATGGCAATAAGTAGCACCATCCAGCTTAATAGTATTAATGCAGAAAGCACATGCAAAAGAAAATTGAAAGGGAAATTTGAGGAAGAACAAACATGGAGGGAATAAGAGTTCAATCATGCTACCGTCCGAAACACTGTGGAGGCAAACTACTTATTAGCTTTTCTGACCATGCTAACAATTGTACTAGGTGAAGGTAGCTAGCTAATCAAAACCACCTTTATTTCTGAAATGCAAAGATGTCTGAAGATCTGCATTTTCAGCTGAAAGTGCATAGAGTTCTCTTACTGTCCAGTGATTACATTACTCCTATTGTATCTTACCCAGTAGGTTTGTGAGCCACAGGGCCAAATCCTCTTTCATCGGCAACAAGTTGGCCTCATGTCTACTGGCAAGCCACTGACTGTATTGATGCATATCAGAGAGGCCAGGCCCACGTGCCTTCGGGCTCAGAGCAGTGCACATTGCTTATCCACTTGTTGTACCTGTTTGATAATCAAGAAGAAAAAAAAATACACTCCATTACGCCAAATAAAATTTGACAGGTTCTCTTTTTAGAATTGTAGTAGACAACAATGTTAACTATGAATGTAAGAAATCAAATGTCAGACAAACAAATGGGGATCTAACACATGAACACTTCAACTGAAGTCTTGTTTTGTTAATGGCTCACATTGCCACTGATTAAATCACATAGATAAACGTCTACTTCATTTGTACTCATCAAGCTACACATGTTGCCATCACAAAACCAAATATTCTGCAAGGAATTATTAAAATCAAATGAAAATAAACATTTCACACAAAGCTAGCAACTCACTACAGTGCCTGATCCAATATCCATTCAAAACAAATGGAAAGCTTCAAAGATTGTTGGACCAGACCCAAGCAAAACATGTGAACAACTGAGTTACGCTACTGCAGCAAACTTACTAACAATTAACAAATGCAGTTACCAGGTGGGATCCATGTATTCCGCAGCTTTAGAATAACTAAAGGAAAAATACCATGTGGATTTACTGAATAACATTATTTCTTCAGAAAGCAGCACAACAGCCAGCGCTGATCACCCACATTTCCCACTTCCACCTTTTACACAAAGACTCCTCTGCTTCAGTGACAACTTCTGGAAACTTTCATTTCAGGTAAGACAATACGTCATGTGTTAAATATTACTCAAGTGTTCAGACTCCTGCAGCGGCCAGGGACGTTAGGCCCATTGGACCTATATCCCTGTTCCTGAAAGACTAATTCTCCCATCTGTGGCATTCATGTGCTAAGAAAGAAGGTTATTTTTTTTCTGAAAAGAAAATCAGACCTGAACCCTAATGCTTGCAGCAATGACTGGGATGCTTTCTTGCCTGGCAGGCAGTAGCCGCCTACTGAAAACCCGGTTGCACCAACAAGGCCGTATGAAGGTCGAATGAGAGAGAAAGATTATTAATGGGCTAGGGGGTAAAAGTCCTAAGGATTTGTTCTTTGCCTATTGTCCCAGGTGACCCATGCTAACTGTGGTTATATGTGGCAGCTGGCTTCAGCTTATGAAGCATTGCAAACACTGTTTCTTTCTGGCCGTTGCATACCTTTCAAGTCAGGTAAGAGGTAATAGTGACTTAAAAAAAAAAAGTCCAATTTGTTATACTATTCCACTGTGGTCTGGAATAGCAAGACTTAAAATAAATTCTTTGCCAAAAGGAAAATGTTTACTGAATGTAAAAGTAATTGCATTTCCATAAAACTGTGCTGTAACCTGCATTTCCAAACACATAAAAAGCTATTTGGGATATCTTAATATTTACACTAAAATACTCCAGCCTTTTTTAAACCATATCCTGAGTAACTAAACTTCTTGTTCACAAAAGCATCTGCTTAGCTCTTCTTGAGAGTACCTCGATTCCCACCCTAAACCCTGAAACTTTAGTTGTCCTTGAAATAGTTGGACACAGCTTTCACTATGACTCTACCTCTTACTGAAATCAGATGGTTTTCAGTTGGGAGGTGGGGAGGGGGGGTGGGAAAGAGGTAGCAAAAAAGGTTTTATTCCTTAATGCAAATACATGTTTCTGAATTATCATTATATTTGATATTTTTCTAACAAGAAAAATCCTTAAGTATCAAAATTCCTTTGGAAGCCAAGCATTTTAAGATAGACTAAAATATGTAAATGAAGCACAGCTCGGTTCTGTAAACTGACTTGTTACAAACATCAGCTTGGATTCGTGTTTTTCTGGTTGATTATATTCAAGTTATACCTGTTCATTTTGTTCAAGGGGGGAAAAAAAAAATAGGCTGTTGGCTGTGCAAAAAGTTATCAGGAATGTCACTCACAAAATGGATTCCTTCTGACTAAATGATGCGAACAGCTTCAGAGTTATAATGACAGTGTATTTAAAGCTGTTTGAAGTCACTTGGAACCACACAACTGATGCTTCAAATCACTGCTTCTCTTTGGACAGATGGAAACAGAAGCAACACAGAAAACTAACACCACCTTGTCTTCAAAGACTACGTGGGAAAAATCAGGGATAAATACTTGTTACTTTCTTTGCAGAAAAAAGTAATTTTAAAATAATTTGTGTGTGATTTCTGGAGTCTATCAACTCCACTGATGAGGCAAGAAGCAGAATTGAAACTAGTTTATTCTCATTAAATGTCTTGGAAATTGTACCAGTTAAAATAATAATAATAATAAAAAAGTTTGTTTCATATACAATACACAAATAAAGCACGGGAAAAATGCATCGTTTTCATCAATTTCCCAGTTAAACACCAACTATGTAGCTGAATATTTAGGAAACAAAGTCCTGCAATTTGTTTCTTTTGATAAATATATTGAAAACCATATATCCAGGAATAAGAAGTACCACTGTTCTAAAGGAAACAACTACACATTGCACCTCTTCACTGGAAATAATTTAAAGATTCATACAGGCTTTGAGGAGAGGGTTGGAGTCGATGACCCTTGGAAGTCCCTTCCAACCTACACTATGCTGTTTCAAGGAGGCCCACAGACATTTCATGGGACCCTAAGGGATGGCACACACCCTGAGCTGGGCTGTGCTAACAGGAAAACCAGGGAGACAAAATCCTGTCCTTTCACCTCAGGAAAGCTGCACCTACATTTTCACTCCTAAGACCTTGTATGTGGAATGTGGAGTTAACTGATAACCACCATTAAAATATGCCTGACAGACAGCCTCAACACTGCAGTTGGCTTCCACCAATGGGGTGGGACTAACTCAAAAGTGAAAAAACTACCTTTTTTTTTTTTGTAATTGTTGTTATTGTTTGTTTGTTTAAAGAACAGAGAAAAGGGAGCGAAGTCTCCTGGTCCAGCTACGCGGAGACGATTTGGGTTTCCCTGTCAGGCTGTGAAACAAGCGCTGCAGTCTGTTTATGCTTCAAATTGTTCTCTGTGGAAATGCAGAACAGAGAATTGACAGATCTGAGATGTTATTTGAGTTCAGGTCTAAAATACAGAGTTATCTTGAAATATGCTTCATACTGACCTGTCTCTTGTCTTACAAAACTCAGCAACCAAGCTGAATGACATTCAGGAAACTTGGGCCTCAGTGCAGGGAGGAAAATGGGAGGATAAAGAGCTCTGACTTTGGAGGGTACATAGATGTTTGAGTTTGGTAATAACTTGGCTAGTAAGAAGAGCTAAGATCCAGCACAAGAACAGTGGTCTGAGTTTGAGGTGGTTTTCACAAGACACAGGTTCTCAGAATGGGACAAGTTGGAACGATGAGGAAAGACAAAAAGGGCTATAAACTGAATGATTCGGGCATCTCTACACTGGGATTAGGTCTGCTTGAAACAGGAGCCCTGAATTAACAATAATTACTGAAACTGCATGATTTGCAGCTCTGCTAATTTGCAGAGCTGACAAAGTTAGGACAGTAGAAGGAGAAAGTCAATACTGATGAAAAGTCTCCGCTGAAAAGAACCCTGAATAATTGCAGATGAACCATGTAGAATCCAACTTTATCTCTTTGTAAGTTTAATTTCGTGTCTGAGAGGAAGAAATTTTCTTCTTCTTCCCCACTACTTCCCCACTGCTGCTGCTGCTCTGCAAGCCTGCACTACACCTCAGTAAAATACTTCCTTGTTAGAATCAAAGCAAGAAAGTCCTACCTTGGATTTTTAAAATAAAAATAAGCCTTCAAGGAACAGAGCATAACTACTCCTGTACCACCTGTAGCTCCTGTCACAAATTCTACAAGAGATAGCTGTGGTACAGCTATCAAATTGTGACAGAAGCTATAAACTCCTAAATATTCTTTATGCAAACACTGACTGCTACTGAACCTCTAAGTTTAACTCAAGCCTCCACAATATTTCAGTACTGAAGCACCTACACTCCATCAGTGAAGTACCTACACCTCAGCCTAGAGAAGAAAACGCTCTGGGGAGACCTTAGAGCAACCTTCCAGTACCTAAAAGGGGGACTACAAGAAAGATGGGAGAGACTCTTTATCAGGAAGCTTAGCAATAGGACAAGGGAGAATGGCTTTAAACTAAAGAGGGTAGGTTTAGTTTAGATGTTACGAAAAAATTCTTCACTCTCAGGGCAGTGAGGCACTGGCACAGGCTGCCCAGAGAAGCTGTGGCTGCCCCATCCCTGGAGGTGTTCAAGGCCAGGCTGGATGGGGCTTTGGGCAACCTGGGCTGGTGGGAGGTGTCCCTGCCCATGGCAGGGGGTTGGAACCAGGTGGTCTTTTAGGTCCCTTGCAACCCAAAGCATTCTATGATTCTATACCATCATCTCACTACCTTAAGACGTATTAAGATATTTACTTTTTGGTGAGGCAGTGAAAACTGTCATGACAATATAGCATTGGCAATATCGGTAAGAGAGATTACCTAACTTGCCACAAAGGTAAACCGTAGCATTCAAGGATACACGGCTACAGCTGAGGAGGCAATCTGCTTTGGCTCCAACAACTATTTCATCCTTTCCTTTTGGCAGACACAAGGTATGAACAAAGTAGCCAAAAAAATATTGTTTTTCTTAATCTCACTACTTTCTAACAGCAACATCGAATCATCATATATAGAGCTCTTTAAAACTAGCCAACACAAACATGTCAAATATCTCATTTTATATGTTACACCTCTCTGTGAACTGTTGAAGCTGACATGAGATATGCCTAAGTATCTTTAAAACTTACCTCTAAATGCTTTGTTCCTCAAAAAGCAATTTCTTCCCCCTATTCTGAAGGCAAAGTAGGAAAGGTCTTAAACTACTTTTCATTCTGTTTTGTTACAGGTCACATTTATGCAGCACAGCCTTTTTCTTTCTTTTTCCTTTTTTTTTTTCCAACCTCTGTCACTAAGAGAAAAACATCTCAAATTCTCAGACCTATTGTCTAGCTGAAGAATTCAATGTAGGATAGTTTACAGTACACCCAGTGTCTTGTAACAGATTCAACACACTAAAAGGTTATATTTCTCTCTGCTTGCTTCTACCAAATAGTGAAGTTTTTATTTTGCTTTACAGTAGTACATTTAGTTTTCTGTGTATTGTAGCTGTCTGCTTGTGTTTTGCCAGCAGTGTAACTTACACTATCTGCTGATTGTTGTTAGTGATCATCAGATGAAAGCAAAGAGAATCAAACAAGTAATCTTCTGTAATTCCACTGGCTTTTGTTGGGGTTAACCGGCAGAACAAAAAGATTCGAGAATAATGCACTCTGTATTTAAAACACACAGGAGTCAAAAACTGTGTGGCCAGTCTTATTTTCTGGATTAAACAATTAAGCGCCCACAGTTGCATATCCCTGGATTCAATTCCATTCCTGATTCCAACCACCTTCCTTTATGAGAAAGTTTTCATGACACTACTCTTCCAACAAATTGGAGCATTATTAGAATGAAAAGATTGTTTACTCTATATTGTAAGAAGTGTGTACGAGTGTAGGTGTATGCATATATATGCACATACAAAGAAAATACATGTGCCCCAGCCTGTGAATTCATCAGGCAAATCAGAAACTTGTTACTCCCAACTACCCACCTAGCACATATACATAATGGTTTATACAGAGAACCTGCTGGCTCTGCAGTGCTCTCTGTTAGATGAGTTTCATTGTTGCTTCAGCCTTGTTCCTAATTATGGCACGTGCATTTAGGTCTCAATAAACAAAAGGAGGATTTAACTTTTTACTTGCTGCATGATACAGTCCTGCCGGGTCAGGGATAAAGACTTTCTGAGTCACTTCCTCTTTACAATTTGTTTTAAGAACTAGTATAGAAATGAAATATCTAGCAAAACAAGCATTTTTCTTTGTATTCAGTTAGAAAAGAATAAAAAGATGTTAAAATTGTATAGGAAGGAAAAAAGCATAAAGCAAATACAGAACTGTGTTGAGATCTATCAGATCATCTCTTATGCAAAGGTCCTGTATGATGTCCCCTTTGTACCACACCAGCTTGATCTAAGTTGCATCACAGACCCGTTGCCTGACAGTACAACAGAGATGTGTTTAGGCCTTCCTGCCTAGCAGGCAGGGCAATGGACTGGTTCCTTTCAGCTGGCAGCCAGAGCAGAGTTACCCAGGACTGAAAATCTGTGCACATGCCAGTTCAGTGGCCTACTCACTCTACAGAGCTGGAACAGAAGATGGCATAACTCAGTCTTGGAACCCAGTGTCCAAGGCAATTTCCTCAACCTTTCACAGAAGTAAATACTGAGGCTTTAAGCTTGTGAAATGATGTTTCCCCCGCTATGGTAGGAGAAAGCATGTTAGCTATCTAGTTGTAGAAGAGAAGATACCATGCACACACACAACTGTGCAATAGCTTCACTGTCAGTGGTAGAGATAGCAGACAGCAGCTTAGATGAGAGCAGCAATAGTTTTCTCTGAAGGAACTGGAACTTGAACACTAGACTGCGCATTGGCTTTGACGGAGGGGTATCGGCTATAACTGCAGACAATCTCCTGCTGTCTTAGAGAGAAGGTAATGCTATTGGAAAGCAGCCATCCTGGAAAGAGAGGAGACAGAGGATCAAAAGCCAGCACAGAGCTCATGAGTATCTGGCAAGGGTCTCTGCTGGATCTCCCTGCTAGTCCTAATCACCTCAAGCAGATGGAAAAGAACAGAACTTTTGAAACTGTACTAGAGTTTAAGTGGACTGTGTAAAGCATTCACTTACTGTAAGCTGGGTGCAAAAAGAAGCTTAAATAAAAGATCCCATGTTCATAAATAAAGTTGCAGTAACAAAACACACTTTTCTGCGAGCAGAAGTGATGCTACCCACAAAGTGGGATTTGTACTTGCAATCACCCCTGTCACAGCAGCAAGTGCCACTTGCACACACAGCATGCCTAAGCATAAGCACACTCACTGATTTTTGTCTTGCTACCTTGGTGTTAACATGTTTTTCAGATGTGGAAAGAATAATATAAATCCACAAACTAAAGACTGCTTTTTATTTTTTCCACATCCTCAACCATATACATATGTGTGCACACACACTCATGTATGTAGAAGCTGGGGGTGTGGGGGGGAAGATGAGAATGCCTTCCTTAGAAAGCCACAGGGTAACTAACAACTTCTGTAATTGATGTCTTTGGTGTCAGGAAACTTCTTAATGGTGAGATCTGCTAGACGGGTATAACTTGAAGTCAAGTTGTGAAAGCTCCCCTACTTGAAATACTTCAAATGGACTAAAAGAAGCCATAGGAATACAAGCAGAGACCCATCACTCACTGGTCAATGTGAGACAGGCAATTTTTGTCACCTGCAGTTTTCAGCTTAGCACAGAACAGTCATCTCTTTCCTTCTGCCATTCTACATGTGTAAAAACAAACACAGTCACTTGTAAAGTTATGATTCTACCTCTCACAGCTCCTCTTCAAAAGCTAGTACAGAGCTTTCCCTTCTGTAAGGCACGACAGGTCGTTCTTATCTGCATCATCTTAAATGTGTGTATATGTAATCTCGGTTTTCTCAGTACCATAAACAAGAAGATAAAACATAGACTCACAGATGCAGCAAGCGTATTTTTAAAAGGAAATTCAATTTTTCTAGTTATTTTATTATCCTTATAAACTATACCACAACCAATTTAGCCCAAGGTTTCTGGAGCTTTCCCAGATTGACTTGGAGCATACTGTACGTATTTGGGGGGAGGGGCACCAGAGGGGAACCACCATCTGAAACTCATTAATCAATTAGAATTTTTAAGGGCTTACATCAAAATGTGATCTACACTGATAAAGTAAACTTTAATCACAAGAAGCCTTTGTCCTTTCCTTTATGAATATACTCGCTACAAACGCGCGCGGCGCTCGGAGCGGAGGATGCAGAACCTGGCAGAAGCAGCGCACTGATACTTTAGACCTGTAAGGCCCTTGGTCTGAGGCCAGACCAAAATGAAGTTAACCACACAAAAATCTGAGCTAATCATTGAAAGCCTAGACATTTCCAGGACTATGCCTGGTAGAAACAATTTTGTTGCCTTGATAACGTCTCCTCTTCCAAAAGGAAAGCAACGAGTCCTTCTCGCACAGACCAAAACAAAACCTGAGGAATGTTCAATATCTCCCTGCTCATAAAATTACAACTTCTGGAAACCGAGCTGGTTCCTAACACAGTCCAAAAACTTTCAAGTTGACTTCTCTTTGCCTGGCTCTTACCACATGTTTTTCTGCTTATCTAAGCAAAATAGCCATTAAAAATTAGTACAAAAGAAGTTTCCATCTCCATCTGAGATCTCAGCTAGAAAAGGAAATATTTCCAGACAGGCACATACACACGCACCTGGCATAAGCACATCTCACAAGGGGTGGAAGTGCACCTCTTGCTGCAGGCACACTATGCAGACAGTGTTACAAACTGACCCTCATCTGCATTGCATTTAGTTATGAAGTTCCATTTCCCTGTTCCATCCTGAAATTAGTGTGAGGCTTCCACCGAGAGGTTTCCAGCGGAGCCAGAAAGGTACTTCAGGCAGTAAGCGTGCCACATGAAATAAGACCGTGGACAAAAAGAAAAATAAAGGGACCAAGTGAGCCAGTGAGAGCTGCAAGCTTGGGGACAGCACTGAGTCTTCCTCACCTTACTTCCTTCAAGGTTTGGGTTGGCTGTGGTTCCAACCAGGGTACTGCACTCCAGTGGCGATCAGGTGGCCTATCGAACCCCACGATATCAATTCTGGAGTGCCGGCTCCTTTCCTATTAAATCGCAACGCACACCACAAAACCGTCACCAACCCACAACACCTGGCACGGCACCTACCCCGCGGGGAAGCAACCGTTCGGGAGTTAACACGCGGCAGCGCAGGACAGACAGTGGGTTGGTTGTTTTTCATTTCCAAGTCACGTCAGAGGCGTGTAGGAGCTGCACGGGGAGCCCGCGGCGCATCCTCCCCGGTGCCCCGGGAGCCGGCCCTTGTGCCCCCGCGGCACACAGCCCGGAGAGCCGGGGCTCAGCGGGGCGCACCGCTGCCGCAGCATCCTCCCGGCAAGGCTTTGAGGTCGCCCTGAGAGCTGACCCCGGAGCCCGAGGGCACCGGCAGGCGCAGCCGGCTCCCGCAGCCCTTCCCATGCGCTTCCCCCCAGCTCCGCCACAGTGCCGGACGCGTCCCTCCGTCCCCTCCCCTGCGGCCCCAGAGCCCGGGGGGGGACCCGACCCGCGCCCCCGCTCACCCGCCGCGGAGCCCGGCTCGGCGCTGGGCTACGATCGTTCCTCGGCGGGGCCCCTCGGCGGCGCGGCTGAGCTAATGCCTTGGCCATCGGCGCCGCTCCCGGCTCTGCCCCTCGGGGGCAGGACCAAGCGCGGCCGCCGCGGGGTGCCCGGGGGCGGCCCCGGCAGCGAGCCCCGGCCGCGGGGCTTCGGGCGGACCCCGCCGCGCCCCCGAGCCGCTTGCCAAGCCCGGGAGCCCCGAGAGCGGGAGGGGAAGACCCCAAAAGCCCCAGCTGGCCGCGAGGAAGGCGGCTGCAACAGCAGCAGCCGCTGCTGTCCTTCCCTCCTTCCCTCTCGCAGCTCACCTTCCCGCGGCGCTCCCCTTTCTCTAACCGCGGAGGCAGGGGCCAAGCGCCCGGAGCGGCCCCGGGCTACCGGCGCCGGGGCAGAGACCCCAAGGGGCGGGCACGGCTCCCCCCAGCCCCCGGAGCCCCCCGGAGCCCTCCCCGTGCCCCGACCTGCGCAGCCCGGCAGCAGCCGCCCGCCGCTCCTCATGCTCCTGTCCGCTCCGCCCGGGCTTCTCTCTCGGGGAAAGCCGCCTTTTTGGTTTCTTTTTTCTTTTTTTTTTTTTTTTCCTTCCCTCCTCAGAACCCGATTTCCTATATTTCAGCAGTCCGCGCAGCCTGAACGGAAGTTAAATACTTACTTTTTTTCAGAGGGACGGCAAAGGCAGTTGACACTGATTTACCCTTGAAATGCTGAGATATTGTATTACAGCCCTTGGCAGCGAGTCACTGCCGGGGTCCATTTCTCTTTTCTTATTATTACTCCCTTTCCAAGACTCTTGATTGTGGAAAAGAAAACAAGAGAGAGAGAGAGAGAAAGGAAGTCTTCCTACCTAAGTAAAAACTCTCTTTTTCATTAAGTCAGATAGTTGTTGCTGGAACTTTTAAGCACTTAAGAGCACCTCTTTTGATTGTCACGTTTCGATTTTTTTTTTCCTTCTTCCCCTCTGGCTAAAGGAGCAGGATTTCAGCTTTGTGTCTTGGGAACTCTGCTTTGTTCCATATGTCTCCAAAACGATTTTGTGCCACCTTGCAGTCCATTTTGAACAAATACTGTATGCTGTTCCTCAATTAATCATTCTTATATTACGCTTTTAGAAGAGTGATGGATAGAGGTTTTGCTTGTCCATGTATGTCTGGGCTTCGTCTGCCCAGCTGAATCCCAGCTAACTCTTAGCACACCTTCAGTGCAGTCATTATTTCCTTCTCACCTTATTTCATTTTCGTGACATTTCAACGTTTTGTTAAACGTCAGAGATAACCTTCTCCAACTGTTGTTTATTCACTTATTCCCTGCACAGAGAAGCCCCTTTTGTGAATTCAATAGCGGGAAACAGATGTTCAGACTTCTGCTTCTCTTAATGCATGGATGTAGATTGTCTTGTTGAGTTTCCTAATGGTATCATGTTATCACTTTCCGTAAGAGTGCTCCAGTCAACCAGCATGCTTATTTTTTTCTTTCACAGCGTAGATCCACTTAATTAAATTGTTCTAGCCAGAGCACATTACGTATAATTATACTGAAAGAATTGTCTTAACCCGATTGCTGAAAAGTACATCAAGCTGACCCTTATTTTTCATTTGCATTCATTTCTTTGTACTCTGATCTGCTGGGAAAATTTGATTTGCACAATTAATGCCGGGCTATTCCTCAATAATTGCACTGTAAGCAAATTCCTCTTCTCTGAGCAGCAGATGTTCATGTGGCCAATCAGAATGGCCACATCTTTCGTTATTTGTTGTATTCCTATGCTCGTATTATGCTGGTCTGATGGACTATTAACTGCTGCGATGAGTGCTACTTAAATGAGAGCATTTCATCAGCATGCTGATGTATTTAAGTATGAAGAGCTCTAGCCATGTACTAGATGGGTAACAGAATTGCACAGAATCCTAGTTTTGTTCTGGGTAGTAAAATGTGGATGGCCCTGAGCATGACAGATTCCTTTGGTTGGTCCAATTTCTCAGTCAGGAAAAAAAAAAAAAAGAGAGAGAGAAGAAAGCCCTCAGATTTCCCAAAAATATGCCAGAGAAGGGGAGAAAGACAGGATAGAGTGAGAATCGAACTGATGAGCAAACTTCTGTACGCACTTTATTATCTTGCAGAAGTTTTATCTGACCTTGAGAAACTCTTTTTTTTTTTTTTTATAGTAATGAGCAACAGCTTAAATACAATTTATATGTCACCCTAATAGGAAGAGCAGCTTGAGATAAAACCAACTTTGTTACACCGTTCTGCATAGTTAGAAGTCCTGCGACTTCATAGCAAACTTGGAAAGCATTTCACGAAGAAGCAGTTATGTCTCCAGTAAAAGCTTTAAGATTCATGTGTTCTCTGGAATTACAGGACTCCAAACAAGTTTAGGAGTTTCACATAAGGAGTTTAGGTGAGTTAAGTTAATTACACGTAGGGAGTTAAGGTGAGGCTTTTCCAGACCTCATGAAATAAATCTTGTACACACGTTTGCATGTGAAGCAGTGAAAAGGACTGAAAGGGCAGTTGTAAGATCTCAAAGCCCAGGTTGGTTGTGCACTCCTTGATGTGTTAGCTTGTCCCAAAGAATAACCTAACAGATGCTGATAGTAGAAGAGCAAACATTCCCAGATGAATTATCTATGTGAATCGTTTTCTCCTTATTATCATTTTGCTCATATTTCTCTCTTACTATCATTCCATAAAGAATCAATAGCAGACTAGCCAATGCAACACCATTACCAGTGTTAAGAAGAACAAAAACTTGTGACTTAGATCAAATCTTATGCACGCAAGACTGAGTGGAACACAGTGCCAAGTATACATCTGAAATGTACATTAAATGAATGCTACGGATGTTTCACCAGTGACACCACAGTTACGAGTGCACTGAGCTTCACACTTGAAGCAGGAATACAACTTTTCTGTTTCATGCTTTACGATTTGAATTTGGCTTTCAAATTTGATACAACTCCCCACAGCACAAATACATTTTTTTACATAAAGTTATTTCAATAACATTCTTGCTAACCTTTGTAGAGGAAATACACAAACATTTCCTTGTGAAATGTTAGCACTTTGTTCACTTTTTTTCCACATATACTAACTTCTCTCTCCACACCTTCAACTTCCAACGTCCATACATTCTGATCATATTTCTGACACTCCATACGTTTGATATGATATGAGTGGGCACATGAAGACAATGACTTGAAGAGAGACTTGGAAAGAAGAAAGAGAAGGATGACTTACAGAGACTGAGGAAGGTAGAGCTTGTTTGGAAATCATATGGTCACACAGAAAACCTGAGCAAAATCGTTACCATGACTAGGATAAAATGGTTCCACACATATAATTTTGACTGTAGAGATAGACATAGAGGTGTCTAATCTGCTTACATGCAGCAAATTCAATCCAAAGATGTGAAAAACTTTGTATGTTTTGGGACCACAAGTCAGGATTCAAAAATTCCAGAAATTTTACTCCACCTTGGTTGCACACTATAAACCTAGACATGCGGATAACTAGACGTGAAATTCTGGAGCACGAGGTCAACAAGGACGATTACAATGGCCTATTTTCCTCCATGAAATTCATCAGCCCTGGTCTAGAAATGTCTTAAAATCAACACACCTGGTGGCCAGCAGATGCTATATCATTCTTGCAGGTCAGCTACCGGTGGGAAGAGAAAATTAACTGGAGCAAGGGGTTATCAGTACACAGCCAGCTCAAGCAGCAGTCACTAAATAGGAGGAAGAGAAGGGAGCAGGAAGAGGGAGAACGTGGAGAGGCATTTGGAGTTCTCGGTGGGCAGAGAAGAGTCACAGGCATCATGTTTGCCATATCCCTAGACTTTGAACCTTCCTGGTTCAACAAGAAGTCAGAGTCCTGCAGCTTGGCATTGGAGCAGGCTCACACTTATCTATTAATATTTCAAGAGGATTCTAACCCCCAAGTACTCCTCCTTCACTATGTAACTGTGGTCACGATTGACTAGTCTAATATCAATTATATATAATGGATATAACGTAATTTATGACAGACATCCCAATTCTATATAGACTCTTAAAGCACGTAGCTATACAGCCATTAAATGGGACATTTTGGTTAGCTAAGAGAATAGAGAGAGCAACTGACGCACAGTGGCAGAAATGATGAATAAAGTGTATATTTAGTACAGAATGTCATACCTGTTGACTTTCATGCTTTTTACCACTTAAGGGACCATGGGTAAAGCTGAAATGAATTCAGCCATGAGTGATTTTCCATTTTAATTATCATGGAAATAAGGCCTGCTCTAAGTTAATTCTATCCTCCAATAATTCAGTTCAATGCACACAGTGATTTTAATAATCAATTGTACTTTGATCAAATCTGCAGTGGAATACCCATTTTAAAGCTCTATTAAAACTCTGCAAACAATTCCTTCAGTACAAGAGTAAAATGCTTTGTTCTTCCATCTTGCAAACTTACTATGCTAGAAATGTAATTTAATCAACGTACAGTTATGTTACCTTCGACAATTACAACTGTCATGAAATTCTTTGCTTTCTATTTTATATGTGAAACCAACAGCTATAATCTGAGAACAACAAGTTTTTGTCATGGTAAGCTTAAATAAAAGTTAACTGCTTACTCTGCATCATGTTTATTAAAACATACCTATTGTTAATCTTTCGGTCAGTGTCAGGGTAGGCATCTAGATTAAATTAGACCCAGGAACAGTTTTCCATCATTATGGAATACACATACCTGAATTGATGTACCATGCACCAGCATATATAAACTGCTTAGAAGCTCAAGGTGCATAGTACAAGCCTTTCGGGGACCCATCTTACGGATATGCACCGCTGGCAAGAAGCTGTCACAATTCTGATTTTTACAGAGAAGTATTTTTTGACTGAGGTCATAATAGTTTACTCATGGATACAGAGCTTACAGCTGTCATTCCAAGAAAACTACTGGAGTTGACACAATGATTAGAAGGAGAAATTCCATGTTCTGTTTGACAATTAGATTATAACAGTATACTCTGTCTCCAAACAAACCAGTACCTTAAATATTAACAAGAATGACAGATTATTTTATTTTCTTAAATAGGAGGATCTCAGATATCACATTGATAAGGATTATTTAAATGACAACGGAGATTACATAGGCCTCATGGCACTTTTATTCCTTCCTGAAGTAACTGAAACTGAAGAAGAAAACTCCAAGCCATGTATGTAACTGCACTCCTGTCTCCATGAGACAGTATAGCAATTTCAAGTGACTCAAAAGACTATACAACTGAAATCAACTCAAATACCTCTCAGCCCAAATGTAAACAGTGATGGGAAAATGCATATTTGATTCTCAGATTTTGCCTACTGCTTAGTCAGACAAATTAATCATACTTAATTCAGTGCACCATCTTTTCTTTTCTCACACACCTGTCAGAAAGTAAATTTATCTGTAAGGAGAGTTCTGCCACAGGGTGATATGAACTTATTGATATTATCAATTTCATTCTGTTCTCTATATTCTGTCAGTGTAACTATGGACTAAAACAGCTTGAATTTGAAACCAGTTTTATCAACATTTTCTGTTTGCATGTTCACTATCAGAATAATTTAAAGAAATAACAATTATATCCACTTTGCTTAGTATATACAATGCTACTGAGCACAAATAAACATAAATAATCTCTTCTACTTTCCATACATATTATGGAACAGGACTTTGTAGTTGGTTTCTTCCTGTGATGGACAAATCATTAAAATAAGATGCTGTTTCAAGTCAAATTAAAGCATCAGAATTTAGCTACTAAGAGCACCAGTGAGAAAAAGAGGATTCAAGAATGCCAACAACTACCAAAACAACATTGCTTTGTTGTATCAAAAATGTTCTGGGGTTTATATATATATATATATATATATATATATATATATATATATAAAATCAGATTCTTGTATAGTGACTCAAAAAACACAAAATAATCTTCATAGGATTTAACTGACAGATGCTGTGCTTTGGAAAGCAATTTACAAACAAAAAGCAAACATTCCAGATGCACACAACAGTTTTTTCAAAGTAACAAATTTTCCAGACCAAGAATATCAGAAGACCAATTCATTACTTAAGAATTCAAAACATTTTTAAAACAGAAAATGTTCTAAAAGACTAATAACACCTGCTCCCTCCTGGCTGGTCAAAACCCTGCCTTCCCTCATTTTCTCTTCACCTTTCAATGTCTTGCTTCTCATAACACATACCTAGGTTTCCTCTTATAATCATTAGTATTTCTTGCCTCAATTTCCCCTCCCAGTAACTTATTCCCTATGTTTATTGGACTGCGTATGAAATTATTTTGGTCACTGGAGCAACTTTAAGAGTCCAATTCAGGATCTTATTTCCATATGAAAACCCCCATAAAGCAGCAGATTTTTTGGCTATCTTCCAAGTTCAAATCAACATTTTGCAGATTGCTCTGTTCATGAAGTAAAAAGTAACAGACAATTCTACCCCATTTGAAGTGATGCATGCTCACAACATGCGTAACTCTAGTAAACCTGCCTTTGTAACAATAGAATTCAAAAGCTTTATTGCCTGTCCAACAATCTGGAGGAAAGAGAGGCAGAGCGGTCCTTACAGGAGAAAATTTGGCGCTCTTCAAGTCTGATTTTCTTTACATACTACCTTCAAAGCTTTTCCAGCCCTTCTCCTGGTGTTTCTGACACTACTTTTCAGCAATTCTTCCTCAACCTTATACTTTCTCCACCAACATTGCAAATTCATTCTCCTCAGAAGCTATTGTTTTTCTTCCCCTCTTTGAGATACTATTGCTATTCTTTTCCAGTTCCCTTTTCCTCTAACTGCTCAGTTCACTCGATCTTATACCTTAGGGAATGCTTTGATTCCAGCACTCCTTTTCATTCTTCTATGGAAGAAGCATCATGGAAGCATTCCTAATGGAAAGAACATTATTCCCTATGTCACATTGCAAAATGAGACAAGATGAATGCAGGCTCATTTAATAAGTTATTCCTGTCTCGTGGGAGGTTAGGAGACTTGGTTTCTTTTGCCAGCCCTGCAAACTAATCTGCTGTACAAGTTTCATCAAATTACTTTTTATTTCAGTTTTCCCATCTGTAAAATAGGCGTATGCATAAAAACTTCCCCTTGTAAAGTAGTCCAACATTAACAAATGGAGAGAATTCTATAAAGATGGGCCCGACATATTAATTTAATTTATTGAAGAGTCCTGCACATATTTTCTTTCTCTGTCTTTCCTCCTTCTTTACACTGCAAACTGTGTATCTGGTAATATGCTATTAGAGAAGGGAAGTTAGGAGGTTTGGGAATAGCCTTGGCTCTGATACTCGTTTGCTATCATAAGAAAACAAGAAATCTGTGATCTTGGAAAAGTTACTTAACCTTCCAGATACTTCAGATTTCTGATCTATAAGATGTAATATAAATATGTCATGGCAGTTGTGAGGTAAGAGACTCAAACATTTTGATGCCACAGACTGAGAATTCAACAGAAATGAGAATATTACTTCTTTAAATGTATTACCTCTTTTGCAAGCATTCTTCTTGCTGTGTAGAAGTTGCTCAATTCCAGCATTGGCCCTGCCTGTGACATTATTCTTCATGTTGGGACATGTTGTGGAATGACAGTTTCCTTCAGCAGAATCCTCCCAGATCCCAGCATTGCTATCTGAAATGTGATAAGATAATATCTAATTGCTGTCAAATGACTAGCATTTATATTTTCAGTCTGTTTGTTTCAGACAACAGTAGGCTTATACAACTCTGGAAATTTCATATTTAGGAGGACATTATTTTGCATAGATGTTACTTCAGCATCTGCAATCCACAGATCATCCTCCTCCAGTTTCTCTCTCTTCATTTGGAATGCCTTTTTATCCTTGCTGTTAGCCAGACCAATATCAAAATAACTTTGTTTTGTTCAACAGGTTTCTTGTTCAGCCCAAAAGCAAAGAAAGCATCAAATCCCAGTGTACTCTTTGGTTTCCTTTTAGGGAGGAGCCTGACATATCTCTGTTTATACTATAGCCTGGGCCTTGGGCATGTTTTCCTAATTGGAGCTGGCTGAAGCTTTTCTGCTTTCCTGCTGCCTGTCATAGGCTGAATTACAAACGATGGTGAGACCAGTTACTCAACTCCCTTCATTAATGACATATGTTGCTGAAACACATTGAGAGAATTTCAGAAAGATCAAATTTCAGACCAACCTTGAAACCAGATGCCTAAATCCAATAATGAGGCAAAAAAGCTATAGATAGAAAGCTAGTGTTTTACCTTGTGAACACTACAGTCATGCTTGCAAACGAGACCAGGGTCAGAATTCCAATATTAAGAATCATCCTCTGTCATCTTTTAATTTAGCATGTTGGCTCAAGTCCAAATAAACAGCGCACAGAATAATTAAATCAAGAAATAATTCGACAAATGTGAAAAAACACTCGTGCAAAATATCACAAGCTTGGTGAGTGAGAAGAATTAGGAACAAAAGAGACCAAACAACTATGACTGAACATTCAGATCAGGTATCCGATAGTATGAGGTATGTGAATGCTGGTAACTCTGTATGGAATCTGCTATCAAGTGCTGCGCTACTTATCTGTGGCCCTCAGGCTTTATTCAACCAAAGAGCAATGAAGCTGGTGAGGGGTCTGGAGAACAAGTCTTACAAGGAGCGGCTGAGAGAAATGGGGTTGTTTAGCCTGGAAAAGAGAAGGCTCAGGGGCGACCTTATCGCACTCTACAGGTACCTTAAATGAGGCTGTAGGGAGGTGGGGGTTGGTCTATTCTCCCACGTGCCTGGTGACAGGACGAGGGAGAATGGGCTAAAGTTGCGCCAGGGGAAGTTTAGGTTGGATATTAGGAAGAACTTCTTTACTGAAAGGGTTGTTAGGCATTGGAACAGGCTGCCCAGGGAAGTGGTTGAGTCACCATCCCTGGAGGTCTTTAAAAGACATTTAGATTTAGAGCTTAGTGATATGGTTTAGTGGAGGACTTGTTACTGTTAGGTCAGAGGTTGGACTAGCTGATCTTGGAGGTCTCTTCCAACCTAGCTGCTTCTGTGATTCTGTGAAAAAGATGGTAAAGACAGTACTTTGACGTACTTCAGTCTTAGTTTACACAAATGGTAGGGTCTAAATCTGTCATAAGGACTATGTTATTTCCATACCAGCAGTTAATCATGTGAAATTTTGATCAGAAAAAAAAAAATATATATATATATATATATGAGAGGGAGAGAGAGAGAGAGAGAATTATCTACTAAGACATATCCAGTGATCCACATCTTCTGCTTTATCAAACACTAAGTCTTACTGGACATAGACAGAAATCACAACTTCCCTAGGGTAGCTTTAATTTTCATTATTCTAATAATAAAAATTAGATTACAAACACAATAAATGTGGTAGTCTAAATGGAGCAGATAATCATATTTCACATTCTACATATAGTCTGAATTCATGGGATACTTCATTAAATGCTATAAGATACAGAAATAAAGAGAAAAGTTAAAGAAGCCAAAAGATTTACACTACTTTGAAAACAAAATCAAATACAAAGAATGCCAGACACACAATGTGTAAATTTTGGAAAAAGGATTCCAGAATCTCTCTCCTTGAAAAGATAGTGAAAAATTCTCAAATCTCACAAAGACACCCAGTTTTACAAAGTTCAACAACTCTCCCCTGGGGCTTGGAACAATGAACTAGGTTTTGTTGAAGATGGCAGCCATTTGCATGAAGACCAGTTACAACTGAGGTGCTCTGTGAGCTGTTAAGAACTGAAGCACTGAATCTGTTTTGAGACAAATTTAAGAAGAAATTCATGACCAAATCTGACCAAATAAACTTCTGTTAGTATTACAACTGGAGAAATATTCAGAACACGACTGAAGTCACTGTTTGCAATTTGCTAATTAAACCAACACGTAATAAAACTAACAAAACTGAAATCACATCTGTGTAGTTGTGGGGTTTTTGTTTTGTTTTGTTTTTAAACCAACACCTTTGTCAGTACTTCCCAACAGACTAGTTAATTCAAACGATCTGAGATAGCGGTGCATTAGCCAAAGTAGCAGGTTAGGCAGACAAAACACGTTTATCTGCACACTGTATATCTGTAGTACAATTTACTTTGAACCAATGTAGCGTGTATAACTTGAGCCTTATGTGTTTAGTATGAAGCCTAAGTACACATCTTGAATTCATTCCCCTGTGAAAATTTTGTCAAGACTGTAAAAGAAAAGGACTTGGAAACCAGGAAAAACAAAATACTGTTAGAAAAGATGATATCTTCCACCAGAGGAACAAACAACGAAATAATAAACAACGGTCTCCTTAAGCAAAAGGAGAAAAACATCTTTTGGTTCTAAGCCTACTGTCTGAGAAACCATTGCATCCTACCAGGCCGTCTCTACACTTCCAATTCTTCCTCTTTTGTAGTTCTTCCCACACCAGCCACAGAAAATAATTTTCAACCAGGCCATTTATTGCAACCCTCTCAACAGGAGAGAGACAAGACCTTTTCTTCTTTTCTGAGCCCTTTGAATTGATCAGGTTAGCAAAGAGCAGTTCAAACCAGTGAACAATCACTAAAAGTATAAAGGGAGGTTAATTTTTTTCCAACAGAAGGCTGGAAAGTGTCTTACTTGAAGTCGAACCTCCCAAACAAATGCTTTGCTTAGAACAAAAATTTTTGGGGGGTAAAGGTAACCATACATCCTCAATGGTACTATACAATTAGAATGCTTTTAGAAAATATTTCAGTTTTTAAATGTTATAAATAATTTCATTTTAAATCGTCATTTAAAAACTAGGTAAGAAAATTAAACAAGATTGTTTTCCTTTTGAAACTAATATTTTTATTTATCCCAAGTCATTTCATTTAATAACTTAATTCAGTAAAAAAATTTAACCCCTCAAATTACTGTTTAACTACCCAAGTAAACAGAAGCAAATTTAATTTTGAGATTAAAAATCTACTTAGATTTCTCCCACAGAAATGTTCTGGGCTATTCTTTCAGATGAATCATTTCTATACTACAGCTTGTAGCATCTGTCCATTAGGAATGAAGTATTTAGGTGAGTTACACACAGAGTATACACCATAAATATAATTCCTGTCTAAAGCTTCAATCCTGAATATCTTCTGGGTGCACGGGATGCTTTTGTTAGACGAATGAGGATCCCTAGGCTAGACACAAGAATTTCTATTTACACACAAATTTTTGAGAGATTTAAAGACCCCTAGGCATCTGGTTCCCATTGACTTGCTATTGCATCCAGGTACGTGACTCCCTTAGGTGTTTTTGAACCGTCAATCGTAGGCAAGTTAGGTCTAGAAGACTAGCTCTGAACTGTCCCTTTTCTAAATACTGCTAAATCCATAGATCCAACTTTTCCTAAAAATAAAAAGGAACTGATTCCAGCCCTTAAGGGTCATAAGTTGTTAGTTAACAGAACTTCTTTTCTGAACAATTGATGAGCATCATCTTTTCACAGAAATAGAGACACAAATAATAATACTCCATTGTGTTATTTTCTCTGTGCAGGGTGCACAACTCCAATAGATTTATTAGAGAGTAATTATTGGAGGAGTTTCAAATGTATTTCTCTAAAACAAAGGAGGCTATTGTAACATTAAGAAATATGAAGACGCTTGCAGCAGTGGTTTCAACTGAAAATAGTGTTTCCATTAGAAGTAATTGAACTAATATGAATTTGATTATTTCCAGGTTTAATACGGTTACATTTTTTTATTTAAAAAAAAAGGGGGGGGGGGGGGAAGGGGGGATCTTTAATGAAGCAGACCTTTCATTTAGACCTTTATCTTAATTCCATGAATTCAACTTCACCCATCACCTTCATGCCATCCACAGCTGTGAACCACAATGATTTTTTTTCTGATGGCTTTTAGATTTATGCAAATATCCTATCTGCTACCATCTCAACTCTGTGCTTTTTTGTTTGTTTGTTTGTTCATTTTTCCCATTGCTCTTATTTTCTGTAAGTATAATTCATTGTTTTAACACTGATAATTTCCTGTCTTATTCAGGTAGCCAGCAGCAATATTTCAGGTTCAGCTATGAACTAGCATATTCTAATAAATATATTATGTGTATTGTGATGCTTTTTGGTTATCTAGCCCTTAACTTTGGTTTAGCATCGGACTAGGAACAAACTCATAACCAAAAGAATATGAAATTAATATAAAAAATACAAGTCATCACTGTTGTGGAGTACTGTAACACCAGATGAAAATATTTGGGTTTCCTGGCATTTCTACTAGTTAAGTACCAGTATTTTCACAGAATCATAGAATGGACTGGGTTGAAAAGGACCTTAAAGACCATCTAGTTTCAACCCGCCTGCTCTGGGTAAGGTTGCCAACCACTAGAGCAGGCTGCCCAGAGCCGCATCCAGCCTGGCCTTGAATGCCTCCAGGGATGGTGCATCCACAACATCTCTGGACAACCTCTGCCAGTGGTGCCTCACCACCCTCACAGTGAAAAACTTTCTCCTCATTTCCAACCTAAATGTTCCGTCTTAGTTTAAAGTCATTCCCCCTTGTCCTATCGCTACCAACACAAGTAAACGGGCGTTCCCCCTCCTGTTTATAGGCTCCCTTCAAGTACTGGAATGCCGCAATGAGGTCTCCCTGGAGCCTTCTCTTCTGCAAGCTAAACAAGCCCAGTTCCCTCCACCTTTCTGCATACGAGAGGTGCTCCAGCCCTCTGATCATCTTAGTGGCCCTCCTCCGGACCCGTTCCATGAGCTCCACATCCTTCTTGTGCTGGGGGCCTCAGGCCTGCATGCAGTACTCGAAGTGGGGTCTCACGAGGGCAGAGCAGAGGGGTACAATCACCTCCCTCTCCCTGCTGGCCACCCCTTTTTTAATGCAGCCCAGGACATAGTTGGCCTTCCAAGCTGCAAGCGCTCACTGTCGGCTCATGTCCAGTTTCTCGTCCATCAGGACCCCCCAAGTTCTTCTCTGCATGGCTGCTCTAAACTTCTTCTTCTCCCATTCTATATAAATACCCGGGATTGCTCCAGCCCAAGTGCAACACCTTGCACTTGGCCTTGTTGAACCTCATTAGGTTCTCATGGGCCCACTTCTCCAGCCTGTCCAGGTCCCTCTGGATGGTGTCCCTTCTCTCTCTTGTATCGACTACACTGCTCAGCTTGGTGTCATCTGCAAACTTGCTGAGGGTGCACTCAATTCCATTGTCTGTGTCGTTGATAAAGATGTTAAAGAGCACCAGACCCAAGACAGACCCCTGAGGGACGCCACTTGTGACCAGCCTCCAGCCAGACATAGAACCGTTGACCACAACCCTTTGGCTGCCACCAGCCAACCAGTTCTTTATCCACCTAACAGTCCATCCTTCAAATCCATACCTCTCCAATTTAGAGAGAAGAATGTGGTGAGGGACCATATCAAAGGCTTTGCTCAAATCCAGGTAGATGATATCCATCGCCCTTCCTTTGTCCACCGATGCTTTCACTCCATCACAGAAGGCCACCAGATTGGTTAGGCAAGATCTGCCTTTGGTGAAGCCGTGCTGGCTGTCTCAAATCACCTCTCTATCTCGTGCAAGCCTTAACATGTCTTCCAGGAGGATCTGCTCCATGATCTTCCCAGGCACAAACGTGAGGCTCACCGGCCTGTAGTTCCCCGGGTCTTCCTTTCTCCCTTTCTTAAAAATGGGAGTAATGTTTCCCTTTTTCCAGTCACCGGGGACTTCACCCGACAGCCATGATTTTTCAAACATGATGGAGAGTGGGTCAGCAACCACATCAGCCATCTCTCTCAGCACCCTGGTATGTATACCATCTGGCCCCATGGACTTCTAGACATCCAATTTCATCAGGCTATCCCAGACTTGTTCCACTGTCACAGTGGGATGGAATCCACTCCTCTCACCCTCTCCTTGAGGTTCAGGGTCCTGACAGACATAGAAAACTTGACCAACAGGGTAGACTAAGGCAAGCACTTATTGAGTACCTCAGCTTTTTCCATGTCTGAGGAAGCCAGTTCTCCCGTCTTGTTTATCAGATGGAGAACACTCTCCTTGGCCTGTCTTCTCCTGCCTATGTATCTGTAGAACCCCTTCTTGTTATTCTTCACATCCTTGGCCAAGTTCAGCTCCATCTGTGCCTTGGCTTTCCTGATCCCGTTTCTGCACATCCATTTTCTGCAACGTGTGGGAAAAACTTGGTCTTACAAGAAGACCTTTAGGTTAAAAACTCTGGAGCCAGGAACGAAGTTCAAGTCTGCCCTTTCTGCAGAAGATATCGACATCAGGACAATAGGGCATTTATGGTAGTGGTTTCTGTGATCCTACAGGCTTACCATCAGGAAGGTCTGGACTAAACCAGTCAGAAGCATTTCACAGAGAGGTACATAACTCATTATTAACAAGTGGCCCTCAAGAGAAACTGGAATTGTTTTACTGTATAAATGAACCTATAAGAAGCTGTATTGGTTTTAATGATTTGCGTTCGGAGTATGCTAGATATAAAGATAACAGAAACCAGTATTCCATTCTATTTCTTCAAATAAACAACCAACCTTTATACTTTTCTTAAATAGAAAGAAAAGGCCTGTCAAAGTTTTGGATTAACACCTGATTTTTTTTTTTTTTTTTTTTTTGTCATGGTATGTTCTTCTTGACATACTGAAATGGAGAAAAGTAAAATCTTTGAATCATTAAAGAGATTAACATATAGCCCCCCCCAACCCAGAACATTCGCTTAAATAATGCTTCTTACTATCCCACTCTCCCACATTTGCTTAACAGTGAAAAGGATGTTAATATGGAAAATTGAATTTCTCTGTAAATATTAACCAACGAACTTAGCAAAGACTGAAAAAAATGTATATGTTCTGTGGTTTCCATTTCCTTGGCTTTATTGTTTTTATGTAAATTCTCCCAGGACATTTCAGGTTATATGTCTGGAAACCCCAGCCATCCAGCAGAGGAAAGGTTGAGAGAATAATGAGAAATGTGCTGGAAGAATTCACATAAAAGCTTTGGAGACATGAAAATGGAAAGAACAGATACTTAAAAGCCATACTGCTCAAAAAAAAGAAATGTCTATCCAGCACGTGCATGTGTGTGTGTTAATGTATCTACCTCCGTGTACACAGCGGCAGGTACTATTCTTAAAGATACTGTACAGAGCTATGAAGGAGCAATATTAGTGCATCTGGTTATTTACAATGTTCTCAGGATATTAGGCAATGCAAGTGAAAAAATCAAAGTGACATGTTATTAGAACCTAGGTATACATAAAAAAATAGCTCTACACATAGTTGTCTTGCACTGAATTTTATATATATATATATATCTAAGAGAAAAATATAACCAATTCCAACGTGAAAGTGTGTTTATAAGATCTCCCTGTACTCTTGTGAATGACAGCAATTTAACTGTCATGGAAACACACAATATACGGATAGGAAAGAATTTCTTTTACATCCTATTCTTAAGTGCATGGACTTCTGTTCCAACACTATTAAAGACATTTCATTGTTAAATGTGAAGCCTAGTAATACACTAGACTTAGCTTAGCCCTCATATGCTTGACTTCATACAAGCACCACAGTATTTTATATCCAAGTTACAAACCCTTAGCTATAGACAGTGACGTTTGCCACAAGCTTTATAGAGCTATTATTTTCAAGGGATTCCAGTAAGATGCCCTCTGAAACAGATACCTCCTTAAGATACTTCTTAGCACATACCCTAAAAGATACTGGGGGGAAGTGGTGGGTACCATGAAGGAAGGGGCTCAGACTGCCTCAAAGGCTGAGTATGTACAACTGATCCTATAAGAAAAGTAGTTAACATAAGTAATTAAGATCTTTCATAGCTTCAAGGAAAAGAAGCCTGGAAAAAGGCAAGTAGAGAAACATTCTAATCAATACACATCAAATCCCCGGCCACAACACACAGCAAATGAAAGTACTCTTTAAGTTTTCACAAACAATGGCAAATGATCAAAGCACATGGCTTAACACCTTAACATTCATTAGCTAATCAATGTTAAATGACTGCATGCATGCTCTCATTCCACTGCAAATGCAAGTTAAAATGCTTTAGCTCAAACAACCTTAGGCAAAACCAGTCATAACTAATACACACTTTGGGCATTTGGTTTAGGATTACACAAGTGGTTACTTAATGTGGCTCCTCTGGTGAGAGGGAGCTTCTTAAGTCTGCAACTGCTTCACCACTTCTGATTATTCACAATTAAAAAACCGTGGCACAGCTTGCCATGTAATTCTACTTTTTTTTTTCTTTATTTTTTTTTCTCCAGAATACTTAAGAGCAATACACAAGCTTATTAGCCTGTTCAGGTCCCTCTGGATGGCATCTGTTCCCTCTCTTGTATCGACTACACTGCTCAGCTTGGTGTCATCTGCAAACTTGCTGAGGGTGCACTCAATTCCGTCGTCTATGTCGTTGATAAAGATGTTAAAGAGCACCGGACCCAAGACAGACCCCTGAGGGACGCCACTTGTGACCAGCCTCCACCCAGACATAGAACTGTTGACCACAACCCTTTGGCTGCCACCAGCCAACCAGTTCTTTATCCACCTAACAGTCCATCCTTCAAATCCATACCTCTCCAATTTAGAGAGAAGAATGTGGTGAGGGACCATATCAAAGGCTTTGCTCAAATCCAGGTAGATGATATCCACTGCCCTTCCTTTGTCCACCGACGCCATCACTCCATCATAGAAGGCCAGCAGATTGGTTAGGCAAGATCTGCCTTTGGTGAAGCCGTGCTGGCTGTCTCAAATCACCTCTCTATCTTGTGCATGTCTTAACATAGTCCTTCCAAAGCTTCTGAGGCTCACACTGATCTATAAATTCGTAGGTTCAATACTTTTCTGATGTGATTTAATCACACACTCATTCTGTTCTCATTTCAAAAGCACATCACGGCTTTGCTATTTTTTGGGATTGGAGAGATGACATTTTGACATAACATTTCAAAGGATTTCACCAGAAGTTGGGAAAGGGGTGACATGTTCTGCCAGGTACAGGCTTAACTAAAACCTCAATTTTACATAAAATGTGTAGTACAAATAGTAAGATATTTTACAAGAATGGTCTGTGAGTTCACAATCATCAGCATACACAAGTCACTATGTAATGACTGGTGGCTACTATGCAATTTGATGCAGGTAAATTGCCCTCCCCACAGTTTTTTTTTTTTTTTTTTTGGTTCTTGGTTTGTTTTCTTTTCTTTCCTTTTTTTTTTTTTTTAAGAAAAAAATGTTAATACAAGAAACATATTACATGATCATACATCTTGCTCAATTTACTCAATGACTTTTGTATTATGAAATAATATATGTAAGGAAAAACCATTTTGGAGTTTTCTATTGCTAAGCATACTGAGTAAACAGAATGCCTTTCCCTTTTATTTTTAGGAGGGACAGTATAATCTTGTTATAGCCAATACGACTTCTGAGAGGAAGGTAAATAGAACAATGGACTGCAGACCTCTGGCTTGCTTGACCAATTTTGCTTCAAAACTGGTATTTCCTGCCAGAATGCATTTTGTTGGCTCCTTAACCAGAATAAAGAAACTCACTAGTTTCACAAAAATTTCATACAAATCTTTTACTTGACTTCTCAGCTTCAACAAAACAGTACAGTAATTCATACAAAATACAGGGCTTGTGAAACTGTTTTGCAGTGTTTCATGGAAAAGTGGGTTTGTGTTCAAGGAGCTGTGGAAATGACTACCCTGATTCTGCATCAGGCATTTTTCATACTTGCTCAACCACCGTTTTGGCTGTGCATCTTATCAATCAAAAGCTGTAACACAGATACATTTACCACAGCCTAACACAACAGTAGATAAAAATTCTCAAAGATGCTATTCTTATTTTAACACTAATTTTACACATTAAAGTGAAGAATAGACATTATAAAAAAAAAAAAAAAAGAAAAAAAAAAGCCCAACCTATCCCCTGTTCACACTATCATAGCTACCTGGGAGAAGCATCTACCAGAAGAGTTAAACAGTCTGATGTGCTGCAATTTTAAGTCTGTCCTCTGGCCTACCATACAAAATATGCTTTTTTTCCACCAGTTTCTCTCTCTTTTTTTTTTTAATCAGAAAAAACAGCCACATGACTTTTCAGCCTGAGAAATGAAGTGGTAATTTTTCAGATGAGGTGACAAATGCTGGTTACATGCTTCCCCAGTCTCCTTAAAAGAAAGCCTCATGTACTCACATGTGTAGTCTGTACAGTCTCCCTTAAAATATCCACATGGCTTTCATTTGTCAGACAAAATAAGGAGACCATACAGTTTATCCTACGTGAAACACACAGCTAAACACATCCTAAAACAATGTAAGAGATTTCTACAATCATCAATGGCCGAAGCAAACTGATCTTACGTGATCACAAACACTTGTATGAAGCCCAGAAGCAGACCTTCAATTTTTCTTCAAAAAGAAATCAAGCTAAGCAGGAATACACCACACAAAGCTCTCTGAAAATCCACTCAAGACTCTATCCCCACATTTATGTGCTCCTACTACATCCCCTGACATCCTAACCCAGTATTTCTCATTCCTTTCATAGAATCATTATGGTTGGAAAAGACCTCCAAGCTCACCTGGTCCAACCATCACCCTACCACCAATGTCACCCACTAAACCCTGTCCCTAAGCACCACATCCAACCTTTCCTTAAACACCCCGAGGGATGGTGACTCCACCACCTTCCTGGGCAACCTGTCCCAATGCCTGACTGCTCTTTTTGAGAAGAAATGTCTCCTAATTTCCAACCGGAACCTCCCCTGGCGCAACTTGAGGCTGTTCCCTCTAGTCCTATCACTAGTTAGAATCACAGAATCTCCCGAGTTGGAAGGGACCCAAAAGGATCATCGAGTCAACTCCTGGCACCGCACAGGTCTGTCCAAAAGTTTAGACCATGTGACTAAGTGCACAGTCCAAACACTTCTTAAACTCCAACAGGTTTGGTGCAGTGACTGCTTCACTGGGGAGCCTGTTCCAGTGTGTGACAACCCTCTCAGTGAAGAACCTCTTCCTGATGTCCAGCCTAAACCTTCCCTGCCTCAGCCTAACACCATTCCCACGGGTCCTGTCACTGGTGACTAAAGAGAATAGGTCAGCGCCTTCCCCTCCACTCCCCCTCGTGAGGAAGCTGTAGGCCGCGATGAGGTCCCCCCTCAGCCTCCTCTTCTCCAGGCTGAACAGGCCCAGTGACCTCAGCCGCTCCTCACACGTCTTCCCCTCTAGGCCCTTCACCATCTTCGTCGCCCTTCTCTGGACACTCTCCAACAGTTTAATGTCCTTTTTGTACTGTGGTGCCCAGAACTGCACACAGTACTCGAGGTGAGGCCGCACCAGCACAGAGTAGAGCCGGACAACCACTTCCCTCGACCGACTAGCTATGCCATGCTTGATGCACCCCAGGATACGGTTGGTCCTCCTGGCTGCCAGGGCACACTGCTGGCTCATGTTCAACTTGCTGTCAACCACAACCCCCAGATCCCTCTCTGTGGGGCTGCTCTCCAGCGTCTCGTCACCCAGTCTGTACGTATAGCCAGGGTTGCCCCATCCCAGGTGCAGGACCCAGCACTTGCTCTTATTAAACTTCATGTGGTTGGTGATTGCTCAGCTCTCCAATCTGTCCAGATCTCTCTGCAAGGCCTTTCCACCCTCATCCGAGTCCACAACTCCCCCAAGTTTAGTGTCATCAACAAGTCTGCTCAAAGTCTTCTAGTCCTACATCCAAATCATTTATAAAAACATTGAAGAGGACTGGCCCTAAAATGGAGCCTTGAGGGATCCCACTAGAGACCATCCGCCAGCCAGATGCGGCCCCATTTACCACAACCCTTTGAGCCCTGCCCGTCAGCCAATTGCTCACCCATCGCATGATGTTTTTGTTTAGCTGTATGCTGGACATTTTGTCCAGTAGGATCCTATGGGAAACCGTGTCAAAAGCTTTGCTGAAGTCCAAAAAGATCACATCAGCTGGTTTCCCTTGATCGACTAGATAGGTGATCTTATCGGGAGGAAAAAAAAAAAAATCAAGTTAGTCAAACAGGACCTACCCATTGTGAACCCATGTTGGCTGGGACCAATGACTGCATTGTCCCCCAGGTACGCTTCAATAACTTCAAGGATAATCTTCTCCATAATTTTACCAGGCACTGACATGAGACTGACAGGCCTGTAATTGCCAGGGTCAGCTATCTGTGAGAAGAGGCCGACCCCCAGCTCCCCACAACTTCCTTTCAGGTAGCTGTAGAGAGCAAGGTCTCCCCTGAGCCTCCTCTTCTCCAGACTAAACAACGCCAGTTCCCTCAGCCATTCCTCACAGGACTTGTGCTCCAGGCCCTTCACCAGCTTCGCTGCCCTTCTCTGGGCACGCTCCAGAGCCTCCATGTCCTTCTTGTACTGAGGGGTCCAAAACTGAACACAGTACTCGAGGTGCGGCCACACCAGAGCAGAGTGCAGGGGGGCAATCACCTCCCTGGTCCTGTTGGCTATGCTATTCCTGACAAAAGCCAGGATGCCGTTGGCCTTCTTAGCCACTTGAGCACGCTGTCAGCTCACGTTCAGGCAAGCATTGACCAGCACCCCAAGATCTTTTTCCTCTGCACAGCTTTTGAGCCACTCTACCCCAAGCCTGTAGCGTTGCATAGGGTTATTGTGACCAAAGTCACAATAACTTTACTGATATCATCTCTTTGCCTTACACTGCACATCCTGTCTTACACTGCTTACTTTTGTAAGTGCCTCCTTGCTCTTCCACTCCTCTTCCTCTTATAGGAACCCAACTCAGCACTACTGTATAAACAATTCAAAGTAATACCTGCAAAACTGCTCAGCAATACTATTGAGTTACAACAGACAACATAAATTGATAGAAAATAACTACAGAAGTAACAAGAGCTGATACTGAATAATTCTGCTGGTACAATGAAAAGCCCTAAGACTACTCAAGCTATTACTCTACTAGAGCTAAAACAGAAAAGTGAAGGTACTAGCACTTAAAAATACAAGGAAATAATTAACCTGTGAGAAAGAAACCAAGTTTATTCAATTTAATTTGATTACTAGATGGCAACAGCATCAGCAGATCAATAGGCTCCATGCTTGCAGTGGAACAACTCAAAACACACTCTGTGAGTGGCCAGGCATTCTCTCTCTCCCTCCCTCCCCCTTGTTCCCCCTCTTCCTCCCTCTCCCTCTCTTCCCCCCCCCCCCCCCCCCGTTCTTTCTTCCCTTCCCTTCCTTTTTCTTTTTTTTCAAAAAAAGAAAGTAGCAGAAAGGGATTTCCTTCAACAGTAAGTGTAGAACAAGAATGACTATTTTAGAGACTACTGTTGTGTTGTCATGTAACCATTTACCATACGAATCATAACTGTCTCAGCATTACCTCGTTCATTTTGTTTGTTCCTTAAATTCATCTTCTAATGTTATCTTATGCACAATGCTGTTACTTCTTTGGATTAGTCTTTATATTTTTTATTATATACATTAACTGTGCCCCATCGTGACTCAAGACTCCAAATGCAGCTGCAATACCTAGAAATACATAAACATCTTTTTTCACAACCTTTTTATTATAGAGATGTCAGTCTGTATCCCACTGTTGAAAAAAATACTGATATTTAGACTTTTTATCCTAATTTGAGACAGAACCAAGAGTTGAAATATTTAGAGTTTTTCATACAGCAGCAATTCTATTTTTCAGGCAGCTCTACAGAGACCTACTTACTGTATGTAACTAGAGCTTGTGTGCTCCATCCTTCCTTTTATTTTCATTAGCTTCTAATATGCTTTGGAATAGACAGACATGGTAGATGACAGGAAAGTATAAACTAACTAACAACAGAAGCAATAATTCTATTGTCAATGCAACACCTTAGCATATCTTATGTTTATTACTCTAGAAATAATCAACAGAAAGCTTAAAAGATTTTTCAGTAGGAAAACATCTCATTTAGAAAGAGAAGAGATACAGTTAATTATAGTGTATTCATAGATACTGAGAGATACCATTCTCCTTCAACAACAATAGCCATAAGATTTCACTCAGTAATTCTTGTACTAGGCCCTTAACTTACAGGTGAACTCCGTCCTTTCCTAAATAGACAACTGAAATAATAGGATAAGGGCACTCAGGTGTGAAAGGGTACGTGTTTTCATGAGAGTACTTAAGATAGAAGGTTCCTAAACCGCTATCCTTGAACAGTCTAGGAAAAGGTTTCAGTAGCAAAGGGTAGTACCCATGCTTCTGTTTAGATTGTTTCTATTTTTCGGTTGATTTATTTTGGAAGCATTATGTTATTAAAGCTGGTTTTCAATGACTAGAAGTTGTCTTTAGGATTGGGGTTTGTAACCAGGGAACAATTGATTTGTGTTAGAAAACCCAAAGAAAGCTATAGAATGGCTTAGATTCTAAGGGATCTTTGAGATCATTTAGCTCTAACTTTTCTGACAGAGGTGGGGATGCTACACACTAGATCAGGTTGACCAAGGCCCTATCTATTTTGGCCTTGAATGTTTTCAGGGATAAGGCATCCACAACTTTTCTTGGTAACCTCTTCCATTGCCTTACTACCCTTACAGTGAAGAATTTCTGCCTAAATGTCTAGACTAAATATATTCTCTTTTAATTTAAAACCATTCCTCCTTGTCCTATCATTATCTACCCTAGCAAATAGTCCTTCTCCACCTTCTTGATAAGCCCCCTTTGAGTAATGAAAGGCCGCAGTGGGGCCTTTACAGGGCCTTCTCTTCTCCGGGCTGAACAGCCCCAGTTCTCTCGGCCTTTCTCCATAGGAGAGGTGTTCCAGCCTTCTGGTCACCTTTGTGGCCCTCCTCTGGACTTGCTCTCGCAGGTCCTCATCTTTCTTGTGCTGGGGGCCCCAAACCTGGTTGTAGTACTCTAGGCAGGGCCTCACAAGGGCAGAGTAGAGGGGGAATATATTCAGCACTAGGGTGTAGGGAAGAACAGAAAATCAAACAGGGCATCTACTTAAGAAGAGCATTATTCTTTGTCCTTGAGGTTTGGGTTCTGCTACTGTTTCCAGACAAATTCCATGTGCCCATGAGGAGCGCCCCAAACTGTAGGCCTGCAGCCTCCCCAGCCCTCAGGAGCTGCCAGGGCCCCACGGAAGGTGCTGGAAGCAGGCCAGGCCTGGTCCTGCTGCGCTGTGAGGCAGTGCTGTGTGTACAGCCCTCAAAGGCACGAAGACGGAGGGAAACGTGCTGTTCTCCGTGAGGTGCTCTTCAGGACACGGGCACGAAGGAAGTCCCTCTGAGCTGCTGATCCCACAAGTATGCCAGTTTGCGCTGTTTTTTTTTTTTTTGTGCGCTGTGGAAAAATGGCCTTCAGCTCCTGCTGGCACAGGAGGGAAGGGAAGGGATGGGAAGGAGGGCCTTTCTCCTATCGCTGAGTGTGGGGAGCGGTTATGGCATGTTTACGCCATGGTTTGTGTGAGGTGTTGGTCAGGTTGCCCCCAGGGGAGATGCCTGTGAGGGAACCTTCCCGAATTTTTGGGGGTTGAGAGGATGGGATGGCAGCTCATGGCTCCCTCAGCACCAAGAGGACTCTGTCTGAGACACAGACATGGTGCTTTGGGAAGGGTGGCCAGTTGGGGCATGACTGACAGGACGTAGGCTGTAAGTGGTGAGGCACCGTGGGGTGCAGGTGAGCTGGGTTCGGCTGTGGGCTGCCTTCAGAGCAGGGCTGGGAGCCAGCCCCAACAGGGACAACATGCCTGCCCTCTGGCCACATGGCCACCCTTCGGGCATGCGGCCGCTCCAAGAGATGCCAAATACCCCCACACAGGGTGCCTGTGAATAGCTTTAGTTTCTTTACATTGTGTATAGGAGCTACGAGTGCGTTTTATTTATTTTTTAACGTCTAAATTGACTCGTCGTGGACTGTGGTAAAGCCCCCCACTCGCCCCGTGCTGAGGGTTTTCCTCCCGTAATGGCCGCGGTGCCCGCCCCGTTCCTCTTTAAGGGGAAGGCAGCGGATTGACGCCCGACTCGGCCAATGGCGTCCCTAACCCCCCTCCCTCGCCGCCTTGGATCGGCTCCGGTCTCCGGCGGGAGGCGGGGCTGGGGCGCGGCGGCGGGCTCGGCGGCAGCGGGGGTATGGAGGCGGTGCTGGGGCAGGTGGCGCAGCTACCGGCGCTGCTGGCCGTGTGCAGCTCCGCGCTGGTGCGTGCCTGGGACCCGCCGACCCTGGAGCGGGCCCTGGACTGGGGCCGCTACTTCCAGCATCTCCACGACCGCCTCCGCGCCCGGCCCCGGCTCCGCCACGCCGTGGGGCAGCGGCTGCGGCGGGCCCAGCCGGGCGCTCCGCTCGCCTTCGGGCAGCTGGGGCGCTGCGCAGAGCTGCTGGGCCTGGCGCTGCTGGAGAACCGTGCCCTGCCGCCCGCCGCCTGTCGCCGCCTCCTCCAGCGCCTGCTGCAGCCCCCCGCCGCCCGGCCCAGCCGCCTGGCGCTGCTGGCCCGCAGGAAGGCCGCCTCCCGCCTGCTGGAGCCGCTCCGCAGCTCCCCGCCGCCGCCGTCCTTCGGGGGCCCGGAGCCGCGGCTGGCCGCCGAAGCGGGGCTGCTGCTGGGCCGCCTGCGGGACGAGCCCCCGGGGGAGCCCCGCTGGCTCGGAGGGGTCCTGCAGCAGCTGCCCCAGCCCAGAGCCTTCCGGGTGGTGGCGGCAGCGCTGTTGCTGTTGCGGCAGGGGGGAGGCCCCCGGCAGGAGGAGGAAGCAGGGGCTGACCCTCTGCTTTCCTGGCTGCTGGAGGACGCGGAGAGGTTTGCTGCCTTCTGTCAGCAGCTCCCGGGCTCTCTTCTTGCTTCGTTAGCTGCTCACTATTCGCAAATAAGCAAACGTTATTTGGACCTCTTGAGTGACTGGGGAAGCTGCTTGCTGTATGACCCCTTGCAGGGACAGTGGGTTAAAAGCTGCCCCGATGAGGGTGAACTGTCCTGGGAGGAGCTGAGGGAGCGCTTCAGCTGCCTGTGTAAGGGACCTGTGCCGCTCAGGGGACAGACCCAAGCTGCTCTCAAACTCCTGAAGGGACGGGATGGAGACTTTCAAGTCCGTGGCCTAAGTGTGTGGACTGACTTACTGTTGGAAGTACAGGAAGATTTGAGGAAACGAGCAGAGCACTGATGCGTGAACACAAAAGCAACACAAAAAACTTTTGAAATTCGGCAATTCTGATTAACTCTGTATTTGATACGAAAGGCAGGAGCACTATATGTTGATCTGGGTTGGAAACAAATATTGATGGGACTAATGATAACACTGTTTATGATTGTATGTTAAGCCTGCCAGGAAGGCCTGGTGCTTCTTCGTAATTGCACTGCTGATTCTCCTGCTCACCAGCAGGAAATGGTTTTCTTTTCAGTGCTTACTTCTCAGCTAATAAAATGTATGTTTGCCAACAAAAAACTGAGTTACTTTTTTTTCAAGTATTACAGTTCAAATGTGTTTTGGTCATGGTAGTCCTGTTTCTTTTCTTGCTGGAGGCTCACCAGATGTTAAAAGGGGAAGGTGGAGTTTAAAACCTGAAAACCACAAACTCATGGTTAATTCAGTAGTAGTGGACTTCGTGAGGCTGTCCTGGTGGCTTTTTTTTTTTTTGTGCTTCTAGGTCCTGCGTATGACAGCCTCTGGGTGTAAGTGAAGGTGAGAGAAAGCTAACTGGAAAGCTCGTTGAAGCGTCCTCAAACTAGCAAGCTTTATTAGCTACCATACTATGTGCTAATATGCAAATCATGTCCAAGGAAAACCTCAGTAAAATATAGGATGCTCTGTTCCTGTGTTGTTCTTCCCTTTTCCATAGTCTGTTACATTAAATGTTTTTTGGTTTCCTTTTGCACAGTAAAAATGAGTGGGACAACAAACTTTGTTAATTAGATGAAAAAAAATCTTATGTTTAATCACATTCTGTGGACAGAACTTGGTTACGTAATGAAGAAATGACCAGATCACCATTGTTTAAACCAAGTATTGCAGAAGTAACGAAATCTTGCGCACTAAGGTCTATAAGCTAGTGTTATCAGCGCAAACAATGCGAAATGAGAATGCTCCATGAAGATGGGGAAGGGAACGCAAATACCACAAAAAGAGGTCTTTGCTAGTCTTCTGTGTGGAGTACCTGACAAAGAGTTGGTGTAGCCAGTGTTCCTATAGGTCCAGGATGAGTTGCAACACCTGTCTGTCTTCTGTTGCTGAAGTCCCTTTAGGAAGAGTTAGGTGCTTTACTTCTGCTTAAAAGATTTAAAAAGAAAAATAAACTAATTGATTGAAACTAATTAGTGTAATATTCTGTGCTAGAGTGTACAAATAATATGTAAAACTATGGCAGGTATTTCTGTGCCACAAGGCAAAACAGGAGCAAGGAGGGATCTCGTGATTTTGGAATGGAAGCACACAGCACCAGGAGATGAATGTGGTTGAGTTGGGAAGAGGGAGTAAGTAATGCCTCTTGTAACTTGTATGGAAATAAAGAAATACATAACAAGTCCTTATCCTTCCCCCTCCCTCAAAGCATGAGTGCTACTCAATGGTAACACTTCAAGAAGTTAGAAGGACACACCGGTCTTCTATCAGATGTATGACTGTTTTCTTTGGCTTCCTTGCTACAGCATGTCAGAGAGGCAGCAAGGTTGTGGAGATCTGCAGATGAACGTACAGCAGCTGCGGCAGTCACCGTTTGGCTCTTAATTGGGGCTGTTCTGGTGCTTGTGGTGGTGGTCAGTCTCAAAAGAGCGTGGTGTCAGGGGATCTCAGGGCTGAGTCAGTGTTTCTGTGGTTGTGAAAGGAATATGAACGCTGTCTATAAGCATTTAAAACTGCTTAGAGTATAAAGTATGAAGTTTGAACTTAGGTTGTCTAGCCACAGGTCCCTGTGTTATATAGTTCTGGCATTTGGTGTGGAAACTCTGCACTTGAGCATACTCTTAACGCTTTTAACAGGCATAGGGTATTTTGTCTGTTAAAATACTTCTTGCTATCAGAGGTTCCTGATGAATGATATACCGGAAGATGCTAGTCAGTTGTTCCCTCCTGCCCTGCTACATGTGAAGTATGAATATCAAATGTTGCGGTAACATAACAAATGTAACATTACAGCGACAAACCTTACCAGTGCTCCTTTTGGCTTGGCGATCTAATGGGAAACGTTGGGTATAAGCTCCTGGAATTCCCTCTTTTATTGAAGGATAGATGGTCCTACCCATTGCAAGATAGATTGTTCCCAGGTACCTGAGCCTCTGACAGATTTCAATGAGACTGACATCTTGCTTTTGCTCATCAAGATAGATGTTTCTTAATCTCTTCAGCATGTTGGCAATGAGTTAAGACAGCTTTTAACTATTAAGCAGCTTTTAACTACTAGGATAAATCTGATGCTTGTAGGGAGTTTGTACTTGCACTATTTCAGCTCTTGCTCTTGGAACAACTTAAGCTTTCTTTTGCAAAATGCAATTGGTAAAGGCAGATGTCTTCCAAGTAATTCAGCGTTGCACCTCTTCCTAGCTAAGCGCACCTACTGCAGTAGCTAGGAAGTAGTGGTAATGGGTGCTTCAGTGTGATCCTATTGAGAAAATAACTAACCGGGGAGGGGAAGGCAAGGGAATTGAGAAATAAAAACACGGAAACTGGCAGTATCGCTTTGATTTGTGTCTCTGTGGGCCGTTGTAGATCATAGCTTATTTCTACTCCTGTCCTTTCAGGAAACATGAACAGTAAAAGGTAGGCTAGCCAGAGGCAGGCAGAAGCACCTGGTTGTAGTAATCTCAGAAAAATGTTCCAATCTGTCCCAAATACATTATAAAGAGGTGCCAGATCCACGATTACCGAATTCCAAAATACATATGGCACTTATTGAAATAAATGCACCAGTTCACATCCCCTATTGTTTCAGCATGCTTGTTGCATTTGCCAGGTAGCCATGCGGCAAATGACCAAATGTTTTGGAGCTCCTTTTTTAATAAAAGTATAAACAGGAGAGGAAAAAAACATGATGTTTGTAATCTTCCCCTTCCATATATTTGCAGCTCGTTTTGGCCTGCTGAGGCTTGCAGCCCAAAACTTGTAAACTCTTCACCTAAACAATGTGAACTGTCATGGGAGGTAAGATATTAGAAATGACAGACAACAACCTTTTCCCCAACATGTCCTTTCCATTATCTACTAAAAGACAAACCTCTCTAGTATATTCTATATTAAAATGAGAAGAAACTGTTGAAGAAAATGAGCTAGGTATCAGGAGTTCTTTCTCTTATATTCCTGTTTTAGAAGATGGGTAAGAATTGTGACACCTTGCTTTTTATCACGGTTCAGGAGGATTTTAAGAGCAAGACAGATACTTTGCTACAGCAGATATATTTTTTAAATGTATTTAAGGAGAAGCTTTACCCTTGGTCAGACAGTACCATAACTCTCCAGGAGTGAGGTAATAGGATGCAACTGGTTACTAAACTGCTTTTTTTCTTAATTGTGAAATGGATTTTATCTGGTAATAACCATCTTAAGCAAACTCAAGGAAAAACAAATTACGTGTTTTTTCTAGTAATTCGTTGTATACAGCTGGTTACGGGAATATAGATTAATGGTGTAGAATAAATTGTTCACTTAGGAAAATATACAGGAAGACTGGTACCATTCACGTCAATATGAGCTTCATTGACTCAATAAGGTGTTAAATTCCAAATCTGTGGTTCTAATGTGAAGTGCAATTATACAGTAAAATGAATTTGTTTTGCATGTGAGGCCTCTTTGCACATCCCCGACTATGAGAATAACAATCTAATGTTGCTGTTCATCAGCAACAAGGAAAATGGATTTCTTCCCTGTAAGGGAACATTTTGGGGGTCAGGGTGCATTAGAAATACTGTAGTAACTTGGTTATATGGTAATAGTCATTTTAGATATTAACTAGAAAGCTGAAGTTAATGTATGGCAAACTTTAGTTTTGCTCTTTCTGAGAAATGGGAAATGTAAAGTTAAATTCTATCTTTTATTAACGGTTTGACCCATTGCAGATTGTGACTAAGTATGTAAAATACAGTGGAGAGGCACCACTAGGATGGCAGTCATACACTTCAGTATCTTATTTAGTTTGGGCAAAGCAAGAGAAAAAATAAATTTAAAACATTTTAAGAAGCTGAGGAGGAAAGGCAGAAAACTGTTCCGTTGTGAAGCCCCTGGAGCAATGGTGAATTTCCCCTTGACCAAAATGGAGTGGCTTTGCCTCCACTGGGTACAGCATGGAGTCTGAACATCATGATAAAAAAAAATGCAGTCACAAGGCACTTGATTTGCTGTTGGCTGCTCTGCTAAAGCACTCAGCATCTGCCTTCCCTAATGACTGCTGCGGATCGTTTAACAGGCACGAGTATTATGGTAGAGAAGGAGGAAAAAGCGCGTGCACGTGCAGGGTTGGAGGCAGCATTTATTTAAACGGGGTTTGCTCTTTCAGAAATGGGAGCAAAAGAGCAGTATCCTATCTGCTCTGGTATAAAATAGACTTGAATAATGACACGTGTGGTCTGAAAAAATAGCTTATCAGTGAGATGATATAAATCGTTTGCGCTAGCTGTTTGTTCTTGGTGTTGTATCCCTCTCATGAGGAATTAAACCGTATTTTGACTAAACGCATCAGTTTCAATTAGTTCTGTGCCTGCGTCGAAGTTAATCTTCAGAGATAATCAACAACCTAGAGACAATTGCATGTTGTTCTCCCTTACCTATATATCTTAAAACCTGTCAGCAAAAACATTAGTAGCGATGAGCTAGAGCAGAGGTGACTGCCTGGTTGAGATGTGTTCTATCGCTTTCAAGTGTAGCAGCACAGGATTTGAAGCTCGTTAATATATGTACCGCAATACTGAAGTCAGTCATGTGCCTACACGCTTTGAATTCCTTGTGTGCCGTTACTTAGAGTTACTGAGGTGGCTTTCCAGGTTTAATTGTATTCCAACGGCTTTTTGTTGTCAGCTTTTCTCTTTCACAGCCAGAGATCTCGGTCCATAGGTCTTCAGAGTGGACGGCATTTTGCTTAGTATTTTGAATCCTGTCAGATACCACGGAGGGGGGCAGCAGAGCCTCTCTGCACAGATGGGCTTGTACTTGTGATCCAAAAGGAGATGCAAAGCGTGTGGGCCACTTGTAGTGGCAGAAAATATGCAGGGAGCAAATCCCCACCCTTGCACTGCCCAGGCAGAAGTTTCCAGTTGGAAAAAAATGATTGCGAGTCTATTTTGACTTTGCAAGTCTGATTTTACCAACTCTAATTGAATGTAGGATCAGGTAATGATATAAGCTGTATCCCTTAACTGTCTCTGTTCACAGACCTGTTTTATTAATAATATCAGGTATTCAGCTCTTAAATTCCTTTTCTATTACATGATAAATTCCTTTAGTATTATGTGATCAATTTACTGTAACCCTTAACTAGGACACTTTACCAGAAATGATAGCAGTATGTGCTGAACAGAATAATGCAATCAAGTTCTGAATTTAGTCTTGAAATACCTTCCTATTATATTTCTCCCTCGAGAAGGAAGTCCAGAATGAATGCTCAGACGTGTACTATTCATAGTGTGTAGCTCGCAAAGAGGCTAATCCCAGCGTCTGATAAAGCATTATTTAAGTTTCTGGCAGTCGTTATGAGTTTTAAATCCCACCACAAAGATTCAATCTGAATGCTTTTCTGAGGATGGTTTCTGGGAATGAAATGGTATGAACTGCTTTTACCTGCATATATATATCACCGTTCTTCTTACGGTGTGTTGGACTTTCTGGCTATCTGAACAGGAAATGGTGACCGTGGTCACATTTCTGTACGTAGTGCTTTGCTCAACGTAAAGCTAGCAATGGAAGCAAATGGTTATGTGCTTTCTATTGTGTATGATAAAAATTCCACCCATGGAAATAAGGCAGTAATCCAAGACTAATTGGCATATGATCCCATTGTCAGTAACGTGCACAGAGAAATACTTGATTTTTAATGCTGAATAACCAGAAAAATTGCGTGGTTTTATTTGTTCTCTCCTAGGAGATGGTGAATTGTCTTGAAATACCATCAAGCTGAAACATAAATGTGACCTCTACTTCCAATATGTATGAGCAGTAAAGTCATTAATATTTTCTTATTAATGTAAATGAGCTAGGTAAGAACAATTGATTTCTTCTAGGAATTAATTGGACATGATCAGTCCCCAAAACAAGCGCGGCAACATGGTCATTCATCTGCTGCTTGATGTTGCAATACGCTAAGCTTGCCATTTCAGCTAGCAAAAGATGCTGTGCCGTGGGGAAAAGGCTTTGAATCATTATGCTATTGACAGTAAATTGTGTACTGCCTTCTCTCAGCCTCATCACTCTTCATGTGGAAGTTGCTGAGTTCGATTGTTTGTTTCAGTATTTGCCTTGTAAAGAGTATCTCTCTTCAAGCTTGCATTTCTTCTTTGTAATAAAAATAAGGTGTAAGGAAAGATGAATTTGATGGTAAGAGGGAGTCAGCCGCCAAGTCTGGCCCAAGCTTTCAAAAAGAAGAAAGCAGGTGAAGTTTTTTTTCCTACCTACAGAATACAGCAGCAGTGCTCGTGTCCTTCCTACCAAAGCAGTTGTTCTGTCCTAGATGGGTTGATGTGCTCGTGAGAACAGGCATAGTGTTGATTTGATTTGGAAACTTCGGTGGGGTTGGAGAAAATGCTTTCTTCTTCAAACTAGGAGTCTCAAAACCTACACAGGAAACTTTAGGTCTTGGAAGTAAGAAAATGCTATGAGTTCATCAATGTGTAGATCTTAGGCTTGCTCTTGAGTAAGATGCTTTTGCTGAATGCTACCACTGAAACAATCTGACCTATCGTGTCTGTTTCATGTTGGTGTGAATGCTGAATTTGTCTCTTGCTGTCTTAGGAACTATGTTTTCTTGTTTACAATTTTGCTTTCCCTGAAATGCAAAAAGCACCTTAGACTTCATAAATGTGCACAACAACCTGCTCAGGTTGAAAGATAATACACACTAAGGAAAAGACCATAGTGAAGAAAATGGTTTCTAAAATGTGAGGCTAGAATTTCTTACTGTTACTGGAGTAGTCAAGTAAAATACTCTTGTTTTTTAAATTCATTTATAGTATTTACTGCATGAACCAAAATGTGACAAGAAAAAAAAAATCAAATGATACACTAAACTTTCAGTAACCTAACAAAGCACAGATGAGATCTAGCAGCAGGAAGTGAAAGTTTGAAACAGTGAAGTTCAGTTTTCTGTAATGGTAAGATTCTCAATTTATTGGCATATTTTATCAACACCTTGTGTCTTTCATTGCTTGCCTACGATCTTTTGCAGAGTCAGTTTCTTCCTCAAGTATGGTGGTTTTCTATTTGAACCAACAGTTTCTAAACTAAAAGTAGGACAGAGTGAAACCCTGTCGCCTTTGTTGGGGGGGAAAATGTAAGGATTACAAAAACTGCATGAGAGGCCAAGAAAAGCCTCAGCTGAGTATATTGGTTGTTGGTGTAACTCTGGGTCCTCTGCATCTTCCTGAAGTAGGGTTTGCAAAGATGGGGCTGTTCACACGTGTTAAATCACTGAGTTTTGTATTGAATTTGCTGTGAACAGCAGTACCATTGGGTGCAAATCGCTGTCCTCATGGCTCCTCGCTCCAAGTTTATCCAACCTGTGCTTTTTATGACTTGACAAAAACCTGATTGATCTGCACTGCAGAACGTCTCGCCCAAGTCCTGATAGGCACTGTGCTGGTTCTTGGTGCTCACCGCCACCCGCCACCCACGGACATTCTGCGTCCTGCTGGTTGTCACACCTTGTCACACTCCTCCTCTTGGAGCGGTGCATGTGGCTCACAGTGCCTACAGCTGCGGTTGTGACATTTTTGTAGACATGGTTGTTTGAGAATTTTGGAGTCCACCCAGTGAAAGTGAGAAAATGAGTTCTGTCTAGATCATGCTTAATACAGCTTTCTTTTCAATGCAATTAGATTTTTGTTTCTGAATTTTACTGAGCAAGATCGAGCAGAAATTATTGTGTGAAATATACTAGGCAGAATCACCAGCAAAGCAGGAAAAAATTCTGTACTTGTGAATGACTGCACCAACGTGTAGGGCAGGGGTTCCTGTGGTTTAGAGAAAAAAAAAAAAAAAAGAAAAAAAAAGTGAAAAAAGATTGTTTCTGTTCAGTAAGTGAGCAAAGCTACATAAGCTGTAACTCTGGTAACATGAAACTCAGATCCTCACACATTGCATCAAAGTGAAATTATCTGGAACTTTGTCCTATGACATGGTGTATGACATGTTTTGTACCTGTTCAATCTGAGAAAAGGAAAAATGGCACAAACTCTTCTTGTCTGTAGTCTCAGTAATGTGAAAACCATGTGTCACTGACATAGCCAGTTGAAGACCATAGGTGGATGCCTGAAATAAATTGCAAATGACTAATGAGCAATTTACAGAAGGTGCATTATGCAAACATACATGGACATGCTCTGCTAGTCGGTGGACATAGGGTTGAATCTGGAATTGCTGCAGTACCTGAAGCTGGCCGTGAGCACGCACTGTGCGCTAATTACAACAGGAAAACCCCAGACCCTGTGCACTGCTCTGACAAATTGCTCCCAGTGGTATCCAAGCTATTTCGCTGTTGTCATTACAGCCTCTAGTAAAGGCAGGATATTTGAAAAGAGTATGGTCTCTGCAATCTATTAAAGATATTATTTCCCTATTTATAGTCCAGTTCCATGAATAGAAAGTTCCAACAGAAGAACATTTGCTGTAGAAATTTTGGAATATGGAGCTTTTAAAGGTGGTTGTTTAGTTCATTGGCCAGGTATTTAGGAAAAAGCAATTAAAGCCACCTTGCTCATTAACCTTTCAGTTCCTCATACAGCACTCGAAGCTCAAGGAAGTGATTGCATTTTGATTTGTAACGCTTCAGTGAACTGGACCTCGACTTGTGTGTGTGTATTGTGTTGAAGCGCAGCCTCTAAACACTTGCACGTTTTTGTCCTTCCATGGTTTAACATGACGGTCTTCTAAATTGTTGTAGCTCATGGAATCCAATAGTCCTTTGCCATGTGCTTTGTTGAGTCCTTTATACCTTGGCAGAGCAAATGTGAAATACCAGAAATATTTGGTACAAAGCAGTAGCATGGTCATTGCTAATTCTCAGTAGGTGAGAAGACTGAAGAAATTGTAAGCAGGAGAAAATCAAGACAATGATTTACATTGTGTTTTGATTTTGCATTATAATTTGGAAGAAATGAGAGCACAAATGTTGTCTGAGTCGTTCATTAGTCTGCCTGTAGTCCTTTTATAAGGTACGTGAAGGGACAAAACTGTATCCTATGCAGTTGATCTGACCAATGGGTTAGCTGAAACTTTTTTTTTTTTTAAACAACATACGAGTTAGCAGAGGAGCTGGTCTTTGGAGTGTTTTGATTCTCCAACTAATTAGAACTAGCATGTGTTGGTGGGGACAAAGTCCCTATGTTAATCTTTCATTTTCTTCCAATAACAATTAAAAATAATAGATAAAAAAAACACACAGGTGGAAGATTTTTGCTGTCTTCTAGTCACAGAAAAATAATGCAGATGCTGGATGAAGCTTTTTGCTCCTTTAGTTTTGATGAAGGCATACACAAATAAACCTCAAGTACAAAGCCTCTTAAAATGCCAAGGGTTTTCATCTTCTTGGCAACTGTGACACGCAGTCATAACACCTGATGAATCCCTGTCACTACAGAAGCTTCAGGCATGGTGTCATTTAGGGCTTTATGATGAAGATCGCGACTTCAGGGGATGGTGAACACCGCACGTGTACTCGAGGTTAAAAGTTCGGCTACTGATTAAGGTCTGGAAGGAACTGTTTTCCACCAAGATTAGAAGAGACCTTTGGTTTTCATTTTTCTTTGTATTTAGCTTCATGACATTTTGCGAAGTGAATTCTCGCTGCAGAGGCAGGAAATGTTGGTTCTTTTTGTCTCCCCTTCGCTGCCTGTTGTCTGCAATAACGTAGCTTATTCAGAACCACAGTGGTTTGGTCCAACTAAAGCAAGTGGGCTGAAGGAGGGACTTAATGACATGTAATGGCGAAAATAGTATTTTCATATTCTTATATAAATCGCTGTGCTGTTCGATACATTTGGAATACCATTCTACTAAATTGCGCTCTGTAGACCTGCCTGTACTTCTAAACTTGCCAATTTTTTCTTAGGAATTAACAACGTAACGCTAATTGCCAAATTACGTGTCTGGATTTGTGGTTTAAATGTGGGGGGGAACAAACCACGCACTTATTTTAAAGTTCAGACAGAACTTGTATCTTTTAATGCAATTCCATTCTCCAAATGAAATGAGCCTCAGCACTAAAGAAGGAGAAGCACAGAAATGAAAGGGCTTGTTCAGCGGGGTATGGCAAGTTTGTGGCAGCTGCTTGATGCAGCTAGCAGTGTTCCTGGTCTCAACACAAATCTGGCCTTGTTTAATTATGGGGTGAAGGAGTTTTGGGTGTTTCACGGTGATTCTAGGGCCATTTTTTTAGAAAAAAAAGCAAGTAGCCATTTAATGTTACTGACAAAACTGTTCATTGCATGCACTGTTGTAAACTTCACCTTGGCCAATTTTTTATTCCTTTGGCACTCCTTCGATAAGAAGTAATTAACTTCATGTGTAGCAAATGGAAAATAGTAGCTTTTCCACCATGATGAAATGTTGAAATCTGAATGATGAAGCCTTTAGAATTAGTGCCACATTGCTGCAGTGAAGTGGGAGAGCGACCTGCCCTGCAGGAACAGGGAAAAGCAATAAGGTTCGTGTCCCATCTGTCAGGAAGGTGTAGGAGACATTTCTTGTTACATAATGGCTGTCCCATTCCTTGAAATATTGTGGGGATTAGAAAATACCTTGCATAATTTATGTACACCACCTCTCTTCCAGAACCATACATTACAGTTCCCACAGACAGATTACTCTGACATTCTGAGCCATATGTATGGTTTATGCAGGTAACATAATACTTTCAAATTATATGTGCTGTGAGCCAATAAAATTAGTATGGGGGTACTTATGCAATAGCTTCGTAACAGCTAAACAAACAAAGGTTTTTAAAATACATCTCTCCTAATTTTTCATTGGGCCAGTCATTGACTTGTATTTTTTTCCCCTTAGCTTTCGTAATGAAACACAGCATTAGAAACCAACTGGTACTAGCAGAAATGCCAGTGCTCTCAGGCATATATGAAACTGCATTCTTTTATGTCTTGTACTCAGATGTGAATTTCTGAGATTCAAGGGCGATTCTCAGCTGATCTGATTTAGGATTGCTGCAGAACCATGGCAGGTTACACCTGCTTAGCATCAGGCTGTTTCAGAGTGAGACAAGATGCTGCTGCTGGATACACTTACTGAGAGGGCACTTTACTATTCCATCCGTTTTTATTTTTGTATTGGCAGCCTGTGTTATTTTTCCACGTACCTTCACTGGTTCACTTCCAAAGCAATTACCAGGGCATTTCATTACACTAATGCTTTATTTCTTGGGGGGGCTTTTCTTTTTTTTTGTGTGTCCTGCTGGTACAAAATCACTGGCACTGTTTGACTTCTGGAAAGTGTGTTCCCACGACCTGTAAATCCACCCAAGGGTCTGTGAAAGGGGGCAAGAGGACTGTGTCCGTGGTACTGGGATTGTCTGCTGCCAACCCCGCAGAGCTGGGGCCAGGATCGGGTACAGGTACGCTCAGCTCTGATGTGTTTTGGGTTCGCTGCATGGTGCTGGCCTTCAGCTCCGCTTCCAGCTGGGTCAGGCTGAGCTTCTGCAGGCTTGTCAGCATTACTAATGTGAAAAGAGAAAAAAAAAAAAAAAAAAAAAAGTGGCCTGGCTTTCCCCTTCTTAGGAGGGGGCCAAGTGTTTGTGTGGTCGTGTTGCATGGGCGAGAGGCCCTGCTAGTCCAGCACATGTTAGGTTTGACTTGAATTATTTCCCGTTCTGGTGCACCTTATAGCTTGAGACTGTGCGCTAGAGCAAAGGCGGAAGATGCATATGTGGGAGCATATGGTTGGAGCAGGGAGTACGTGCAACAGTTTGTGCTGGCAGCCTTAGCATTTTATGCTTTCTTCAAGTACACTCCTTGGTATGTACTTGCTGTATTCCTAACTGATGGTTTAGCGAATGGGGAGACGTTTTGATTAAGAAAAAAGCATTGGAGAGGAATGGAGCTTCTTTAATACTATTCCACTGCAAAAGTGCACAGACAGAGCTGTCCTAAGGAATTACTCATGCAGTCATTTCAGATGTGCTGGACTGAAAGACTAACCTGTGGGTTTTGCTCAATCAGCTAAAACACAATTATTGTAAGATACATTATTGCACTAATTTCAGTAGAGTCCTTTTCCTTTTTTAAATCCCATTTATGAATTTGAAAACTTACTTCTACTTAGAAGAAATATGTGTTACTGTACAAGATTATTTGAAGGATATAAAGCTAATAAATAAAAGAGGAGATCACGATCTTGCAAAGATGTGGCCTGCTTCTGTTTTCTACACTGAGCAGTGGAAATGCTTGGGACTCAATGTGTTAACCTGATAAATACTTTCAGGATTGGCACGTTAATACTTGGTTGAAATTCATGTTTCACATTTACATTTTTAAATTTGGTTTCTGCAACCCAGAGAGGTTTTAGTGATGTGGAAAATTAGAATATTAATTCTGCAGTCCCCCTGGTGAAAGTAATGGTTAGCAGGTCTGATATGTGTGAAGAGCAGATGTGAACACCCGTGTGTAGATAAGGGGCCATTTCAGAAGCAGGCCTTTGGGGTGTCAGGCGGGATTTGCACATGGCAGGAGCCTTGCAGGGTACTCGGCTTGGCTTTCCCGGGGAGAACCATGGAGTTTGTCAGGGCACTGCGGCCTTGGGAAGCCCCGGGGAATGGCCGGGTGGCAGCGGGTTACCTGCCCCTGGCTGGAGAAGCAAGGGGGTGGTTTCCCTGTGACAGCCCCACTTAGTGCCTGTGTGGGGCGAGGGCGGGTGGGGGGGGGGGTCTCTTCTTGGGAACAGGTGAGAGGTCTGTGCTGCTAGGAGCAGGGACGTGGGCTCTGGGCAGCTCTGCATGCAGCCACTGCTACAGACAGTGTGTGTAATTCACTTTTTCTTCCCATTTTTAATTGGAATTGGTGTTTTGCCGCCTTTAACTACACAACATCTTCTGGTCATTCTCATCCTTGCTCACTTGCTGACCCATTTGATTATGGTAATGAGGTCTGCTTTCCCTTCCCATGAATGAAAACCCACCAAGACTAGGTTTAGATTCTTTAAAAGCTGGTGACTGGCTCTAGCAGGAGCAGGATGGCATTAAGGAGTGCCAATTTCTCTCTGCATTTTGCTATAAGGCTGAAATTAATCTTGTGCAAAAGGCAGCATAAGGTCTATTCACACCTCATTCTCAGTTCAAGCATTCAAGTTGGAATTAAAATAAGATTTTATGGCAGCTTAGTATTGAAGTGGCCTTTTGAAATGTTTTAATTTTACAAATGCACACATTTCCTTCTGTTTTTAGCACTTTGCACTTAGATTACTTAGGCTATTTCATATATTTGAATCTATCCCACTCTAATATTGTAGCTGAGCTTCGTTTCATTTTATGTTGACTTTTTGTCACTCATAAAATGACTACAATCAATACCATCTCTGTTTTCTTAGCCTTTTTGTTCCTGGGGTGGGTTTCTGTCTATTTAAATAAAGAGTAAAACAACGTGAAAATCAGTCTTCAAATGCTTTCAGTTTCTTGCTACTCTGCTCTTTTTTAGAAAGCAGAAATTGGCTCAGTATTTGGTGAGAATACTTGCAAATACACTTAATGTACAGAAAGTAGGTACTGCATTGAATAAAGCATCTTCATTGCTTTTCATGAAACTTCTTTATCCAAGGTCTGTACATCATGATCAAGCAATGTATTTTCCACACCTGTAGCAAAAAAAGATAATATCCAATTCATCAAAAGAAACTTAACTGAAGAAAAATTTGGAGTGAGTTTGAGTCACGCTGGGCAGAACATGAGAGCAGAGTTTCTGTTCTTTAGGGACTTGTAGGAGCGTATTGTTTACGCCGTGTGAGTGAGGGGCCAAGGCACTTTTTGGAAGGCCACTGTGTCACAGCAGAGAAGTTGCATGCTCGTGATTGGGATACCCAGTAGCTATCATAAGCCAAAATTGTTGCCAGTCCCATCAAGCCAGGGCAATGATGTCAGCAGAATGCTTGGTTTAGTATTTACAGGAATTTACTAGGTGGTTCGTGATACAGTTATTACCAGCTACCACAGAAATCTTTAGGGCATTTAATTATTATTGTAGTATTCATTATTTCAGTGACAAATGAAAATTGAGCTCTGCTAAATGTTGTTTGTTTTATTTCCTTGGGGTCTTTACCAAGAATGGTAATTTGTCTTTCTTTTTTCCTTTTCTTCCTGTAAGCCCCATGATGAATTCAGACATTCGCATTCATTAATTAAAATGTTTCCTTCTCTGCTTATTTTAACACCACACACAGCCTTGAGTGCCTTTTGCCTTGAGTATGTTTTGGAGGACTGCTGGTTCGGCCTGAAGTTGTAGCTTTTATAAAGGTATTCTCTGAAATTTCAGTGGTGAGGTCTTGCTCCTAAAGTACCACATTATTTCAAGTCTAATAAATAAAGGAAGGAAATAAAAAAGACTTAGCACTACATTGCCACTCTCTGTAAGGTAGCAAGAGGGGGAGGCAGGAAGAGAAGCCTGCAGTTTGTCTTCCAGCTTGGCTGTTGGGGGTGATGGATGAGGAGAGAGGAAGCCGGGTGGTAGTGGGGTGCTCTGTACAGCAGAGTCACCGTGGGGAGCGCCGCTCTGTCTTTAAGCCTCCCGCTGAGCCGTCAGGAGCCCTCTAAGTCTGTCCCCTGTGAGCATATGTGCAAACCTGGTCTTCAAAATCTCTATTGGAAAATTTGGTGTTCTTAAAAATAGTGATTTAAAAATTCCTATGGCTTTTTGAGATCCTGGCGGTGCATTTCCTCATTGAATTCTCTAAAAACAAAGCTCTTGCCCTCTTCTTGGAAGCCCAAGGGGTGTTCAGCAGCAGTGAAGGGGCAGGAAGGCAGCGGGGGGCCTGTGGCAGGCTGCTGGGAAAGGGAGAAGGCCCAGGGGGGCCGTGCTGTTGGGACGCCTCGTGGGGCCACCCTCTTAGGGGCAGGCAGCAGTGCTGCTTGAAATGTGCTTCTCACTAACTTTCAGAGATCTTCCGTAATTCTCCAAGCGTCTGGAAAATATTTTGAATCCAACTCTGTAGGATATTTAACTGCTAGCAGTGCAAATATATGGAGATGACCTTTTGAAATCCCTTTGCCAACAATTTAGGAGCAAGCAGTTTCTTCGGTGTACCAGTGCAACTCATTAGGCCTCTGGGAGTTGCTGGGTATCCCCAGCCACCTGTGGGCTGGGTGCTCTGGGTTTTGGGGCCAGCGTGGCAGTGCCAGAGCCAGGTGCTGGCGCTGCGGTTTGCTTGGGCCGAGCCGTGGTGCCTGCGGCATGCCCTGGGCCTGGAGCTGCTGCAGGGAGCTCTGGGGCTGTGCTGGGAGGTGCAGCTCTGCTGGGGTCCTGAGGAAGGCAGGGTGCCTGCTGGTCATCCTCAGGAACTGCCTCTGCTCTCCGGCATAGCTTTATGGGATTGGTCTTCCAGCCAATTCCTGAGCCAAGTGCGAACCAGTCGAGAGTGGCTAATTCCCATTACTCAGGCCAGAGGAATCCTCTGCATTTTTGAGCCATCTGTCTTTGCTTTTCGTGTTTGAAGAGATCTCTGAATGCACATTTTGGTGGTGTTTTATATTTCTTTGAATTCCTCTCAGGTTTGTTAAGTGGCAGATTGTTTTGGACTCTGTTCTTGTGGATTGTATCCATTGAGTTGTGGGATTTGTGGATGGTGTTCATGGTTATTTATTTCATGTCTGCGATACTGAAATAAAGCATCTCCCCTCAATTCTGATCGCGCCTTTCAGCTTCCTCCTGATATTGGCAGATTACGAGGCTCACTTTTTTTTTTTTCTTTTCCCCATTACTGCCTTTGTATCCGGGTGCCATAATGTAATAAGCCTTTTGGGTACTCCCAGAGCGTTTTCTCTGTTCCGTTTATGGGCAGCCTTGATGAGAAGGCTCTGGCAATATGCAGCTGTTTTAAATAGGATTGAGATCAGAATTTTGGAGGGCTTCAGAAGGGTCTGTCCTGCTGGGACACAAACCAGCGCGAGATGACTGGAGGGCTTCCAAGCTAATATGGAGTAGAGATGTGTCCATAATAATGTTATAAACAAAGACCTAATGAGCATTGAACTTTATGGGCTTTCCATGTTGGTAATAGAATGCACATTGTCACAAGAGCTGTGCTCTGCAGATGGAGCTTCAGTGCAGATGAACTGAGCCGAGCAGGAACTCCAGCCTACCCCACCAACCCTGTGTGGACAGGTCAGACGTTACAGCTGCAGGAAGAGGTCTGCACCTGTTGGGAAGCTGCCCTTGCGGCAACAGATACATGTAGGCTACGGCCACCTTAGCTGATCATCTGGCCTAGTGAAGGTTTCAGGCTCTATGTTATAACTCAGCTTGAGTAGTAATAATAATAATTTTTAGTATGTTGTCTGATTTTTGTTAGCGGTGAACTAAGCTGTAATGTTGTCTACTGACTGAATTAAGGAATATAACAAGTTCCTTACACAATGGCCAGGTAGTGCAGTGCAAAGGAAACCGTGGGCCCTTTAGAAATGCCTTTTGTTTGCATTAAAAACACCGGTGATAAGAACAGATTTTAATATATTTAGTTACTATATTTATCTAATGATCTTTAGTTGACACCAATGACTGGGACACATTGGAAGAACATTGAAAATTCATTATGATATAAGCAGTGCTACTGTGAACAAAGAAGGATTGCCTTCACCTCAGAGGCTTTAAAATGTCATGTCACTTGTTTGGTCAGCGTTTAAGGGCTCATCTACAGGCAGGTGTTGGGATATGGGCACTTAACTTACTGTGAATCTAGAGAAGGACAAGTCTCCTGTGGTGTTACCATCTTTGCTGGACTTGTGCTTCCCTGCTGTGAGGTAAACTAGCTCACCTGCATCGGGATAAGTGGTGGGCTTCAGGATAGGGTGAGAGGATGAGAACAGTTTCCATGGAGTGCTTTCCAGGTGCATTTTACACCCGAGTGACTTGTCTGGGATTCAGACTCTGCGACCCCAGTCCAAGGCAGGATGAGAATTTTCAGTTCCATAGTTATATCAGTATAACTAAACGTATGTACCATCATACTGCAGTCTTCTCTTCTTCTCCATTAACTTATTTTCCTATTTTTTCCTAATTCCTGTTGAATCTTTTTTTTTTAATAAAATATTTGAGCCAATTTCAGTGGTTTCTATTCGAAGAAAAATATTGAAAAACAAAATTGTCTTCAAAGTTCTTCAGCTTTTAGATATCACTCTGCAGCTTTTTCCAAGTCTGAGTCGTTTTTTAAGAGATGACTAATCTCTCATGCCTTCCAGAAGTCCAACATTGCACTCGCTCCTTTTGCAGCTAGAGCTAGGATGCAGTCACCAAGGGATGGTTTGGCATGGCTCTGGGTAGGCTGCAGCTTTACAAATAACTGTTCTGAGTCGCTCAGCTGCATTATAAATAGCTTAAGATTCCCAGCTGTACTGTGCTTGTACAAACTTCTTAAAATTGAGCTCACTGGCATGCATGCAGCTGGGTGATTGCACAGCTAGGAATGGCTTATACCCGAGGAAAACATGTGAATCACATCAGGACTTTTTATTTGTTGAAATGATCTATTAGGGAACCAGAACCTGCTGGTATTTTTCACCACTGGTAGCATATTTCTCCTTTAGTAGCTGGTGCTCTGACACCTTTGAAACCATCTTGTGTCATTCTGCACTTCACTTTGTATAAGCCAGGGTGTAAAATGCATACTCCCTGCTGCTACTTAGAGTGACTAAGGAACATGCAAACAACAGCTGTAGGCTGTGTTACACCACAGTAATTGCCATTTTTTTGTCACTGAAATTTTTAGGGTAGCTGCATATTAGAGTGTGCCCTAAAAATGTTCTTCCTGGACAGTCTGATGGACTTATCAGGGGTGACACCCTAGCTGGGGGATAGAGAATTTCATTTCTATGGCTTCTATCCATGATGAAAGTGTGACTTCTTGTACAATTCTTACACGCTTGGCAGAGCAAAACTACTTTTAGCACGGATAGCTTGGAAGTTGTTATCCTTGTATAGCCGGTGTCAATAGCAGTTGCCTATTAGTACTCGCCTGGAGATGCCCGCTGAAGTGTTTGTCTGGGCATATCTATCATCTGCATCTTCTACAGATTTAAGTCATTTTGTAATGTAGTGCTTGGTTTGACTATCAAATTACAATGAGTGTTTTTAGTGCATCTGTAATGTAAAATATGGTGTGTTATTTTTGAACTGCATTGTCTACATGAGTTGCTTTTTGTTAATTTTAATGATCAACTCCTTGGGGCAGAAGAGTTGTTCTAAAGTTTCACGGTATTGAGCGCAATGATAGAGATTAACTATGTGGAGCTGTGATGAACTGCATCCTCTCTGGCATGCAGTCAAGAGCATTCAGTTTCTGGTTTAGCAGTTCATGAACCAGCTTTTGTTTTGACTGATGATGTATTCTTTCTTTTCAGACATCTGAGAGACTCAAGCTATCTGCTAGCGAACGACACTTCCCCATCTCCCTCAGATAGCATTCTTTCGCATAATGTTGATCTCCAGGTTTAACACTACTTCATAACTCTTGATATTGATAATATGCTGATCCGCAGAATTGCAAAAATGAGTTGTAGACAATGTAGATATGAAAAACCTTCTATGAGGTAGTCAGTTTTCTGACAGGGACAGAATTTGATTTAGTTCATACTGTATTGGTCTCATTTTCCTTTGGAAACCTAAGGCTACGCAACATCCCTTTTCACTAAAGACATCCAGCCTTTTTGCAAACACTCGCTGTTCTCTTCTGGCTTCATCACCAGGCACGTCTCTTTTTTCTTATGGTATCTATTGGCTAAAGACAGTACAAGTAGGCAATTCTCGTTTAGCTTGATAGTCACTCTGGGAACAAAATTAAGAAATATCTAAATTTCTAAGTTCATAGTTAACTTCTATTTTGAGTTTTCAGGTTTTAAAAGTTTTTATTAACAATCTTAATAACTTGAGTTAATTGACTTTATTTACATATCCATATGTTTAGCAATCAATGCATTTATAAATTTATACATTTATTTCATTAATTTATTGGCTCATTAACAGATGTATTGATCTGTCAGTAAATTTAATTGATTTTATATCTCTACTAGATTGAAGTAAACAGGAAAGAATAATGATTCATGCTTGTAATATAATTATCCTCATAACTAATATGATAATGTTAGACGTGCCATAGGTCTTGTACGTATGACAAGAGTTTGTGCTGTAAATAATCAACATTTTACTGTTCTTGGCACAGGTACTAGGAAAATACATTCAGTATTCTGAATTTTTCTCACTTTCCATGGTGTTTTCTGTATAAACATTCTGCCAAATGTAAAGAAAATTCCACTCACCGCTTGCTTGATTCTCCCCCTGTGTTAGGATCTGTTCCACACCTGTAAATTTTTTGTTCGTGCTCATGGTACCCTCATAGCTTCAGGGCAATTTATTAACTGTGATTGTTCAGGGACGTTTCATACAAGCAGGTCTTTCTTGGTATGGGACTTCAGCCTTCCATAGCTGTGTAAGGAAATAAAAAAGACTTTCTGTCATGAGCCTGTTCTGACCTGCAGAACTGCTGACCAAAGACTTAGATCGACAAGAGTGGTAGCCACTAGCCAATTTCTAAGAGCAGTGGAATTATGTTTGTGTAACTGAGTTTTAAACACAGATGAAGGGTGTGTTTTCTTCTGCTTTTGCAAGATTTCTGTAAGAATCAGTTGCTCATTCCTTTTTTAGTTTCTTTACATATGAAATTTTGGCAATGCTTTCCTTGTTTACTAGACATCTCTGAAACCAGATGAATTTTTCAGAAAAAAAACTTAGTAATCCTGAAATGTTTCAAAAATACTATCAATATCAATACTATTCAATACTAATGAAACAATCGTGTTGGCTCAAGTATTGAGGGGAAACAAATATTTGTATCTATAACTTGTTAGGTCCAGTACACCTTCACAGTAATGCATGGAAATAGTTTAAAATAGTTTAAAATTACTCTAATATTGATATTTATTTTTCTGACTTTCTTTTCTGAGTTTAAAAACTTGTCTCCATTCTGACTAGTCTGATTTATCTTGTGTGTTGGTCATTAAATTAAATGTGTAATGGATTCTTTTCCATTGGAGAATGCTCAGGTGGCCTGGAAAACTCTTTAGCTCAACACTTTTCAGGGGAAAGAACAGGAAGGTTATACCAAGAGTGGGACTGTAGGTTAAAACTTCAGGGAAAAATTGCTGAATCTGGGAATGTTGGGTATGTCTGGTCTAACTGATGTTCTTTTCTGTAAAGAACGATGGAAGTTAAAATTTTAGCCCAAGGTTCTTAATCTTTGAATCGTTTTAGTGCCATATAATCAAACAGGATGGGTTTGAGATAAATACCACGTTCAGACTTGGTCTGAACCTAGTTCTTTTTTTTCACTCTAAGATTCGTAGCCAGATACATTAATAAAAAAGTCATTTTGATGGAATACATCTAATACAATTTCCAAATAGATTGCTGAATAATTTGTCATATAACTTACGCTAAGTGAACAGACTAAATTAACTTTTAAGGCTAATTTTGTGTTTTGGGGGTAGAGGACAGAACTCATGTCACTTCATTTCTTCTCTGTTGTGAATCAGAGAGCGTATGCTTATGCTACTGTTGTTCTTTTTGAAAGAAAACCAATAATGCAGAAATTCAAGAGATAAGTGTTTTATCAGTGTTCAGCAATAAAGATGTTTAGCTTGAATTCCTATTCCAGAAGATACTTCAGTCTTGTTACATTCTTCAATGGGAATTTTTAGAGCCTCCAAAGTAACAGGGTAGGTGAAGCACCTTAAAAACTCACCTTTTCCATTTCTGTAGCATTGCTTGTGCAATTACAGTGACAAGATGTTTGAGTGAGAAAATAACAAAACCAAACCCAAAAACAAAGGAGTTTAAAAAAATTTGGAAAGAGTCCCTTTGATTGAAGAGGAAGGGGGAAAAAATGTCACCTATTGTAAAAGCTTCATTTGTAAATTCATAACTGCAAGGGTCAAGTTCAGTATAGCAGAATAGAGACATTGAAGTAGCAGGATAAACATATATTGGCTATAATGTTGTACAGGAAAAAGAGGTAATTGCAGTGCCTTTAATATTTGAAAATTGATCTCTGTGCCTAGGGTGTGGAAAAACAGATAAAATGCCAACCTATCCTGGGTGGTGGTGTTTGAATTTTAATTCCATTAGTGGCAGGATTATGTCCCTTGTATCCTCGCCCTTTGCTAGAAGGGCGGGTGAATGGTTCACACAAACTGCTGCCCCTGTGAGCTGAAATTCTTCTTAGTTTCTGTATGCAAACACTGAGTGCTAGCAGAGTGTGTCATGCTCCTGCTGACTTGCCAAGTCATTTCATCAGCTTTCGGGGTGGATGCAAGCCTGGCCCATCCTTCATCCCACTCCTCCTTGCTTCTGCTCTAAAAGCTACTGCTCGCTGGCACGGTTATGTTTCCCAGTATGTTCTTGCCAGTGCTACTAGGTACAAGAATTCTTAGTGTTTTGTTTTGTTTTGTTTTTCCTTAAGGCTTCCAGGTATATGCTTTTTTATTTATTTTTTTAAAGTTCCTGATGATTGGGAATGTATTTTAGAGGGTTGTATATCAGTAATGCTGGAGACAAATCGCCTGTGTTTAGTATCAGGCAGGCCACCATGAGCTTCCTTACTCTGCTTCAGTGCTGGTGGAAGCTGGGAAGCAGGCTTAAAACAGAAAGACACAAAAGAGCTTGGCACTTTGAAACCTGGAAGTGCAGTGAGGGGCTGATGTTCTGACCAGCTGAGTGATTCACAGAATGATTCACAGAATAAATCCAGCAAGGAGCTACTGGGCCTATCGGGACACCTGTCATGCAAGTTCAGTGTAACAGAATGCCTCACTCTATTTAATGAAGGACAACTGAACTGAAACCTTCAAGAAGGTCGTGTAAAAGCATCGCTTTCTGCAGCACCATTCCTGCCTCCCTGTGGCTGTGCCTTGGGGCAGTAGCACAGGCAGCAGGGGAGGTCCTGTCCAGGGAGCAGCTGGGCGTGCTGCCACTGCCTGGTCTGGTGTTTCATGCCTTCAGTAAGGGTATTCCATAGTCTGTGTCCTATGAAGTCTGTCGTACCCAAAATCAGGCTAGGGAGGGGACAGATTTGGTCATTGGGTTGGAAGGGACCTTAAAGAAGATGCAGCAATAGCTGTATCTCAAGGCAATGCAGCCATTAATGCATGAGTTAGCTGACGGTGAATATTATTAAAACTCTTATATACATTATGCCATACATATTTATAATATATTATTTGGGAAAAAAGGAACATGATGTTTATTATTGAACCTTTCTTTATCAGATGTGTTCTGCCTTTAGAGTTATCTTTGAAGAGCTCTTTGGAAAAGTACCCTGTGCAGCGCAGTATGCATATGTAATTTAACATATCAAAAAGCAAATTAGTAAAAATAGAATAAAGCACACTCTTCTGAATCAAAGCATCTTCCAGTAAATTTTAGCAGCAGGTGGAAAAAAAAGATCGATAACATGTACATAAGTGGAAAAAACAATTACAACACATTTTGTATGTAGATTAGTTGGGCTATGTCAGATGCTGCTGCTTTTATGTTGACAGTATTTTTAATCCTCTTCAGTCTTACTAAAAGTACAAAGTGTTGCTCTTTCTAAACCAGCATGGCAGAACTGAGACCACTCACGGTGTACAGCTGAAGCAAACACATTTTTTAAAAAAATTGGTAACTTCTCATCAGGATTTTCCTTTTTGGGGGGCAGAAGGAAGAAGTTGTTTTTCTCGTATTAACTCAAACAGCAAGAGTTAAATGAAACACTGAGATCAGAAAGCTCTGAATGGAAGTAACCTCAGTGCCCTTCTGCCCTTATGAGAAGGAACCTGGAGATCATAGTGTAGCAGGAACACTCTGGGTTGCTGGAATGAAAATGAAACACCAGAGACAAGCTGAAATCCGTAATGCAAGGGGGAAATGCCCAACACCTGTAGAACTGCTTTTTCTTCAATTCTTTGAAAAACAAATGAAATCTGTTGATGAAAGAAGCCGATAACCAGGGCTCATAGAAGCCAAGGGATCCCTAAATTTCTCATGGAGTTCTGAGTGATGCTAAAACCTGTACTGGGAAAAAATTAACCCTGTATTTTTGAGATTCACTCCCCCATATTTGCAAAACAATTATTAAGACATCAACTATGTCAAATACACAGCATGGAAGATTCTCAAGTAATATGACTTTATGAGCATGGATTTTAAAAAGAGAAATAAATCTCCAATAAATTCAAGGCCTGTGATAATCTTAAAATTAAGTTAGTGCGGAATTTAATGCTGTTGCTTTAAACTACACTAGAAAAAGCTTATGTACTAGAAGAAATTTAATTCTGACTTTGGTCTACAAAATTACTGTCTTTTGACCATGGTACTTGGAGCCTTTTTACCCCAAGTACCGGTGGTTTTCCCATATTTTCCTGCATGCATTTTTAGGAGTCATGTTTTCTTACAGGACTGAGAAATGCTGAGCTCAATTAGCTCTATGGGGGAAGCACGGCATGATACCTGGGCAAAGAATCATAGAATTTTCTTTTGGGGCTCAGTCTCTAATTGTTCCTTGTTACCTGCTAAGTTGGTCTTACAAGTGAGGGAAGTCGCAAACCCGCTGTTTTTCAGGTTTTGGGGCAAGCTCTGCCTGTCCTGATCCGAGTGCTGGCATAAACCCTGGCCAGCTTGGTGCTCTTCTCATCTGGCCTTCGCCCTTTGAGCCGCCGGTGGGCCTGCTGCCAGCTGGGGAAGTGCCGCAGTGCAGTAATGCCTCTCCCGTGTCCCCAGAGGTCTTGATGCTGTGCTCCAGGTGAGCGTTAAGTAGGTGCCAGGTAGACCAGCTGGAGACTTCTCCGTGCCAGGTGAATCCGAAGGTGGAAAGATGGAGCTGCTTTTTGGCCCTCTCCTGCTGTCAAAGGAGCAAAAACCAGGCCAGAATGAAGTCCAGAGCCTGGCCTGCTATTTAATTAATTTACCCGTCTGTCACAGGAGTATTTCTCCAAGGTGTTGTGGAGCCTTCACGTCTGGAATGCTTTCATGTGGAGGGGCTTTGTGCTTGGAATTACCTTAAGGTCCTCCGATGGAAATTGCTGTATCGGCAAAACCGCTCAGTGCGACTGGTTGTTAGTCGAGGCCATGGAGCACATGGCGTTGGATTGCTTTGGGGTACCTTGGCTTTTTCCCTGAACTCCACTGCCTTTACAAATGCTATTCCCTGAAACAGGAAGGAGATTTTCAGTTTTTAAAGCAGACAATTGCTATTCATAGAAACAACTTTTCAGCCAATAAATACTATAGAAGCCTGGATTGAAAGGTCACTACTGCGATAGCTGATGAGGGTCTGGTTTTTTAATGGAAAGTAAGTATTATGTGGCTCTGCTGCATAATGTGTTTTGCTGGGAGGTGAAGCTGTGCAGCAGTGAGCTTTCTCTGGAGGCCTATTCTCCTGGCTTTTTGTCGAGGACAGGCTTCAGCATTAAATGGCTTTAAGCTTGTCAAAGAAAGGTTATTAAAAATGTTCCTGCCTTTCAGTCTCCATGCTCAATAGGCACAAAAATGCAATACTACAGGGATTTTTTTTCTATTTAGTCATGTCATTTGGCATTTTGCCTATAGCTAAAAATGAGATACCATCTGTTTTAGGCTCACTAACGATTCTGCACTGTGACTCCAGCCGGTTCACTAGTTTATTGTTACCACTTAAGAACTACCCTTGCCTTCCACTAATTGCACTCCAGCTTCTATATTTCAGTAGGATTTTAAATTGCAATGATTCCTTGAGATGGCCCCGTGAAATCATATAGTTGCCAGACTTCTGTGCTGGGGCTCCAGCTACTGCTGTGCCCACACTGATTTCCGTGGCTCTTTTAGCTCAGTCTGTCGTTACGACGTAGCAGGACCACAGCTGCCTTGGGGCCTCTCAGCGCCTCACTTGGTTGTTCCCTGCTGTGGGCAGCAGGTCAGAGAGTCAGGGGCAACTGCAGAGTCCTGCTGCTTTCTGTTCTCTGTGGCCATTGTTAAGTGATCCAAATGTTTCTCATGCTGCGGGAGTTTCTCGTGCTGGGCTGCAGCCGGGGAGGTTTGGTGCTGCTTCGTACCACACGCTGACAGGCCGAGAGGTGCCTGCCTGGGACACGGCGCTGCCGCAGCCTTCGGGGAGGCCCTGGGCTCGTTCCGAGCTCCCAGCCCACCTTAGCACAGCTCCTAGGGACTGGGAGAGATCATAACATTTTTTGACAGATTTATGGCTTCCTGGTCGTTCAGAACCATGGGCGTACAGCATAAGCCAGTCCTCGTGTTGGCTAGCGAGCCTTGCCTTTCTGGAAGTCCCTTCCTCTGTGATCCACACACAAAGCTCACCTTCTCCTTTCTGCAGGGCTGCGCACCACTGTGGAGGAAGCTGTTTTCCACGGCCCTCCATCTTACTGCAGCAGCAGAGCTCTGAATCTGAGGAATTTCAGACTGATATTAGCATTTAGGCCTGCTGTATGTGACTGACAGATTTAGGAGCAGCATTTCTGCTGGAAATACTGAGCAGGGGGGTTGTTTGCTATCAGAGCTGGCATGTGTTTGTGTGCACGTGTACGTGTGAGTTCAGCAGAGTCTTTCAAAGACTGTCCAGGGCTTTCAGGAAAGTCACTGGTGTAATCAACCATGTGCCTTGAAAAGCCATTGTTTCCCTCAAAATGCCACTCATAATGGAAACGGGGATGCTTCTCCCATTACTGCACCTGATTTTGTGAGGTTCTTGCCCCAGCTGCTTCAGATTGCATGAGGTTACAACCTTACTAGTCAGCTTTTCAACATGAAGGCATTCTTTAAGCCCCAAATGGTTTTAATATCTTAAGCTATGTTGTAGTTACTGAGCAGTGCAGAAAGGTAATTTCAAGACAGTCCTCTGCGATTGTTTCGCCAAAATCTGCTTGCTTATTAAAGAAACATTAGATTTTGCAAGGAGCACACCTCTCTGCAGATAGCTTTTAGAGCTTTGTAACTGCAGAGATGTTTCAGTTTGAAAATTGGCTTTAGCATGCAGATGTGTTAGCTTGAGAACATTTTATCATCTTGACAATGTAATATCACTGGTAACCACTTCATGATGTTGTGATTAAAATATGAATAGACCACTTTGGGCACAATAGGAACTGTTGTAAATTCTTTAAATTGAGAGCTTGTACATTACACCTTTCAGATCTTTTAGATGGACTGTTTTTCAGTTTTGCTTTTGGTAATGAAGTACATGTGTGCTAATTGGTACAATTTAAAAGGGTAATTAGTGTTTGTAGGGAGAACTTTCACCACTGTTTGCAAATACCTGTAAAACTTCAGAATTGCAAGAAAACAAAGACTGCATTTACTTCTGACAACTTGCAAGTCTCTGCAGAGCACAAAACTAAGATGCGTTTATCCTCCTTGGTTTTGACAAGTATTATATTACCTTGTGAAGTGGGAATACCCTATGGACTTTATTGCAGCTTCACCTTCTTACAGTCAGCTATTAGTTCTATTTAGCCTACGATTAAGGCCTTGCTGTTAGATACTTAATTTTTAGAATAACGACTATAATTCTGCATAGGTTTCAAAGAGGACTTCAGATGACATCTTGAACTTAGTTTAGTTTCTTTCTTTTCTGAATAAGTCCAAGCCACACTGCTCATGGAAGCTGTCACACATAAGCAAGCCGTGTCATATTTCTAAATCTCACAGCTTTTTTTAACATGTTAAGGACAGTAGCATAATTCATAGCTTAAGACAGAAATGGTTTTACTTAACCAAATGCAAGCAATGCAAACTACAAATATATATTAATTCAGCTGTCAAAATTAATTAATTTTGTTATGCTTATCTTCTGGTTTTGTTTTCTGTGATTATTGTAGAAAACCAGCTTAATGACATACCTATTAACTAACACGAAAAACATTAAGAGAATATTGCAGGATATGGGATATGATTTTTGTATTGGAAATGGCAGGGAACTTGTTTTAGGAACACGATCCTCATGTCATGGCAAATGTCACTTCTGCAATCTGCAAATGTAATTTCAGTAGGTAGGTATTTATTGAATGCATAGAACAGTTCTCAACAGGAATCCCTAATGATGAATTCATTGTCTAAAATACATTTTAGAAAATTCAGCTAATAGTTTTCCATAAGGCACATTTGTTAAAACTCACAGAGGGAAAGAAGTTAGCAAGCAATCCATGTTTCTGTTGATGAAAAGTTGTAATAACTTTTGCATCAAGTAGTCAGAATATCAGGGTGATAATGATAGATGTACTGCATTGTTGAACAGGATTCAAGAGGAAGAGACAAAGACCTGAGAAATAGGACTACGGAAAAACCGAGGAGGAAAGTTTAATCAAGTATAAACAGAAATAAACACATGATTACCATCATATGAAATGCAATGTTAAGTGCAACATAAATTTGTTTGTGGAATTGATAATAAGCATAAATCAGAGAAAGCAACGATAAAAATCCCAATGTGGAAGTTGGATGCTGAGGTGGAGGAGGGAGGGGGTGAGGGGAAGGAAGGGGGAGTAGACCAAAAGGGCAGAGAAGATAAATGTGTTCAGAGTATTCCCTATTGGTTTCATATCTGCGAGTCATAAATACTAATTGGAACAAAATCCTGTTTTGAGGGACTTGTATGTTTCAGGGACCAGGCTTGCCCAGGTTGCTGCCTGCTGTTTATCCTGTGAGGCCAGTCAGCAGAGGGAAACACCGGCCTGGGAGGGTGGAGGTGCCAGAACCTGTGCTTAAGAAGCAAGAAAAGCAACAAAATGAACATCCGCTGTCACAGCTGTCTCAGCTGAAGTTGTGAAATCCCAGCACAGCTGTGGGGAAGACTTTGCAGGGTCTCACGAGACTGATGTTGTTATCTCTCCCGTGCTTCTGTGGTTCTCGGAGCCTCTCATAAACATGAGAGGGCTGCCAGTGTAAAAGTCTGGGTCCAAAGCCAGATTTTCTAGTAACATAAGGCTGTTTGGATCTAAAGCTCTGGACTGGCCAGTTATAGATGGTCTCAACTCGTGAAGCTTGGACCTGGATGAATTTCCTGCAAAGGCCAATGATATGGTCCAATGTACTTACTTGATCTAGGTCAAGCATGGTGGCATTTGGCAGAGCTCGAGAGAAAACCTTTCAGAGTTTGTTTCTCACTACTCACAAACCATGCTGCCTTATTTTGGAATTACACAGCCCATTTTATCCAATCCTTACCAGTCTGGGGTGACGTTTTTATAATTTTGTGTGTGTGTGTGTGCTGTTGGGAAAAAAGAGTTGGTTTTCTTTATTCTGCTTCAATATTCCCAGACAAGTGTAGCCATCTGGCATGTGTTCTTTATGGATGTGATTGCTCATTAAAAGTTTGTCTATATTTTTCCTAAATTGTATTTCATGTTCGATAGATTCAATCAATTTGCATATGAGGCATTGAGTCTGTCGCCAAGGCCTGACCTGCACAAAGTTTATTTTAATGAAAATATTTGTGTGCTTTCAGGGGGAGGAAAAAAACCAACAAACCGCTGTTTATTCATTGCTGTAGTAAATATACTGATTCTTGGCATCCATTTCCTTTTTAAAATCATTTAACTATAAAAATTGGAATGCAGTTTTCTTCAGATTTTCCTTCCCATACCTCAAAGGCTGAAGTCAGCCAAGCAAAGGGAACCCTTTCTTTAGTATTTTCTTGCATCTTCTGGCATGCCTGGATGGTGAGACGTTTTCTGTATAGGAGAAACTCAAGGCAATCATTGAGATTTTGGGGTAGGGCACACATCCAAAGGTTGTCCGTGCAGTTTCCAATTTCTTGTTGGCACTGTTCTATCACCATGCAATGACAAATTTCCTTTGCGTTGCTGGAGTACAAGTCTGCTCTGGCATGGCTTGCAGACAGCATCCTGTGGGCATTCCCTGGCCTCAAATGATGATAAAAACCCCTTATGAGAACAGACCTCAGGCTGACTGCCATAGCTCCTTTCTTCATCCTAACCCCTGAAACAGGGCTGAGCGTGGTTTGCTGTAGTTTGAAGTGACTGCCCTGAGCGCACACACTCTGCTCAACTGAGCAAGGAGAATTCTTCATTTTCTCAGGTCCACCTGTAAAGCCCATTATTTCTCTGGGGTTACAAGCTTTCCTGGTACATTTGTGAACCACTTTCTCATCAGTGTGCCAGGCTGAAGATGTGTCCTCTGTGAGCAGCATATAGTCCTGTGTCCTTTGGCTGGCAAGTTATTGGCATGAGAATGCTCTCAGAGACTGCAATGCGGCTTGGGAAACCCAGTCTCTAAAAGCCACAGATTTCAGGCGTATTAGTTACTCATTCTCTGTGTGTGGAGCACTTGCTGCTCCTCTCAGACTGCTGCTAGTACAATGCCAGCAACTGACTTTGTCCCAGCAGTCTGGAGAGCTACCAACCTGTGGGCAGCATCCAGATGGCACCAAAAACTGAATGCCTGAATCAGTATGGAAAGCAGGCGCCACAAACAGCTTTCTGCTCCTGGGTTAAAAGCTAAGTGGAAGCTGGAAGAAACACATTGGTATAGAACTAAGTGTGACTCCTAAATGAAGACTTGTTCCTCTATTTACACAACAAGAAGCACAACAGGTTTCATGATGAGGTGTTGTGCCAGTAAAAAATATCAATTTATATTCAGAAGGCTTAGGGGTACTCATTACAGATTATTTTTTTATGTTCAAGAGTCATCTAAAATAAACTGCCTTGGAACTTTTATCCCTGTATAGGTTCTGAGAACTTGGGAGAGGCAAGTAATTGCAGACAACTGCAGTTAAGTAGACTAATGCATGCGTGAGCTTTCATCTGACTGACAAATAAGAAGCAATACTCACTGATGAAGATTTTTCCCTTTTCAGGCTTTATGTTGACATGTTAGGTGATGATGCTCTGAAAGAGCTCACAGCATGAATCTTGTGTCTTGGCTTCACTAAGGAAAGAAATGAAGTTCCTTTGGCCTAGAACTAAATACAGCACACCTTCCTGGGGGTTCAAGTCACAGTGGATTATTTTTTGGTTCATTTGATTTTATTTGTCATAAGAGACACACTGACCATTAGAAAATGAAAAGCGAAGTATTTTGACCCCAGGCCCCAAGAATTAAGAAGTCTGATATTCTTCTCATGAGAATGGGTGAGGAACACTACTGGGTTGGTATTTCTGGGGTTTGAGGAACTTCCTTCTCTTTGTGTTCACGTGGGATTTCTGCTCCTTGAAGCTTTCTGTTTAGTTTTACTTTTTCTTTAAACAAGTCTTAGTAAGTGGCTTTGAAAATTAAACACTGTCATTAGGAGAACTTATATTGGCCCCAATTATGGAATGCCCTAATAAGGCCTTTATTGGAGCAAAATCCTCAGACTTCAGTGGGATCTGCAGTGCCATAATTCTTGCATGGTCTGAAAGAGGAGACTTCTGTTGGTTGAGAAACTGAAAAATCTACTTCTGTTGGGGCTAGTGAAGTGGCTGCTGGAAAATCACGCAGAATGGCATATTGAAAATGAAGCTGTGAATGTTTGAGCACTAGCAATGACGCTTAGCTTCTCAGCATCTGACGAATAATCTCAATATTGTTTTTACATTAGAAAATCTATTTATTATTGTGTGTAAGCATTTCAAAAAAGAACTGGTAGAAATAACTAGTGCATACAATTAGGGGTTTGGGGACGTTGGTTCTTTCCTTCAGTTTAAATAGTATCTTTTTCTTGAGGAATCCCGTTGATATCAGTGGGTTTATTCATGATGCAGAATAGCATCCACAATGTTTAGGGATACCACAAATTAATGTCTGCTGGGTAAATGCAAGTTGGCATTTGAAATTTGAGAGGACCTTAATGTACATAAATTTGAGCACTCCTTGGGTAGACTCTTACGTGTGGTTTGGCTGGAGGTGACGCTGCAGATGCTGCGGCATGGCCTTCGGTTCTGGAATACAGAGCTCAGGTCCCAGGCAGGAGCAACCCATGTTATCTTTATTGTCTGTATAGATTAACTAGTTTCAGGGTAGTCTACACACATCAGAAGCTCTGATCACAATTCTGTAATATCAAGTAGATGTTATCTTGGGAAGTAGTGGTCTAGAAGTGGCAATACTTGTTTTTGCTGCTATAAAACTTACTGCTATCAGTCTGGTGTCTGCTTATGCAAGTACTGTTTTGTTCTGCAGTCCTTCGTGCATTGAATCTTTGAGTTTTTATCCTTTGTTCCAGCCTATTTCTTTTCATCTTTAGCTAGATGCATTTTTTCATTTCTTAGAAGTTTCAGACTTTGTTCTTAAGCTTCAGGGAAAAACCTGTAGCCTCTGAAGACGAACGCTACCTGGCAGTTCAGAGGCTAACAAGCAAGTGAAAAGAAGAGCAAACCTGTGTATCTGAGGAAAAAAAAGACCAGTTCTCAATGACTCTTGAAGGCTCAGGATGGGCAACGCTATTTATTTTGTCCTAATCTAAGTGTGTTCTGGGTAAAGATGTTAATGCCTAGTCATATCATATCCTTAGTCACCGGCATCTGCCTTGTGTTGCACAGTGATTTCTAAACAAGAGCCCATCTCAGAGCTGTTTGCGTGGAGAACCTGAGCTGGAGTGATTGCGGTTAATACAGCTTCCACAAAGGCAAGCACCTTTCCATTAAGTTTTCAATCTAAGATACGTGCTTTCACTAAGGTGCGATCTTTATTGGATAAGAGCTGGAGAGGAACTCAAGAGACCTAAGACCTAATTCACCTATGCCATTACCCAGTGAAATGAATTTGGGCAAGACACTTCATCATCTTGCATCTCGGTTTCTGCATGCGGGAACTCCTGGAGTAGTGCTATGTGAGGCGTTCTTAGCTAAGAAATCTTGTTTAATTTTCCTTGTAAGTGTGGAATCTCCCTTCTCTTAAGGACAGTTGAGATTTCTTCCTCATGGCTCCATATGTTGTCATTGAAAATAAATGCCTTTAAAAATAATCAAAAACTATTTTGTTAACAACAGTGGCAGTCTTGCACATACATCAGTGCAGCTTTGGCACTGCCCATTCATTTGTGAAGCTTCAGAATATTGTACTGGCATTTGTTTTGCTGCTTTTGGGGCAGGTGCAAAATGGATGTACGCAAAGTCCCTTGTTTGGCTTCCTCTCTCTTTCCCACATTTTTGGCTTGTTTAAATTCTGAATGGGAACTAATGGGTCAGCTTGCATACGTGGTTTCTTTTCCTGTTTGGATGAGACGATGCTTCCACTCTGTGTGCACTGACTGGTAACTGCACGTGTGCATGTGATCACGCTCTTGTCCACACGTGCCTGTGACATTCACCATGTGTTAGTAACACACTGGGTCATAAAAGTGAAACTGAAAGACAGCAAACTCCAAGTTGTGAAGAGAGATCTAGAATCCGGGTCAGCTGGGTTTGGATGCAGGTGATTCCTTGCTTGCGCTGGGATGAGCCTCGAGTCTGATGTCTTTGGGCTCTGCAGGAGATGGGGTAGCAGGGTTTTGTCTCTTAGTGCTACTGAAAGGTGCTTCACCTCCTACGTGTGGGGACATGTTAGTACAATGCAGGAACCTTTCCTTATCTGTGCATCCAGACTTAAATAAATAAATAAATCTCTTTTCCAGGATTTTTACAAGCAGATAGCAGAATTATTGTACATCGCAGTGTTCGGCCGCTAGAGTGCACCAGAAGGTTTGGTTGGAGCCAACTGGTTGCAGTAGCTTCCCTCGCCTCAGTAATTTCATGCAGTACGAGTTCTGATAAAATGTCCGCGTGGTTTTAACCCAGTTTTAATATCAGTGTCTAAAAAGGAAAGCTCTGCTTCTAGGTATATCAATCACTTTGCCAACAGATGATTTGAGCCCTTGTGGTTGTCACACTAAAATTTGTTTAACAAATGTCAAGTGGAAATCCAAGTATGATCAGAGACAATCCTGACGGTTCTTCTCAGAATTGTAATTAATGTGATTGTACCAGTATTTGAGTTCAGAGATGAAAATCTGATCATGACTATCGCTACCAATAGCAAGAAACATTCATTAAAAGGATGCAAAGATCAGAGAGGATTTCGGGTTAGGACTTCTTTGCTTGCTTTTTTCCTTGTTTCACAGTGGTAAAACTGCAAGCTAAATTTGTGTGGAAGTGCTGACTTAACTGTGCTAGGAAGTGAAAACGGCAGCATGAAATTGTGTCCCCATTTAGAGCAATAGCACAACTTGCATTGATTTTAGCTAAGCCAAGCTTTTATTCTTGGTGTAGGGGAGATGAAACATCCGAAGCATGAACCTAATGCTGCAGATGGGGTGCTTAGGCCTCAAAAGGAGCTCGTCTGAAGGGTTCTCCAGGTCCTCACCACATGGATGCTGGTGCTCTCAGATTATACCAGTATAATCAGTGATGATCTAAGAAATAACTGATATACAATCCTGATGGACTTTAGATCTACCTACACTTCTCTATATAGATATGTCTGGCTTAGGATCAATGAAAAGAGGAAAAAAAATCAAAAATAATCATCAACTTGCTGCATGGACCATGAGGGTCTGCGAGACCTGATATTAATTTTAATAGGTTTTATTCAACACTAAGTCCCCAGCCAAGAAAATAAAGAACAAGAAACATCTGAGCATGTGAAATATAGTTCAATGAGGGATTTGCTAAAGCAGATTTAAATATTTTTTTTAATGTAAACAACTCCTTAGGTCTTGTTCAATAACAGGGAGGCTTGTGCTTAAATTGAAGCAATCGATTAAACACTGTGATGACTAGACATGACCTGATAAATGTGGGCCAACTGCCTGATCCAGAGCTGTCCAGAAAGACCTCAAATTCTCACATGCTGTTTAATTTTTTTAATTAAAAATAAAAGTATCCTTTTTTTTTTTTGGTGATATCAAAGCAACAAAATTGAAGTCACCCACAGTTTTCCAAAGTGACTAAATGAAATTTTTAATAAGATTCCACTGTAGGAGTACAGCTAAAAGTAAAAGAGGAATTCCTGAGTGATTGGAAGATATATTATTTTCAAAATCTCAGTCTCTTCAGAGTATTCTGTAGAAATACTTTTTGGTTCATGTTTTTATACCATTGATTTACTGAACGTGTTTACATTAGAATAGAGAAGATTTGGATGATCTTCTTGATTTAAATTTGTTTTAAAACACATTGTGCAGCTGTTTCCCAGCAAATCATGTTTATCTCTTGACTGCCTAACTCACGGTTTGCATCTGTGGCAAGAAATATCGAATGAAAGGAAAAAAAAAAGTGAAGGAAACTCCATTGTGGTAATTTGATTACTCTGGAAATAAAGCGGTGGATTACTAGAATCTAATTTGGAAGTGATGAAGTGCATGTGATTGCCAAGTAATTATTTCTGCACAGTCCTTGTCCATAGGGAGAACAGAATTATTGGACACTTCACAATGTTAATGATGCTGTAGTTTGACTTTTGCACTAACATGCAGAAACGCTGGTCTTTCGAGTACATTTTGTGACAACAATTTGTATCTATCCCAAAGTCTGTACTGATATGTGCGCCAAAATCAGTCTGAGTTAGCAGGTTTTGTTGCTGTTTTATTTTTGTGGAGTAAAACTAAAATATGACTTCATGATCAGAATTTAACTTCATATTGTAACTCACTTGCAGAAGAGGAAGAGGGATGTGGGGAGTTGTAGGAAGGAAAGTGATGCAGGTGTGCAGTATAGATATTTTTCAGTTAAATATAATTTTGCTTGTAATATAGTCTGAAATTTTTCATAGATAATGGCAAATATATACATGGCAGTCATGATCTATGATTATTAAATATGATGCTACTGCAATGCTGGGAATATTTTAATTATGTTTGACTTAGATTTCCAATGCAGTCTTTACTGGTCGAAAATGCATTAAATAACAAAGACACCTTGAAATGAGTGAAAATGAAAGTAGCTGAATTACTTTTGGATCAGGAGTTTTTTCTGAGTTGCTGTCCTTATTGGCTGTTTCCTCCAAATAGGAGGCAAGATCTCTTTTCTGTTATTTTCATGTATCAAGAAATTCATGCAGAAGTGTTTTGAGTGGTGAATTGTTTTCTTGCATTTTGTCTTCCTGTGCTTTGCCTTCATGTTGTGCCTCCAGTCTGTGGCTGGGAGCAAAGCACTCCAGGCAGTTCCTGACCTGAATCAAAATCTGGGCTGTATTCCTGCTACCAAATTTTAAGAAGCTGTATGCAGCATCTTCGGTAGGAACCTAGCCTTCAGTGGCCCTGAATGTTACCAGTGAGGAAATGAGCTTCTGACTTGATTTGGTTCCAAAATGCGTACATGTACTCCCCCTAATATAGGAGGAGAGGGGGTCAAAGCTCCCAAAATTAGGTGGTATGAAGAGCTACCTAAATGCCATCTCATCTCACTTCTCCCGTGGCTGGGAAAAAAAGCCCAACACCTTGTAATTAAAACATTCGGACTGTGATTTATGAGGGGCTGGGATCAGATCCTTGTCGTGCTTTTCTACCGTCACTGAGAAAGTAAGCTGGGGAGACAGTATGCTTTCTGGATTACCTAGCTATGTTGAGGATTAGGTCAGCAAGTAAGGAATGTGCAAGAAACAGCAATGGTAACCTGCACGTGTTCCTAGGGCTCACAGCCGGGTTGCTAGAATAATGAGAGGATGAAACATTAGCTCAGAAAATGAGGGTTTCCAATGAAGCTTAATTTCTACAAGCAGAATTTCCTATCAAGTAGGCTTTCAGCCTTCCACTTACCATAGACATTGAGGAAGTTAATATTTATTCATTTGTTTATTAAAAATGTCTAACAAAATGGCCTGTAAAGGCATTATCCAAAATTTCATGCAGCCACATATGCTCACTATCCCTTTTAATTGAAAAAGGTAATAGGGAATGTGTTTTAATTAAGCAGCCTCATTAAATGCTGTTAGGTTCTGCTTTCTCTCTCTAACTCAGTCCCTATGAGCATAATCCCAAACCCAAGGTTTTTGCTGGCTTCTGTCTCGTTACCAGGAGTGGTACGGCATGGGTCTGACACTACCCGAGGCACTTTCTTGCTGGGGACGATGCGTCCTCTGTGCTGCCCGCGTGGGGTCAAGCCAGCAACCCTCATCGGGAAGCGTCCCAGGGAACCCGCTGTCCTGCAGGTGCCACCGCAATTAGTGACAGGTAATCATGTTATTACGTATGGTGAAGTCATACTCTTAGGAACAATTAAACTGAAACAAGGGTGATTTTTTTAGAGTATTCAGAGTTAGCTACTGCTAAACACTTAGTATTTTGGGAAAGCTCAGCCTCAGCAAGACAGGCCAAATCCAGCACAGTGTTAAGCCTGTCTCCATCAACGCTCCCAAGGGGTGACTTGGGGGGGGAGATGAGAGAAGCAGAAGGAAGTCACTGGACTGTCTCTTGCTGTCTCTGTGGGACCTGGCTGGTGTGTTCTGCACAGCCTTCCCGTCCCCCAGCCCAGGTACTTGTGTCTCTCCGGGGTCTAAACGGAGCACAAAAGGTTTTTCATGTAGCAAAGAGGCTCAGGAATCACTAAATATTTCGGTATCCTTCGTTTGCAAAGTTCTCTCCCTGCCTCAAAATAGGGGCAGAATAAGGACAGCTTTAGTACCATCATTTCCCCTGCTTTGAAAGAGTGCTTTTAGCAGGGATGGGGAGGAATCACTGCTTTCTGTCCCTGTCCCTGGAGAGTCTGGCTGTTCTCAGAGCATGTCAGTGGTACGGTGGGGACACAAAAAAGCTACCATGGGGAACATCTGCAAATACTAATCAAATACATCGTCATGAAAAAAGCATCATTTACCAAAAGATCAATAAAAGTACTTTGGGAGTTAATTCTCCAATGTTACCATATCAAAGCTGGAAGGGATATCCAGTGTTTTTGAGACATGATTTAAATGGATTTCTTCATTGTTTCTGGCATGAGACTTTATGCCGTTTCCATAAAATAACAAATATTTTAAATGGAAAACCTAAATGGAGTGTCCTGACGCTGAAAATTTGTTTTATAGAATTACCTTTACAAGCCTGATATACTTATGAAATGTTTCTAAAGCCGGTTATGAGACCCTAAAGGGTTAAATTAACCAGGCTGTATAAATGTGAGCTGAACATATGGTCGGGCCCTCCAAGAGTTTTAAAAAGCAAATGTCTGCTAAAACAAGTAAAGTCCAGCTTTCTGAGAGTATGTTGTCAGCATGAAAAGAGTCCTCTGATTGACCAGAGTGAAAGAAGGGGGACATCCACAATTATTTCACCTCTCTGGTTTCACACAATGGAATGGGAGGAAAATGAATGTTTAAGTAGAGACAAAAAGGTAAACAAGTAGAAAATCCATTTGGGAAACTGGTGTGAAGAGTGCTGGGGGAGAGAAATATTCAATGGCTGGACTCGTAATAGGAAAGAGAGGAATTCTAAAATGAAGTCCCTCAAACGACTGCAAAAGTTCTGCTTCTGAAGAAAATTATTTTGGATTACTCCTCATCATAGCGCCTCAGACCTAATGAGATGAATGTGTCAAAATAATATTTTAAAATGAAAAGTCTTATTTAAGGTTCTTCCTAGTTGTTGAATTGTAAGTTTTAGAACTGATCAAGCATCTCAGTGGTTTTCATGCTATTTGAAAGGTGATAAAAATAGATGCCTGAACTGTGACATCCATGTGATCTTGGAGTAAAAGATATTTTTATCTCCTTTTTGTTCACTGTAGAGGAATACTTCTAAGGAAAAAAAAGTGCTAGTGTATGGATACTTCTTTTATTTGAAGTCATCTTCAACTTAAAAGTTTTGATTTTCATTTTAACAGTGACCTCCATTATTCTGAAAATGAATCTGACAAAAAGCAAATATTTTTCCTGGTGTTCCTGTGAAACTGTTCTCACCTGACTTACCAATGGAAAATTAGTTTACGGTGAGAGTGATTGAAGACTCTGGAAGTCATAGGTCTTCTGCACAATAGACAAGCCAGTCTATTTTTTCCTATTGGATGTTCATCTACAAGAGGAAATTGCTACCGTTTTGTCTCCAAGTTGGGGATTTGAATGGAGGCCAGAACAAAGAAGCCAAGGACACAAGAGGCTGCTGCGGCTGCAGTATCCCGTCAGAGCCCCTTCCTGTGCTGCCCCTGCTCTTGCTGAGCGGTGATGGAGGGAAGGACAGGGAGCTTGTAAAAGTACCATTTTTATGTCATGGATCAGAAAGAAAGGTTGCGCTGACCTTCACAATCAAATCAGTTTCTGTGTAGGGTGAATCAAAGTGAAGTCACGTAAACAAAAGGATTTTGCTGCTTATAGCTAATGCATAGTAAATTTTTTCCATTTTTTCCAAAGGAAGTTTACTCAGTATTTTCATTGATTTTCACTGTTGCTGGGCAAGTAAAGTAGTATCCATTTTTCTATTTAAAGACATAAGGCAGCAAAAAGAATTTTTCCTAAAAAAAAAAATAAATAAATTTTGTTTATTCATCTTTTACTTATAACAAAATCGAGTATTATCTGACTAAGCTTCACTTTTCCCCATGACAATTAGTGACAATAGCAGTACTGCCAGCTTCTAAATAATATGATTTTTCCTTTTTGGCTCTAGTTTTCTTCATTATGAAGATCATATTATCCTGATAACTTTAGCTTACTCAGACTCTTGCTTTACCTGCAAAATATTGCTCTGAATGTCAGGGGCTTGTGAGGGGCTTCACATGGTCTTTGAAGGAGCTCATACCAACACACGTGTCTTCCCTGCACAACACAGCGGGGTGATGGTGGAGCCGTGTGGGAATGGCCATGAAAGGAGCTCTTTGCTGTCTGGTCTGGCAAGGGGCTGTTTGCTGAGCTGTGCAATTCACTTCAGAAAGTCACCACAAAGTGCAGTGCACTCTCTGTAAATTGATTTCCTCCCACTTTTATTTTAGAAAGTTAATTTAATCACTTTCAACGTCATCAGTGTCCCCCATGTGGGACAGAGCGGAGTGGACCGGGGTGGCTGTTAGTAAGCTCAAGTCTAGAAAAGAGCCGATAAATCCTGGCTGGCACCGGGAACTTGCTCTTCCAGCACGCACAGTGGGTGCACAGTCCCTGGTCAAACATAGCGCTGCCTTCTGGGCACAGCCACCCTGCCTGGGCAGCTGAAAGGTGGGACTGTCTGCAACCTGAGTACCTGGTACCTGACAACTGTAGCTCATAGAAAATGTCATCTTTCCCTATTAGCTCTGCCAAAACTGTGAGTCTGGGCATGCAAATGCTAGTTTGTGTTAGAGGTCTCGGTAATCACAGAGGTCATGTGACTTCTGAGAGCTCTCCAGTTCACTTACTATTTTGATGTAAAAATCAGGTGTGCAACCCTCCTTGTAGACCAATGAGGTCCATCAGTCATACTCAAGGAAAATTTACCAAGTCTGGGAAAAGCAGTGTTCTTCCTGTGAAAAGCATAATTTTCAGAGTAGGCTTTTCAGTCTGTCTGGTAATTCTGGACCAAATTTCATTTTCACTTAAATGCAGATCTCCACATGTAAGAATGAGTACTTTAAGGCCTTTCATACATCAAATGTCAAGAAAACGTTTGTTGTTGTTTTTAAGTTGAAGTTCATACCCTGTGAATAGCATTATTTAAAATGACTTTCATGTGCATTTTTTAATCAAATCTATCCCTCTTACTTCTGAAGGAGTTGGAAAAGTCAAGGTTTTGGCTGGCATTGACTATTAATAAAACAGACCTTCTGGTTATGCAAAACCAGATGATTCGCCTTGCACCTCAACTTCTGCTTTGGCTCTCAGCTGCTGGGATTCTTTGAATTCTTGCTGGCTCACGAGTAATTTTTTTTTATGTGCTTTCTTTTCATCTAGAGACGTCTGCATTCAGGCTTGTGATGGAGTGCGAGGTGAAATCACCAGCGAAGCTGCAATAAGCATGTGAGCCTGGCTGGGGGCAAGGAGAGGGGGATGGTATCTTTAGTGCTCCTGCAGTTTGCTGTGGCCCTTTCTCCACTCACCTTTCCCTATTGCCAGCCTTCAGACCAAGACTGCTGCTCGTGTTATGCTTAAAGGCAGACAGTTCATCGAGAAGTTCCCAAGCCTGGCTCCCAGCATTCAGAAGACTGTAACGGAGAGCACTGTATCTCTTCCCTGGCTGCTCCTCCAGGGCCCTTCTCTTGTCTCCTGTGGGTGAAGTGCTGGTGCTAGGTCAGGATCTGAGTGTGGCTATGTCTTTCTCTGTTCCAAGAGTACCGAAAAAGTAATTGATCTCTGAATGTTTTGGATGCCCATATTTAATATTTTCACTGTGCCAAACAGTGTTCTTTTGGGAGCTAGTGAAGCAAATTTATATTTTCCTGTGAAAAGTCCAAGAGCCATTTTCCTGCAGGGTCGCTGTATGTGTGTATATATATTTGCTTTTAATTCATTCTGTATGGAGTAAAGAGCTGCCTGTATGCATCAGAGTTTTTAGAACACCATAGATATCAGTACAGCCATTTCAGGTATCATCTTACAGTAAAATCAGGTATTTTGTGTAGCATATGTAGACTGAGTTAGTTAGACTAAAATTGGGAGCTGCTTAAACTACGCAAAGGCAGTAGTGATCCCAAAGGCAGGAGTGGCATGCCACTAGTGGCACAGCAGAACATGTGTTTTTATAAAAATTAGTTATGGTCTAATGTATTCAAAAGCCATTGATCCTTTCTTCATGGAAGTCACTGGGATGCTGCGGCAGGAAGTATGGAGTACCTCCAGAAATCTCTTACCTGCCATGCCCCAAAAAGGGTCTGACGCCTGGGCAACACCTGGAACCAACCTAAACACATCCTGATACGCAGCGAGCTGCGGAGAGGTCACAGCCCCCCTGCCTTGCGGATACGACACTGATAAATTTGCTCTCATTTTCACTCATGTGCCAAGACAACGCTAATTGAAAATCTTTGGAGACAAGCATCCAATGCTTGCTTTTGTACTAAATCTTACTGACAGCAGGATTCGGTTCTGCCTGTCACCCTCCTAATTCTGCCGGTATAGAGCTTGTGGGGTATAAAGAAAGGTATGTTTCCTATGACAAGATAAACTAAGAGTGTAAGGAAAAAACAGTAGTGTAAGGAGTACAAATGTTGTTGTTGTTGTTTTTCTTTATGAACCATTCAGAGTTTTATACAGCATATTCAGATTGTTTTCTGAAATGAGCTTTGTGAAGCGTACCCAATGGCTTCTAATTTCTGGCCACACGCCACTGCATACAGTTAATACATATGTTAAAAGGCACACGACGCGTCTCACTTTCCACTAACAAGATTTCAAAACCTGCCCTGATTTGCTGCTGTTTACCCAGGGAAATTAAAAAATTGATTGGTGGCTTCCTCCCTGGGCTCCTCCACCTTGTGCGACCGCTGGCCGTGGCTAGGCAACCGCGCGGTGGCTTTGGAGCAGGGAGCAGGCTTCGGAGCAGCAGGGGCCGCGAGGAAGGAGGCTCTGGGATCAATTAAAATGCCAGGCTTTTCCAGGCTGGTTTCCAGAGCATCTGTGCATGATTCCACATAAATTTAGGGAATTAAAGATCAGACAAAGGTAAACATTTCCGTGCTTTGGTTAGTATTGAATGAAAACGAGGGGATGAAATACGATAAGACCGTGCAGCCTGAAGCTGTTTACAACCTCCATTTTATTTATTTACATCCAGTTGCTTTATTGTTGTAGGTATGTTGAAACTATCGGCTATTTGAGTCATTGTTTGGGTGCTGAGGATATCTGGAAGTTGAAATCAAAATGGTCTAGCTATTGTGAAATGGTATGTGAGAAAATACATTACCTTAGCAAAGAGATGACTTTCTTTATACATCATATATTTTTGTACCCACAAAAAATTCCTTCTCCAAAAAAGCCAAAAGGAAATGTTTTTCTATTAGTCACGCACTTAGACAATTCTGGAATCCTGAGTCCTGGCGCAGGCAGTTTCGATATTCTGCATCCTGGCCAGCATGCTCGAGTCGCAGCTGCCTAGAAAAACCTTTCCGTGCTTTGAAGTAAGCAACAATACTTTGCAGCAAATGAAAGACACTGACGTAGCTTTGCCTCTTCATCTCAACAATAGTCTGCTCCCGGAAGAAAACAGGCTTTGATTCTTGCCATTCTTTGCTGCCGAGAGAAGAGGTCGAGCCCTTCCAGCACTGCAGCGCTCGGTACAAGACCCGAGGTGAAGAAATAGGCAGCACTTTTTGTTGCTGGGCATAGGTGGGGAGCAGAGGCAGATGTCATAGGCAAGGGACAGGATGCTGCCACCCAGCTCCAAGCAAACACTGCCTGCATGCAGAGGGGATTCGGAGTGGGAGAAAACAACACCAAAGCAGCCCCTGTATTAACAAATCACACAGCGCTGTACAGAAGCGATCAAGACAGCACTCCAACTAAACCCAGAAGGATAAAATAAGCCAATGGACATACAGAAATACATAAAAAAACAACAGTTCAGGGAAGAAAAATAAAAAACTTTTCCTTGAAATAGAGCCTAGTAACATGAAGATCACCTGTGTTGCCAGCCTCTACTATATATCCAAGGGTAAAGTAATTCTTTAAATAGGCTGGGATTTTAGAAATTCCTCGAAGGCATTGAACTTTCAGTCTCCTTTCCACATTTCTTCAAAGCTTCCCCTGAAGCACATCACTCTATCTCCAGCCACCATAAATGAACCATAAATAAGTCTCCTAATTGAACTTAACCTGCTGAAGTAGGTTTGGTAAGAAGGTGCTTTAGGTTGCTCAGAAATGTACACAATATGGTGTCGGTTTTATGGTTCTATCTAACGAGCTGTGCGTTTAGGAGAAGAGAGAGATACATAAAGCCCAGGTACTGATGGTGGCCGCTGACAGCTCCCTGCAGTTGAGAATGCTGGAGGAAGGCACTGACAGAGAGAAGGAAGAACATTTTCTTCCAGCTTGCGGCAGTTTCTTTATACTGCTGCTGATTTCTCAAGGCTAGATCATAGATCAAATCTAGTGCCAGCAGACTTTGGCTTTCCATTTTTTTGAAATCCATGTTATTTCTTTACATCAGTGCCCTTCTGAAATAGGATTATGTTCATTTATTTCTTGTAGCAGCCTGGCTATATCGAACTGCTCTCTATTGATATTTTCAGCACTATTATGTGGCTTTCCAACAGCAAAACTGCTTTACAAGATTAGAGAATTTGTGTTCTCAAGCTATAGAAAAGTTCTGCCCTTTGTTTGAGACTCTTCACTGTATAATAGCAGAAGGCTTGTCAAAACCCACTATCTTAGTCTCATGATAACCTTGTAGAGCTCATCTTACCTTATTCTTAGTTCTTAATGGTTAAGTGGTAATTTAAAAGATACAAAAAAAAAAAAAAGTCTAATCCTTCAGATGAGTCCATATGGATGCTTCCTATCATATGGCTTAGCAGTTATATTGATGCTGTTTTTACAGGCCAAGTGAAAAGATCCAAAATGCTAGTGTTGTGTGGTCACATTACAAATGCAGACTTCAAAATAATCTGCTACCTCTTCTGTCTGCCTCTCCTGTCTTGAGCTCAATTACAGGTACCAAAACCAGGAATCACTGCCTTACCAGAATATCTTAAATTCAAGTACTCCCTTCTTTCAGTATTGAACCAATGGCCTTTACAGGTGCCTGCCCCTCATAGCTTTCATTTTTTCCTTTTTTTTCAAAAGAACAAATAATTTGTTCTACCTTCTGAGAGGGCCTCTAGAATCCCCTTGGGCTGGCATGTTTTCTGAGCTGAATGACCATATCGGTACTTTCTTCTTGGGATCATAGTCTGTGATCTACCCTCTCCTTACCTGGATAAACTTGATTCGTACCAAAATGCCAGCCTGGAAAAAAAGCTACTCCTTTCTCTGCAGCTTCTTTGAAGCCAGTTCACCATCTGCTGCTCTATAAGGTTTGGGTAAGAAAAGAAAATTTGTAAGCCTTACACATGTCCTCATCTACTTTTAAAACCAGCACCAGCATATGTACCGCGTGCAGTTGCTGGGGTGCAATTTTACATGCATCATTTCATTATGATTGAAACTGAACTTTTCCTCCAAATGCTGGGTGAAAATTGCCTAGAGCAGCATCTGCATTCATGTTAAACAGTAATCAACACATTGAGGTAGCACCTTGGATGATGTATAGTGATCGTCTCCCTTTCTCTGCACATCCAGCTTTCATCCTAATGCATCAAGTAATGAGCACTTTCTCTCAAAAGAACATACAAATATTTTTTAAATATCTTCTAGCCAGCACTTTTATGTTTTAAGGAGACCATGTTGAATTCCAAATTGCCAAATGTGCATTTAATTATAGACAGAAACAATAACATTTGTTACACTTTTATTGCCTTTAAAATTGTTACAAATTAAAATATTCTTTGATTATTATGAAAGGAACAGTCACAAGAAACAATATTCCTTTTCCACAATTAAGATGTGCCCTTAATCAGGGAGATCTTTGAACACTGGATAGCAGAATGAGGTTTCTGAACTTGTGGTGGCTGCTGTTCTGCCAGATGTGGTTCAAGAGGACACAGTCCCCGCTCCAGTCCTTCTGCTTCTCTGGCTTGCTCTCCCGTTGCGAACTGACAGGATATTGGAGTTGACAGGGTTTCTGCAGGACCGAAGCCAGCGGGAGCACCAAAGGGCCTGCATGAAATGTATACTCTGGTTTTGTTGATGGTGGGCCATCCAGCTTGGAAAAGGGACGTTTTAATATCAGCTTAGACCTCTCTGCAGTCAGGCGTACCGATTTGAAAGGAAAATGCTCCAAAACAAAAATAGGATTATTCCGGGTGAAGAGAGCGTACCTGGGGAGGAGGAAGGGGAAAGGGTGCCGTGTTAGCCCTCTCTCCGTGTTAGCCCATCTCTCTCCCTTTGGCTGTTACAGCTGGACCTGGCTCCTGGGCCCTTGGCACTGCTCTGCACTGCTGCAGCGGTGCCCAGCAGCCTCCGCAGCCCACCCCAGGAGATCTCCCGGACTGGGAGGATCCTCAGCCACAGCAGTCAGAGGGCTCTCAGCACATCTTTCAAACTGGCCATTGTGCCAACTGCCTTTAAAAAATGGGGGGGGGGGGGAAATCAGACATTCCTGAATGTTCAGAAAAAGAAAACGCATGTATGTTTTTCAAAGCACATTGCTTAGATTAACACATGCAGTTCCCAATAAAAGCAGTGGCATACCTGGCCAAAAACTTTAGCAGCTCTTTGAAAAATTTCCCCTAATGTGAGTAACTATAAAGTGTACTTCAGTGCAGACAAATATGCTTCTACTGCACCAGCAATTGTAAAAATGTCTCCCACTGCTGCCAATGCATTACCCTGAAAGATTACTACAACACATGTGCTCACAAACGCAGCGCAGATATAGCCTAAACTTGGCTTACCACAGCAAACCACAGCAAGGCTTTCCAAGAAATGGTTTAATTGTGTTGGCCTTAAAGGTTATTCATAGTCTTGGCAGACAAGCCAAAAACCAGAACACCGCGAAAACATGGGCTTGCTGCTCGCAGAGGGATACGGCTGCTCTGCTCTCTGCTGCAGGGCTGGGCACCACCCGGCGGCGGTGCCATCACCCTGGGCGGCTGTCTTTGAGCTTCAGCCCAAACTTCTGTTTTCTCTGATGCACGGTGATGTTACTTTTCTGCTCCCATTCCCTTCTACAAGGTGCTGGAGGGGAGCTGGTAGCAATGTTTGCCAGTGGCATTGACTTTCAAAATGCTCAGCCTGCAGAAATTTGTTCATTCTGACATGGTGTCTCCTGGTGGGTCAGTATTGTGAGCGCTGGTGGCAAGAACCACAGAGTATACCTTCTCTCACTTTTCTTTAAAGTTCATGAAGGGCCAGAAAACACCACAAACATGGCATTTTGAGTCAGCAACTTTTTTGTTAAAGTATTTTTAAACAGTGAAGAAAAAAATATTTCTTCCATTCTTCGTAAAGGCACTACAGGAACTTTCAGAGCTCTTTCTATATGCTCCATGTACTTTGGGGAAGTGGACTTTTTGTTGGTTGGTTTATTTGTCTTTAAACTGAAATAACATGATGCAATTTGGGAGTGCAGTATGAGCGTATAATAACACTGCTGCATTTCTCCACTTTTCACAAATGATTGTTTCAGACTGGGGTAGGACCTAAAATTGTGTAAATAAGAATATATCATAGCAATAGCTCTTCAGAGCATTTCTCTGTATTGCTAGAAAAGTTCCTGAATGGGTTTTCTCTGCACATTATGATCTTATATTGCTCCTTAAATCTCTTCAACTGACCATCACTGACAGGAGCATTTCAGACAATTAATGCAGCACCTGGTATGGGTTTCATTGTCGTTGTTGTTCTGAATATTATTTTCAAGTATATCTGTTTGATTTATTAATAGGAAATATCTACTGTCATTTAGTCTTTTTTTTTTTTTTAATATGTATCTTTTAGGAAATTATTTCAGCTCCTGTGGACTTTCACCTGCTAGTAGTCACCACATAATGCATACAAGAGGTATCTAATTTGCTGGTATAAGTTATTCTAACTGTGCACATCCTGAGATGATATATACATGGAAGAAATGCGGTTTACAGCATATAAAGTTTTGCTCTTTAACCACATTAGTATAGAAGTGGTAATGTAAGATTTTTTTTCTTCTGTCATCTGACTTACTGTCTCCACAAAAGAAAGAAATAAGATAGCATACCAAATAATGAAACTTTATCCTCCAAGAAATTATGCATAATGAATCAGGAAATCTCTGGGGGAAAAAAATAAAATAAAATAAAATAAAGTACCTTGTGAGACTCAGAATTGGGATTTCTGATTCGGGTTTTCACTTTTCTTGCAGCATTTTTTAGCTTTTTTGAGAAGTGTAGCAGTCATTCCGCAGAAGTCAACTTTCATGTGGCTGATGTTATGAATGATTTCCCGTTTCTGTCTGCTAGCTTGATGTGAAAATACCTCACCTTCTTCAAGCAGTTCCATGCTGTACTTAGAGTTCAGCTATCTCACTATCTTGTCTAACCACTGGGAACTTAATGATTCTGTAGCATCCACGGTATAGGTCCAAGTGCCACATTAATGAAGTCACCAATTCAGCAAGGATTGCCTGTGCTTTTGATCATAATGCTGTTTTTCAGAGTGGCAATCCATAGAGCATTCAGAGTGAAGCCAGGATTTTACTTAAAGATATGATGATCATTTTTAATTTCAGTTTTCACTGTTGTTTCTGGAGTATTAAAAGGATGAAACTATTCATAAATTCTAAGTTTTATGTGCGTGCAAGAGTTTTCAATATTGGGGCTTTTCATAACTCTTCTGTGTAAGGCTTGTAGTCAGCTTAAACACTACTATTTGTTTCAGGACTTACCCAATTTCAGATCTGCCTTTCTTTGCTCTCTTTCCCCTGCATTGTTTCATGCTGTTGGAATATATTGGTCAAAAGTTGTTGAATTTTGATTCAAGGTAATTAAAAATGCATTTTCTTTCCAACACAATATCATTTTAGTTATGCTAAAATCTCATATAATCTCAGTGATATGTATCTCAAGACTTCACAGAATAGTTAATCAAAAATAAGATGTTCTTTCACTGATAGTCAAATGGGATAATTAACTATCATTCATATAAGTATAATTTAATAAAGCAGAAAAAGGTCCTAGTTGAGATCAGGCTATTTAGCCTGCTCTCACACACACACTCACCATGGCTTTCAATGTGAAAAAGTTTATCAATTAGGTAATTGATTGGCTGGTTTCTTTATCTTAAAAAATGGGAATAACCAACCTTTTTCCTGTTCACCTGACAGATACAGGGAAAAACAAAAACAAAACAACAACAACAAAAAAAACCACTTCTCTTCTATGGAAAGAAACAAAATCTGCTTAAGAACTTTTATCAGCTAAAAAAAAAAAATTATTAAACATTGACATGGATTCAAATTTTAAAATGTTCTCTGGAATAGTTTAGCAGAAACACTGAATATAATTTAAGGTCACTAAAATGAGAGCCTGGGTTTTAGAACCCATTCTTGATATATAGCTTTGGAAGTATTTTATAAAAAGATAAAAATAATTTTGCTATTGTACAGACAACCTGAGGCAGAGAGGAAGTAAATTGTCTAAAATCAGAAGACAGTCCCCTGGCAAGGCCAGAAAGGGTAGATGTTTGAGTCCTAAATCAACAACAAAACTGTATTGTTCTGAATGTTCTCCCTCTCTTGTATTTTCCTCTCTTTAACCCTTGCTCGTATCACCGACCTAATTCCGACTTCCTGCAGCCCTGCGGGTGGCAGAAACGAGCAGTGAGGACTGAAGGGAAGTGGGCGCTGCTCAATGTCACTTGGCTTCCAGAGCTGCTGGCACGTTGAGCTACATTCTCAGTATCTGTAGGTATTTTTCTACTCTACATGTGGAGGTTTATTGGTCTTGATGAGTTAAGATTGTGTAGTCATGTAGATCTAACAAATTTTTAGCAATTCCCTCTTCGTCTGTAGATAGGACTTGAGAATACACGTGGAAACAATACAGGAGATTGGCACGTTTATTAATCCCACATGACAATGCAAGGCTGATGTATGAGGGTGGAAGGGTGCTTGCAGCCAGTTCTGCTAGAGACCTGGGCTCTTTCTTCGTCTAAATTGCAACGTGTTTCTTCAAACTGGGAATGTGCCTTAAGGCCCCAAGTCTAAGCCGAGCTACTCAGTCCAGTTTGGAGTAGGATGACATGAACTAGTGCTGGCCTTGGTGCTCTTGGCTCTTCTCTTCTTTCTAGTAATTTTTATTGTAAGGTTCTGGGAGACCTCAAGAGGGGCAAAGAACAGCAGGCACTATGGATGAGCCTTTGTAGAAGGCAAGAGGCTTTCGGAGCAATCTGGGTACCATTTATAACCAGTGACAAGCATCCCCTGATTTACTGCATTTCTGTCCATAGCTTCTTGTTCAACAGAACCGCCTGAGGTCCAAACAGTTGTGTTATTTGTTGTGTCTGTAGCGCCTTAAAAAACCATCAGATCTTGTGTGAAAGTGAGTCCCTAGTGACAAAATGCATGTATCACTTCTGAATTTTCATGTTTTTTGACTCCTGTGGAGAACATTATCTGGTGATTTGAGTACTAAAACTTTTAGTCATCTTATTTTCAGCATGACTGAATCATCTTTTTAAGACACCTTACAGAGAATCTGTACCATCTGTTACACTTAAAAGGGATACATATTAGTCATCTTCACACCTCCAAAATGAACTCCATAAGCAAAGAAAAGCAAAAAAGATGCCATAGGATGCTAACGAGCTGAGGGGGATTTTCTCTTTTATTGCAAGAGCCTCTCCTCATCAGCCCTCTACACGGACTCTTTTGTCGCCATGTCTGGATCCAGAAGCAGGGCCACAGTGATAAGGCCCTCTTCTCTCTCTCTGTGGGGTACTCCTTTGTCTCCTGGTGCCTGAGGACTGCCCTAACTGGTCTCAGACTGACCTGCACGAACTCAGCACGCAGCAGTAATAGAAGAACACTCTTTAATAGCCTCTAAGCTTATTTCGACTGCAGTCACTGCATGTTATTCTTACAGAAACAATAATGTATGTGAATGTGGGCTTGACTGGTAACCATCCAAACTAAAATGTAAAGCCTACACATCCGCTGATGCTCAAGATTAAGCAGGAAATACCTTCTGATTCCAGAAAATGGGTGAAAAGCTCCCACTGGAGTTACCAGACAGAGATTTTGGAGCCTGTGCATAACTAAAGATAACATTTGAGTCAAAGAACTCCTATGATACTGTTTTCTAATTATTTTAGGGAACCTTTTGGAAGGATAGTAGATTAATGGGCATTAATTGCACTAATGTACTTTTTCTGCTGCATTAGTCATGCAAAAGAATTTTAAATAATTTGTCTTCTCATTGCAGCCTAGAGAAAGAGTCAATGCCAGCTCCCACAGATACACGTTTAAGGCAATAAAGAAAGGGGAACCACTGCAATCAGATAAAATTGCCTTCTTTGAATCTAAGTTGTATCTCACCATCCAAAAAAAACCAAAAACACCTCACTAGGGAGTGTGAAAAGTTACTCATATTCTCAAATCTCTTTGTTCTCCCCAAACTGCTGCTTTCTTCTGAGTAACGCTCAGGGCATGCTCACACTGCAGTCAAAAATTTCACAAGTTTTGGACCACACACACAAGCAAACTTGCGCTAATGGACTATCTACATAGAGCTCCAGGCTATTTTGTGTTCAGCGCATCTTCAGCCTCATTGTCGTGCACTTGGAGTAGCTAGTTCAAAAGTAGGACAGGTCTGTCTACAAAATCCTTAAGTGCTCACTTGACATCAGCATATATTTCTGTAAAGTTTCACAGCTTTTTTAAGTGCTGCCTGGATTTTGAAGTGATACACATCTACTTCAGGGACAGGAATGTTTCTTTTAATGATTACATACAGTCACCCTTAGCAGTTTAAGATTATTTTTTGTTTTGAATGTTGTACTGGTAGATCATAGCAAATTGCATTGAACAGTCTGTACTTTCAAGTGATGAGCACACTTACAGGTCTGTGAACAGATTTGCTGCAAAGAGATATATTTATGCCCCTATTTGTTCCCGAAAGACAGACTCTCATGTCCTTGTGTGGTTTCTGTCTCTATTGCTTAAATTTGTCAAGTAAACTATTCACCATAAATTATTTTCTATTTGCAAAATGTTCCAAAAAGGCAACTGCAAAAGAAAAAAAGGCCATGCCAGGGCAGAGTATATTTAATCAAAGAGAAACACCACATGCCAAGAGCTTGCCACATACTTTTCATGAAATCAATTTAAATTGATTGAAACCCAAGACAAAGAGGTACACACAAATCTACAGCAGAATCCGTTAGTTGTAATTTTCTTTTATTTCTGAAGGTTAAGAGAGGTTTCACCTGAGACATCTTACAAGCGATTATGTGAGGTAATGTGGAGGTTGGATGTGACTTCGCTAAAGCTGCGTATCTGACAATAACAAATTTTGTATCTCCAGTTCAATTAAGTTGCTGGCTTGCCATTCAACCCGTCGTCTTCCAGTGAAAAGTTGTGTCAGCCCTTTGGGAGAGTATTTAAATAAGAAAAAATGCCTTTCATGTCAGATTTCTCCTAACGACATTTATTTGGTTTGACTAAAACCCTGAGAATAACACATTCATCGTAGCGGTGGGTTTTATGATGTTCCTTTTATAATTGCCTACTGAATGTGTTGTGACATACGGAGCTGCTTACAAGTAAATTGTGGGAGAAGGAACATGCCAAACAGCAGTTGATGAAGTTATTATGGCAAACTGTTGAGTCAAGTATAACACAGACTGTACGGAGCATCAACTAACAATTCACTTTATTAGCAGCAAATGCCAAAATGCAGTCAAGCAACGTAACATTTCAGCATCAAAAGTGGCAAAAAAATGTTTATAGTATGTGAGCTACCTCACTGCTACACTTGTGTCTGTCTGTGCATTAACTTATTTATAGCAGTGTGCTTCTATGGAAGCAGTTGCTAATTTGCACCCATTTCAGAGTCCGCATGTTATAAACAAAGATAGTTATTTTGCAAATTAATATTAAGTGATCATTTCTTCCCTACCTGTCCTCCTCAACTGAAAGTAAAGGTGACCTGGAAAGTATGTAGCAGCTCTGCGTGTATAGGAAAAATATAAAAATTGCTATTTGAGAATTCCAGCTATTTATTTTTCACCTAGAACCTTGATAACGGTGAGAGGCACTTACATGCTGCCACCAGGAAGCATCCCTAGCGGTTTCTGTGTGTCCAGCATTTCCCTCCTCACCTGCGGCTGGGGAGATGGCTGTCCCCTGCCCTGGTGACAGCTGTTGTTAGACAGAGCTGTATATAAATCCATCTCTTTGTCAACAGGTCTCAATGCCGTGTACAATTCACATCCTTACTGCCCTCCAAGTTGCAGACAAGGAAGCTGAGGTGGGGGAAGGTGACCATCTTTTTTGGAAGTGTTAGCACTGGGTGTGCTCCCAAGGCCCCTGCTCCCATGGGGAGGGGAACAACAGTGTCTTGCCAGCAGGACTGATGGCAGCTAAATGGGAAATAGTTCGTGTTTCTGTTTGGTGAGCCGAGAGGTTAATGGGTAATGCTCCGTAACCTCTCTGAAACTATTTCTGTTGGACATTTTTTAAAAAACAGTGCCAGGACTAGAGCCTGATAGGAAAACACAGCATTCCTGCATGGCGAGGCAAGAGCAAGACTGCGCTAGAGCTGAGCAGAAAATGTTAGTATCTATTTCTGACAAATGGACATCTGCAAACGCTTTGTGTCTTCACGTGTCCTTTTGTATAGCTCTTCCAGCCAAAAAGAAAGAGAAGATGTAAGGAGGGAACAAACCTGACTTTTCCGAAGACTTGCCATCTTGTCTTCTTGTTTCAATTACTTAACTGACTTTAAATCTAAAACTCAAAATTTCACAGCGTCAGGACTTTTCTCTTTTGACACATTAACCTTTTTTATTTTTATTAAAATGCATTTCAAGGAAACCAGCAAATCAATTAATTGTACAGGCTGAGGTTTACTGCACAGAGGAAGCATACATGAATCTGCACAAAAGTTTTGTCTATGTTTATCTAAAGTGCTTCCAGCGTGAGCAGACTGTGTTTCCTAACAGCTCACTTGTCAGCCTTGCTATATTCTGATGAAATGAAGAATTTCCAAATATGTTAAAAGAGCTTAATATGTTCATAAATCTCGTTTAGGTGGTTTGGAGGCACAAAGAACCACAAAGGCTGGTGCTTGTTTGTGTGGAGGCTGTGCTGGTAGTTGCCTGTGCTGATGAAGGAAGGATGGTGTGGTGCGGCTTGCGGCTCTGTTTTGCTTTGAAAACAGGAGTCTTAAAGATTATTTCTTGTTGCTTGGCTACAGCCCTTGCTTTTCACCTCTCCAAGGTATAAGTTGTGATGTTAGGGAAGGCAAAAAGTGTTTTGTTTTTTTTTGCTGATGCTGGTTTTTTGTTTTGTTTTGAGAAAATGATTTACATTCATGGCTGAAGATGGGGTTCTTAAGAGCTCCTTCTCTTAAGCACTGACATCCTAAGATACATTACATTGTCTTGGTTTTCTTTGATGCTGTGCATCTATCTAAAGGTGGCAGCTGTCTGTTCTGAGTACCCTCTTTTACATGTGTACAGCCTCCAGCTCCCCCTTCAATCTCCTGCCAACATTCAATGAATCTGTGGATTATGGGCCAGAATATTGTCCTGGGTGACTGCTGAAACTGATCCGCACCTGTGCTCTCTGCTCTTAATACACAGCTGCACAGCTGTGACATTTTTAACCTCATTTTGATTTGAAACAGCCATGAGGGGAAGCAAGCCTTTAGAAGGATATATGAAAGAACAAATAACTAAACAATTATAGTCTGATAAACTGAAAATAACAATCAGTGGCAAATCTTTTCTGTATTAGAATTAATTTAATTAAATGTATTTCCTGGGTGTTCTAGGCAGGTGGATACTTCCAGAAATGTGTCAATGACATTCCTCTACAAATAACCCCTACCCATTTTCCTTAATCCAACTTTCTTTTGTGCTGCACTACCATACTCTGCACTGTGGGAGTTTCTGTATCTCCATCGAGTTACGGGGCAGACAAGTTCTTCCATGGGACAGGAGATTCTGAGCTCAGGACCACTTAAATTTGGGACTTGGACTGAGCACGATGCAGCCTGTGTCTGGTGCAGGCCTCCTTTGTGCAGTAACATTTGTGCAGAAGGGTAAACACTTACCCTACAAAGTCCCAGAATCACCGAACGGCTGAGTGTGGAAGTCCTCCAGCCCAAGGCCCCACTCAGAGCAGGGTGAGCTGCAGCAGGAACTTGTCCACACCCTGTGAATCCCTCCAGGGAGTACCACCTCTTCCAGTGTTGGACAACCTGCACGGTATAAAGGATCTTTCCTAAATGTAAATGGCATTTCTTGTGTTTCAGTTTCCTTCCATTGCCTCTTCTCTTCTCACTGGGCATTGGCAAGAAGCATCAGGCTCAATCTTCTTTTTTCCCCCAGTGCTCAGCACTTACAGACATTGATGAGATCTCCCGGGCACGTTCTCTAGGCTAGACAGTCCCAGCTGTCATCAGCTCTCTTTGTGAGACAGAAGCTCTGTCCCTCCGTCATGTCTGTGTCCCTTCCCTGGACTTGCTGCAGTTATTCCATGTCTCTGTGGTAGTGGGAGCCCAGAATCGGACCTGGCACTCCAGTTGTGTCTCACCCATCCTGAGCAGAGAGCAGGGATCATCACCTCCTTTGGCCTTCTGTCAGTGCTTTCCATAATGCAGCCAATCCCATTTTAGACGTACTGTAAGGAAACATTTTGCTAACATCAAAAGGAAAATATGCAAAATTACTGACTTTTCAGGCACATGAATTTTTTGCTCATTATTCTCTTATCCTACAGACTCTTTTCTTACAACTCTCCCTATGTCTTCTCTTTTTTAAGGAGATTTTGGTATGGTTCTGTCTTGTTTCTGGCTGATTCATTGGCACTGATAGATTCAGAGGTTATTACTACCAGGTAGAGGCATCCAAGTATCTGTCATCTCTATAAAAAAAGTTCTGCTTTTTGACTACCACATGTCACAGAATAGCAAGCGTTTTGCTCCCTTGTCTCCAAAACAGATACCCTCACGGCCCGTTTCGTAGCACTTTTGTGCTCCATCATTCATTTTTGTGATGAAATCCGAAGGTGTGCTTTTTTTACCTGGTGACGAAGCTGTTTGAAGGCCTCAGCTTAATTCATCACTTTCTAATAACAGACTGTTGTTGCTATGATGCCTGGCAAAGGATGTGGCCACCATGAGAGCGATCGCAAGAAGAGAAAATGGGAGACCATCCAGATGGGAATCCTTTCCTACCTAAATCAGTAACAAAATCTGACTGAGCTCATAAGGCCAGGATGTTGCCCCAGGTCCAGAATGTTCCTCTGTGTACACCTTCCTAAATCTTTAATTAACCTAAAAGAATTCCTGATGAATTGGAATTTTAGCATGAGATGTATAAAGCCACAACCTGTTAGATGTGGGTTACACTTCAACCATGAAAGCCAACTCCAAAATGCAGGCATGAGCTATACCCACCCCACTATGTTCACACAATCAGTCCCAAATCAGAGAAATTAATGTGTTTTTTTTTCTTTCGTTTTCTTTTTCTTCTGTCTGACTTTTCTTTGAATGCAGTGGGCAGTATTGGTAGCTCCCCAGCAGACAGATAGCCTGTGTGTGTTGTTGAAAAACTCCAAGACAAATATAAATTGAATAAAACAGACTCAAGCGTGTCTTCCAGGGTATCGCAAGCAGAGAGATAATTAAATTGGGATTTAGGAGACACAAGAAGTTTTAACAGGAAAAATTTAAGGAAAAATCCTTAGAGAGTTCTGCCAAATGTTAGAATAATTATCTTTATTTCTTAAATAGAGCTTTATTAGCTTTTCTTAATTCATTGTTCTTAGGGGTGAATTCAAGATACTGCCAGTCTTTGATTAATTTGATTGATTCATTTGATTTTGTTTTTATCATACAAAATTGTATTTTAAACAAATTATTTGCCTGAAACACAAACTATGCAAGTGAGACATGTAGGTTAAACATTCTTAAACCTTAGTTTTTTTTCATTTTTTTTTAAGCTTTCAGAAATATACCTGTTTTATCAGACATTGCCTAAGTGCAATATTTTAGCTGGTTGGCACGAATATATAAAGAAATTGGGACAACCATGGAGCCATGAGCTCTGCCTTTCTGTCTCATCTTCCTCGCAGGCACTGGCACTCCCCAGCCTGGAATTCTCTGGTGGCAGCATTTCATAGTCAGAGGATGTTCAGCTGCAGCCAAAATAAGTCCATTTTCAAGCTGCTCAGCTTTCAGCTCAAATTGTGACCGCTCTACGGAAAACAGACCCTCTTGTTAGAATAAAAACAATTTAAAAGAACTGAAAATATTTTTTTCTGTGGAACAATTTGGATAGATTTCTGTTGAATACTTTCAGTGAAACACTTCCTTCAAGCCTACTTATAGGAGAAAGTAATATGTGGGACTAACATTTTCCTTTATTACGTCTTCTCATAAACTAATTGTTTCATTAAAACTTAATCTTGCTTGATTTTTTAGTGTTGCATTACTAATTCAATCTACAATTTTTAGAAGCAGAAATGAAAACTATTGGGAGCAGTGTCAGGTGGGGGTTCACTAATATTAAGGCTTCCCGTATGCATTTTTAAACCTTTCTGTAGTTAACAGTATGTTTTTGAAACATGGCAGGGAATTAATCTTGCAATCTGCGGAATTTTGATTTCCCCGTGGAAATCAGCCAGGAATAGGCAAGGCCACAAGCTATGTAAGATTGCCCTGTGCACAAGGGCTGCTCGGGGCTGGCTCTAAGTGACGGCCAAGCACAAGTCCCAGAGGGCAGCAAAATGCTCAAGGTGCCTCAGAGCCAGGCCGGCCGTGGCTTCCCCATGGGAAGAACAAAGCCATCCTGTAAACATCCGTCACTGGCTTCACCTTGCTGTTCCCATGGGCAAGGGCATGCGCTGCCTGCCCGATGGAGGAGGATGCTTGTTTTGGGAAACTGAAAACCCTGATTCCTACCCCAACTATTAATAGGAGTGTTTATAATGTGGACCCTGTGGTAGTATGGATCAAAGCCCTTTCCGGAGTTTTCTATCCACCACTTCAGAGTCAGGTAAAGAGAAATCCTTCCCTATGTACAAATCAATTAACCGAGAAGCTGAGTTTTTTCTCCCAAAGCTGAGTGTTGAGCATCTGGTAAGAGAAATTTATCTAGTAAGATAAATTCCAGCCATATCTGGTTAGAAAGAGTTTTTCTGAATGTCTGCGATTAGCCCTGCTGCCTGTAACCACCAAGTTTTGGTGTCTTAGGGTTGGAAAGGAGAAGGGAATGTGGGCACCTGGTTTCCAGAAGGCGCCTGGCAGTGGCTCTGTGGCTCCGAGGCAGGGAGCTGGTCCAGGCCGCGGGTGATGGCCAGGCACGGGTGGGTGCTCACTCTGCCTGGGCACTGGGAGCTCCAGCTGCTGCTTCAGCCCTTGCCTAGGGCTCGCTTCTTGGGTTCTGGCTCCTTGCATGTCCTGCACAGTCCCCACGGGCACACAGCAGGAAAAAGGAATTCTTTGCATGTGTAAGGGTAGCACCTATTGTAGCTTCACCGGGCAGGGAGGTGGCTAAATAACTGTGGCACCCAGCTGACATGCAGGTGTTGTGTTACCTCAAGGTTATGGTAGTTCAGAGGCAGTCTGTTTGCTAAGCGGTGTAGCATGCTGTATCTTTAAAATCAGACAACGCCTATGTACATAAAGTGTGCCTTCAGTTATTATCGGCAAATAAACCTTTAGTAATGAGGTTTCGGATCTATTGGTCGAGTGTTGATAATAAATCCTCTGTGGAACTGACTTCAGCCCATTAAGCAAGCCTGCTCCTGCCATCGTGGTTGTTAATTTGACGGGACTGTGTCACATTAAGTAGAACAAACATGTTTTCACCCACTCAGCCATCCAGAACCGACATGGCTGTTACTCTAACAACTGGATATTGATTGCAAGCATTCACCCTTCCTGACCTGGGGCTGGTACATGGAAATCGAGCCAGGACTGATTAAGAAATTGCATGTGTTTGTGCACATGTGTGCAGTGTTAACGGTCCACATAAATTTCCAGCCTTTTGAATTCATGTCATGTTAATGCTCTGAGCATGAGATCTGTCACTCGTTTCCTGCAGGGGCCATGAAGCCTCATTTATCTTGAATTACTTATTTGTCTCTATGCTTGTACCCATCTGGTCAGACCATGCTTTCAGGGTCCACTGCCCCATATCTAAAAATTTGTTTATTAGCTGCAGCTATAATAAAAATGTCTAAGGAAATGTTGAAGGAACAATGAGATTTGTTTCTGGTTTTAATCTCAGGTACGGGATAAGTCAGTGGGTACAGCGTTCTGTGTGTTTCTTGTGTGTATTCCTGATACAGCTAGGTATAATGGCTTGAACTGGTCATTTCTGTAGACAAAGAAGAAAAAAAAAACAAGTGGAAGGAAGGAAGGAAGGAAGGAAGGAAGGAAGGAAAGGAAGGAAGGAGGCTTTGCATCTGTTTATGAGAGCAGGCTACCTGGCAATAGAAATGTTCAGAACGCTGCACTTTCCTGCTACAAGTTTCCCTCTGCTGCTTACATCATGTCCACACGCTGATGCACATGCTGTGGGGTTTGAGCGCGGGGGATCAGCCCCCATAGCCCCTACGGCTCAGCTGCCAGAGCCAGCGGCGAAGGCACCCACTCCTCGCGCCAGAGGCAGGAGCCACTCGTTTCCCTCTCAGGGAAGGGGCCTGTGACTCGCCACCAATGCTCCTGGGGTCGCTGAAGCTGTCTGCCATGTCTCACCCTGGGCTGTCCAGCCTGAATGAAGCCATGGGTTTGCTGAAGATTTGCTCTCCCTTTGGCATTCCCCTCTCACTTTGGTTTTCCTGTGAGGGTTCCACCAGCTGTATACATTGCTCTGTAAAGAGTTATGCCGCATACTCCCAGCTTTACTGTTTTCAAAAATAGCACTGAGGAGACAATAGCTCCATAACAGCATTAGAAAATTGTCGTATTAAAAATTATTGATTTCAAAGATATAGCAAATGGATGTCAAAATCGCATTGCTCCTGCACTTCATCGCAAAGGAACAAGCAATGCAACTGTGAGGAAAGCAACAACAAACCTTATCTGAATACAGAAAAGAAAGTTAATGGACATGATTTATTCATGGAAAATATAAATACAATACAGTTGAAAAAATCTACAAAAACATGGGGGAGAAAAAGTAGCATAACTAAATAATAAAGGAAATGTTACAACTACTAGAGGCTGATCAAAGAGGGAGAAAAAAATCTTGCTATATACGTAAAAACCTTTCTCACTACAGTTTTAATGAAATACTTTTACTTCCTGAAAAGAAAGAACTTACTGAAAAATGATCCATTTCATGGAGAGATTTTTTCCAAGGGATCTCTTGATATTGAAAGGTCTTTTGTTTTCCCACCCTGCTCCCACGTATTTGAAATTATCAGAGAAAATGCTGTTTGAAAACCTGCTAGGAAGAATGCATGGTGGAATGAAAATTAATGTTCTCTTAGTACAGCTGGTGAAACAATAGAGCTCATGAAACGATCAATCTCAAAAATATATTTTGGTCCTCTGTTTTGTGGCGATCATTGGAATTCAGCTGAGTGGACGTGATGATGAAAAGTGACTCTGGCATCTCTGAGTTAGAAGGGAATTAAAGATTCATGGGAGCTGTGCAGAGGGACGGGAGGCTGGAAGCACAACAGAATGCACAATTAGTCACAGGGGAGAAGCCTGCCGTGAATTTAAAATAATCAATACAGAGCTTTTTCATACTGTTAAGGGATGAACATATTACCCCAGAAAATCAGACTCTTCCTACAGACCAGTAGTACTTCAGCATAGTGTATACATACAATCATATAGATAAAGAAAAACATTCATCACAACACGACAAGCAATTAATGTCTGATTGTGGCTAGTCAATATTATCAGTCTAATTTTGATATAATGTTGAATTCTGATGAATATTTCATTTGGAAACTCTACAGCAGAACTCATCTGTAACTCACTAGTAGAATTAGCACTTTACTTCATTAGTAAAGGCATGGAAAATGATTGTTTTCATTTGTACAGAAATTACTGTGTCACAGCATTATTTAGCAGATGGAGAAGATTCTGGGAAAATAAGCCTTGAACCTTTGGAAGGTTCACAAAAAAGGAAGCCCTCATCCTTTTGACTTTGTCAAAGCAAGCAAAATCGACCAAGCCCCTTTCCCTGGCACAGCAGGATTCGTGTCTGTAGGACTAGGTTGTGCTCCTCCCTTTTGAGGCGGCATTGGCTTGTGCTGCCTGGTGAGGATAATCCTCACCCAGTACCATGTTTCATACCATGCCCGGGCATTTTGAGAATTCTGGCTGGCCACGGACAAAACTATGTCAGAGAGAGTGCTAGCAAGTAAACATCTCAAGCAATGTTACACCAGTGATTTATCCTGTGCTGTTCTTTGAGTGCAGATCTATCAAGAGCCTGGTAGCAGCAGCAAAGCGGAGCAAAAGGTGCAGGGAGGAGCCCCGTGGTTTGCCAAAACTTGAAGAATAGATAGCTGGTCTTCATGTTCACATCAGTGCTTCCTGAAGGTTAATTTTACCCCAGGAGCTGTCACTGACAACATCTTCCTGAAAGTTCTATTTCAGATTGAAGAAACACTTGGGATGAATGCATGGTCACGAAAGCAGTTAACACTGTAGAGCTTTACTTTGCGCTTCATGATCCTATAACAGAGATCTGAATGGGAATGGGTATGGCACTAACAGTGTAAGAACTCTGCACTTAAATATCCTCTCTGTAAGCGATTGCATTTAACAAAGCTCATACTCCTTTTGTAGCCACTTTGTAGAGCTGGGCTTTATTGACACAAGGTTTTGCAGACTCTTAACATGATTTAGCAGAAACCAAAGTTTAAAATTGTACAAGGAAGCATCTGAGTCACCTTTAAAAACAGAGGTACTATAGCAAGCATGGAAAGCAGCGTGACGTACAGCAGGAACCACTCATCTCCAAGAATACTGCATATTAATAGAAAATAATATTTATTATGACTTGCAGTGCAAGGACACAGCAGTAATAAATGACCCTTAGAAAATAACCCTTCCATCCTTTTCTATAAATGCTATTAATTGCAGAGATTTTTTTGAGGGCCAATCCCCAGAGCCAAAACAATCATGATGTCCTTATTAATGGAAGTCTTTCCATTAAGTTCAGTGCATTGCCTTAGATCAGGTAAGGAAGGAATCATTTTTAGGAAATCACAACCTGCCTGAACATAGTCCTTAAAAATGAAGAGACTAAATGCAGTCGACATTAACTGTGAATTACACATTGAGAAATTGTCCTCAATCTCTTGCTCGTTTCACCAATTGTCTTACTTCTTCCTTGTTTTGTTTTTCATTTTTGAGGCACACTAATGTGTCCTAACATGTCAATGTCTTTCTTATTGGGAAATCCCTAATTGCACACAACTCCAGGAGCCATCTCCCACGTGCTGAAGGGAGGGAACACTGCATGGAGTTCTTCCATCCGAGGTGCACAGGTCTGCACTGGCATCAGGTTCCCATGTCCCTCTTGCCAACCATCAGTAACAGACGAAGGGGCTGATCCTGAAGCTTTGATTCGTATTTTCATTACAACTGCACCAAGCTATTGGTGTTTTCATTAGCAGAAGTGTCAAAGTGTGTGGAGCCAATATGTCCAACTTGAAGGAAAGGAAATTAAGTCGAGGAAGCTGGTCAAACCAGGCCTTGATTTCAGCTGCTCTGTATCAGCTTGATTAAATGAACACTGCACTGGGCTACCAGTAACATGCAGGGGATTTGATTAAACTGAAATGTGTCAGACAATTATGAAATACCTCTTCAGTAATAACGTGTTCTACTTCTTTGTCCTTTGCTTCACTTGGTTTCATCTGTTTAAAGGCAAAATATTCTTTATGTATCTGAGCAAATCTGGTCTACAAATTCACTAGATCTGTTTGATTGCCAAAAACAAAACAACAACAACAACAAAAAAAAAACACAATTGGAAACTATTATTAGATGGGTATTTTGGATCTTGGGTATGTGCCTAATCTTTGGGTCTGCACCTACTTTTACAGCAAGATGTGCAGGCTGAATAATTCTGTGCTTGCTGATTTTTTGTAGAAAAAGGTATAAAACTGATTGCCAGTGGAAAAGGATCATTATTTGATCTTTATGTTTTAGTTGTGCCTTTTAACTCTGTTGTGTTTTCTTTATAACTAGAAAGGACACAGCCTTGCATTTTTCCCTCAGCATTCTTCCTGTCATTCTTTTACTAAAAGTGCCATGTATTTTTTATATGTGCCACAGGCAGTAACAGTTATGTGACCAGAATGAGAACAAATCTGTAACACTAACACCACTTTGATCATGCTGAAGAGTCCCAATAGTCATTTTTGTCTTATGTACACTTTACTTGGATTGGATGGAATAAAGGTGTCTACCTCACTGACCTACATATAGTACCTGGGTGGCTTATCCTGCCGAGGAGATTGGAGCATATTCATGGTATGATGCTGCCTTTCTTTTGATGGAGAGCAGTGGATGATAACAGGGAAAAAAAGTTTAGATCCTCATGACTAACTATCTTAATAACACTCAGCAATTTAAATGAGAGCGCTCAAGTCTATTACAGACTTGTGCCCCCTGCAAACCCCCACTACACTTGGCTTAGGATTTCTTAGCATATTCTTTAAAATCCTATGTGGCTAGATAAAATGCAGGAATTCATTTTGAAGCTTACAGTATAATGTGGTGTATTCATTCAGGCTGAATTTGTATGCTTATTGGTTTTGGGTGCCCATTGAAGTCAGCGGACAGATTCAGGCACATCCCCAAAAACAACTTTTTGAGAAATTGAACCTTAAATCTATGCCATTACAAATATATATATTTGTTTTTCTTCTTTCCACATCATCAAGGTTGTTAGTAGTTTCTTATAACAATTGGATGAAATCATGAATTTCTCGAATTTCTCTCTGAGTAGTGAAGAATTTCTCTCTGAGAATTTCTCTAAGAAGATTTTCTCTCTAGATTTTCTCTCTAAGAATTTCTCTCTGAGTAGTGAAAGGTTGCTTTTAAAAATAAAAACACATGTAAGCTTGCCATATATTTTCACATTTAGGGCACAAATTAGGATATATCAAGAGAAAGCTACTAGGCTTTGTACAGCACTAGCATTTACTATACAAAGTTGCTATTGTGCACACAAAAGACAGCTCTGAAGTTTGCTGTTCCTTCCCTTGCTACTTTTGAATCACACTGTATTCACTGATGAAAGCACAAAAACTCTAAGATCTGTTCTTGTGCTGTGGGCATTCATGGAGAATGTGCAGAGTTAAGGAAGCAGTGGGATGATGGTGACGTTCCAGGTGGAATTTTAACAGGTTCTTAGGGGTACATTCTCTCTTAAAATGGGGCTGATTAAGTAAAAGATGAACTATGAACAGTGTTACACAGTTTTTCTTTCAGCAGAATCAGCTCAGGATCCTTATCCTGAAAGAAGGCGCCAGTCTGTGTGGCACACTGCCATTCCCTTATGGAGCTGCTGGTGGGTGTAGAAGGACGACCTCAATGTTACTTAGTTTATCTTGGGCCAGCTCTTAAATTCTGCTGCCATTGACTGTGGGCCGCCATGACTGTGGGCTGCTACCATTCTGATTTCTTGTGCTCCTGAAATTTCACGGCCATCAAAAACTGCCAGTACTGTTTGTGCACCTGCACGATCCCGCATGACAAAAAGGGTTGAGACGAAAATGGTTTTATTTCCTAGCAAGGGAAAGTTCATATTCACCTGCTATGTGGATGGTTGGTCTCTGCCAGTCCTCTGCAAAATGTTACAAACTGTTTTTGCTTGATCCACATTATTCTTTATAAGAATCTAGTAAACATATCTAGCAAGTGTACAGCAACTTACTAGAATACACTACCAAAATCAAAAGAGAATTTACTTTCAGATTTGGTGTAGAAGCTGCTTGCTGGATAGCGGCTTGTGGAAGCGATGGAGAAATATAGACTAGAGAAGGTGACAGTCTCTAGAAAGTCTCTAGAAAGTGGCTATGGGAAAATGGTGTGTGTTTGTCAAAAAAAAATGAAATAGGTATTCGTATAGCTCCTGCTGCTCTTCTGCCTGCAAGATTTAGTATGTCTATCATTGGTATGTTGTGGAGAGAGAAGAAATGGGGTCTGAAGCAAAAAAAAATATAAGATTTTCTTTAGAAAACCAGTAGTGAATGAGCACAGACCACATCTTCTTTTTCTGCCTGAATTTTTGGTACATATTCTTTAAACGTAAGTAAGACTTGTAGCCTTGATCCTACCTTATGACAGTTCAATAGCTACTGTTTAATTTTCTATTGTCCTGCCATGCTGTCCTTTAAACATCAGGGAGGGAAGAAAGGAGTCTTGCTAGTTCGTCCTTCTCTGCATTTATCATATGTCTTGCATTAGTGTAGCTCCTAGAATACTATTTTTATTGCATGAGCAGAAAGTATTCAGAGCATGGATATATTCTACCGATGAACTTCATACATAGCAATTTTGGGTAGCTGGCACATGAGTGAGTTGAGGAAGACAAGGAGAGAAAAGACATATATAATCCTAAAGCACAACACTTGGGTAGGTGGAAAGGCTTTGTTGCTGTTCTACGTTACCAAACCAGCTATGAATAGTAGTTAATAATATTGTCCCTATGCCTTTCAAAACACTTCACATTAGAGCCCCACAGAGAAATCACTGGGGAAAAAAAATAGAGTTTTAACAAGAAAGAAGTAATTATGAAACAGGGGCAAACTAGCTATTTTGGTCCTGTTCTTTCAAGGCAATCATCTACAACAAATAAGCAAATGCCCAAACTGCTTGCTTGTTATTGGACTCATTAGAGAGACGACGAGTCTGTCACCAAAGGAAGTGGATGTTGAGAGAATGAGTTTTCAAGGCACAAGCAGACCAATGCTGTCAGCAATCTCTCTTTAATGAGAATTCATATGAGTTTCTATTCAGCATTCTTTATTCTGGCTTTAAAAACTTAAATAGGGTTTTGCCTGCAAAATTGAATGACAAATTGGCTCCTGTAAAATGTATGGAGTCCTTTTCCTAGTGAATGGTCTAATTTTTACTCAGTGATTAAATACAATTTGCCTAAAGAAAATTAAAACCCCTTATATCTTCTATGGATGTATTGCACAAATTAAGGTTTTTTTGTGTTTTTTTTGGTATGTTTGTTTGTTGTTGTTGTTGTTGTTTGTTTTTTGCCTTTTTCAAGGAACAATATTTCTAATGTAAATATAAAGCACACACCCGATTTCTTTTTTCCTATATCCACAGAAATCTGGATTCTCTGGCTCATATTCCATGAAAAACTTTGATTAAAAGAAAAAGATACAATGTACACCACAAAGTAAGTAACTGATTTTTTTCCCATCATGTACTACAGATGTACCACATCTTTTTAAAGTTATAATTAACTGTGTTTTTAGCTAGCTGGCTAGTTTTTTTCTTTAGTTGCTACTGTGTGAGGAATGGGTTATGATCGTACATCTTGTAAAGGAACTGCTACAGGATTTTCAGTCTTTGTCTCTTTGAAAGATAAAAGTCTCATTTCCTAATGCGTGTCTTGCTGTCTGAACAGGACCCTTAGCTTAGATACTGATGAGCCCTTGGAATGATGCCTGCTGCTGGGCCAGTCTTTGGGACAATAAGAAATTCACAGTGTGATTGTGCATATAATATTCTGTGTTTTCACATGTATGTGGAGTGAATTATGAAATATTAGCAAGTTTCTCCTTGGAAGACTATTAGCTAAGCAATAAATCAACAAAGGATACCTCAATGTGATGAAACTGTTGTAGCCCAGGGTTATTACAACACATGGGGCGCCATCAGAGGACTCTAATCCCTCTCAGGAAAAGTAATTTATTACAGCAACATCCTCTGAAATTCCCTTATTAATACTAAAGTTATTGGGATGAAACATTTGGCAAAGCAATATTAGCATTGCTAAGCAGATTGCATATAGTCCCTTTCCTTTTATGAGTTCACATCAACACTGTCATTAATGAAACCTTTCACAGAGTACAGCTATCAGATTTTAAATCAGAGATACAATGAAAGCAAGTGTTGTATTTGATGCAATTTGACTATAAAAATCTTTCTTTTAATTTTAACAATAAAATATCAAAAGCATATACCTGAAGTAGGTATGAAATCCCATATTCTGCTTTAAAGAGTGGCCCAGTAATCCCCTGGTGTGTTTGAAACCATGCAAAACATTCTTTGCGGGCAGGATACTTCCAAGCCTGGGCAGAAGATGTGGAAGTGGGATTCTCATTGTATCTTTGGCACACAAACATGCATTTCTCTGGAAATAAGTGGAAAATATTGAGCTATCTTTAAGAGACCTCGGTGTCACCCAGTGCTGAGAATTGGCACTAAGGTAGGTTGCTGCCAGTGGCTGTGTGCTGGTTTCTTAACAGACACCAGGACAGGGATGATATGCCTTGACTGGAGGTAGGAGGAGAGATCTGTCATGCCAAAGAGCATGTGGGTCACTGTGTCTGTGCAGGCTGGACTGAACACAATCAACTGCTTTAACAAGGACATAGTAGCCGAGAGCAGTTATGTCAAGAAATACTTTTACCACCTGAACAGTCAGGTTTCAAAGACCATAAAAGTGTCTTGGAGAGAGATCTGCCCCATATTATTTCCATATGTTGCCTTTCCTGAAGGGAAAAAACAGAGTATCTGCTAGACCTTTGGAGAAAGCTGGGGAGCAAAATCAGCTCAGAGATCTTTTCCACCTCTCTCAGTGTTAGGTGAAATATTCAACCGCACTTCCAGAGTCTAAGATAGGCAAAGCTCAAACGTGATGAGGTATTCAAGCAAACAAGATAAATGTTGGCAAATGAGAAGTGACTTCTGTAAATCACTGAATGTACCGGTGGGTTTTTGTTGTTGTTGTTTCAGTTTGGTTTTGGTAGGTTTGTGTGTGTAGCACCTTTACTCCAGAATGTGTACAGAAAACTATCTGGAATGTCTCATCTCCTATATAACTTATGGTCAGAACATAGTAGGCATTTGAAGTTTTTGTCTTTTTGCTGACTGTTGCAGTTCTGCCCAATCTTTTGGGGAAAGGTAAATGCTGATAGTCTGTTCTGAAGCTAATGGAGAGCCGTATGTTCTCCTTCCCCCAGTTACACGGCTGCCAGCACACCTGGTATGTGACCAAATGCACAGTCACCAGCAGTCAGTGCATGTACATTGGGGCATGTAGCAACCACCACATCCTGTTCCTGAATCTATGTGTGAAAACGTTCTCATGTGACGATGCCAAGCACCTGTTCTGATCACAGGCGTTGCCTTTCTGAGCCCTAAAGGCCAGGTAGCTTGTCTGGTAGGTCGTGCCTGGAGGGCTTCCTGAGGAGGGGGAATCAGAGAGCAGGCATTGCATTGCATCGGTAAGCCAGAGCAGAGGCTGAACGGCCCTTTATTGACAACTAAGAGCCAGCTTCTGAAAACATTTCCTCGTAAATGTAACACCACTCATTTAAGTGAAGTTATGCAAAAATATGTTTGCATGGCCAGATTATTTTTGTTCTCATTTTCTACAGTGCTCAATACCTAACAGTTTTATTTTCTCAAGTAAACCTTTTAATGACCAATGTCTCCTGTAACTCCTAATTCTGTCTACAAAATCGCGTATGTTTCAAATTCACAATGAATTCATTTTTGGAGCTTCTGGATGCTTTCAACGTTTGAATTTTTGGCCCCTACTCTCTTAAATAGGCCCAACTGGGCAAAAACAGAGAAGCAATCATGCATGGATTCACAATCAGACTTTTAAAGTATTGGCCAGGATATACTTAACAGAAATGCCATAAACCTGTAAAAGAGTTACAGCTATTCCTGGTAGCGACAGTAAAACTTCAAAAGCTTTTACTCTGCCCTTGTCCTATAATTTCATCTTCTGTTTTTCCTTTGTGTATATTTCTCAGACAAAATGCTAACAGCAAAATCATTCCAGACATATGTCTTCTATTAACTTGTTGAACTCAAGAAACTTATAACACTCCATTAGAACGATTTCCCCTCTCCTTAAGATGCCCTGCCACAAATCATAGAGCAACTTTAGGCATTACTGGCTTGTACCTGGAAATACTGTAGTCCTGAAAAAAAAAAAAAAAAAAGAGAGAAAAAAAAATCTTTTTTCTTTTTTTAGAGGAGAGTGATTAAAAAAAAGAAAAAGTTTAATTCTGAACTGTGGCTCAGAGGCATTGCTGGCTTCTGCTCCAAATTATCATAGATGAATTTGATAGCCTGAGGTTGTGTTAGTTGAGATTGATTGAAACATCAGTTGGGTTTAATCCTGCTTGTTGGGAGAGAGGAATAGAAATTGCAAGCAGAATAGTAACCCTGAGTGAGATGATCAATAAATAAGCTCTACCAGGAATCTGAGGTATTACATATCACATGAACTATGAACTTAAATAGAAACTGTGCTAAAATGACTATGATCCATATCAGGAGGGAATGATTAATATTTTTATGACATTTTATTAATGTAAGTTTAAGTTCATTCTTCAAAACCATGATCACACTTGCTATTTTTATATGGCTCCTTGAAAGTATTTCCTCAGAATGAATCCCATGAATTTTCTTTTGTGTGAATGGAATTGAGCCTTCTAGTTAAAAAATGATGAACAGTAATTAGGACATAAATTATTTAAAGGTCTTGTAGTTTAAGCAGACATAAAAACTGGCAGGCAATTAAATTCATGGTAAACTCTAGGGGATACTGGTGGAAACAGGTGGAAGCAAGTATTTTATGAGACCTGAGGACAAGCTTGAGGGCTCAGGAGATGGTGGTGTGTGGATGAAAACTGGCATTTTTCAATCTAATGCTGGCTTAACAAGATGTATAGGAAACCTTATTGCATTGGTGTGCATGTCCCCTGTGGGGCAGCGTCAGGCTAAAGCTTCTCATTTACAGCTCCAGATGGGAGCAGCCAGCCCTCTCTTTGAAAGCTTTCTCTTCCTTCCATCCCTTTATATGCATAAATATCTGTGGTGTGCATCGGCTTTGGAGCCCAGTTTCACAGCTACTGTGAAACCATGCAGAGCAAAGAGTGCCCTGATAAATGAGCAAACCTTTCCAGCATCCCTGAATTGAGTTAGATGGGCAAAAGCTAAGGACTTCAGTACATTGTGCCTACCCTGCCCCCACAGAAAGAGTAATTGTTGCTAAAATCTCTCTACCTAATGGGAAAAAAAAAAAAGAAAAAAAAAAAAGAAACCTACTTTTTAAATTTTCCACAAAAATGTTGTTTAATACTCATTTGCCATCCTATGCTAGCATTATCACAGTTAGGAAACAGCTTACCTAGAAGGGATATATGAGTGGCGGCAAATCTGCAGTTAGTTATGGGTTGGTGGAACCCGGTTGTAGAATAGTTTGCATTATTTTTTAAAACATGCGGCAATCATGTTTAACCACAGATTTCTTTTTATTTACTGTATGACTGTGTGGTGTGTGTGCATCTACACATCTTTATTCTCATTAGGTACACTTGCCACCTGTAGCAAGTAGTGTGAACTCAGAGGTGTGGTCAAACAAGCTGATTTAATAAATGTGTATATAATCAGGATTTTCTTTGCACATTGAGGAAAAAGATTTTCTTTCCTGACCTTATGCCACCTGCCTGTAATTACGGGAACAAGCTGAAGACACACAAGAGCTGATCATTCTTTTCTGAGAGGGTGGAAAATGCTACATAGAAGACAAATTCGGCCTGTGGAAAACCTGAGGTTCCAGTAGTTGATCCTATTCCATTTAGATGAAAACCATCTAAATTTTGGATTTCTAACATGAGAATTCTTAAAAAAAAAAAAAATGAAAAGAATCTGAAACATTTTATTTTGCTTCTACTCTGTGTATAAGAAAAACTACAGACTTTCAGTTCAGAAGTGACAAAACAAAATGCTTTTTTTCTTGAAAACTCTTTTAATTTTTTCAGATAAATATTATTTCAGTGAAATCAGAACATTTCAGCTTTTGACAGAGGAGTGCATTGTTATGCAAAATCCTTCAATTAAATATTTCCTAAACAACAGCTTCATTTTTGTGTAGTTGTGTTGTGCTTGCCAGAAATTCACTTCTCTTTAACATCAGGACTTGGCTATTGGAAGCACACTGAAAAGCCTTTGGCTCCGACTCCATGGCAGGTGTCTTGGATGGGCAGTATTAATTTCTCTGTATTGCTTCTGCCTCTCTGCATATACAAAGCTATAGCCCTGCAGGGTCTGTGCATAATTCTTTGCAAATATTGAACTTCTGTGTAAAAATATTTTCCCAATCCTAGCATCTCTGCAGGATTACAGTGTGTCAGACATCCACACTGGTGGCAAAGACAGGGTAATAATAATAATTAGCTTTAGACTCAGCTCTGTGAGCAACTAAAGCAGATGGGGTTCAATTCTGTTCTCAGGGTAGCTGAGAAGAGGAGGAATCCTGATGTATGTAGCCAGCACGGCCTGAGCACATCCCCTCTGGGAAACTGTGGAAGGCAGTATTGAGATAACTACCTTTAATTCAACTGTCATCGTTTTAGCAGAAGTGTAACCACACTTAGAGGTTTTGTTCAAGAACTGGCCTCCAATTCAGCCATTTTCATGAGAACCACAAGCTTCCATTTTCTTGAAAAAGCCAATTTCTAGTCCTCCTACATATGGAAGAAAACCGGGCAGTGCAGTGTGATGACATTGTTATTATACAGAGAGCTAAAAGCAAAAAAACAAACAAACAAAAAACAAACAAACAAACAAACAAAAAAAAACCACACACAGCACCAGAGAACAGCTAAGGAACTAAATTTTAACTCATTAAAATTCCATTTGTTTTCCCCCTAAACCCTTATGTTTTACGGCCTGATTAAAGATCAGGTATTAAGTTCTGGATCCTCAGATTCCATATGCTCAGTTGATGGACTAAAATGTAGCGATCCCTTAATTTGGTGGGGAATGTGCTCCGATGTAGTAATTCCTCAGTTAGCAGAACTGCCTGGGGCACTGCCAGGAGGCCTCTCCACCTTTGGAGGCAGAGGTAGACTTGGTCCAAGTGAAAACTCTGCTGTATTGCACAGAATATGCTAATACCATGCATCCCAATACAGTAATGTTACAGCCAAAATTTTTTTACAATAACTTTCTTTCTGTTTTGAACACTTTAAGTCTTGTTAAATCCAACAGGAACACATGCAAGGGCATATTTTGGCCATGTATTATGCAGCGTACACATGGAATTGTACAATTTTGTGATGTAAAATAATACTGTAAGCTATTAGGGTACTGTTTTCTTTTTATAATCCACATCAGATTTCTGCTCTGCAGAAACATACTTAAAAGCCCCAGAAGCCCCTAAAGAATTGATTATTTGGAGGGTTTGTGCCCTTTAAATCCAGCCATGTTTTTTTAGCTAAACTTGGCTGCATGTAACTGTTAGTAATAATAAACTATTTACATACCCAATAGAAGCTTTTGACTTGTATTATAACTTAGCAGAGAATGCGTAGTACATAGCTGAACACAAGTAATTTTGCTACTAATGAAAACAATTCTGTATTGTATTAAAAAATAAAATTGGTAGGCTTACCAATGTTTTCTTCTTTACTGGAGAATGAAAATACAACTAAATATGGACATCAATAATATATTTGCTTGCTGAAGAAAGAATTGTCTTTTTAGCTTTTTAGACATTGCCATAAATCTTAAGATACGGTTTTCAGAGCTGCACAGGGTATTTGACTATTTACTTTTTATTTCAATGGGAAATAAACACATAAATCCCATAGGCCTGGATTTTCAAAGGACTTTAAAGGACTGCCGATTTTATTCAGGTTTCTTCTTCACATATTGGGAACCAAATATTTTAAATGAGTATGCTGGCAGTGGTGTCCACAAATACCACTGCTTTAAAAGTTTTTGTTTTTGTTTTTGTTTTTTCTTTCCATAAGAGAGACATCATAAAAGTAGATAGTGGTGACAAAAACGGGTCATATATAACTGAAATAGATGATCACTATATTGCCAGTTCCCAGAGCCCATAACTGTGATTAGGACCCCACTAGACTAATTGCTGTACGTACAGTATAAAATAATCCATATCCCCCCAAAAGCATAGAATCCACATAGAAGTGAGGCATGAATGAAAACATTGCCATAATAGCTTTATTTGTGGGAAACTGAATGAACTGATGAAGAGGCTCTAAAGATCCTGTCTGTCAACAATACCTTATTATGGCTTCATCCTTTGTTTCAGTATCTAGTTCTTTTAGCAATTTAATTGTCATTTAAAGAATTACTTACACCGAAATCTTCAGATATAATTAGCAGTTTTATTTTTATTTAACAGAAGTCTAATGACTTTCAAGATCACACTTCAGACTCTGTTGATCCGAAACCCATTTGGTTTTCAGTCAGACTTAAAGACTCCAGCAGCAAGGGGGCGGCTTTGCCACCACATGGAATCCTCTGGCAAAGTCCCTCAGGCCCGGCTCAACCTGTGAAGAGTCAGACTTAGCAATAATGTGCTGTGCAAAAATGAGAATATGGGCTGAGGAACCACAAAATGCCAACAGGAAACCACTGAGAAGGCCATAGCTTGTGCTCATTTCCTATCCTCATCTCCAGGAATTAAAAGGCATCTATGTTCTGATCAGAGTTACTTTTCTCAGTTTGATCCTGAAGTCTCCCTTGGAGTAAAGCAGTTCATTTTTTTGGTTTGTTTGTTTGTTTTTTTTTCCTGAGGCGAGGCCAATTTTCTTTCAAGAGGTAGCAGAAACTGGTACCCCACAAGTTATCCACTACCTCAGTAGTACAAGGACTGAGATAGCCTATGAGTTCAGCTCCCTATACTGTCTAACAAACGTTAACTTCTTTCTTCCCTCCTTTCTCTCTCCTTTCTCTTGCTCTTCCCTCTCTCCCTCATTCCCCTTTTATTCTCCCCTCTATCTTCTGTTTCTCCCTTCCTCCCTTCTTATTGGTTTTAGTCAGTGGAATAATGTGGTGTCTGTCCCTTCTGAAGCTGATCCACACTGAGTTGAGCAATTAAATATTTATGGAAGTCTGCAAGAGAGAATGCATGTTTGAAACACAGGGGAGAGCCTGCAGCCTAGTGCTAGCAATAAATTAGGAAGGGTGAGATATACTTCTGATTTCCTATCAATAAGTAATATAAAAAATTAATTATTTAGCTGAGTGGGTGTTGGGAATCTGTTCTCCATTTTCCATGTAACACTGATTGTGTTACTACTCCTGGTTCTCATTTCTGGACTAAATTATTTATATATAAACTATGTATTAGAATTTGGATGTATTTGTCTGTAAAGTTTTGTACATCAGAAAATTTGTCCTACCTTCATGTAATACATATCCTAAGTGATATGTTGGCTCTGAGATGACCATTAGCATTTAAGAATAAAACGTTGGAGTGATAATATAGAGAGCCATGCTGTGCTCAGTGCTTAGCAAAGGTCAGAAAGAAAATCAAACACTAGGAATGGCTAGAGTAGGAAAAGAGAAGGCAGTAAGCCATTGAACAAATCCATGGCTTGTTGACACCATAAATACTGTGGACAGTTTTGGTCTTCTGACCTCAGAATATACTAGAACTGGAGAAGTTTATGAGAGGGAATTCAAAAGAATGGAATGGCTTCCACACAGAGAATGACTGCATAGGCTAGCAATCTTCAACGTGGAAATGGAGACAACTCAATCAAGGCAGAAGTCTTTAAAGTCATGAGTAGCACCGTGAGGTTTCCCTTGTCATTTTCAACAACAACAAAAAATCAGGAACAAAAATCAGGAACATCACTTTAGGGAAGTGATGGCCAAGGAAAAGAAAAAAAATCAAGAAGGAAATTGTATTAGACCTGCTTTAGGACATTTTAGATGACAAAATACATTTTGTGAAGAGGAGATGAGATAACAATGTGGAAGAGAGATTCAAAGAGGATTACTAAGTGGACACATAGCAGTGGGCTTTGGAAATTTTCCAGCTGGAGGCTGAGAGAGTATTAACAGGGGAGATATCACATATGCCTGCCTTGTTTGTACTCCTCCATAGGTACACACTTTTGTTTAATGTGGGAGTCAAAGCAGTAGGCTATGGGGGCTGAACAAGTACGGCTGTTCTCGGCTTCTTTAATCCTTCCTTGCAATATGGAAGTGATTCAGCAGCAAAGATAGGTCAAAAGATTGTTGCCAACCCAAACCATTATTCCTTGATTACTGGACAACTGTTCAGAGAGAACTGGAAACAAATCCCCTTGTACAAGGGAGAGAACATAGATTTTCTGCATCCTGTTTGAATGACCTTAGGAGCATGCACCAGACCACACAGGAAACCTACATCCTACACGGAGCTGAATCTAAATCTTCCAAAGCTCAGGCTAATTCTTTAGTCATCACCTGACAAATTTTGTTAGTGAAGGATCTGTGGAATCAATGACATAAATTTGATACAGGAGTGTAGCCTGAAATTTAATAGCAATAAGGGTAAAACATTTTGGCATCCACCCACATGCTCACTGAAATATGCATGTGTCAAGTGATTCATCTTGATCCTCACAGACTTTCTGATATTCTTGAAAGTTAGAGGACTTTTTTGGTTATTCAGAGAATAATTTATTTATTTATTTATTTATTTTTCACAACCAGAAAACATATCAAAAAAGAAGAGAACAGATAATGTTGTACCTATCAGTCTGAAGCAGCAGTTATGGAAAACTGAGTGGTACAGCCACACGTGGGAGGTGTAAACCTAAAAGCCAAATAGAGACATACATGTTAGCTCCAAAGTAATAGTAGGTACAGTTAATAGTGTTATAATAACCACTTAGTCAGTAACATGGGGAGCAACATTTATGCAGCCCAATGATTAGTTCATAGCAATTCTGCCTCAGGAATTCACTGTAAAACAAAACCAAAGAATCCAGCTCACTTAAAAAAAAATAATAATAATAAAGTCACATCATGTTTTCTGAAGACTAGACATTTATTAATTTGCCACGAGTGGATGTGATGTTTAGATGCCTGCCTTAGTAATATTTTACATGGCTACTTTTTGGTCCTTTAAAAATAATCCTATATGTTGCAGGGACTAGAGATAAATTTGTGAGTCCTCATATGTAACCACATCAGATACACCTTCTATAAAATGATCGAGTTTCATCTTAAAAGTGCTTAGTGTTCTTGTCCACAACATCCTTGCAGAAAGCTCTTCCAGGATCTCATTGGTCAGATGGTTAGATGATTGATATCTGATTTCTATAATCTATAAATGGGCTTGTACTTTGGTCCTTACCTTACATTGTTCCACGTTTCACCACTCCCCCTATTCCTGTTCCAGCTGAGGGATACTGAGATAGCTCAGATTTACAGATTTCTACGACTATACAATATATTCATAAACACCAGTAAGTGATGGACTCTTGTTTTTAACAGAAGTCTTTCATCACTTTCTCCCCGCAGTTATTAGTATGTTCACTTAGGTTATGTTGTGTATGAGTATGTTCTTCATGTTCCCTGTGGAACATTTTAAGGTCTTAGTAAAATAGTTATTATCTAAGGTGTCTTTGGAGTCTCGATGGGGATTTTCAGATATCTGTGTAGGGGTCTGGTTGATAGGTGATTTTTCCATTCTTCTAAGAATGAGTTTCACTTATAGGTATATATATATAGGTATATATAGGTATAAATATATATGCTGTCGACATAAAGAATCAACAGGAAACTTAAAAAATATTGTAAATATTCTGACATACCTTCTGGTTTTTTTGTGTTGTTTATTTTTTATCACTTGCTCACTAGCTCCTAGTTTAATCTCAATCTTCATTCTTGTTCTTGTAAATTGTGCATGTCTTTATCTGTCCAAGAGCTAGAACAAAGATCATTGTGCTGATTATATCAGACTGACAAACCAGTGCCATTTCCTCTTTCTTCGTGGTTCCCAGTGTTGGATTTCCCAGTACAGGACCTCAAAACCTTCTTTTCTAGATTCTGCTGAGGTTTTGGATCCATTGTATGTTCTATTAATGCTCAAAATGATTCTTGAATGTCACATTACAGTAATAAATAGTTTATTCTTTCTTCATCTGCGTCATTATACTCTTTTGTTTCTTTCAGAGTCTGCTTCATGGTAAAGAAAGAAAAGAGGCAAACTCCCAGTGGTTCATTTTTGGTGTTTTTAAAGAGTAAAGCTGTTTTTCCACCTTGTCAACCACCACTGACATTATGCAGTGCTTTAGGACGTGTTCTTTTTATGGACAATACCCTGGTGACAAAAACCAGAGCAGCAATGGCAGCAGCAGAACAGCTGAGGTGGTAGCAGGTTTTTTAGTGAATGAAACAGAACTTGCAGAACCTGTGAGAATGTGACCCACAGGAGAACTTGTTGCCAACTTTCTCTCCCTTTTATAACTTTTCCTCTTTCTTTTTCATTATATTTGACATTTTCCTGAGACTAAGTTTTGTTAACTGTAAGTAGCTTATGGCAATGAACAGGGGAAATGGGTTCTGCTCTGATATGGCAAATAGACAAAGAAAACATGGGGGTAAAAAAACAAGCTTTCTAAAGTTGGAAAAATCATTTCTAAGTGCTTATAACCCCTCCTTCTCTTTGCATGCTGGTACAAGATGAACTACTCAATTTCTTCCAGAGTTCCTTATATGCAGAATCGAAGGTTACTAATTTCTGTCCCTGATTAGAGCTATGTTTCATTTTTCCTCTCTCTACCTTCACTTGAGAAAGAAAGCCAGGCTTGGCTTTCAAGGTAAAATTACCCTTTCTCAGCTGAACTTCAGCACTCCCTCTACAATGCATTTTGCATGTACTTTTTTTTTTTTCCTTAAAAATCACTAGAAAATGGAGAAAACTGAAAAAAGTGTCACTTTTTTGAAAACTCAGCAATGTTTTCACATTAAATCTGTTACACCTGTGCTCATCATGCACACTGGCTTAAATCCAGACACTAGTTTTCATTTACGTGGCCACGAACAGTCAAAAGCAGGGTGTCTAATAGACCACTTACGTAATACAGGTTCCACTTGGAGCAAAAAAATAAAGTTTTTGTAAGCTTTTATGGTGATAGAATGTCATCACTATTGCTCTACACTAGGTGGTGTGGGATAAGTACAGCCAATAGCACTAGATCCACTTAGGATGCACGAATGCAGTGTATGGCATGTAACTGACTGCAGAAGTGTAGTATCTGTTTTAATATTGTAATGATTTTACCTTTTAAAATACATTCAAAATTTCTGGTAGACCTAAAGAGGTCTAAGATGGAGATTTCAGAGATGGATTGAAACATCCGATATAGAGACATGAGGTATATTTAGTTAATTTGGCTGAGGAGACAGTGTTTTGGGGATTAAAAGGCAGCCACTGGATCACCAGGAGAAGTCCACCAGATTAATTTGATTTTTAGTACTTTCAAATTTGTGACAAATCCTGATGGCAGACAGGCAATATCACCTCCCTTTTTTGTGCTGAATTGTTTCCATTTTGTTGGTAAGGGAAAAGAGGCCAGGTGTTTGTAGCAACAAGTCTTTCTACTCTTTTTAGTGTGCCTGGCCCAATGTGCAGAAAGATTCTGTGAAAAATCAGTGTGGCAGTTTGTAAGCGATGTTTGTAAGTGATGTGAAATTGGAAAAGAAAAATTCTTGTTTGCCTTATTGTGCAGAGAAGAGCAGCAAGGCTGCCTTATGGGCTTTGTGTTGCGAGCCACATAAAAACTTGGTGGTTGCATCAGAGAAACAGGAAAAGTGATGGGACAGGTACACTACCTCCTCTTTTTTCTAACCCACATATGTAAGCAAACATCCTTTACTGAAGTGTTTTTATATTTCTTCCATTCTTTCATGTCCTTCCCTAGTCACATACTAGCCATTGCTTTAGATCAACCTAAATGAGAACGTTAGTGAAGAGTTTTCTGCTGAGATTGCTTTGCAGTTAAAGACAAGCTGCTTCAAAACCAAAAGAAAAGAAAAGAAAAAAAAAAAAAAAAAAAAAAGCTCTGTTTGTTCTCAGATTCTCAGATGCAGAAGCTAAGCCAAGGTCATACTCGTAAGCTTGAAATGCTTTTTTTCTGTTTGAGCAAACTGGGATACTCTCTTCAGGCATTGTGTTTAGGTTGTGACCAAAAGGGACTAAAACCCATGCCTTGCCAATGAAAGTTGTTATTTCCATTTTTGAAAAAGCCCCAGAATTTCAAAATCAGAATAATTCTGTTGTTTACATGTGACTGTATGAGTTTACTTAATGCAGACAGACACCTTCTTAGCCTATCTAACAAGTGCTTCCAGGGCCCTGTTACAGAGGAAACAATCAGTTATTGTTGTTACAGCTAGTTGCAAAGTATATGTGGTAGTGTTTGCACCGTACAAGAAATTAATACAACTTCTGTCTCAGAGCTTTAAAATCTGATCAATCATTTGTGCCCACTGAGCTAGTTACAAGCAAATGTGTTTTCACTGTTACAGTTGCCCAGCTGGGGAGATCTAGACATGGTCTTTTCTGCACTAATGTTGTCAAACCTGATCTAATTTAAAATGTACTCAACAAGGAAGTTTGTCTAAAACATATCAGCTGTAATCTCTCTGCATTTGCACATGCTTCCTTAAGAAGATGCTCTATATCTCTCCAGCAGCCTAAGATTACCATGTGATGAGGGAATTACCATGGTAACTACCTGTGTGCATCTTTCTGAGCAGCACAACAAGAGGGTAAGAAAAGCTGCACAAGGTGTTTGCAAGGCAAGTTGCAGCTCCCCTTGATTTGCGTAGCTCCATCACTCACTGTTATAAAAGCATGGTCAGTGCCTTAGATAGAATGCTTATATGGTAGACATTAGATCCAAAGGAGGCATATTTTATTAACTAATTGGCTGCACTTCTTACATATTTGTGATTTATGGCACGGAGAAATATACTTGCTGACACTTAGGAATGAGAAAGAAGAGAGATCTTCTGCTCATTTATCTCAATGATAAACTATTAGGCATTCTGTATTCATCTGTAAAATTTGTGCAGAAACGGGACGTATTTCTCAAGGAAAGGAATTCACAGAATGATATTCCTTGAAAAAAATTATAAACAGCGTTTAAGCTTCTTCAGAAATATGAATGAATAAGATGCAGTAAAATGTCATTTCCTCTCATAGGATTACCGTGCTTGCTCATGCATTTTTCTTTGTGGTGTTACATATCAAGCGGTGTAGAGCCTGAAACGCACATGTTGTTTATTAGCAGATCATAGTTGTATTTAGAATTGTTTATGCCCCAGTAATATTCCTCCAACGTTTACAATATTTCCAATATCTTTCCCTAGAGCTCGTATGTGTGAGTGGAGTTCAGGCCAGCAGCAGCAGGATGTGGCATGTAATCTCATTCACTGGCAATTGCTCTGATTCTTCAAGGAGCACTTTTTACTCATTCACTGCATGTCAGTAAAGCCAAGCAGCTCAAACGGGTTTATTGGAGTGCCCAGTAATATTTTGTTTCTAGTAATTCATCACTTAAAGGAGAACAATATAATTTTTATAAGAAAAACACGCCTGTGCCCTTGAAGGCAGCCTCCAAAAGGAGACAGAGCAATATTTTTCCCCATCAAATTATTTAGATCTTGGTGTGATGGCTTAGTTCTCAGTTCTGTGGGATGCTGAATGTCTTCAGTGCCCACAGCCTGATGTTACCAAGTCCTGTTTATGCAAATGAAAGAAGAATCATTAGGTGACATTCCCAGCCATTCAGCCACAGTGTTCAGACTCTGATGAGTCAGTGCTCTGCTGGGATCAAGAATGATATTGTGCTTAATTAATCCAAGTCTAATCCAATTAATCCAGTTATGCATATAGTTTTTTCTCTTTCACCAGAAAGGTAGCTGACTTCAATGGTACATTAGAGCTGGAAACTCGGTGCTGTCCCTAGCTCTGCCAGTAGCCTACTGGCCAGGTGTGTCCTGGTTCTTTCAGTTTGCTGTACTTGGATTTTCCTACCTGTAAGAGAGCATAATGCCTTCGTTTCTCTGTGAAGATCTCTTTGAGATCACTCAGGGAGCATTTAAACAATCAGGAGCTTTGTTACCCTCTTCACAAACCAAAATATCAGTTTGGTCGTAGAGTGTCCACACCTTTCTCCTTTGCTGGCTGCTCCTTTCCCACGATGCTGGGCCCAGATGAGTGAGTTGGCCACAGAAGTGAAACAGCACGATGAAATGCTGGACCAACACCTCTGCTGGACCGTCAGCCCGGCATACTCTGAGCCACGTCTCCATAGGGTGTGCCAAGCGGTGGCCAGTTCACATACTGGCACGACCTGCATAATGGGAAAGATCCCCAAGGAACAGTGATTTGTGCTTCTGTTAGTGTTTTCTATCGGGATAATCATGATGCAACTTGAACGAGATAAATGATAATAGGAAAAATTAAATGGCCCAGGCTCCAGTCCGTTAAGTTGCCACACTTTAACCTACAAAGTTGCCTCAGTGTAAATTCCAACTTGACGGAGGGCAAAGAAAAGGTAAAGGAATAAATATTAAATCTCTCCCTACTTTGAACGGGGAGTTCCGACTTAAAATTAAAATAGCTCTTGCTTCTAGTCTTTCTCCTTGTCAACATCACAGTCTGCCAGCTGCCAGATTTAAAACCCCCACAAGGCTACATTAGTTCCCAGCACAGAGACATGGGCTGGCGTCACTCCTTATATAAGATCACAATTAACTGAGTTTTTTCTTGAGTTAGTTCCAGTGATTAAATTAGTTACATCGACAGTGCCTGCTGTACACTCTAACCGGCTCCACTCACGTGTCTCTATTAGTTACCATCATATATTTCTTTTTTCAAACTTGAATTGCATTTTACTTAGAGAAAAAGATATTACTATTAATCTACTAATAGTTACCTTCTCCTCCTGCTCACGTGGCTTTTCGTGTAACTTTTGGAAGCTGCCAAGTATGACACTGGACTGGCAGGGGTCATGGCACGATGGGAAGTTTTTGAGCATCAAGTTACATATGGTATGTGCTTTAAGGAGAAAAAGGGACTTAAGTGTGTTTGATGTTTTCTGCTGATCATTTATTGACCATCCTCGGGTTCATGCTTCTCTGGATGGAAAAGCTTTTATTGAATATCAATATAAAATATTGCAAAAATGTATGCAAAAGCACATTACAAAATACTTTTTAAGTTGCAAATAATTTAGGACTTCAAATATTTGAAAGATGAAAGTTTAAAATAGCTTTAGAGCTCTTCCTGAAATTCTCCATCTGCACATTGTGTGTGCAGAGTAAGTGCAATATTTATCACGTGCTCCTTGAAGAATGGTATCATGCATGTACACAAAGATAGATAAATGGACATTTCAGAAGCAGCTATAACTATAGTGTGTCCTAGATGTCAGTGCTTAGTTAAGATATTCTTTTAAGAATATAAGCATTTTGTATATATTTACTCAGTATCAACTAACTTGAACAGGAAAAAGTGAAGCCGACTTCTATCATGAAAGGTTTTATCAGACCTCTCATCCTATGAGACTGGGGTGTGAGCCCTTAGGCAGGATGTAGGTGCCACTAAAAATTCCACGGTAGCCCATGTTGTCTGTCGCCATCCTGAAAGGCACTCAGCCTCACCAAAGCAGTGCTCAGCTCTCTTCTTCTCTTAGCAAAGGAGCTGAGGGTGTTCTGCTAGGCCAGGTGAAACTTGGGCTGCGCTGCAGGTGTGCTGCATCAGAGGCTGACACAATAGAAATGTTTCTTACTGATCTCATAGCATATCCTGTTTCCCAGTCTTTTTAGCTACTGCCAGCAGTTTCCACATGTTCTTTGTACAATTGCTGATGCTGCTGGGACTACAGAGTGTATCCATTCCTTGGCTGTCCATGTAGAGAAATGAGTTGGCTGATTATTACTGTTAGCAGGCAGTATTTGTTCCTGAATAGCAAGCTTTACAACAAAAATGGGAGGATTTGGTAACGGTGCATGCTTTGGGTAAATGTGAGGATAATTTACCTACAAAAGAAAAAAAAATGATCGAAGGGTATGTATGCATGTAATTAACACACTGCCCAATTAAAATACAGAATATTCATAAAGTTTTCTAGATTCCTCAGTGCTGTTTTGGATCTATTATGTGTATAATGGCTATGTAATCTATATTTTTACATATGTTCTGTTTTAAAGATCATGCATTCAAAACTAACAAGATGATGTAAATGCAGCAGCATAGCTACATGGCAAGGCTCTGAAGGATATGTTTTGGAGACACATGTCTCAGGCTAACAGCCCTCTACCTCTCCCCATCTCATCTGCATGCTGCCCCCTGTTCTGCCTCCACTGGGGCGAGGTTCATATTCCACACCACAGAGCAGCTGTCAGAAAGGTCCCATTATCATCATTTTACTCTTAAAAAGGCCACTTGCCATGAAACACACCAAGTAGTTTGGAATTCTCACGTGGAGAGAGTGATGAGTAACAGACACATGGATTTAAGGCACATTCCTTTGTGAGGAATCCTTTGCTCTCCCTTGCTGCTCCAGTGACTAACCCCTTCCCGTCCACCTGCCGAATTTGTCAGCAGAGCATATGACCGGGGAGGGGGAGGATGCCACATATGCGCATTTATTTTTGGTGATGCATAGCAAAAATCAAGTTGCCATGGATTTGCTTGATCCTTTATGCCAGAGTTCTGACAGTAGCATTTTGAAACAGAGAAAAGGCAAAAAGGTTTGGTTTAATAAGCTTTTTTTGGATATAGGGAAAAGTGTGCTGCTGAGAGAATGCAAGTAAAATTCAAGACATTTGCCATATCTGGTGTTCAACTGTGTAAAAGTTTTAGTTGAAGCATTATTTCTCTTCACAACTATCAGTCTATCTGAAAGTGTTGCTGAAAGGAACTCAGTTGTCACGTCAAACTCCTGTCTGTATTGTATATGATGCTGGATCTAATTGACTCAAAGAGGGAGTGGCCCAGTAGTGCCCAGGGATCAGAGCTGAATGGTACAAGACCCAGATCCCTATCTCAGCTCTAGGACTTGCTAAAGTAGGAGTAGCTAGAAATACAAAACAATGCTTAGAGTTTGACCTCTGACACATCAAATTGCCAGCTCTTTTGTGCTATGTTATGTAATATAATAGCCACACTGCTTTTTTATCTACTCAAAACGTGTAGCTAATGGCAGGTTTTTCTCTTTCAAAATAGCAGTTTAGAAAAACAGATAATAGTAACTAAAACACGGTGAGACAACTAAAAAATACCAGATACGGATAGATGACATAATTCCTGCCGCCAGCATTTCATTCTTTATGTAAAAAAAAAAGGACAACATCCTCAAAATGTATATTTTACCACTAGATTGGCAGCTTTGAGATAGACAAATGTTTTCATATTGCCAGTTACTGTTTATTTTATATTCAGTATTTTGCTCAGTATTTGGATGCCAAAATATTCTTTGTCAGCTGTACAGTATGTACAATTTCTCCCCTTTGCTGAGAACCATTCATAATTCATTGCCTGGATTTGACTAACTATATTTCTCATGAATTTACAAATAAGTGAAATTTCTTATACTCTAGTGGCTCCTTGTGGAGTTGCCTTTTTTAGACTGAATGCCTGCACATGTTTCACTGGTTGCTGAATGTTTTTTTTTCTACATATGGTTTTTGCAAATCTGCATACAGTTTTTGATTCTCAAGTAAATAGCTATGAAAAATAACCCAGATATCTGAAGACAGGATTCCTTTGTAGCGGAGTTCAGAATTTTGTTATATTCATTTTCAATTTCGAACTGATTTGTTTCTTGGAATTTTGCCTGACTTTTTTCAGTGTGCGTTAACTCATACAAAAATGCACATACTGAATTCCTCCAAAATTTAAATGGCAGATGGATGGGACACATCCTTATCCTTCTCAAACTGGCCTGAGTCATCTGAAGACAGGAGAGCTCTGCTACCAAAATTGAATGACTGTCTCTTTGCAAGCATATCACTTTGTTACTATACATAGCCAATCCACTTCTGTCCATTTCTGCAATACACGTGAAAAAAAATAAATAAATAAGAAGAAGTTTCACACAGCAAGAAGCAAACCTTCCAGAAACTGGTAATTACTTAGAAAATTAAAGTAAAAGCACTGCTTTCAGCTCTAGAGTGACATTTACGGTTATCATGTTTGTCCACTGAAATTTAGCAAAAGATGCACCACCTCATTGCACTCAAGTGCACAAATGTTTATCAGCTTGCACTGAGACGGACTCATCCAGCTCCAGCCAGTCGAGAAGTCCCCATGAAAAAGGTTCTTTGGGTGATGCAGTCTGTTATGGCTACTCTTACAGCTGTGTGAAAGGTTTGAATATGGATAGATGAGATCTTTGCTATGCAAATGAAACTGCCTTTGCTCCCATCCCACTAAGCTATCTTAAATACATAGATGCAGCCAATATCTGGGTAGTAAACTGTGAATCCCAGAAATACTACTGAAGGAGTGAGCTATTTTCTGTGGTGACCATGAAAATACCACTAATTTAAGGGAGAACTAAAAAAAAAGAAGCAGAGACAACAGCAATATGTCATGGATTTAAATTACTTGTCTATTTGAATTTTCTGACTCCAGCATTTTGGTTACTTTCCTTCTTTTCCCTGTGACTGGTGAAGAGGCTTGTACAATAGCCACTCATGCCAAGTTTCTCTTCAGTATTACAAGGGGTATTCAGGATCAGTAACTAGTGCCTATTTTAGAACCAGAAGGTCTGTCTCTTCTCTTTGCTTTCTCACCAAGATTGATTCATCCCGGGCATGAGAGAGCTGGTTTGGCAAAGAATATTGGGAAGCAAGGCAGAATGGGAGTTGGAGCCAGGAGAGATCTGGAGGCCGGGCTGGGGAAGGACAGCAGATGAGGAGGACAAACCTGGGGGCTGGAGAGGGGACAAGAAATCGAGATTATAGAAAGGGGCTGGGAACTGCAGTTTGCAGATTTGGACCAATGGAGAATGAGGCAAGGAACAGAGGCAGGGGATTGCACATAATAACCATCATCTCATATGATCAGCTAACTCATTGCACAGAAAACAGTTTCCATAGATGAAGAAAAGCAACTTGCTTAAGTTGAAAAATGCGTGGTGACTGAGTCAGAGGACTGAGAGCAAAAGTGGATGATGTTTTATTCAAGACTGCTGAATGCCATCCCAATAAACTGATTTCTTTTTTTTTTATTATTATTCCAAAAGTCCTAGATTGTTGCTAAACAGGTTATTAAACAAAACAAACAAAACTTCTCCTAGATATTCAATAATTGTATTTCTTATTTTGGGGGGGAGAGTGCATGATGATGCAGACTGATCTGCTGACATTAGAGCACTTTAAGTGCAGCTGATATAGGAGACTATGTTATAAACCTAGATAGTTTTATTTATTGCCAATTGTTCTGCAAAATTGAAATGAAAATGTCTCAAATCAGTACCCTAAAATAGTTATTTTCATTTTTTGACGGTTCTTTACCTAAGTATGCAGTCAATGCCCTCTTATTACATGTGTGCTGAAGAAATGTAAATCAACGTCTGAAGCACTAGGACATTGTAGTGATGAGTATTATTGGAGAGTAAATAAGGAAATTAATCATTCTGTCTTCACATCAGGATTTAAATGGAGCGATAGCATTGAACAAGGAAGATAAAACAATGCACCCGATAGCTACTCATTAGTGTGCTATTCATTTGTGTGCTGAGTGACACAGGGGTCTTGTAGAAAAATGCATTAGTTATCATGCATTGCTTCAGAATAGATGTGGAAAAGGAGGAGATTTGGGTTGTACATGCAAATTTAATTCTAATGCCTCCTAACAGTGAACGCTTGTCTTTGCAATCTTAAATCTTTATACACACACATAGATAAATATAGGCACATATACATGCAGTGTAGCAACCAGAATTTGTAGTGAGTGTCTGTTGCCCGTGCTGGGGGTGATGTCTGAGTATCATTCAGAAGGAACAGAAGATGGGAGGAAATGCAAGGACTGTATCTTCTTCTGTCTGTGGCCTTAAACCTGCTATTAAGCCTCAAGAGAAAACAGAGAGATGATTTTCTGATTTTCTGTTCTTTAAGGTATAATAAATCTAATAATACCTATTAGTGAGGCAATTGTAAACTGCTAATGCAAAAGTCATAACATGAATTTAATTAACATTAATAGAGTTTTAAAAGTAACGAAGATGAATGAATTAGAATTGTTATTTCATGCAGACTTTTTCATTTCTCCCAATCAACACATAAATTACATCACTTTTTTGTGCCATGTCAGAGTGTAGGATCAGCTAAAAACATTGACTTGAAAGGCAATACAGAAATCAGCGTGCTTTTGCCAACCTGGAGGTGTGGCACCACTATGGGCTACTCAAAACCTGAGATCAAATCCTAATGATCAAGCGTGATGTGAAATTTGTGCTGGCAGCAGGGGTGAACAGCTACTTGAAGGTGTATCATCCCCAAGTTGTTGTTTGAAGCTGCTGCCTCCGAAGCCGGAAAAGGGAGCCCCACGGCAGCAGTGCCCCGAGCCCAGCCCCGGCGCAGGGGCAGCTTCCCATGGAGTTTCACGTTTGTCTGAGCTCAGAGAAGGGAGGGAGAAGGAAGGAAAAGGAGACAGGCATTGTCAGTATGTAACCCCGTAATAAATGACCACTTTATAAAGTGTTATAAAGTGTTATAAAGTGTTTAATTTTTGCTCTATTTTCTTTGGGAAGAATTTTATCTGCTGCAAATCGTGTATTAGCATGTAGCAAAATTTACCACAAGTCCTGCTTTCTGTCGGAGTTAGTACAGACAATCTCTGTTGTTTCTACATGTATATGTGGAGAACAGTGTCCACAAACTGAATGTGCATTTGCAAATGGCTTGTTAGGCATATCACGTTGATTTGTTTTCATACATTCAATTAATCACAAGAACAACAGAGGACAAATTAAATTTGTTTTTATTTTTATTGCATACAAGATAAAGAGTGCTGCAGAGATGAACTGTAAACTTGTTCTAATTAGTGCCCCAGAGCAGATCAATAATTCATCTATATATATCTTCCTGTACTTTGCTAGTAATCACAAATTAAATTAATGGCCACACACAACAAATGAAAAGACTGACTCCAGCATTTTTCCCTGGGAGATCAACACCATTTCGCTACAGATGACAGAGTCTCAGTGGGTGCTACACTGTTTATTCAGGCAACAGAAACAAAATCACACTTAATGTGATGTCAGGTTTCAAGCAAATCCATAAACACTTTTTGTCCATATAAGCTCTGACATTTGCACATCAAAAAAGTTTTTAAAAGAAACTTTAACTCCTAATAAAAATTACCTAGACTTTTTTTATTTTGGAAGTGATTGAGATTTCCCAGCAGTGTTTGAATACATAACATTTCTATACCCTGTTGTTAAGAGACAATTTTGCAAATTGATTTTATTGACGTTTGGTTTGCATGTTTTGATGGTAACCTTTACATCCCCATCATTCAGTTGGAGGATCCTTTTCTGTCTCATTGTTTCTCACACTTTCATTTTCCTTTTTTTCTTTGCCTTTTTGATTATTTTTATGGGATTCTTCCAGGAGGAATCTCATGAATTTGTGATTTCATTGCAGAAAGAGAAAGCCAATATTACTTGAATCGAAAGACACAAGAAAAGAGATAGTAATCCCACAGAGAATGATTAAGTCGCACTACCAAGATGTTGGCATTAATCAACTTACATATGATTCATTACTTCATTTTTATAACACAATTGAAAGTGATAGATTGATGAGATTAAAGGAATCAATAACAAAACAAAACAAAACAAAAATAAGCATTTCCAAGCGGTGCCTCCAGGTTCACCTATTAATCAGATGTTTTTTCTGATGAGTTAATGTCTTTAGGTCATGTTTCATTTATTATTTTATGGGATTGTCTTTCATGTGTGACACCGTTATCACTGGCGACAGAAATTGAGGTGTGTTTTGAGATGTATTGCCTACCTGATACTAGAAGCAGAATGTCAGGAACATCCATTGTACAGACGCACTGCCTTGCAGCTACAGGTACACTGCGATTGGGGCCCTTCCCTTTCCAAGTTCTGCTCTGTGTCATAAAGATGTCATTTCTCTGTGCTTCAGATACTCTACCCAACTCACGCTAAGCAAACAGCAGAGATCAGGAGACTGCATAGGATCAATTCAGTGAGTGAAGGATTTGAACATTTGCCTAGGATACAAGAGGCTTACATTTGACACTGGTTCAACAGCAGCCATTGCCAAGAACTGCTCTAGAGCTGCTCTGCTTTTCTTGTGAAGTCCTGTGAAGATAAAGCTTTCATTCTGACAGAGGACTAAGAGATGCCAGAAACATGGATTCTGAGGGAAATACACATAGAGTTTTCTCTGTGTTTCAGTTCTTCCACTCTGTTAAACGGGGATATATGCTGAAATCTAGTGCAAGCAAGCACTGGAGATAACCTCCTGTCTGGAGATGGCGCTTCCAGAACAGAACGTCAGTGCTCAGTGGGTAGCAGAGTGGACATCTTAGGAAACCTGGTTTCTCTTCCTTGTGCCAAAGTCAGTGTCTTCAAATCCCATTGCCTCTGTAGGGAACCCAACTGGCTATTTTGACAGACAGTAGATCCAAGTTCCCTGAAGTTTCACGTTCTGTGCATCAAGGCGTCAGTTAGGGAATAGATCTTAAATAAGTGCTGATTGTTAAATGTTAATGGGATTTGGTGAATATCACTGGTATTCCAACTTCACAGCAATTATTTTAGATTGTATGTTTTCTGCTAAGCACTTTTTGTGTCCTCTCACATCAAATGAATGCACAAGAACAAATAAACCACTCATGGCCCAGAGGATTTTATTCTAAATAAAACATGGAGTAATTACATTTAGCAATGTAAACAGCTAATGACGGTTGCAATAAAGCTGTCATTATATGAATAAGTTTCTAGACTAATAAAGATATTCTAAGACATTAAAATACATGAATTAGAAAATGGTGTGTTTTTTTTTTTTCCAAGACATTCCCTTTGTTTTTGTGCTTTATTGATCCTATGGTCAGACATAACTGTATGGGAAAACACAGCAGAGGAAGAAGGTGAGGTTTGTTTGACCTTGTCAGTATTTGATACAATTTTAATTCCACAAAACATCTACAAAAAAGAAAATAGCATTGTCACTTTCCAGGTGAAAACTGAAAGCTCTTCTGTTGTTTGTTCCAATGCTTACGTTGAAGAAAATTGTCATGCCCTCCTCATAAATTTATTTAGTTCATGGCCATCTACAGCAATTATACAGCGTTGACACATTAAATTGATTATACAAGACAAACTGTAATTAAATGGCAGCCTTCCAGTTTTAACAATGCTATCCTTTATTGTTGGAATGCTTTCTTATGTGGTTCATCTCCTCCTTGCAAACATCATTTTTGCTTTTATTTCCATCTGTTTTTGGCACTATAGTGACCTTTCTCTTTAATTTGCTGGCCACCCCAGATGCTACAGAAGGGTGGAGAGAAATAAATAAGTAGGGCCATCGTGCATGTATCTGGATTCTTCTAGATGTGCCTTCTTGTATCACAAAGAAGTAGTTTTCAAGATATGAGGACTTTTTGTGTTCCTCTTGATCCTTGGATATCCAACTACCCACTTGGATTTTCTGAACATCAATTTAAACCAGACACAGTTTGTGTGGACCTTACCACACTTTTACAGTGCATATGCTATTTATCCTCATATCATGGAAATGCTGAGTCAAACACTGGAACAGGCTTCCTAGAGAGGTAGCTGATGCCCGAGTCCTGTCAGGGTTCAGGAGGCATTTGGATAACGCCCTCAGTAATATGCTTGAACTTCTGTTTAGCCCTGAAGTGCTCAGGCAGTTGGAATGGTGATCTTTGTAGGGCCCTTCCAGCTGAACTCTATTCTGTTCTGTTCTGTTCTGTTCTGTTCTGTTCTATTCTATTCTATTCTATTCTATTCTAATGTTCAGGAAGCTTGAAAACCCTGGCAGGATGGTTGCAACCATTTGGATAAGTAAAAGAAATTCCATTTTTCAGGGAAAGCTCTTCTTAACATTTCTGTTTCAACAAAGAACAATTATATAACCTCTGAAAAAGTATGTTAGTTCAAGGACGTCCCTGAAATTAGGGAATAGTTTTAGGCTATTCATACCTCTATAAATGTTATGAGCCTTAATTATATCAACTTAAGAAAATACCAAGGACCATGTTCCTGTTATGGCTTAAATAAATAACTGTTTCTTCTGCATTTGTGACCTGGAAAATGTAGCAGTGGAGGGTTCAAGGTTCAAGGAGGTTCAAGATAAGCAATACAACACAAACTGGTTCCTGTTAATGCCCCCATCCAGTTATACAGACCCTCAACAGTTAGATTGTTGTTCTGAATTTCCCACAAGCTAACAGACTTGAAAGTCTTCTCAGAGAGAACAAATACAACTAAGCTTCTCATGTATGACTCAATTTCTTGCCACTTGTTGCTGATGTCCTCATTCATGGCAAATTATAGGGGGGCTGAGTGGAGCCTTACTCAGTGCTGTTTGAATTTGCTGACGATATATTAGGATTTTGATCAAGTCAAAAGAGAACTAAAATCTTTGTGTGTACTTATATATATATATATACATATGTACACATATGTACATGCATGTGTATATAATGCTTCTGAGCCTAGAAGAATATTCTAAGGTGGTTCACATTACATTTTAGTTGAAGTTTTACAATCACAATTTATTTTATTTTATTGATTGCTGCTATCTTTCTCTTATAAAATATTTACTGTTTGAAGTAAATTTATTTCTGTTGCTGATTAGGATTGTAAATGAGATAGGTAATCTGTATTTTCTGAAAGAAAAGTGGTATAGGAAATAAATTTGCATGTATATGAATTATATATTGAGAGTTCACAGTGTCAGAGTCAGAGCAGATGTGAGTGAATTCATACTGCTTACTATGAAGTGGGATCTTGCTAAGCCAAATATATCTGTACTGCTTGCCCATGTCAAATACTCATCTCATTCGCTATTCCTTGTGCACAGAACCTGCCATTTGATCTTCAGGGTACAAACAACACCTCGTCATCAACTCCTTGTCAGTAGTACAAGGTAGCAGTTACTCTTTGTAATGCCTCAATTGCCAGTTTTGCAAACCACCAGTTTTAGTAGTGCAAAGATCAAGAGAATTATTTGCTTCCATAGATTTGTGAACAGACCCTATGCCCTTGTGCAATGATGCCCAGACAGAAGTAGTGTAAAGGCATACCAGTTTTGAAAAGCTAGTTTGGTACAAGTAAATGCTGATCCTCTCTAGCAGAAGGATTGAGGATAGTAATAGCAGCTTCCTGTACGCAGCTAAGGAAGCCTGCAGTGGGTTCGAGGATGATAACTTGATTCAGTCCCCTAAAGACTCACTGCCAAATGAAACACAGCTCCTCCTGGAAAAGGAATCTAATACCACGAGTATATCCATGATGGGAAAGTACATCTGTGAGAGAGATTTTAAGTAGGAATGCCAAACCCTCTACTTCTGAGGCAGTATGCTGTGGTATCTAACAAGTTACATCTCTTGCCTGACACATCAGTACATTTGGCGTATTTTAGGAAAATAATGGGATCGTTATCCACAATTCTACCTCTTCAGGGACTGGCAAAGGTGCTTAATTAGTGAACTGACCACACGCACTCTCCTAAGGTGAGGCTTAGCAGGTCTCCTCGGCTTAGGGCTGGCACGGCGTGGAAGGAGTCCAACAGGGAGCCCAGGGAGCAGGAAGGGAGCTTAGCAGGGCAGTGAGCCAGGTGCTGGCTGTGCCCTCACTGACTAGGGTGCAGTCCCACGGGACCTGAGCAGGGTGGCAGTAACAAGCTCCACTGACAGTCCCAGAGGCAGCAAGGAATGAATGAGTCAGGCCCAGGGTCCCTCTACAGGGCCCTCTCAACAGCAGCAGGAGGGGGGACCAGAGGCAGGACTGGAGACAGAAGCACAGCAGAGATCCAGCTCCCATGGAGGAGACAGACTAGCGACAGGGAAGTCCAGGCCTGAGCTCCTGGGTGCAGGTGGGGGTCCCAGAGGTGTTCGCTGAAGGCAATAAAGGCCTGTAAGTGCCCTCAAGGTCCTGCCATGTGTTAGAAACAATATTAGGACAAAGTAAGGTGCAGCCAGGACATGGTAATCAGCTTCTGAGCCAAATTTTGATCATATTTGTGATGAAGGTTAGTGTGGACTTACCTAGATATTTAGGACTTCAGGTTTTTCTTCTTATTATTGTCATAAGCAAAAGCTAGGAATTCTGGAAGCTCTTCTATAAGCCTTCCTTTAAGTTCCTAGAACACTTTATTTCCTTTAATTTTTAACTTATCTTTAAATTTCATGTCTGATATCACATTTGCCTTTCTTAATGTTTCTCTCATTGAAAAATAGAGACATGGTGTCTCTTTCGTACTTGCCTTCTATTTACTTATAGACAAAAGCCTGCCAGAGGTTGGACTGTTGCTTGAAATCTTATTTTTTGTTGTTCTCTAATGTCTCACTCACAGCAATTGAGAGAATGCAGCTTCATCTAAAGCAAAAATTGTGGAATTATGTGTTTCTAATGTTAAAAGCCTTACCAAAGATGCATTTCTCAACAACCATTTTGTAACATCAGTTCTCAAACACGGAAGATCCTGTCGAAGGGCTAGACCTCAATACAACTGATTGCATAGGCTTCAGTAGTTGTACATATGCACCCATATAACACATTTCATTCTTTGTCATGCTTTGGGTTACAGCGTGAAAAAGTGTTAAGCAAAGCTAGAATAGCAAAATCAGACACTTTAATGAGAACAGTGGAGATATACGTAGATATCCAACTAAAATTAAAATGTCTCATTTTAGTTCTAGGTCCTTTGATTATCTACTCTTAAATATCCCAGTGCAATGAAAATTATTCAGTCAAAAAATGTAGACAAAATCAAAATAAGAACAAAAGCATCTGCTGTTAAGTAGTTAAGACTTAGACTAGCCTTCAAACTCTTTCACAGCTTATCCTAAAAGGAACAAAACATTTTATCTTTCAGAGACAGCAACTAAGACTGTGATGTTATCTTTCGAACAGTACAGCTTTGAACTGTGACATTTATTCTGACTTCCACATTCATTCCTATTCCTAGCTTCATGCTGAAAGAGGACTTCATTCAAATTTGCAGATATTCTTTTGTCGCTGTTATTCAGCCTTTACCTTGAGGCTTTCTTTTTCCCCATAGAAAAGTGTTTTTATGAAATTGGGTCCATTGAATTTCATGATCATTTCTGAAAGCAAAGAGCACTTTATGATAGCTTTATCTCTGCGAGAGAGAGTATATGTTAACAGAAGGCATCTGACCAATGTGGATTCAGATATTTAAAATATTGTCACTAGTTAAGTGATAATATCTACTTGAAATGTTTTGAGGACATAAAGGTGAACATTTGAGGTGATATTCTAACCCATCTAAACTCAGATTTTTGAATGATTTTAATGGAGCCAGGATTCTGCCCTTCCTTTAAGTTACGGTTCTTCACTTAGAGAAGATAACTGACTGATAAATAAAAACGTGAGTAAAGATTACTTTGCCTTTTTTTTTTTTTTTCAACATAATGAGTACAGGGTACCAGAGAGCAGAACAGAACAGAAACAGATGACAGGATGAGACAAAAAAGTCATTGTGAACCCTGATCCTACACCCTGATTGATAAACATGGGTGATTTGACCTAGAAAGAGTTCCAAAAGAGGAACACTGCCTCATACAAGTGCAGTGCATCTGTAGAGCTAGTCTTTGAACCTGAGTGCAGAAGAGAAGCATCTGGGGGCACAGATCAGAAGAGGCTTAAGAGTTATTTTTTAGCAATGCTACTCTATAAATAGGAAGTAGTAAAGGAGACGCATAGGTGTATTTACTGAGAAGAAATACAGGAGTTAGATGAAGGATCATGTCTACTCAATTCTCCTTTTCCCTAACCCAGCTCCAACTGTTGGTCCTTGTCTTCATGTAATCATCCTTTGTGAGAAATAAAATAGTTTCTCCATTTCCCTCTTTCTTTCTCAGTTGTGTTCCTGATGATTGATTCCTGTATTTTTCTGTGAGTGGAAATCTGTGAAGTAAAAACCTTAAAATCTGGCATGCTCCTCATCCTTTCTTCCCTTTATAGAGGAAGTAAAGGAGTCAGAGCAGAAGCAGAGAGCTAGAAAGAAAGTGGAGAATCTTAGAAGTGGTGTAGCATTTAAAATAAAGGGAAGAAGAAAACAAACCATGAGAGAGGATGCATTTTCAGAAGACAGAAGAGCCAAGTAGCTACACTTCAAGTAGCATCACAAATATTTTTCATGAAAACTCGCTAAAAAAGATTACAAAACACTTTCTGTCATTAATATAAAAAAATTCTGAGCATTTCAGTCAATATTTGTCCTCACCCTCTTGGTTCTATTGTAAATTGTTTGATTGTATTGTTCTTGGTAAAGCAGTTGTTGAGTTCCCACAGAAGTGTGCATGGCAGAACTGTGCAGGGTGTAGTGCCTGACTAAAGTCTTTCCTTGGCTTGAGGTAATTAAAAGGTTTCAAGCTAATAAGAAGAAAAATTGCCTGTCCTTAATGAAAAGAAACTGTTGAGACAGTTCCAAAAGATAGCGAACCTGTAACATTAGACCAAAAATTAAGACAAATTTATTTTAATTTTGTTAATTAGTTTTCATTTTCTGAGCTGTCTGCTTGGTGCGATAAGCACAAGAGTACTTCTGCAGCCCCTATTTATCCTACTTTGGACTCTTTCGGGATGTTGCCACGACAATGTCACAGCAGTCCATCCAAACAATTAGCAATAACGTTGGGATTACCTGGTCTGTGTCTCATGACAACTAGCCTACTGGTGCAGAGCACTGGGCCCACCTCTGCTCTAGCTGGTGTTTGCAGGCTTCTGTGCAGATTGATGCTTCTACATTCTTCTGCTGGGTGCGGGAGAATTGCTGAACAGTGAAAATGTTGTTAGAAGAAGTTTTATTTTTAATGTGGCATTTGTTGAATTTCACCGAGTTCTGTGAGGTGGACAGAAAGCAACGTTACGTTTCAGTTAAGGAGCCTTGTTGCAGGAGCAGGAGAGGAAGCAAACTCCAAATCAGCAGTCCGTGTTAGCCCCCCATTTGCTTCAGAGAGTGCTGATCCACGGCAGCCTTCCAGCTAACATGGAGCTGTCTGTTTTTCCCAGTTGTGTGGCATTGGCTGGCTCCCTGATCCTCCTGCTCCTTTCTCCTTCACACCTGCTGCAGCCATCCTTAGGGGAGGAGGAACGGGAGCCAGCAGCAGGTGCCTCTCCCACCATGTATCTGTGCGCAGGTGGAGGAAAGAGCAGGCAGTGCAGGACGCTGGGTATCCAGCATCATGCCTAGCTGAGGTGTAAGGTAGTGTCTCCGTGTTGATAACAGAATTTGTTCTGTAGGGAGTATAGTTTTAGTCATTGGTGTTAGAGAACCTCTAAAAAAATCACAAGGAACTACAATGGTCCTTTTTATATAAAAGGATAAATAGAGCATTTTATTAACACTTTTTGCAGCAACAAAAGTGACACAGTCCACATCTTTTTCATTAAACACAGCAAAAGCTATGATCACATTTTACATCACTTTGAGGCACAAAGCAAAATATTTTTTTCTTAAGGTCAAGGTATGATTTGCATTTAAAAAAAAAAAAAAAAGAAGAAGGAGAAGAAACAATCCTCAAGTTGTATATTGCGGTAGCAGGGTTTCCAATCACTAGCACGATACAATGAACAGACCAAGAATCCAGAATGGATTATTACATACAATAATAATCATTTGATTGAATTAAGAAATGGATCATCGTTGTCATTTTAGAGTATTAAGAAGTGGTCTGGTGTTGCTAACTTCAGTTTGGTTCGGTTTGGTTTAATCCCAACAACCCCAAATATATACAACAAGCTAAATGAAGGTTAATATATAGACTAGAAGATTATGCACTTCATAATGCATTGCACTTATTGCTTGGTACACTAATGTTGCAGTCACCGTTGAGTTATGCTAAAAAGACAAGCGTGATGCTTGTTGGCTTCTTTCAACCCAACACTAGTTATTTGCCACTTTGGTTTGTGAGTTTATATTCAGTGTCCATTATTATTAGGTTTAATTGAAAGACAAATACATTTTTTTATTTATTTCAGGGATTTCTAAAATAGCAACATTTTCTATAATTACAGTATCTTCAATAAACTTATATCTATGTATATAACTGTGGCACGATGTGTAAAAATATGAATGCTATTAGGGGAAGAATAAGGGTTAAATTATTCTCTGTTTCTTCTATTGGCTTCAAAATATTCTGCAAAACAAATACATCCTTTTTCATAGGGCTACTTGCTCATAGTACATTTCTCTTTGGAATTTTCTATAAGACTATATCTTTTTCTAGTTTATATTGTGTTATTTTTTCTCTCCCTAAAGACACCAGTACAAAGTTGGAATATACTGCAAAGAAAAGAATAATAAAGCTTATTTTTGATAAAGGGATTTGACAGTCTGCATGAAAATTCAGACTTAACGTTGTTTTTTTTTTATTAGTTGATAAATGCAGGGAAGAACATGACAAGGCCTATAATTTCATAAGAATCTGTGCAGAATAGAAATAAGAACTTGTGCCCGAACATTCAGTATAAAACTCCTAAATAATTCCATTATTCATCACAGAGTAGCCTGCAGCATGTAATCACAATAAACATACAATATGCCCTATTTGTTCTGTTAGGCTTGATACAATTACACTTAAAGGAACTGGATCAAGCCTCTGTAAACGACTAGGACTCAGCCTTTCTCCTTTAAGAAAGCTCTTGTCTTAGACTAAACACACAATTCCTACATTGCACTTAGTAAACGTGTATTTAACACAATCTCTTTCAATACAGTGTAACAAATATATAAGTGCATTTTTAACGATCAAGTAATTTTGGCTTTCTAAAAAGAGCATTAGATGTGCCAACTTGGTTGCTTAGTTGTGCTTTAATCCTTAGTTATGAGTTTTAGCTCTTGTATACTGTAAGTATCTAATTGCCCCTATAGTTTTGACCAGTAAACCCTTAAAACTCTAATGTTTATCGAACAAATATAACCTAATGAAAGTGATGACATGTCACAACTCATACAGATTGCACTTTAATGGATTTTTTTTTTTACAGTAAGACCTTCCTGTTTGATATGTGTTTACATGTTTATACCACATTTTATTTCTGTGTGCAAACAATCACAATGAATTTAATCACAAACACTATAAAATATACCCAATATTTAGGGTTGTTATGAATAATCTCCTTCCTTGTAGTTGTATGAGTCTTGTACTTCCTGTTGTACAAATTCTTCTTTTTTCTCCCAACCATTAGGCCAGCCACCGTTGACCTGGGTTGTAGCACCATAGGACTTGGTGGTACCATAATTTACATAATTCTGAGTAATGTCCCCTGTCTCTTCAGCTAGTTCATCTTCATGAATAAAGCCACATTTCTCTTCACTTGTCTGTTCGGGGTCTGCCCAGGGTTGTTTCTCTCCTGAAGCAAATATGCCATAGAATATAACACCTCCATAATGAACTAAAGCAGCAATGAGGAAGACATACTGCCACTCTTCACGTGTCTGTAAAGAAGAAAGTTGCTAAATCAGACCACTGCCTATGCTTACCCAACTCTTCTGAGCTGAGAGACTTAAATTAGGCATTGAGGTTGTGATTGTCAGCAAAACTAAAACATATAAGTGTCCAATTTCCAATTACTTACATCCGTCTCCCTCTGAAAATCACTACTCATCAGCCTACAAAAGCACTGACCTTGTGAGCATATAGTGAGTGCAGCATGTTTCAAATTTGCAAGTTCCAGGATGTTATCCCCTAGAGGTCCCAGACTGCAATTCACTTATTCTGGCAAGTTGTATTGTGGAAAGGTCTTTTTATTGAAGCTAACAGTATTGAACTGGAAGATTTGAAAACCGTATTGCCACTTACCTTGTTCTTTGTCATTGCTCCAACAATTATAGGGCATACCATTCCAGACAAGGTCCCGACTCCATTAGAAATCCCCATTAATATGCTGGCATACCTTGGGGCAATGTCTAAATGGTTGACATTGAATCCTGCAAAGCAAAAGTCAGCAAACATTCGTACCATAACCAGAGCTATACTTTGGTTCTGAAAAGTAATGCTCTCACACGAAAATTTTAATATGACATATTTGAGCTCTTTAATTGCATTTATTTTTTTTCTAAAAGCTTTACAATGCTTAAACATCTATTTTTTTTTCTTTGAAAATAATATATTACAGAAGGATACTAAATGTATTTTGTTCCCCAAACTGGAGTTTTTAAAAATATCCTAGTAGTGATTGTTTAGAGAACCCAGAATATATTTAGACAAGGGTAAGGTTCGTATTGTCACAGTGTCATTCATGACCTTTTCATGGTGTAAATAACACGTTATTTCTTCTTCTAGCTTGTGCCACTTTCATTTCCTGTTGCCCAAATTTTTCTTTCACAGACTAGCAGAAGGGAGTTAGTTCCCTTCTGTTCTTGAGTGGTAAGATGAGAGGAGAAAAAAAGGGCTTATCTATAAATGATTTATTAATTATTCTCATAATATTTTTTTCCTTGCATTTCCAACAGCTTAATCCCCTTCGGATTTATGCAGTAATGATTTAAATTATCTTAGGAAAAATATCTGGTTCTATATGAAGTGTCCGAACTGATTATCTCCCAAATAAGCACTTAAGTAAGCGAAAGCAAAAGCCAGATCTCTGGATATCAGAACATAATTAAAAGAGAAAAGGCAAGTGCTTAGACATGGATAGCTGTTAGAAAATACCACACTTGTAAAGTTCTATGAAAAAGTCATGATACCTTGCAGATCTGGTATGTGGTATTAGGGACAGATTTGGAAGGAGAGTTTAGATGTTTGGCACAAAAGAAAAGAGAGTCTGCTTTAGACATAAGGAACCAGCATGGGAGAGGATACTAAGATCACAGCAGGAAAACACAGGAAGGCCAGCTCACTTGCATTTGGGAAAGGCAAAGGCAAAAGGGTGAGATAGCAGCAAGAAATGGGAGTAACTGATTTTAACATCAGAAAAAAAATTTTGAATAATTAGTCCCCAAAGTAGTAAAAAAAATACAGTACTAACAAAGCATTAAATAATACACAGTGAAAAAATGGTAAAGGTCTATATCTAAACAAAGACATATATTTAGGTATTGGCATACAATATCAATCCATTTGTGGTACACATTTAATTTTAAGAAAAACCTGTGGTGTACATTAGCACCTCACTGAAAAGGAAGTTTAATTTGCTGCATTGAATATGAAAAAGATTGAGTATTTGAACAAAGATAACCAATCTAAAAGATGTGATATTGATCCTACTTTTCTTTGTAATGTTCCTAAGTAACATCTGGAATTCTGAGGTTTGTTTTAAATTATTGTCAGTGAATAAAAAACAAATGAGGTGTTTTATATCTTAAAATAATCTAATTCATTAGTAGCAGTAGTATCTTACCAGATATGGCAAATCCACTAAAGCCTACGGCAAGTACTAAGAATGAAATAGCCACTCCTTTACTGTGAGAATATCCCACCACAAGAAGAAGAGTTGCTTCCATGCCAAAACCTTGAGAAATTGTAAAGAAAAACAGGCATCAGTTTTAATTCCCCCTCAGATACTGCAGACTTTAGGATATCATAACATTTCAGAGGAAGACAGAGGCAAAACGTTGCCCTAGAGTGCAATATAATCAGGCATTTCTTTCCTCCCTAAAAGACACGTGTTCTTGCTATGTCAGGTAATCCATATTTTATTATTTGTTTGCTTATCATTGCTTCCTGCCAGTTTTAAGCTCAAATCAAATACCATAATTGGGCTGGCACTAATGGGAGTATACACTCAACCTGCTTATGAACGTTTAAGTTCTCATCAGAGGCACAATTCATCTCCTGTAAGGTTAACCTCTGAGAAGTCAGATGGGTGATCCCAGCTCATTGTCAGAGGGTGTCCAGATGAGGAGTTAAGACACTGTAAGAAGCTGCTTGTAAGCAAATTACCCCAAAAGAGCTCATCTGCTCCTTTAAGAGTCAGAACGCTTTTTTAAGTATCAAACATCTCTTTTGAAATTAGACAGAGGAACAAATGTGTTTGTTTTTATTTAGTAACCCTGTCTATAACACACAAAAACTGTACAAAGGATTATGTCGTATGTGTATAAAACCATGCAGTTTGTTTACTGTATACAGCATTCTGTATGGATATTACATCTGTACAATAAACTTTTCTAATAAATTAGGAAAGCTTACCTCCGCAGTTCATTATCTTTCTCACAGTAGTGGTTGAAAGAATCTGTTTGCTTCTTAAGAAGTCTGCAATTTGTCCCCCAATGGGAACAATAATTGTCATCACTAAATGCGGCACAGCAGATAAGATACCCACCTAAAATAATAATTGGAAACAGCAGAGTAAAAGCTGCAAGAAAATACCGATTTTTCATTTTCGGAAACACTCAGCAATTAGCTAATTGTTTCTCTTCAATTTCACACAATGTATTCAAACTAAGAATCTTGGCTTGGTTTATGAAGTGAATAAAACTGTTGATCTTACGTTGCCTCTGTATTTTCTGAAGGGCAGTCGGACTTTTTAAGAATCTCCGGTGCCATGACACTTCACATTTATAGATTGTTTTCATAGTTCAGATTTAAACTAATAGCTTTATTTATTTTTTCCCCTAACTTATAGCTCATCTGCCCTCCCTTTTCAGGAAATTTATGATCAAATGTGTCTCGCTGAATTGCTACATTTCAGTTGGTGATGGGTTTGGCACAGCAATTGCCCAGCAAATCTAACACGTCCAGACATGTGAGGTCTGCAAAAGATTCCCTGTGGATCACCCTCACACATGCAGTGCCCATTTGCCTTTGATTTCTGAGCAGCCCACAAGCTGCAAATTTCACACAAGCACAGGACATGTCTGAGAAACTCTGAATATAGCAAACGATAATACACTAAATATCCATTGGCAATATACAAAATGCTATGCTTATTAGCAAATTAAGACACAGTAATTCTGCGATGACTGTCCCAAGCTGTAAGAATATATTTGAAGACCATTCCTTCCAAGTAGTGCCTAGCTCAAGCTGCCACCTGCTATCTCCTGCCAACAGAACTGCCTTGCAGATGGTTTGCTTCTGGGAGGCGTGACATTTTGTTCTACTGGTGAATTCTGATTACTGTCTATATCTGGAAATGTGCTTACACCCAGTGCTTTTGCGTATTTCCTTTCTGAACAGTGTGTCAGTCAGGCCCGATGGCTGACTTGAGTTACGTCAGTGTGCAGAGCAGACAGACTTCACAAGAACACGGAGAGTACAATTGGTCTTTGCTTTCCCACTGAAGTGGTGAAATAGCGTATTTCGGTGCAGTTTACATACGTGGCGACTGTGTGGTGGTAGCTAGCTTCATGTTAATAGGTGTTTCCCCCAATAAGCCAAATAATAACTACAAGGCAACTATGGTATTGTAATTACTGCAGTGGGGTGTTCCTTAAATTATAATTGTTCATTTATCAGCATCCATGTCCACAGCAGATGGAAAGATGAAAATTGGCTTTCCTGCTGTTGTTTACAAAGCTCCACATTTCTTTGAATACACTCTAAGAAAAATCTTCTGGAACAAAATGACCAGATTAATTAAGCATGTGACCATTCTTACTGCATGCATAACAGATAAAGTTATGTTTATCATTCAACATAAGAACATAACAATTTTAGACTGAAAATCCAAATACTTTATTGCCCATCATAATGGAATTATCATGAAGCATTTACACTCTCTTTTTGATGTTCAGGTGCCATGCTATATATAGAAAATGGTCTTAAAGCAGCACACCTGTTCAGTCCAGTTCTGGTTTTTGAAGATGGGGTATTACCAAATCTGAGCCTCATTTTAAAGGGTTGGGTTTTTTGTTTGATTTTTGTTTTTGTTTTTGTTTGTGTGTTTTAATATACTAGAATGGGCTCATACACTTAGCTCTGAGAGCTGGATTTCCAAAAATTAATTTTGTATCTGTAGCCCATCTTTAAATGCAGGATGGCATTACATAATTTTGACAATGCCCCGTATTACTGCAATATTTTGGTTGCTACTAGAATGCTCTAAATGCTCTAAAATCACTCATATCACAATTTAGAGTGGCTCAATACCTCCTAGAACAGTATGAAAAGAATATGGATGTCTCAAAAGCACAAGCTGCCATCACTTTCAGAAGAGGGAAATCAGCATTTGCAGAAAGCTTACTGGATCCTCTGAGGCTTGCTTGCATGTGTCCATATTCATGGTAAGGGGCTGATTGAAAATTCATATGAATTATGGGGAACGTTGCACCATATTTAGGTCTCATATTTGGCATCATCTATTTCTCTTCTTAATTAGAAAAAAAAAAAAACACAGGTGTGGCTCTCACCACATTAAAGGGGGGCATTGAACAGTGATAGAGTGCATTGTTCTTCCTAAAACTAAGTGGCCCTGCTTTGCAAAGTGCACTTGGAAAAATGTAAACACTTGGGCAGATTTCTGTACAGCCTTCCTGCAAACCCTGGGGTGTCAGAGACAGAAGTGCACTGGGTCTTACTATACGTTCGAACACCTTGCATGATCTGGCTGCAAGAACCCAACTGAAGGGCTTATTACAAGGATAAGGACCCCAAGGAGGGGCTATCACTAAATAACACCATCCTGCCTTCACCTGCTGCTATCCAGTCCTTTGCCATTGCTGTTACTTCACTCATAGGTGCTGGTAAGGGGAACAGTAACTTGGAGTGATCATTTTTGAGGCCTATAAACGTGTGGTAAAGATGCAGAACACTTATTTTTCCATCTTCCAAAAAATAGCACAAATATTGCTCAGATACTTGCTTAGCTAAGATAAAACATTATTATTTTTTTACATTATTCTTACATACCTTGCTTATTTCAAATCCAAACACTTCCTCAAAGTAGGCAGGCTGACTAATAAGCAGCAAGTAAAAAGTCCAGCTCCTACAGAAGTTTGCAACAATTATTGCATAGACTGGCATAGATGTAAAAAATTTTCTCCAAGGCGTTTTGTATTTCTGAAACATAAAAAGGGGATCCAGTCAGCATTTGGATCATTACCAAATATCTATCTTCCCTTTTCCTCTTTGTTATTTTTCCCTATACTCCAACAAGTTAATATATGCATGACTTCATGTACTCATTGAATTCCAGTGACTTTGTCTTAAAGTACATGCATCCACATTATTAATATAAAAACATAAACAAGGAAAAATTACTGTGAAATACACAAGTGGAGAAACTCAGTGATACTTAGCTCTATCATAAAATGAATGTACAAATGCTGTTAGATTAGTCATGTAATATAAAGATATAAAGATATGAAGTCCAAAATTGTCTCTAAAAGAGAATGTTGCTGAATATAAGTCAACAGTCAGTTTTACACTGTCGGTACACAATTTCATCCACATTTATTTTAAGCATGCATTTTAGCATCTAGATCTTAACCCCAAAATTCTGATTTTTTTGATTATGTTTTTTTTGGCAGGTCTCAGCTGAAGCTGTTTCGTCAATATATTTTTGCTATGTTTTATTATATGTTTAAATGAATTGGGTAATGAAAAAAGATGACAGATGGGCAGAACTACAATCCTGCTGAGTCCCAGCACTTCTCTGTGAGCCCGTGGTTCTGTCCATCTGTGTTGATACAAATGCAGAATCCAGACACTGATGAGTGTCTGAAAACTGCTTGAATACTGCTTTTTATTCAAAGAAATCTGACCTGGTAGATAGATATGTCACACTTTGTATGCCTATCAAATTGCACTCAAGTGAAAGCTGGGGAAGAATTTCAGTTTATGTATTTTAGAAGCAACTATTGACACAAACTAATCACTTCCAGAAATATTTAATTAAAAGCAAGAATAAAAAATAAACAGAAATATCCAAGCCCTGCTAAAATTACACCAACATTCATTGAAATACCTTGTTTCACATAAGATTTTCAAAAGCATTTATGGGTGTACGAAACCATGAACACTGTTGAATCCAGCTATCAAGAAAAAGAAAAGACTGTAATATTTCCAGTTCCCTATTCAGTCTGGATCAAAGGTTTTGACTAAGAAGATGGAGGTATATTCCTGCAGCTTGACAGCATGCTTCCAGCACTGTAATGGGGGGTGTATTTATGGCTCTACTAGCATGCTGTAATGCAACTTGCAGTCTTTCTTGCAAATGAAACGTACGGTAGAAAGGGTTTGCTTTTTCTGGTGTTCTGAAGACCTCGGTAGACACCAAGTACTGCTATTCCTCTAGTTTACTTTTAGGAAGATGAAAACGCTTTAGAAGGGATAAATAGGAAGGAAATGAACCATTTGAACTCAGGGTAGTGTAAAAGTCTAATAAACCTGCAATTCCAGATGTAGTTCTAGCTTTAGCTCTAGCTCTTTTTTATATTTTGGAGTAGAAAAAGACCAGGCATAAATTCTATGAGCAATCCTCTGAAACCTGTATTCTCTTCACAAGGAAGCAATATCCACCCAGAAATCCATCAGCATATTTTAGATCTCCCCTTCTCCCCGCCCCAAAAAAGTTCAATTGTTCAACATGTGCTGTTCTGTCTAAAAGAAGTAGCACATTGAATTTTTTTTTGTTTTTGTTTCTTTTTGGCTTTTTGTTTGATTTTTATTTTCATTGTTCCTAACTCATAGGAAATAAGTGTATGAGTAATATTCTTACTTCCATTGCACCTAGGAGGTTGGCACTCTCTCCAATGCTTTCTTCTATGTATCTTCTTTCTTCGTCTGTGATCGTAGGATGCTTTGCAGGGCTCTCATATGAAACCAAAAGCCAGAACATATACCAGACTATACCAAAGCTCCCTTTGGAACGGAAAGAAAAACTTTAAAAAGAAATGCACAGTAAAGGAGCAAACAAGAAAAAAATACGTGGATAATTGTAATCAATTTAAATGGCAAATGTTGTTACTGACAGCCTGATCCTGCAAACAATATTTGTGCAGAATACACGAAGAGCTGTACCACCGTGAAGTCTTGGTTTCACTTACAGAGTGCCTTCACTCTAAGTGAATGGTCACTGATATTCAACATCGATTTGTACAATGCAGTGCAATGAAATAGCTCCCATTTTGTTCTACCAGGTTGTAAACGATGTTCCATTCTGCTTTAAGCCATCGTTGTTTGATTACTGCACTAAATTTTTTACCTGCAAAACACAAGATTGTGGCGCTGTTTTCAACATAACAACAGAATTCTTGAGTAGTTTATTAAGTTTCTGAAAGGGTTCCCCTTCATTCACATCAATTTTACACTGCAGAATGTGTAAAATTTGCCTTTGGGTCTTTGGGCCATTTTTCTTCCAGCAGTGTATTCACACAACTAGTGTGAATAGAGTTATGTAGCTCTTCAGATAAAAATCAAGACGTCTTATTCAGGAGAGGTACTCTTGACTTACAGTTGTATAAATGAAAGAGCGATGTTACCTCTGAGAATCTGAGATTCTATGGATTTGCATAGCAGGTTGCACTGCTTATACTAAAAGTGATGAAGGTTTTGCCATTATTGTTTAATAATGTTGCTTTCCATTAAATTCTATTCTTTTATTTTATTTTCTATTTCTCAAGACCGTATGTTTGGCTTTATGGAAACATTATTTTTTTTTGGGGGGGGGAGGCGGGGGGGGAGGCAGGCTCTTAAGCATAGTTTTTACATCTTTAGATGGGGTAGATTAAGGTGATACGATATTGGAGTGAGATGAGAGAAGCGCGTACCGTACACATAGAACACCGAAGACCACCCTGTATATTGCACTAGGATCCCAGCTAAAGGCATTGCAATAACTGCTCCTGCATAGGAACCTGCAAAACAAGACGTGTGTAGATGAAAAAAGGAGAAAAATTCAGTCTCAGAATGCTTTTACATTACAAATGAAAGAAAGACCAAAATGGAAATTTACTTACCACAAAAGGAAGTGGTTGCTAACCTACTTCTCTCTAATGGGGGGGCCCACTTGCTCCAGATGCCGTGGCAGGCAGGGTAGGTGACTCCCTGGGGAACGAGTGTGCCACAGGTCAGCTAATGCTGAGCAGTTGGTCAGGTCATTGTGCATGAATTTCTGTTTTAACACTGCTACAAACAGGAAGCTGAGAACACTTTACATTTCTATAGCAAAGTCTGAGCACAGCTGTAGAAAAACTTCTATTTCTGGTAAATCAGTCTGGTAAAAGTTTGGGTTTTGTTCATCACTACCAATCTTTTCAGAGGACTTACAGAGCAGATACAAAACATGATTATTCCTTTTTGCTCTGCCTCCCTCCTTCCAGGAGAGAACAGTGAAGAATTAAAAAGAAAGAATCTTAATGCACGAGTATCGGAGTCAAAGGAGGGATGAAAACATGGATCCTTCGGGGTCTTTCTAATGCTGGGCTCATTTCTGCAACCCACAGTTTTGGTGGCCTTCTAACATTTTTTATGACCTTCTAGCATTTCAAATATAATTTAGCAAATACAGTTTCCTTTTCCATTGCTCTAAAACTATAAAACAAGATCAATAAGAGCTTAAAAATATAATCTTATATAATCTATAAATAAATAAATAAATAAATAAATAAATAAAATATTATCTTATATCTTAGTCTTTAATGAACCTTTTTGAGCACTTAAGCAAAGAATTGGATGATCTTAGTTGGTTTGATTTTAAACCAGTTACATTTTAGGTTGAGTCTCTCTTCAAAACCAGCCTTAACTCATGATAGAAATACCACAAATAAATCACAACGTCTTGTAGTGTTGAAATTTTAGAAAAAGTAATATGAAATGTACTGTACTTTTTCACAAAATTAAAGTGTAAGAATTGCTATGATGTATGTGTAGTTATATATAGCCACTTTTCCCTTAATTTGATGTTATATTTCCTCTGCAAAAATTAGAAGAATTAATAGCTTCTTGCAAATGTTGTGATTATCCCTTTGAATACGCAAAAAGCTTGTAAAATACATTGTTTTGTATTCAAAGGGATTTTATAACCAATTTAATGTTCATTTTAGTCTTTTTTGTTAACTTTATTAACTTCCCCCCCCAAATAATCTGATGCAATCTTAAGATTGCCATGATTTATTGTAAACCTTCTTCAAACAGTAATGCTTGAGATATTTTGTATTTGCCATCCCTTAAAACAGTATCACAGAAATGAGTGATGAAAGAGCTATTTTAGTTTGTAATTAACCACTTGCTTCTGTTCCTCTCCTCTTTGTGGTCATGCACACCTGTGTCCATGCAAAGCACTCTTCAGGAGTGGATCTATGTTTACACATGTATACTTCAAGTACTTAATTGCCAGTTACCTAACTTTCTACATCTTCTTTTTGAGCCTTTGTAAATAATAAAGTGCATGAAATAAATTCAGCTCACACAACAGAAGTGCACAACGCTTGGGAAGAAGGAGCAGTGATCACATGTCTAAAATCTGAAACAAACAATTTTAGAAGGCAGGCTCAGTATTTTTCTCTCTTCAGTCACTGTAAACCTCTCATTCATTCACATGGCTGGGGAAGCTGTGAGAGAAGCTTAATTCATTAAGAGAAGCTTAATTCATTATTGTAGATTTAGTCTGTGATACTGGACAGTAAATAACTGTTGAGAATTGCACCAATATAAGCCCTGTGCTGGACAGGATTTCAGTAAAACTGCACTGTTAAATGTTTATATTACTGGCTTCTCAGCAAGGGAAAACTTCACTACATAATTTCATAGGTGAAAGAAAATCCATAATTCTTACAGTGTAACCCATTACACTAAAAATCAGGAGTAAATTAAAAGCAATTTTTATTTTTTATCAAAAAAGTGGCAGTTGCTGCTTAAAAGCTAATAAACATGCATCAATTTTACTGGTTATGTTATGATTTTTCCATACCTCCACAAGGCCCTGCAAGATCCTAACAAAGATGACACACCCGTAATGCACCCTGGCTGCAGATGGTATTAGCATGTTGAGGGAGGATGTCAGCAGGATAGCAGCACCAAACACTCTGCAAGGGTGGAAAAAACAAGTAAAGGAAGCAACTTCAGTATTGTTCCAGTGGACATATTCCACATATGTTCACGTACCCATATCAATAAATTTCAGTGTATGATATTTATGTAGGGGATTTACTAACTGCTGGACTGGGTTAGTGTCTGCTTTTATCTAGTGTAATAACCTGTGTGATAAGACCCACATGGACATATACATCTATTTAGCATTGTTTCCTAAGGAAATACATCTTGTGCAATCACGTCTATATCTTACTGTCTTTATATATCCCCGCTCTTTCCTTTCCTTAATTTTTGCCTTTATTTCAACCAACTCTGAATCTATTCTCCAACATCTAGTGAAGTTAGAAATTAAATCTCCAAATATTTTGCTAAACTGGGTGGCTGGGCAAAAAAGAAATTTGTATTAATGCTTTCATCGTAAAAAAGTGGCAACGTACATTCACTACTTTTAAAGCAGAAGAGAATCCACATTTATAAATGCCAAAGCAGAAGGAAGAATTTCAAACAGAGACAGCATTTTCTTAGCTACAAAAGCAAGTCAATGTGTGTCAAGTCAAGCACACGCCCAAAGCAAAGAGAGCATTCTTTCTGCTGTTTTTTTTTCAGGGGCTGCTCATTGAATATTGATAATTTTGCCTCCAACAACATCCTAGCAATTGCTTTAAATCAAGTACATTACAAGGTCTAAATACATGTGTGAAATAATAATTCATATTCAAAATTACACTGTTTCGACTAAATTTTAATTTAATTTAATGAATGTGAACCCCTTGTGGTAGCAAGCCTTTTCGCCGGTATTATTATTTTTTTTTCTGTTCATTCAGCTATGCAAAGTGATGTACCCAGTGGCATTGATTGGCCTCTTTCTTTATACAAAATTATGTAATGCTAAAATAAATCCTGGAGATATCTTAACATATGACATCATGGTATCTGATGTGGAACTGATTTGACAGAAACCTTTAACCTTAGCATGTGTTCTTTAGAAATTGGTACAGTGCCATAAGTTAGTGAGAAACAGACCTTAGGCTAAGGAAGGAAGAAGCTGTGATAAATTTCAAGAGGAAATTTCTTCCTGAATACATCTATTTTTCAGATCATCTATTTAGAGTTACATCCTGATAAAAATACTTAAATAGCAAATTAAACATATTCCACTGCTAAAGTTTGACAAATATTAAGTGGCAGCTGTACAGAAAAAAAAATAAATAAATAGCTCTAACCCTGGTCTCTTCACTGTACTCCTGGTGTCCCCATCTTGTGTCAGAGAACATCTGGCTCGCTGTGCAGCACGATTCTGCCGTTGCTTGGCAGCATGTTCAGTACATTCACCGGGACTGACTGGTGCGTGTGTTTGTGTCTCATTGAGTGAACTGTCTTGGCCTGAATTCTGTCTTTACTCCTAATTTCTATATGTGTAAGTTTCTTTTTCATATCTTTGTGAATCACATCAAAAGTGAGTGCAGTTCATTTCCTTACATTTTAATATCCCTGATATGTTCACATAAAATATTATGGTGTCTTGGTTTTCATTTGATTTTTTTCTATATTTATTAATGAGAATAGTGTGGGACTCAGGGGAGCTTTGCTTGTGATTTTTATGAATTCTTTTCAAAAGTAAGATGCTCCTGTTACCAATTTCTGAAGAAAAATGGACTGTAACTGTTTTAAAGATTCATTGAGAATATCGTTTTTTTTTTTGTGAGCAAGAAGAAAGCACTTCTTGGTTTGTAGCTTTTTCTATTTCTTTTCTGAATAGATATTTAACTAGGTTTCTAATGCAGCAATATATTTTTAAGTTTGTGGATCAGTGCATAGACTTGCTGGAGCAGATTCTTAGCTAGTGTGAATCAGCACAACACTTTCTAAATTACAGTTCCTGTTCAAGTCCTGCAGAGATATTAGGAATTTGCCATCTCTTTATAGGGATGAGATCTACAAAATAGTTGTGGTATATAGCTATTTCATCAAGGAAATTTAGTCTGATTTTTCAATTCTGCATCTGAAATCAGCTTCTGTTTGCCAAAATTGAAGGCTGTGTTTCCCAGAATTGCCTTGTTCTCATGTTCACTAAAGAGAAGCTGTTTTTTTTGAATTTGTTCTTTCTAGAAAAGAAAGTAAAATGTGTTTTAGAGAATGATCCAAGACATGCATCTTTGAAATGAAAATCTTGCCTGTATTCAGACACACAACTGCTAGTGAATGTTCAGTTATGTTGAGGACCGTGTGATGAAACAATTCCACAATGTCACTTGTAAGTCAGAGTTCTCAGGGCTATGCTTTATCAAAGCAGCTTTCTCAAAAACAAACTCATTTTTTTCCAAATATCTATGGATTTAAGAGCAGAATACATTAGAGTTAAATTATGATTCATGACAGAAATGTCCTTTCTGTTCTTTTTTTTTTTTTTTTTTTTCTGGAATCCAAATTAAATGCAGTGCCATGATTTTAGTGTATGGCTATTGTAGTGACCTAGTTTCCTCTATAACTCTCAGTCAAGAGCAAATACAGCTTCTTACATTTGCTTTGCATTTCTCAAGACATATTGATAAATATAATTGGTATTTCTCTTTCATGCTCTTTTATCTTGGTATATTTATTTCATCCCCACTATCACTAAAGTCTTGTTCCTAATGAATTATTGTGGTATAGTTCTGGTTTTTGTAGACAATTCCTGTTCTATTGTTCGAAATATCTCAGCTAACTACATTTATAATAATTTAGATCTAAATACAGTGCATTTCTGAGGTATTTTACTGACCCACATATCAAACCCCCAAATTATGTTGTATTTTTTTTAGTGCTTAGCATTTTGTTACATGTATTAAGCTACTGATTTTATGAACTCTTGAGTTTCAGTTCTTATTTGCCCAATTTGGCTACAACATTAACTGAACATTTATTTCATGGTGGGTGCATTCCAAACACCACAAAACATCTTAATTCCATGGTACAAACTGAAGGGCTTTAGCAGACTGAAGGTAGACTCTGGGAAAAAAAACAGTATGCCACAGAGACAGAAGAGGAGAAGCCAATGACAATGCCATCATTCTCAGCCTTGGCATTAGGAGGGAATTTAAATACTATGATATACCTTAAGCAGTCCCTACATGTGGGGGAAAATTCCTTTCTGACCCAGAAACAGCAACCGGTGTACCCATATATAGACATATATGACATGTATGGGTATATAGATATATAGATGTATTTTCTATATACCCATATATAGAAAATAACCATATACAGAAGAAGACACATGAATAACAACAGTAGTAGTTTGTCAAGGAGGGAAAAAAAAAAAAAAAAGGTAAATCCTAAACCTCAGAAGTGACCAGAAGCCCTGAAACAAAGAATTATGCTTTGCTTATCTATTTCTATTTCTAGACTCAGTAGACTCAGTCCCAGAAGACAGAATCTAACATTGATCCTCAGTGTTTTACTGACATTGGCATTATATGAAGGTCATCAGTTGTGCCTTAGTCCTCCTGTAATACAAGTAGTAATAATAGCAAAATCATATTTGACTAAGACACATTTGGGATGGGAACAGAGGAAGGAAATGACTCTGACATGTCAGGAAAAATGCTTAGAATGGAATGAAGTTGCAGGAAGAATTAATCTTTTTGGTTTTCAAGCTAGTTGGCTCATTTTTCTCTTTGGGGACCAACTGAAGAGAAAGAAATGTATTTATTTTCATCTCTGGATTTCTAATTTCTACATATCTGTGCATCCCCACCATTCTCATCTACCTTTTCCAGGCAATTCGTATTACATGAGCATTCTGCCTGGAAGTGCATTACAGATTTTGTTACTTTGTTGGAAAAAGTGCCAGCTCAAAAGTGAACTGAGAACAGTGGGAATACAGATGCGTGCCAAATGCTGAATGCCAGATGGGTGACATATTGGGTTACACATATGATATCTGAAAATAAGAAGTCCTGCCTGGAAGCATCCTCTTACCCCAAGGACTGGGAATGAAAATTGCTAAAATGACTGCATAAAGCTAAAACTCCTTTCATATGTGCATGGTAGGACTCAATTCCCCAGTTGTCAAAATCCAGGGCATTTTTATTGATGTCATTCTTTAATATCATTCGCAATGTCCACAATTATGTGTTTCTTCACTGTCTGATAATAGCGGTCCATTTTTATTAAAAAGAAACTGTTATGGAAATTAAATAATATGTCAAACCAAAAGCATATGAATTACCTTAACTGAAGTTTGTCCTTAAAAAAAAGGTAACGTTTATGTTGAAAATGGCAATTTTAGCTATTTATTTCAAAGAGAAAATGCTTTATTAATGAACTATGGATGCCACTTCATTAAAATCCAAAATGATTTAAAAATAGTAAATGTTGTTCACTGACAACTACAAAACAAGACTATGTATATTTTAATGGAGTTACATTGAGAGCTATGAAGGCATAAAAGGGTTCACATCACTTTTCATGATAACCTAAACAAGTTTTAAGTTACTTCAGCAGGAAATTCATTCAGGACTGTAACTGAATATTTTTCACCTCCAAAAAGCCACCTATCGTCATTTCATTGAAGACCTATCTGTGGAATAAGAAAGCTTCATAATTTTGTTTTGTCATGATTTCCACGAGAATCATGAGGAAAAAGCACAGCATTCCACACTCTTATAGCAAATTAAATCAAAATACTAATGGGAGTATTATTCTGACTGTAAACAGGAACCTGAAACATGAATTTTCCTTGCAAAGCTTTCCCAACCTAGGCTGAAGATGAAAATTCTAAAAAAAATAAAATAAAATTATTTGGATTCAAGTTGGCAAGCAGGAGAAACAGCTGGCATGTTATTGACATTTCTCTTCCTTAGAGAAAATACATAAAATATGTTAAAGAACAAAGACTTATTTTATGAAACATATGTAAAAATAAACTAGGTCTTGACTAGCCTTAGATATTCTTTCTTGAACCATGCTTGTTTGGGAGAGTCCCAGAGCAGGAGCAGCTCTGGGCAGCTGCAGGGGTGTCATGCAGAGTGACTTTGTGGACTATTCTATCAGCTCAAGATTGCTAAAATTTGTTATCTTCTGCTCTGACTCCACTGCTTATCATTTATCTTTGACACACCTCCTCCTGCAAAAGGCCAGCAACACAACATAGAATCAATTATGCTGCTTTTTTTTTCCACAACCCAAAGAATTTCTTGTCTGAGAGGAACTGCAAAGCTGAATGCTGGATTAAAATGCTTATTTTTTTTGAGTAAAGCATAAAGTCTAAGCAGAAACAGGACAGAAGCTAGCTTGAATGCCTGTAGGCATGCAGAGTTTTTTCAGAATCCTTTCTTCTGCAGATGTTGCTAGCAATGCCAATTTGTGACCATTTTTTTTAACTTCATTTTTTTCTTTTACCTGTGCAATGTCTGAATGTATAGAAATTTCAGGATGTTAGCTGCTAATTAACACTTTCCTTCTTACAAATTTGTCTCTCCACCTGGACTAGGAGTGATGAGAGTCTTCTAAGACTTTGATAAAGAACATGAACATTTTGAGGACCTGAGTTTTGATCTGCCAGCTTTGAAGACAAATAAATCCCCAAATATTCCCAAGCCTTTTAGTAGAATAGACCTTTCTAGGATGGGTCCAAGCACCAGAGCAAAATGCCATGCAGAGGTTAAGTCAATGTGTACCAGTAACAAAGTCCCTTTCACCTTCTGCCTTCTTTGAGCCCCATTAATACCACTGACTTATACAGGTCAAACCAAGCCCCAAACAGTTCTCAGGCTGTGCCTTCCATTTGCTGTTCACAGACTTATTTTTAATACAGTGTGTGCTTTTTGAAGAACTTTGGCATTGTTAGGTGAGAGCATCACAGCAAATGATGCTGAATGTAAAAGACTCCTGGGTCATTAAATTCTGATCATTGCTCTTACCAGCAAGTGCATTGCATCATCCTTTCATAAGCAGACTTGGTTCCATCTCAGAAGTAATTAGCATTTGCCCTACTTATTTTGGAAGCCTTTCCAGCTTATGACTTCCTACATCCAGTAGATATATTGCACCCATGCTGTCTATTTTAACAGTTTTAATATTTGCATTTTACCCCAGCAGCAATCCTGTCTTCTTTCTTTTGCATCACTAGGCAAGCTGGGCCCTCTCCATCTCATCTTCCTTATTCTTCATTCATTTGATCACCCTACTAACCCTCTCTCTCCCCTGTTTGAATTCTACTGGGGAATCTCTCAAACCTGTGGTTTCATTTTACAGCTCATTATATCCATAGATGTCTGGATAAAACACAGACTCATTCCTTCTAGCTCATTAGCTTTGGGTTGGCTTGCTCTTTAAATATGTAATCTGCTAGATCGTGTTTCAAACCAAGACCAACTCATTCAAATTACCTAACCGAGTTCCAGGTCTTAGGCTGTGATTCATAACTGTCTCTGTTGATTTTGAGATATATAATACACCTATAAAATAAATCAGCTTTAAAATATTTTGTGGATCTGCTGGGATGATAATTGCTATGTACTGGACTCAGAGGCTTTATCTGTACTGCTTTGTGAAGTGTTTTGTGACATACAGACTACACGTTACGGATATCTGCATCCCTACTGCTCAGGTTAAATGTGGATTCCTTCAGAGCAAAGTGATGGTGACGTCAATATTTTTTATGCAGACAACCTAAATAACATTTTGTAGCTTGAAATCCAGTGTATGTAGTGTATTGGAGTGGAGTACCAAAGCAGGTAGAGGTGATTAAGGATGTCTGTTGCAATAAGTGTCTGGAATTAACTCTGCCAGAAACGCACATGGATTTTGTTTCAGAGGGGATTAGATATTCCCCAGTGAACAGGACCCTGATTTTGAGGTATCATACATGCAGTAGGGATTCTGGAGGCCCAAGACCTGGGAGGGAACTGGGAGCAAAGTTCTTTAACAGTATTGACATATCTGGATGATATTATCTCAATAAATAAGCTTTCTTTATAAGCTTGTTCTGAATTCATCTGTTGTAATTGTATCTAAACTGTGTGGCAACTTTCCTACAGATGGCAAATTTTCAGATTTCATCAGAAACATGACATCAAAGGATTTAGATCAATGGAGGAGGGAATGCAAAAATAAGTCCCAATTTCAGATGTAACCCTTCTCTTGTTAGCTGTATCTGAATAAGCAGAGTCAAATTCTGAAATTGTTATGTTTAGTCCCAAAATTACTCCTGGATTTAGTATCTTGAGGATATTATCATCTACGATCACTACCATCCTATATCCTAATAGTTCCAAAAATCCACCTTGTATAACACAGGTGCTTCTCAGCACCAGAGAACGTAGTATTTTAGCCTACAATGTTACTGCTTGAGTTTTGCTTGGACCCTCCATAGTTAACATCATTAATGGTGGTTTACTTGCTTTCAATTTATGCAAATGTAAACAGTGCTCTTACTGACTTCTGAAAAGATCATTTTTCCTCTGTAATATATTGTGACAACTGTTTATATTTTTCCAGCTGTTTCCCCATGCTTCAGTGGTTGCCTTCTTGACTGCAAACTGTAAGTAGCCACTCATTTGGAATATTTACGTTACTTAAACTCATGTTTATTAAGTATGTCCCTTTCATGTCACTCATTCATGTCCTTTGTGAGCTAAATAATCCTGATAATGTTTCTCTTACTCTTGTTGTCTTTTCACTTTGTAATCATGCTGATTACCCTTCTTGGGATATTTTCTGTTTCTGTTTGCTTATTTGAAATGGATTAGGAGAAATTGAACCCACCATGAGGAGACAATATTTAGCTATTCTGTGACACTACATCATCACTCTAACATTTCTATAGTATAGACTAATTTTCTGATGACTCTGTTGACCCCCATACAGTAGACATATTCATCTGAAATGCCCACCCTGACAGCTTATGGCTTCTTGAATGATAGACAGGATGTAGTGTTTTGTTTTGTTTTGTTTTGTTTTGTTTTGTTTTCTGAATCGGGCCCTCAATTTGCATAAAATGGCACAGAGCTAACAAAGCTGGGACTATGCCATGAATATTAGAGTCGTTGATGAACTCAGCTGCCCAGCAAAACAGATAGAATAAGATACCTTTGACATTAGAGAGGTACACTTATTCCCAAGTGCCAGTCTTAGGCTGAATGTGCTTTATGAGAGAATCGCTTAAAACCAATCCTCTTTCATAACAGTCTGTGGCCAGAAGCCATAGCATAGCAGCTTTATTTGTCTATTTAGAAATGTGATAAAACAGGTTATTTTCATTCATATGTGTACAAGGGAGGAGGGGGATGTGTCTATGTGCCCTTCATACTAAATCCTATTATAAGCCCTTCATGAAGCATTAATATGTAAAAGCTGACCTCCCGCCATCTAATCTAGTATAATAAGGGCTTGGATACATTATTAATTTTTGTCACACATCTGAGGCCCCCTTTCATCAACCAAAACCCCCATCCAAATCCCTTGTTGCATCATTAAATTGTGAAAACAGCTTCATCATTCATGACAGAAAAATGGAAAGACCCCAAGCCATATGGCAGAGGGAGCAGCAGGACCCATAGATGTCTCCCCAGTCCCCTCCTTGCAGTGACTGGTGCTTACAACACCCTGCAATGCAGCTAGGTGACAAAATCGTCTTGCTTTTTTGCGCAATATTGGCTCCTTTGGCTGGAAACAGACGAACCCAACAGCAGTGCCTGGGTTCATAGCCCAGTTTAATCTGCAGGGTTTTGAACTGGATGTGAAAGGTGGAACTGGCAAGTACAACAGCAGGGGTTCTTTCATAAAGTGCAAGGTCAGCTTCTATCATCAGAGGTTCAGAAGCTGGCTCCTGTCTAATCATTCCCTGGTTATGCTGTGAGCTATATATAGTTTGCAAAAGAAATAAACTTCACACAGTATCTCTACCTACAGGAAAATGTAAAGATGTAAAGATCCAGGAAATCTTTGTACTTCTATTTCTAAACCAATACTTAGCTTATGTATTTCATGCTTGCTGTCATTAGGACTGAGTGAATTAAGGAGAAAGGTGTTATAATTTCACTGATACACAAATGACCCACTTTCTGTGAAAATCTTTGGGACTCTGAGATGAAATGCTCTGACATATAGTTGTCTGAAATATCATTCAGGTTATTCATGGAAATAATCCTATCAGATTACTTGCTGGGCACAAGGATTTAGCCCTTAATAACAAGATGAATGGCACTTTAAAAACAAAAAAGAATTTGAAGTGAAAGGTTGATTTATATATTTTCATTCAGGTTAGAATGTGACAATGATGAAGAGTTAACAGAGATGAGAGATAATTAGGTTGCAGAGAAATTCAGAGTAATTCTGTAAGGATGATCCTTAATGTGAATAGTACAAGGATTTGTGGTTTAATAGATAATGGGAAATATAAGTCATTATCATAGAATTAGGATGTGACTTACGCTTTTTAAAAATTTTCATTCTATTCCGTTTTCTGTAGGTCTTTATGTATGAGAGTTCTAATGCTTAAGGATACACAGATGACCTAAAATAGCCAGTTTTGTTTTACCAAAAAGAGTCTGTGATTATTACAGATCTATTTTTGAAACAGTGTTTGGCATGTACAGTCAAAAACTGCATTCGTATTTTAAATATGTTTTCTTGGGAATGAATTCCCCAGTCTGTATGACCCATTAACAGTGACCCATTAATTTCAGAGAATCTTTGCTGATTTATGGTAAGTATTTAACCTGTTAACTTCCTAACTGTGATCAGTGAGGAAATCCTGCCATGGCATTTTGGTGCTGCTTTTGATAGGACAATGGTTTTATTACAGATCTCCAGTGTGTTTTTTAAAGAATTTTAAAAAGGATGAGTCAAAAGTTAAAATATAACTGTATTTAAATTATCCTGAGGTGAGGTGGTGAAAAACAGTATAGCTTGGTACCTTTCCATATGCATGTGACAGCACAACAGGAGGTTTATTCAGACAGTTGCAGCTTTTCATTGCACAAATGTGGAATAGGAAATATTAATTTAAATAAAATTGTTGTTTTTCTAGGTTAATGACAGAACAAATTAATAATGCTAAGCCCAAGAAAATGTTAGTTCATCTAGCCTGACATTCTCTGTGACATTAGACCTTATATTTTGCTTAATTATCTCTTATATTTCACCTAACTATCCCTGTACTGAAAGCATTTATTTGTAGTAGCTAAAATACAATTTTCAAAATAGTAATCTAACACCCAAAAGAGAAGAATTCAGGATATAATTTTCCAGTGCTAGCTGTTATTACTAACATTTATGCTTTTTTTTTTTTTTTTTAATCTGGCTTTTGCTTACTGATTCTTGTTATATCTTTCTACATTCTATGTCTTTCTAAAACACACATTTATGCCTAGGATTTTTTTCCAGAGGAGTTAATTGTATATTTTAGAATCAAATTACCTCCAAGTATTCTTTTTGATATACTGATATACTGAATACATAGTTCTTGCTATTTCTTTCACTATATGACATTATATTCTATCTTTCATGTAATTTTGTGACCCTTCCACATCCCATCTCTGATTTTTAATCTTAATATACATGTACTCAAATTACCTGCAACAATCCATGGTCATTTCCATTGACCTAAATACACTGACCACTCTAAATACAGAAATATACATATCCCAGGATTATATCGGCTTCCCTAATAGAGCATCTTGTTGGAAGCTCATGACAGGTTTCTGGAACTGAATGGCTTAGGAACCCACTCAGTGTCATAGCTTCCCAGGGTGGTTTCCCATTCCCCGATGTTACTTGCACTTAAGCCTCATGTGTATTATTTTTAACATAACCCAGCTTACCAAGTGATCTTTAATATATCTTCTGATTACCTGGTCCATTTTGCACCCATAAGTTTATCAGCATTTATACGTATTTCTGAAATGGTTGAAGAAATGTCAACATCTCCGTAGATCTTGCTTAAGGACTACTCAGCACTATCATAATAGTGTCTAAATGTTTGAAGTGTTCATAAACACTAGCACATTAATCTTTATAGTCTACCAGCATGAAATATATCACTTTTCCAATTACAGGCACCCACTTGGTTGTGCAAAACACAAAGAGAAGGGGCTCCATCACACCACGTGATGACTTAGGCAAACACCCCGAGTAATCTGGGGTCCCTATACAGTATACAGGCGGAGAAAAGCATGTTTTGGGAGTGATAAAATACACCTGAGGTTTTAAGTGCTTCCTAACTCACTTGCTTTGTTAAACAGTATGTATAGATCCTCTTGGAGGAGCCAAAGGCAAGAAGATCTGCACCAGTTTCCAGACTGTATGCTGACAGTGATTTCAAAGCATCAAAACATCCAAACCTGCTTACAATACAGTCATTAAGAGACTATAAAATAATGTATTTTTTAAATGTTGTTTCTGAATTTCATATCAGAATTTTGTATTCCTTGAATTGTTTTAAAACATTTGAATATCTTGGCCTTCACATTCCACTTAAATCAAATTTGGAAAGACAGTTGAAGAACTACCAAACCACAAATTTCTTTTTCTTTTTTTTAGTGGAATTTCAGCATATGAGAATGATTGTTGTTAGTGTTTAGTTTGTATGTTTGTTCTGAATTTGTCAAGATAAGGTGATGTCCGATTAGCTCCAGCTAAAGTTCTTTTCATGACCTAAGTAGAAATTAAGACTCGGCGGGGTTAGAAGACTGTCAGCATTTCATACTGTTTCTGTTCACATCTCATGGTAATTGTATAATGATAGCCCCTCTGGTGGGAACCACTCTAAGGCTGACATTCAAACCTGTAGTTTAAAAGCATTCAAATGAGATGTTCTTTGTGCTCTTAAATGGCATTAACTGCCATTATGAGTAATAGCTCAGCTGATTAAATAGTCTGGACACATGATATTAGTACATCACACTTGAGTTTTCAAGTTTTCTTGATTTTTTTTTCAAGGAAAAATACTTATAAAAAATGCAAAAGCAACTCAGTTCCCTCTTCATGAAAATCCCACTCACAGTAGTGAAAATCCATTGTAACTTTAGTGAAAAACATTACACTGAATCCCCAGAAATCTCAAAAAAATAGTCTCACTGTTTATTCACTCTTCTGTGAGAAAGCTCTACTATTACTAACCAGAATGGGTTGTAACCAATAAACATTTATATAATTTTGGACTTGTATCTGGAATCTGCCCATATGTTCTTGCCCCTGTGGTCTCAAAACCTCTGAATCATGGCTAATTTTCTCCTGATAAAGATATTTAGAGAAACATCTCTGCAGGAGCCATTATTTCCACTCCCAGTGTATTGCTGCTCCCTGCACAGGAGAGAAGGCCATTGTTTTTAGTATAAAGTCCTACATAAGTTCAGGTATGAGAAATAACCTAAATCAGCTGCAAACTTGGATGTCCATGTGACAAAATGCCTTCTCTAAACTATTAGAAAATGCCTCAGTACTCTGCTCATTGTATAATGTTTTATCGTTGACAAAATTGATTGTTCATTGAGAACTTAACCCTGAGAAATAGTATAGCTGTAATAAACCCTACCCATGGGACGCCACGTTGGGCTTCCTTTGTTCCTCCAGCCTACTGTGGTTGCCTGTGTAGTGATTTTGTACCAGCACCTTCCAGAGGCAGGTCCTCCTCTGGGAGGAGAGGTCTCCAGCCTTGTAGCAACAGGAAATTCTCTGCTATTTTCATGCACTGCTCAAAGGAGGCAAGTTTAAAGTTTCACTAATTGCAAATGAGGGGGCACCTGAAGCCCAACCCATATCTTTTGAAAAATTATGTTGTCTTGCAATGTGCTGAATGTCCCCTATTGCTATAGAAGTTAACAGAGGTTGAAACTGTTCAGGAGCACCAGCCTTTGCAATGCACTAGCCCAACTTCTCCTGATCACCTGAGAGGTAAGAGTACAGGAGAGGTATTTCTGAATGTTCTCTGCAATTTTGAAAGACATTTTTGTTTGATCTTGTTGGTACTATTGCAGTGTAAATATATCTCTTTTAAATAAAGCATTTTTCCTAGAGTTGGGCTGAAAAGACTATAACAAAATTATCAGTTACACAAAATGAGATAAAGTGAGACCAAAGCTAGCAAGCACAAATTCCTGAGAAAGTCCATTTACTACTTGTAAATCTGTAAATCACTAAATCTGATCTGCTAGAAGTAATGGAGAGCTGTGTGTGACAAGAGCAGTGGGTCAAGGCAGAGCAGAATAACTATGCAGCAGAAGCCTTGAGTTGTACAATTAGCAAAGGATGTCAGTAAAATGCTACCCATTGAGAGACTCAATTATTGGGGAAAAAAAATAAAATGTTAGAGAGTTCCCAGCAATGCAGTGTTGCTAATTCTTTATAGGCAATAAACGTTTTAGAACAGGGGCAGGATCAAGCCCAGCTTGGAATTAATGCATTGTGTGTAGAAAGGTTTACTTGATACCACAGGAGGGTTGTTTCTTCCAAGTGTTATACCTTAGTGACACATTCAAGCTATGTCAACCCAATCTCTATAATTGGTTGCTAGACTGAATCTTTATGTCAAGCAAACTCTGTCTTGTACATTCTGCAACTCCCTGTCAACAGCAAATTAAGCTCACAAAACAGACCTTGACCCTCTTCCCAGTTTCCTTCCATGACACTCTTGGCAGTCGGGAGGCAATTTTTCTTTCATTCATCCTATTTTTCCAATGTAATCATTATCTCCTTCACTCCCCGGGAATGAATCATTCTCCCTGTTGAAAATCTCCATTTTTCTTCAGCTCAAGGCTGTTTCTCATGGATTGTCTTGAATCTGGTTATGCTAGTCTAGAGACTATTATTTTTTTTTTTTTATGTGAAGGACACCTGCAGTTAGTTTTTCTGTATGAATTCAGACTTGCTCTGAATGTAAAGGAAAGCACTGATAGCACAAAGATATTCAGTGAGGATTAAAACAAACAAACAAAATGTTACTTGGCTGTTGTCCATCACAGTGTGAAGGGACCATCTGAGGCTGGAGCATGTGTAAACCAACAGAGGCTTTTATAGTAGCTCATATTCTAATGGTACTGTAGGCCTCTAAGCCTATGTACCCACTGCTCGGACTTGTTCTGTTGCAGGATTTCTTGGGAAAGGTATGGACATCAAGCTTTCCACCCTATTTTGTGTGCCGCTTAACCTTCCCGTCATTCTGTTCATTTCGAGTTGACCATGTAGATGTCAAAATCTGTTTGTAGCATTCAGGAACTAACTTGGGGTTTGGCCTCCTCAGTGCCCTGTTATTCCAACCACAACTCAGCTCTCCATTCTATGCCATTTTTTTATCTGCAGACTAAATATAAATCACAGCCGCTATCCATATTTGACTATTTGCATTTACTGGCTGGCATGTAACAGGTAGTTCCATATTTAAATCTGTGGTTTACATGGTCATTTGCCTTGTGTGGGAGATGTCTCTTAGGCTTCCACAGTGCTAATAACTAACCACTCATCTATAAAATTGCTGAGTTAAAGTACATCCAAGTTAACAACTGGAACTGGTCTGCATTCACTGGTGTAAATGTTCATGAAGAGGAGTTTGATTCACCTGGGCCAGGTAGTGTGTTTGTACTACCGAGTTTTCCTGGGGATGTCCAAGCCATTGTCTTGCAAATCGTTGTAGTTACACCACTTTACATTTGGATTGATGTAAATTAAGGACATTGCTAGGGCAAATGAGGACAGACTTTTGTTTCTCTGAGTAAAATCCTGCAGTTTTAAGCAAAATTCCTGAACTCTTCAAGAGTTACAGACTGTGCAAAGATGCAAAAACGCTCAAAGGAGGAGCCTTCTAGCGAGCTGTTAATTGTTGTTTGCAGTAGCCTTTTACGTTTGCGAACCGTTGTCAAAAAGCTGGCACTCGTAAACTGACAGACAATGGACGCGCCAGCTTAATAAATGTTGTGTTCTGGTTTTATTTGCCAAGGGAGGGACGTTAGGGTTGTCCCAGTTCTGGAGGATCTGCCCATTAGTAAATGCTCGTTATTGTTAATGTAGGCATCTGTCTAAAAGGTATTTCCTTTGGAGAGTCTTTTGCCATAACTCCCCTCTTTCTCCAGCAAATACAAGCCAGCTTTCTCCCCAGGCAATCTATTCTACCTTTGATGTTGCACACTCCTGAGAAGAGTTAAAGGTATATATTGCTGATTTTAGTATCCATTTGCACTTAGTTTATAATCGTTTTGAAGAGTGGCACTAGGACCTTTGCTGTTTCTCCGAACGAGGAGCCTATGGCATTAAGTGTGGATGTGAAAGCCTCATGTGTCTTGAATACTCAGCGGATTTAATTAACAGGTAGAATCGCACCCTGGGTGCTTGAAAAATCGCCAGACACCATAGAAACGAGTCCTTAAGTCCCCGCACCATCTGCACTTTCCTTTCATTGTGTAGGTCTCATTGAAACATGTTTTTCGACCATTCGAAATTCATTTGCGTTAATGGAAAATTCCTGCCGATGCTTTTCCTTTTCATAGGAAAAAAAATAATCATAAAATTCTTTCGTTCGGTAATGGAAAAAAAAATCTCTCAAGCTTTGAAGCAATAACGAACCTCCGGGCTTGCCTCTGAATGCGGGTCTTTGACTGGCGTCGCCACAACCTCCCCAGCCAACTTTTTTTACGGGGAGAGGGAACTCCGCGCCCCCCCAGCCCGCTCCGGCAGGTAGCTCAGAGGCACCCCATGCCCGAGCAGAGCACCCCGCCAGCACACACACACCCCCCCGCCCCGGGCACCCCTGCTCCTGCACAGCGCCTGTCACTGGGACGGGGCCGGATGCCCGCGGGGGGAAACGCGGGGAGGTTTGGGGCTGCCGTTACCTGTTCGCTGCCAGTCGGGACGAGATATACCCGCCGGGGATTTGGGTGATTATGTATCCCCAGAAAAAAGAGCCGTGGATCATGCCAACTGTTTCGGGATCCCAATTGAACTTCGCTTTCTTCCAGCGCAAGGGACCGGGAGAGAAGAGAAACAGCAGAGGAAGGCTGTCATCGGGCCGGGATAACGCGCGCACCCGCGGCAGCTTCGGCCCGGGGTGCGACCCTCTCCCCATCGCAAACACTCCTCCTGCCCCCCAAATTCCCTGCGCCTCCTCCTGCCCCCCCAGGCTCCCAGCGCCTCCTCCTGTCCCCCTTGCTCCGAGCCGCTTCAAAGCGAGCCTCGGCATTTGACACCTTTTCCACGCAAATCCTTCCATCCCGGTGTTTTCAAACATTCCTGCACAACCTCCCCGGCTCCGTTACATCCGCTTGCGGTCGGTTGTTCGCTGTCCTCCTTCCCCCTTCCCTACAGTTATTTTACGAGATATCTGCGTTTTTCGAGGTTGTGTGCGACAAAGGAAAAAAAAATAAAAATATCCGCCCGTAAATTGTACCGCAAAAGGGCTTTGGGCTGGGAAATGAAAGGGAAAAATAGGAAGTCGGTGAAAAGCACTTCCCCTTCTGCAGCGGGATGCGAAGGGCGGCGGCGGGGCCGGTCAGAGCTGCGGGGGGGGCCGGGGAGCGCCGCGGGGCCGGGCCCGAGGCGGGGAAAGCGCCCCGAGAGCGGCGGAGCCCGGCTCGGCTGCGCTCGAGTGCCTGACCTGGGGCTGGGAATTGTACCGAGAGGCCAGAGGAGTTACGGGGGAAGGGTTCCCACCTCTTTAATAATTTTTCCTCCTCGGTGTATGGTGCTGTTATTGACCATGTCCACGATGGCCACTCCCAAGTTACATCGGATCCCGAAGGAAATGCAGAATCCCAGTCCACTCATGATGGCAATGATGTACCTCCGGGGCAGCCCGAAGCAGGTACAGTCGCAGAGCGGGGCTTTCTTCTCTGGCATTTCCATGGGCTTCCCATCTTCTGTCAGCTCGATGGTGTCCCCGGGCTTCTGCCTCTTCTCTAGGACTCTGCCCGACACAAGAAGGGAAAGTCAAACCCCGGCGCCAGCCCTGCCGCCCTGGCTGAATGCACGGCTACCTCGGGCAGCCGGAGGCTTAAGTTCACCGCTCCCCCCGCCCCTTTGGCTGGCTTTGGCTCGATTTGAGTGTTTACTCCTTGTTTTCCGTTCACCTTCAGCCGTTCTTCAGCTGTGACCTGTGGGAGTCACGATTAGTCATCCCCAGCTCCCCCCGCCGCCCCGCCGCAGAAACCCAGGGAGGAGCTCTAGCTGAGAATTGCTCATCTATCATTAAAGACTTCTGCTTAAATATGTAGGGCGCATTAAGAAGACATCATCTGTAACCACTGCAGAGGCGCCATGTTGGGTAGCCCAAGAGGCATAGGCTGGAAACTAAAGCAGTCTTCTGGAGAAGGTTTTATTCTCTCGTTGCTGTACCAGAAACACCAAGGGGAACGGGCTTGGTGTGCATTTTGCTTCTGGTCTCGGAACAAAAGAAATAGTAACAGAAGGGGTGGGGGTGGGGGGGCGATATTGCTACTTATTTTAGATTTGCAAAATGGCTGTCACACGCAGTGAAAGAAAACATGACTGTCTTTGGAGAACTGACATCTACGAAGAAGTCTTTGCAAAAGATCGCATCTGCTCAGCGACATGTTGCGGTGCGTGATCACTGGGCAGGTTTCACCTTTCCCGCTCAGCTCTAACCTCGACCTCATCGCTCCCATTTCCTTGTTTTTACACGGAATCCTATCTCCGAGAAACCAGTGTACAGGAATCTGAAGGGAACCGGTTGTTTGCAGCCATTTCCGATCAACAGAAAAATGCCGGAAAAAAAAGAAATTAAATAAACCACCAACCCTGTCATTCACAAAAGGTGACTTAGAACATTGCGTCTCTTCTTTGGTGGAAAAGCTTTAAAAACATCGTGTGGATAATACGAAAGATCGGGTTTATCAAGCAGGTGCCCCATGCTGAATCTCTTAACCTTCTTTTGCAGTCACTGAGATGTTTAAAGGATAGAAACACTAACCGCTTCCATCCCAGCTCCATCCTCTTGAGGAGCGAGTACGTGATCATTTCCTGACACTCGGCACTCTCCTGGCACTGCCCTAACCCCGCTGTAGGAGTGTTTTCTCACCTCAGAAGTTCTCCTCCGAGGAGCTTCTTTTTGAGGTTAACTCATCTGGCTAATGGGGCAGCAAGAATTAGCAGAATCAGGCTCAAAATGTTCTCTGTGTTTTGGAGCAAATGCAGAGATATTCGCTAATAGTTACTCATTTGAAATCGTGACGATTTTTTCTTTGCTGGGAGAATTATTTCCATGCTTTAAGACCGCATATTTTTTTTACTGTCTTAAAGTTGTAAATAAAATGCAGCACAGTGTTTTTAAGTTAAAAAATTCGTTTGTGTGAATAAAGAATGATGTAGAAGTGTCTTCTCACCGAATGGACTTACCTGCGGCAAGATGCTAAGGTGTAAGGGACGTGAAAACTATTTTAATTCTTAGAATAGGAAAAAAAAATAGTTCAGTCCTGTGCCTTGAAAAAAAAAAATAGTAAATGGTGTATTTGTTTATTAACGGGGGAGTTCAAACGGAATTTTGCTGCAAAATACAAACCCTTTCTCCATTACTCACTGTACGATATAAAAAACAGTGCCCATGTTCGTTTGTTTCATTTATATTTTGAAAAGTCTTTTAGGGAAAAAAAAAAAGAGTTTGTTTCCTTAATGATATTTTTAAGCAGCTTCTCTGATTATCTGTTATTCCTTTTTGTTTTTCTGATTACTGAAGATGGTTTAAATAGGATGATGAAATGTAGGGTTTTCACTATGTTGTAGTTGGGTTTAGTTGTTCTTTCGGCTTTTCAAAATTGTACCTTTCCTGCTAAAATGAAAATTTTAATTTTGTCTTATCACTTCGCTGATATTTCCCGTTCCCCGAAAATGGCAGCAGAAGTTGTGACTCATGCTGTGGACCAGCCTTGTGCTTGTGCCCAATACTGCCGCATAGGTATGGAAAAAAGACTTTTATGTGACCTACAATAGGCAGATAAATCCGCAGTTAGCTTTAATCTGCAATTCGGGGAAACTTCGGGCTAATTTCTGGCACAGGGGGCGATCGAAAATACATTGGATTTTCACAGGCTATTCTCAAACGTCCTGGAGGTCACTGAAGTCACTAGATTGGATGGGGTACGATGTGTCAACTTTAGTACATACCCCTTTTAGGGATGCGCGGATTTGTGTCTGTTTATCTGTGCGTACAGAGCTTAAAGATGGTAGAAACGTGTACACACAGAAACATACTGTGATGCCGATGAGTTTAGCAATTGCAGTTGTGCATTACTTGTAAGACAAGTGGATGCTTCTCAATGCAGATGGATAAATAATTAAACACATCCATCTATACGTTTCAGCTTCAGAAGAAAAAAATCGTTTGGGTATCAATTATTTATACATCTCCGTGTTTATCTTCCTCTGACGACAAATTACACAAGGGACAAGACTAATCGAAACTCGGAAAGATTATTATTATTATTTTTTAATGATTCGTAAGGGCAGCGATAAAGATCCTGCGACTACATTTCAAAATTAACACAAAACAAAAAATACAGGGAGCTGCTGTCTGCTGATCATGATTTGAAATAGGGTCCTGTTTTTGTGCGAGAAAGATGGGGTAATCTTTGGCTACATATTTACTGACACCATCTACGAATCAGATAGACAAGTTACGAGGGTGCCATATTGAGAAGCTTCAGCACTAGTTTCCAGGATCCAGATTATTTCAGCGATATCTAAACAGCTCCCAGCCCCTCCGCCACTAACCTCCCCAAAGCATACCTCTTCGTCCTCCTTCAGCAGCTGACGGTTAAGAAAAGCTTCCGATTATTTCTAGCAAATAGGCTCCTATAATAGATCTCAGTCTTACCTGTAGAGTTGACCAAGAGATTTTCCAGCAAAATTCTTCAATCCCTCCTTGCCAGGGTTCAAAATCCTTTGTTTTACCGACTCCATTCCTGCAGGGGTGCTCGCTGGATTCTGCTCTGCTCTGGATAGGGCACCGCTACGAGCAACGGTGGTTCATATTGGTTTAATCTCGTAACTTTCCCCCCCTCATGAAATGGCTATCAGTGCACCTCCGGGTACAGGGAGAGGGAAAGAAAGCGTGCGCGCGTGTGTGAGAGAGAGAGGGAGAGGGAGAGACGGCGTGCGGAGCCGGGGGGGGAGAGGGCGAGGGCGAGGGAGCGCGCGTGTGTGCGGCAGCGAGCGGGAGGCTGAGAGCGCCACAGGCAGTCCCCGGCTCTCCGGGCAGCGCGGAGTTGCGAGGCACGGTCAGAAAGTCTCCTCGGCCCCGCGGGCTTCAGAGGTGACGGGCTCGCGGCGTGCCATGCCCGGCTGGGAGGGGACGGAGCCCCCCTCGCGGGAGCGTTTCCAAGAAATCTCCGTTTGGCGCTGGCGCTTTCCCCGGCTGTAAAGCCAGAGGGGGAGGGGTGCTGTTGGCCGCGGTAGGCAGGCAGCCCGAAATTCCCCCTTGGCTACAGCCGCCGGAGGGCGCGGAGCGCCGGCCTGTGCGCTTCTCCCGCCCCACCGCCCCACCGCCCACCAGCGGTTCGAGCCCCGAGGCGGCGGCGGCGCCGAGCGGCACCCCCAGGGCGCTGCGCCCCGTCCTTCAGCACCGCGGACAGCGCCCGTTAGCACCGCGGACAGCGCCGCGCCCACTCCGCGCCGCGGGCGCCCCGGGGCCGCGCCCCCGCCTCCGCCCGGCCCCCGAGCACGGGGGGCCCCGGACGGGCCTTGTGGGGACCCCCCCTTCGCCCCGGGACTTGGGGCGAGACAGGGCGAGCATCGCTGCTCCGCCGGGCGCGCGAAGGACATGGCCTTGGTGCAGTCCGCCGCGCTTCTGGGGAGCAGGGCGTTAGCTGCAAGTAGTACTGCTCTTGCTATAAATGGGTAACGTCCATTTGGAAGGTGTATTTATCTCTATATCCATATTCGCTTGCGCAGCTTATTTTATATCACATTAGGCATTCCTTAGCGACTGCTTTCTCTTAAGCGCTTACTATTTTCACATCTTTTGTGTCCTCTGCGTTCCTGCATTGGAATAGGCCAGTGCAACATCTAGACTTGATATGCGGTATTTTCAGCACTGGTATGAGCGTGGCATATTCTGATAACACAGTTAGTTTTCTTCCCAGAATCAAGCGGTAATTTTCTGACTGTAATCATTTTGCAGTAGATTGTAGAAGCAAAGCATGTTATTTCTTTCTAAGTCATATCCATTATATTTCATACTAATCTTAAGGTTTCTGTACATTTGTTAATTACAAAAAAAAAAAAAGAGTATAACTTGTGTTCTAAACAATTTTTTTCCTAAAATTATTAAGCTCCTTCACTTGCCTAGTTGGTGACAAATTGTAAACAGCGTATATTAAAAGTAAGACTCCCCGAGGAAAATGCATGTTGTAGCTGCAGTATCCTAAAAGCAACTGCTCTTTGGATTTATATAAATATTTTTTTCTAATGTTGCCCTCTGGTGGAGGGTTAATGAAATTTTACAGCAGCAAAGCACGTTTATACATAAAAGGCCAATTATTTTAATACTGAAATTTCCATAATGACTAATCTCTGTAGAATTTCAGTATTTCAGAGTTGTAAAAGAACAACAAAATAGTACAGCAGCAAATATATTAAAACTATATGTAATTGAAACGCTGCTAATTAGCATCATAACATAGTGCTATTTTCTACACCATGGTAGTTACTGAATGTGGTTTTCAGCATAGTTTTCCATATGGAATCGTTATTACCATTGCACTGCTGAAAGGATTTTTTTCCCAGTAAATGCAAACCTAGACAGTTATATAAGCAAGTCTTCCCAGTGTTTGTGGCTCCAGTGTGCCATTGCAGATGCTCAAAGGAAACCTGTGTACATAGTTGTTGTTTTTTTTTTCTGAGGGGCACCAGGAACAAGAAATAATTTAGTAGGGGTGAGGCGGGTTTGGATTCCATAAAGCAAGCCTTTCAGAATACTACTGAGCACTTTTTTTTCAGCTGGAATTTGAGATTGTAAAGTCTGCAGGGCAAGGGTGTTTCATTTCTTTACACACTACATCCAAGAAGGAGCTCTGGCACTCTTTTAGAAAGCTCAGCTCTGACATTGGTGCCATGGCTCAATGTAGCAGCAGTAATTATAATTAAAATAATAACATTTAATAGGTAAATTATGACTGATTTGGAAAAGAGAAATAATCTATCATACCAAATGCAAATGGATTTAAAGGCCAGATAAGACATTCCTGGTTACAGATGCTTAACAGAGGAGAATGAGTCTTTAATTGTATGAAACATGCAGAATAGCAAATAACCTTGGGATAGTAAAATGCTATAGTGAATAGGCTGCTGCTGTAGCCATTCGAAGCAGGAATTTTATGACTATTACATACTATATGCAGATATTACTGAGTCACATCCTGATCCAAGTCAGCTGTTCTGGTTTCAGATGAGGAACTAATAACAATAGTAGAAAGTGAATGTCAGTAGCGTTGTAAAAGATGTCCAGACATGTCAACTTTTTAATCATTATTTACTAATTATTTAATTTTGGTAGAGTAAGCTATTTCTAGATGAAACAACACATAACAATACGTTATCAATATTGTTAGCAATAATTATTTCTATAATGAATAACTGTCACATACACACTCCTCTCACAAAAGGCCTAATTCAAACTCAATTGAAATCATTGTGAGTTCTTTCCACTGGCATCAGGGGCAGGTAAAATGGAAGAAAATTCATCATGCAGAAAATTCTAGTCTCGCTGTCACTGCTAAATGGTCACCTATTGCCCAGAAGCAAAGAAATTCAGTCAAAAGCCACCCAGTAAAAAAACACACTTTCCTAAGAAGACACTAAGACTGTCTGAGGGATATTAATATAACATATAACATAACATAACATAACATAACATAACATAACATAACATAACATAGTAGATCCAGCAGAATGCAGCAGATGCCTGCAGTTTTTCACATGGGGGTAGAAAGCTGATTGTTTAATCGTGAAATCTTGTAATTAGATAAAATTCTCTTTGTCTGATAAGATTTTCTTTTTCTTTTGCTTGTTTGAAGGCTAAAGGACTGAGTCCTTACCTGTCCTTTTGTTTCTAGAAATAGTCCCTTTATACAAGTTTCTGACTGGGCTATTTCAACAAATTAAGCAAAAAGAGATGAAAAATTATAACTGTGGTTGTTTGCTCAGTTTTTTATATTACTCCATATCTAATCTCAATTTTTTTCTATAATAACCCTCTGAATAGGTTCTAAATATAGCATAATCCATTTAGAAGACTACAAAATCTACACAGAAATATACATTTCTCTTCCCTAAGATTTAGTTTTGTTGAAGCAAACTACACCCAAAACTAAAATTTTCATCGGTTATACATTCCAGTAATTTAAAAATGCAATTTTCAATTTCATTTTTGACCTTACCTTTGCTGCTGATACACTACAGTATGGATTTGCTCTTTCCTAGGTGTCAGGCACACAGAGGTTCCAAATGAATATATATTTTGTGATCCATTTTTTAAAATAATCATATGCTCATCACTTTAAACTCTTATGATCACATACATTCAAGCTAAGAGATTGTGTCTTCCCTATCTACTAAAAGGCGACACTACAGTACTGTTCTTATTGATATAGTCTTGACTTTGGAAATAAATTATGATTGAGAAACCTTAGTTATGTCGTTTAATGTATGTCTGTAATGTTGAGTCACTGTGGACTGAGGTAGCATAAACATCCCTCAAAAGTCATGATTTAACTCCTGCTTATGTTTATGGCAGTTGTTCATTGAATCTGATGGAATTTGATGTCACCTTCAAATAAATTTGTTACTTTCTTTGGGACCATGGAACTGCAAAAGCCCAAAGCAATGCCAAAATAACGATCTTGCTTGTCAGGCCACAAGGAACAGCTTCTTCATTTGTTGTTGTTGTTGTTGGTGGTGTTTGTTTGTTTCTTTTTTTTTTTCTTTTTCTTTTTCCCATGAACCTTTTTTCCATAAACTATTTCTTGAAAATAAATATTCAGTCAAGATATTCATTGTTTTAAGCATATAAAATATTAGTGTTAACTCTAATGGCAATACCTACATTTCACATAATCCAGGGTGTGTTCGGCTCGTGTGTAGCAAAGGCAGCTTTCATTGTCATATTGAGGCTGTTGCTTCAGCCCTCTAGTGGTAAAAGCCTCTAAAGCACTAGGTGATATTAAGTTCTCATGTATAACTGTTGCATGGTAGGAAATTTTCCAGTTACTTTGCATCAAGATTTATTTATTTCCTCTCTTCTCCTATTCCTGTTTAAAACCTCCTTTGTTTTTTAATATAGCAACGAGATTTAAAATAAAAAATCTAATAAGCATTCATCCGGTAGTAAATCCCCTTTAAATTGCCAAAGCAATGGTATTGGTATTATTTTTTTAATGTTTACTTATTTATTTATTTTTGATACGTCTGTGGAGAAATTTGAAAGTGTAGGATATAACTAATCTTAAAAGTAGATGTAGATGCTTATCTTTTTACCTGATATTACAGGAACATCTGTTCCTTTGAATTCCTGTACTGCTCCATGAGTTAAATGCAAAGGATCCCTAAGGACATCAAGCCATCTGTCATGTTACGCAGACAGAAAGGCACCTACCTCAGGGGGTGAAACAGACTAACAATACTCTCAGTACTCAGGAAAGCTATGCAACACTTGGTGAGTGGGATGCAATTACCCACAATGAAACCAAGCCAAGCATTGAAGCATATTATCCTATCTTTTATTAATATGATGCTTAATGATCTTTTAGATCATTAATCTATCATTATTTTATTGTTCTGTCTTGTCCACCATTGGACTGTTTAACAGCATAGGCAAGGCTTTTACACAGGAGTTATAGTCAGGTCTGTTTTCACTATTTTAAAACCTTGGGGCAAATGTACAAACTGAAGAATGGATTATGGGGCCTTTTATTGCTAGAACTAGAAAATAAGAACCATGTTTTCTAAGGCTGCAGTAGTCCTCTCTTTTCTGTTGACTTGTCTCTTAACATTATTTTAAAATGTATTAAGAGAAGTTTGGGGAGGAATTGCTGTTGATTCAGATCACAGGGTACACAAATGTGAACAGGGCTCAAATCTATTACAGACAGTCATTCAATAGGCTAACCATTTAAAGAGATACCAAAAGGAACTTCACATACATCATTTGATCAGGAAACTATTCCTAGTGGAAGAACAAACAAACAGACAAAACAAACAAACAAACAAACAAACAAAACAGCTCTTAGTGGATATTGGAAAAAGAGTTGTGGTTAGTATAACAGGGAACTGACATCTGAGTTTGTGGTCAGACTCATGGACTAAAGTGCTGGGTCAGGGACTGATCTCACTGCCTGAATTTGCCAGTCAGTTTTTCCATGCCTCAGTTTCTTGCATGTGAAGGATGGTGAACAATCCCTCTTTGGGACAAATATTGATTTATCCATAGACCTAATTAAACCAATGTATATGAAATGCTGCATGGGAAAAATGTATGGAATTTCTATTACATGTAAAGATGTTTCTCCATGGAGAAACTCATATGTAAAACTTTAATTAGTAAACTACATCCACAAAGCATAATTTGCTGGCGATACAGACAGGCAACACATTTCATCATCACCACTAGGCTCTGCCAGAAGAGGTTCACTTGTGTATTTTCAGCTGCTATGTCATCACTTTTCTATGTAGAAGGATATTGAAACAGTGCATAACTGTAGCAATAATAATAATAATAAGGAGGAAGCATATGTTTTTAGTTGATATTTGGGGTCAGTGGAGTCTTGTGGAAAGGTATCAGTAATTCTCATGCCTTCTCAGGAACCAGGTTTTTCACAGAGAGAGACTTCCATTTGTCCTGTATTTCCTTCATGTTTCATTTCTTGACAAGCTGACAACTATCACATGAATTCAAGACTGAATGTGATCATATTTCATCTCTTTAGTTTACGTGGAATCAGCCCCGTATAGTCATCTCTAATCTGGATCCAAAAGAGGAAAATAAGGAATCTGATGGGGTTCTTATGTCTTACATTCACATCTGCATCAAATCACACTAATCCAAGATAGCAATGCCAGCATATCCTCAAATAACTAGTATTTTAGTCAAAAGACTCTCGTAATTTTATTTATAATATAAAATCAAATATGAACATCAGAGTGAATGTGTCTGACTTTCTGAGGCACCATTTACCTGTCTTCAGCAATCCTAGCTTTATCCTACTTCCTCCTCACAGCAGGACCTATTCAGGACATATGTGAACTCCAGTTCTCCCCTGCATGTTCCTTAATGCTTTCCTGTCAGCACCCTTAGTTCCTGTCATGTCATCGGCATGCCCTTTTCCTCTCCCTTATTGTGTTTCATTTATTTTTCTATAAAAAAATGCTTTGGGTAAACTATTTTTTTATGGCACTTGTAGGGAACTCTTAACTCTGGGACTTCAATGTTTCTGGCCAATTTGACTGAAATAGGTTCAAAGTGTTGACAAAGGGAAACTGACATAATGAATCGTGCAAGTCTCATTTCACTAGAAAGCTAAACTGAAACAATCCACTTGTTGTTGCTTTTGTTGATCTCAGGTCTCATTGAGAGTGGAAGGTGTTCTTGATAATACTTTTGAGAAACAGATCCTTTGCTTTGTATAAATCACAAAGGTCTCACCTGTTTTATACAATAAATATTTTAAAAGATAAATACTAGATACCTTCTTAGGACAATATGCCCATGCATCTAAAAGCATAAAAGTCCAAGTGTTCTTCTTCTTACCACAAGATACAAAGGAAAACCAAAGACTGTAAAAACTGTTGAGGTAATGTGAGCACAGAGAGGCTATTCCTGTTGCTGTACTGAGTACCTAAGATGTTCCTCCTCCCTCCGAAACATTAGAACAGTACATAATTCAAGATGACAGGAAAACCTCTGCTTTATTTTAGGGCACTGTTAATGAGCTCAATGGTGATTACACCGTGTTCCACGGGATGCGGGGAAGATCAGGGTATCACATAGCTAGCTTTATGCCAAAGCACTCTACCAATCCATTTCAAAACATCTGTGATCTCTAAATGTAACTAAAATATCAATTTCTCAATTCAGATCCCTTTTCTAAATGTCAGAGGGAACACCTTCAAGTTTAGACTTCATATGTATTTCATTTCATTTCATTTTATAATCTGCCATTTCAGTGTAAATATTTCATATCTATTTTTTTCTTATTGTTTGTTATAAATAAGTCATCACACGTCTGATGGATTAACTACTTGATGCCACTGGAGGAAGCTGTGGCTCCAAGTGTGCTGCATAATGCCATGGGATGATTCTAGCTTTGACAGCTATATTACAGTGGCATAGCTCTGGCAGGAGGAGGCTCTACACGTGCAAGCTGAAATGAGCATTGTGCTTCTGGACCCTTATTTTACATCTTACTTTATATATATATAAACCTTCTGCCCTTTGCAGTCCCAAGATTTGCTTATCTGTCTCTTAAGTTGGCATTTTAATTCTGAAAGCCAGAACACACTTCTCTGCCATTTGGTTTTCAGCTCAGCAGTCCTCGCCTGAGCAGCTGACACATATGGGCCCATCACCATGGACTTTTGCTGCATCACATCTGATTATTCCGACTCACGTTCTGTAGCTGAGGAGCTTCCTGGCTACTCCTGTGACAAAGACTTTCTGGCTGCTTTCCTTTTTTACCTAAAGGGCACCGTCCAATGGGCAGATTTTTAAATGGCCTATTTTCTCACAGCTGGAGAATTGATCGGTTTTACCATAATGCTGCCTTTCTATGCTATGGTGTATGAGCTATGAACCCCACTCTGTTTGTCAAAGCTGATACTGGAGTGTAGATAGAAAGATCTTATGAGACAGTGCTAGCTATTTTGTTTTAGTGCTACAGATACTTCTCAATACATTAGAAAATAACAATTGAAAGGAGAAAAGACAAATGTCAAAGTCTCTGCTTGGGCTATAACCCTCCGTAAGTCAGCAGAAGGCATGTCTCTGTGGAGTATCAAGAAGGGAATTCAGGATTTGGCTTTCTGCATGGAACTATCTTTAAAGTGCATGTTGCATTTTACCAGCAGGCTATCTTTAGCTAACAACCCCCCCAGACACTTTCACATCCTCTACAGTTTCCTTGTAGAAGTGATGCTAGTTCCTCAAAAGTCCTCTCACCATTTGGTTGTTCTAAAGCCCTGCCGAGGAATGCGTATTTCTTAGGTACTAAGCCTGCTTTGCTAATGAAAAATGTGCATTACACTACAGCCAAGCAAAGATCAAGACTGAGTTGTGTATAAATATGAAAGAATATGAGCACAGTTCTATTGCTGTTTGCCAGATGTCCTGAGATCACACCCTGGGGGCTGCAGCTAGGTAATTAATTTCTGCAACACATAACTTGTTAAATTTAGCTGTTTGTTTTCATGTTCTCTCTCACTTAATATTTTCCTCCAGTTCCAAACTGTAGGTCTTGCTTCATATACAAACTCCAATAAAATAACCAGGGCTATTTCCAGAAAAAAAAATCTAAATTCTCTTGCACTGATCTGAATCATGGCATATGTTTTCTACACAGATGAATTTTTTCCCCTTATCATGATAGACTTTTAACTCTTTTGGTAAGGAAGGTGCAAGCTGTACAGAACTGGAGGCTCTATCTATTATGTCTATCTTTCTGTAGATACAAATGAAAGGAACCGGACAGTCAGCCGTACCATGCTCAGGACAATGCTTCTCCCACCCCATCTCCCCACCGTCTTCAGGTCCAATGCAGAAAGTCACCTTTAGGACTAGATTTCGGCCAGGTTTTGTGTACCTTCAGTCTTCAGCTTCTCTATTGCAGATTCAGCTTCCCAAACTGGAATCAGGAGTATCAGCTAGAGTAGTTGATGATTTCCTTTGCGCAGAATGCTGGTGGTTTAATTTTAGTTTGGTTTTGTTTTGTTTTATGCATTTATTTATTTTGGAGTGATGTATACATCCATTCAAAGTTGGTCTGAGACTGCCAATTCATTCACACCTATATGTTGGTAGGTACTCCTTTCTTTTTCAGTGTTTTCTGCTTTCTGAAGGGCTGAACGCGTCAGAATCATTACCGTGTCTACCTTTTGTGGCCTACGGAATGACAGGGTTCATGGGTTTTGGACTTTCTATTAGAAATAATAATATAATAATCAAAGCTCTAAAATAACTGCAGATCCCCAAACAGAATGGCTGGGAAATGAGTAGTCTCTGAAATCCATTCTGTCAGTCACATCTTTTTCTCTTCCACATTCCCGTTTGCTGTGAGGCCCCATGGCTCATGGAAACACCTTTCCCTGGAGGTGCTTATCTTTAATAAAAATCTCCACTGAATCCATGAGTTCAATCAGTCTCATATTACTGCATCACTCTTGGCCAATCGCGCTGGTCTGCTTGCACAGACAAATTTTCTTGGCTAGCTGCCACCTTCTTTCCATTTATGACAAGCATATTAATCACCCTCTGAATGGTGCGTGCTTCATCATCAGTGCACATCATAAATCACTGAGAGGTACTTTTGCATCTGGTTAACATTACACCTAAGGGCTTCACGCAGCACATTGCTGTCCCAGTCTACTTGGGCATCTTTCCTTCACTCACATCTTGTACCTTGACTGTGTTTTCCAAAAGGCTTCATAAATCAATTGTTTGTCTTTCAAAAGCTGCCCTATACTCTGCAGCACTTTTAATAGACTTCAAAATGATTCTCATTAATCCGGCTTCACTAAAAGGTTGGGTGACCAGTTATACAGCCTGAAGGAAATGGGAAAATATGACCAGTGAGGGAAAGAGAGGGCAGGATTCTCTCTTGAGCCCATGTGGGGTACAGAGAAGGTCAGACAGCTTAAAAAAGAGACCAGGTTTCTCTACTAAAACTCACTTTCAAGGAACATGATCTTAAATACAGTAGGACTTTCTCAAGAGTTCTAGCATATTTGCAGGAAATCTCTACAATGACGCAAGTTCTGGAATTGCTTTCCCACACCACAGGCTGGTTATCAGCCTGAAAACATACTATGACTAGGTCTGTTGTGGGGGGCAAAGGGGGTGTCTGTTTCACATATATTTCCTCTTTTTCCAAAATGCTCTATGCCTCATTTTCCCATCTAGTCCCCATTTCCCTGTAGTAGGGTGATGAGCAGTTTACAGACCCGGGGGTTCCCAGAATACGCATGAATGTTTGTTCAGCAGGAGGAGTGGGATGGCTGATGAGCAGGACAGCTGAATCACCTTCTTCTCCAAGTTTTTTATTAATTTAATCCTCGTTATTTTGCCAAAGACCAGAGGGACATGAATAGGAAAAGATCACTTTCAAAACTGAAATAATTATGAACACTTGATCATGTTGCTAAACATTTAGGCCCAATTCTGATATTCATAACAAATGCTTAAACAAAGTTTAACTTCATCAGTTTTCCTGCTATTCACTACTCCAAGAGGAATCAGGCTCAGAACTTCTTTGTTCCCTGTGCATCAGGAGGGAGGACTGAGTAAACTGAGCACGCACAACCTGAGTGTTGGGACTGGTGACTCAGTCTTGCAGAACAAGACAGAAGATTGAGAGTCTCAAGAAGCAGAAAACTTTTTGCCTTTGATGATATCAAAAATAGTGAAAACTTCTGTTCTTATTATTTTAAAATACTCCCCAAAGCACACTTAATCATGCATATAGAAAATCTTGTGTGATTTAAAGCTTTTTTAGCTTAAAAACTGTCAACATAGAAGGTTTTTTTTGTTTGTTTTTTTTTGAAATATCCTTCCTATTTTAGAAAAATTGGGTTAATAATCTGGAAAGAAAGCCAAAGGAATCATTTCATTTGTCAAAAATGGGGGTTTCAAAATGTGCTAATTCATTTCACTGTCATTTTAAATAGTACATGTAATGTATGAAAACAGTAACAGAAAATAAATAAACAAATCTTGATGAAGAAATCAGTTGAGAGTCTTCAAAAGAAAACTGTGAAAGCATGATATTTTTCAAGGGTTTAATTTTTCTGCTAGCTCTGTTCATTGCCTATTCCACATTATTCAACATTAAAGTACATTCAGGGTTGGAGATGGATGGTTTTATCACCTGAAGTCATTTTGTATGATCCTTCGGATTGCCTGAATCAATAGACTTTAGAATATAAGCATTGGTGTCAGTATATGGTGTAATCCCATCTCGGAAAGGCAATCAGGTTTTGCCATTGATTTCAATGGCAGAAAAGTTCTTCTCTCTTCAGCTAATGCTGCAGGAGGATGGAGTTATAATGAATCTACGTATGTCCTCAGTATCTGGCTTTTCTGAATTGTGCTCTTCCAGAAAGAGGAGGCTACGCTGATGGCAACATGTTCTCCAAATTCCCCCCCCAGCTAAGAAGCAGAAGGAAGGATTGAGGCAAGCATTTAGGCTGCACGCTGCCATCCCCGGAAAACATCCACCCCCTCAGTGAGTGCCACCATGCTCTCAAATGGAAGCACGTCTTTCTGCACAAGTGTTAAAGGAAATAAGGGAAGACAAAAACGATCAGAGTGGAGAACCGGAGCCTGGTGAGTTTTTCCTCTTAAGAAAAGGAAAGGAGGGCTCCGTTTGTCAGCGTACTGATGCTGCTGCAGTTAACAGTAGCAAATGCCAACAAAGAGCAGTAGGCAGCCAGAAACTGTGCAGGAAAGGAGGAGTGTGAGAGAGGAGAAGCTGGAAACTGTGTAGATGGAGCAAATATTTCTGCTGTTCGGAGATGTCTGAGCGACTAGTGCACTGGTCGGCATGGCTAGCCGTTGTCCATATGGAGAGGCAAACCCTATGGAGATGAGTCCTGTGAACAGTATCCAAGATGGCATCTGCATTTCAACAAAACCTGTCTCTTTTTCTGTCCAAATGCAGAGACATAAAGCATGCTGATTCCACTTTACCTGACAGAAGTCTGCTCTCTGCATTGCAGCTAGCATGTACATCCTATGGGTGGTCATATCTGTATTGCCAGTTTTGAGAAGAGACTTATGGTAGGACTGGCTTCATTTTTTTTTATTTTTTTGACATTTCACTGGCAAATCACGATTTTCTGATTAAAATTAACATTAAAATTAGCATTAAAATTAACAGAAAAATTCCTATCTGCTTCTTTGGATTGGCCTTGCCTTTGGATTGGCCCTGCCACAGCAACTCTGGGACCATTTCAGCACTCTTTAAAAAGCAACAAAGAATGTGTTCTTTGAAGACATCGATCCTGTAGCATTTGCTTTTCCTGTGCTAAATAATGTCAACCCTTTTCCAGGATACAGGCTTAATTATAAAGCTTCTGAATGACTGAGAATTTTGTGTAGTTGTGCACAAATAACTGGCATTTATTTTTAATTAAGAAACTCACCACGACAGTTTTCTAGGAAGTTGCAATTGTTCCTTCCACAAATGAAACTGACAGTACCTAGCCCAGCATTTGCCCCATCCTCATCATACACACTAAGCTTTTTCACAAAAGTGCTTACTCCTGCGACTGTCCTTGTGCCCAGGAATGAGTTAGGTCCCTGGAAACAAGGGATGCATGAGTAAATCACTGGTGGTATGTGCAGGAGAAGGGAGGCTGCTCTGTGCACAGGGAGGTGTGGGGTTATGCTGGATGGACGTGTGAAGCAGAGTTTACCCTTGCACTGGAAGTGAAGCAAATGCTCCGAACGCTTTCTTTGCATTTAATTTCTTCCAGCTGCAAAAGTAGAAGGAAGCCTGCTTTTCCCTCCTCCTCAGAATCAACCTCTTGGATGCCCCATTTCAGTTCCTGTCTTAACTGCTAATAAAATTGGCTCCTCTCTCCTAGGCATGGGAGACTTGCTGACAGACTAGCACTTACACTTAAAGGCTTATACACATCTGAGTATTAACAAGTGTCCATGTTTCTTTACATGGCCTGGCTTCAAGCCTGTCTCTTGCCTCAGTTTTCTGTCTTCTCCAGTTCCTGAGCCATTACACCTCCATTTATTCACCCTCCCCCTTTTGAAAATAAGGTTGTTAATAAGGACTTCATAGTTCCTTGCTAAAATCAGTTCCCTGTAAAGTTCAGCAGATAACTTTAGCACTTGGAACTTACAGAAAAAGTACAAAGCAGGTTTCTTTCTGTGTTGACCCTCTATGCGTGTCACCTCTTTGAACTCCAGTCACAGTAGTGACCACATTAACTGTATCATTTTACCAGGGAGAGTACGTTCATTTGATGAAGAAGTTGAATGTTGTTCATTGATACATGGCAGCTTGGCACATTATGGCATCCTCTAATTAAAACATGAGTCATCATGACAGGCTCGTTGTAGCCACAGAACAATTTGATATTTTGACGAGTGCCCAACAACAATGTAATGAAAAAGCATTGAGCAGCTTATTGCTGAACCATGAAACACACAGGATCTCATTGTTCTCTCTCTCAGAGCAGGAGATTTTTCTATTCATAAATCTTTGTGAAAATCCCTTTATGATGGTATAACAGACTGTTCCATTAAAAAATGGAAGAAGAAAAAAAAAAAGAGTGCTGGAAGGTTTGCTTTTTCCTAAGAGAACACCCCAGACACACCCCACGGGATCATCTGTCATTGTTCCTTTGGCATGAACCTACACACACCAGCTTCAGTGGCATTGAAGTGGCAGGAAACATCATTAACAAAGGGTGCTTTGAGTTCTTGGCCAAGATACAAGGAATATTTCTTGCAATGTTCATGCAGTTTGGGGTCTGGGCACGTGCACCTCACACTCTGCAGCATCTTGGGAGGATGCTCTGGAGGCATACGAATTGCATTTCTATTTGGGAACCAGAAGCCCATGCAAGGAAGACTGTTAGCAGATGAATGGAAGTGTGACCTGGCACCTAGGATTCAGTGTCTGCTAGTACTGCCACTTCTGAGGAAGCCAAAAAAGCTGTCATGATACAGAAGCAATGCTATGTGAAAGGGGAAAAAGCAGGGAATCCTTCCTGATTGTAATATACTCATAGCTTGCTTACAGCAGCACGATGTCTAGACACCTTGCAGCACAGAAATGCTGGTACTGCTAGCGGTCGCAAAAATAACAATTGCCATCATATATATGGTGAGCTGTATTTTTGTAAACCTCTTGGCCCACCTACTGCAGCAACTTTTTTAAATCTGGATTTCATAGTGAAATTTTGAATTCTTGGCCACATTGGAAAATGGTAGCAAAATTTTCATCAGTATAGATGGACCCAGGATTTTAGCTGAAGAATAATATAGAGACTACAACCAAAAAACAGGCTCAACCATACCATGATTGTTTGCTGTCACTGCTAATATGATAATGTCAACAGAAATGTTTATTCGAGAGAACCCAAGAGCAAGAACATCTGTTGTGATGAGGCTCTAGCAAGGCAGAGAATCCAGCCTTCAGTTTCTCATACTAAAATGTTCTCTTTGGAGTATTTCTATTCCTCCTCTGGAAACATTAAAAGAGCCACCTAGCATGCAGCCCATGCTTCTTGAACATAGGCCTCCTGTTACATTGCTGCAAGAACTATTTGAGACAAATTAGTAAAAGCCATCAGCACAAGAGATGCATGTGGCCAGGGGCAATCTGATACAGAACTTTTCCACTGTCACTTTTCATTGCTGCAGACGGTATGGTCCAGATACCTAGCCACATCAAGCATTTCAAATGCACTCTGGAATAGAAAGAACACGGTGGCAGTGTTTAAAAGGCTCATTTATGTAATGTCTCTTGACTAGAGAAGTAGTTCTGCTGTCCTGTACATCATTCAGGGTGAAAATACACTGCTGAATTCCCTTTCTGTCTGGCTGTAAAATGGCGGGCCACTGGGAACACCAGGTGCTTGCATTTCTTTGTTGTAGCAAACAGTGCTCCTGCTGCAATGCCTACAGACAGTTATGGTGTGTGCCTGGAAGGAATACCTGGAACAGAGCAGGGACATTTGGAAATCACAACAAGATAATACTGTGCTTGTTTTTTTCCCTCTTCCTTTTGTCTGTCCATCCATCACACTGAGGCTGTGTAAATGAGCTCTGGGAGAAGGAAAGCTCTGGTGAGGAGCGATGCTTCAGCGTTACAATCAGCTGAGCGACCCACAGTGGTGCTTCACCGAGGCTGCTTCAGATGTGCACCATGTGAAGAGCACCAGAAGGCAGGGGTTTGCTTATGGTGTGTGGAGGGAGTGCCCGCCTTGTGGGAAGCGAGGGCTCACAGCACACTGTTGGAGCATGGGCTGTGTAGGCATTAGGGTGTACACAGCTCAATACAGACAGCTGAAAAAACTGTACACTGTGATAACTCTCATAGACTTCATCCATTCTTACAGTAGCACATACGTAAGTAGAAACAGGTCTTGTATGTATTTGCAGCTCAATTTGTAACCATGGGACTTGTAGATCTAATTAATTCTTTAGCTGCTCTGCTTCCATAGCAAACCAGCTTTATTGCTTGACTGTCCCACCTTTTGTTGTTTGGCCTTTGAACACAGCAATTTAAACATGGCTGGCTAAAGGTGTCATTCAGAGGAGTTTGTATTTCAAGTAACTCCATGGTCTTTTACAGCAATTGCCCTGTCTTTGGGCTGCACACATCTATATCAGAGCCTGATACCAAGAGAACAATGATCATCCTGAAAAGAGCCATCATGCAGACAAACATTACCATTTAAAAGCAAGAGCACCTGTGCTTTTAGTTTAATACCTTCATTACTGCCTACATCTTCAGATTAAATTACATAATATATTAAAAAGCCACCTGAGTTTAAATCTCTCTTTATTTCTCCTTAGGCTAGATAGATATGTAACATTTGACCACAGAATTACTGAGGTTTCTATTCATTTCTGGCAGCAACCATTCAGCTAATGCACAGGATTGCTAAGTAATAGCTGTGGGCCTTTGGACCATCAAATGAGAAAGCTCAGTCAGGCAGCAGTTCGAATACAAATGTGTTTCTGACTAGTTAACAGTATTGCTGAGGAGTTAAGGAAGAGTCATACACTTACTAAATGTTTTAGGTTGACTCATTTCTGACTGAGAAAGCATAGTCACTGGTTGCTGCAGGGGAATGTGCATATGTGCCTTCCAAAAATTGATATGGCTGCTGAATTTCACATCCTACTCAGCTCCCAGCAGATTTCTCAGTACACATGCTTATGTAAAAAAAAAAAAAACCTTCCTGAGCTGCATCTGAATGATGTAAGTGTTGGGTAGGGACAAGTAATTATTTAAAACCAGAACAAGATTTAATTTAGCTCTTTCTTTTTAAGGACACCAAGACTATGCTGCAGAATTGTGATGACCCCGAGTAGGCAGGAGGACAGACAAGAAACAGTAGCCGTGACTGAATGACGTTACATTACAAAGTTATTTCCAGAATATTTGAATCGTTGATACAGTAATGGTCATTTTTTCTCCCTTCACTGCCTCCCCTCTGTATAGGGAAGGAAGCATTTTGATGTGTTAGTCCTTTGTTTGGGCTGCATTAGCCCTCTTAATCCCATCTCTTTGCTATACCAGAGGTTTGGGACACCCCCCCCCCCCCCGACCCAGCTTCATGTAGTAGCCTGTTACTCTAACAGTAGCCTGTTACTCTAGCTTTAGTTACATCTGGGACTTGCAGGAGTTGCCAGTGGTAGAGTTGTGCTGACCTGAAGGTATTTTCACTGTCACTACCAGAAATGTAGGTTTTCTTTAATTTTTGAACAATTTGAGGAATGTTAGACAAGACATTTTAATTGTTGCAGAGCCCGTGCTTCTGAAACAAACATGAAATGTGCAGATTTCAAATTCTGGGATACCATTTCTTCCAAGGCTTGCTTTTTGTTTTTCTAATAATCTACTGGTGAATGGGGTTACTTATATAGTCCTACAAAAACAGAAATATGCAGTGTACAAGATAGACAGAAATGCACGTGTTCAAAACCTTTCTTCCATTTCAGTACTCTCTACCATTTTGCATAGCACAAATAGGAGCTTATTTTTAGAAAGACCCTTTAATATGTGTAGCTGACAATACTGAGCAAACTAAATGCCACCAACCACCAAACACTGCTGTTCATTTATAGTACAAAAGAAATGAAGTTAAGACTTCATAAGGGTAACTATAATTTTTGATCATGAGGACAAACAGATATGTTCCAGGATTTGTGGATATCTGACAAATTATCATGCCATTCTTATAAAATACAATTGTTTTTGGATGAAAATCATAGCCTCAATTAAATGTCCTTACCCATTTGCCACAGGTTTCAGTGTGGGCAATGAGCCCGCCTCCAAGAGCAAATCTTGAATTTGCCTGAAAGCTTTTAACATTTCTATAAAGCACGAATATCCCCTATGTCCTGCAGAGCAACAGCACCTCCCTTTGTCTTTTTTTTTTCCTAATCAGTTTTCTTTTCCCATCTTTCTTAATTATTCCTATTGATACCTAATTAAGTAACCTATCACACCTCAGTAACAAACAATGGTGATAGCATAATACATAATTACACCTTGCCTACTTTTTTTTTTTTTTTTAGTGCAGATTAAACTGTTTTGTTCATCTCACACATTTCTTTCATGTGATTGTCTTAAATTATTTTTTTAAAGTTCAAAAGAAAGCAACTTACTATGTCTGGAAGGTGGTGGTGTTGCCAGAGTTTTGATAATGTGGTTAACAAGTTCCGGTGCTAACTAGTGATGGCAAGTGATTCATTGTGATTTAACTCCAAGTCCCACACCAGTGCCACAATTAAGTTTTAAAAAGAAGGTAAACCATGTAGAGGTATCTATGAACATTAAGACTTGACCAATACCTTGAAAAAATCTTGAGCTCTATTGTACTCTCCAGTATACATCCTCCAAGCTATCTAAGCACACGTGAACCACTCACGCTGCGTGTGAAAAATGTGTGCGTGACTGAGAGCTTGAGGAGAAGCCACCTCACGTCCTGACATCAGGAAAATAAAAACTGTATCCAAAGAATGAAGGAAAAAGTAGCCTGGATGAAAAATGAGTGTAGGTTACCATGCTGTTTGTACCATATCTTGAGGAAGATGCAAGTACTCCATCTTGTTCACTGAATTGTGGCCTTCTAACATAAGGAATTTGGGAAGCTACAATCACTCATGAGGTAGCATAGCTATCATATACACATGCTATCTCAGCTGACGTGCATTTCTTACAATATATGCAGAACTTAGTACATATTTCTCTCAGTAACTAGTTTCTTAACAAAACATTCAGTTGGAAGATGATAACCAGATGTAGACTTTCTTACCATTTTTTTTTTTTTTTTTTACTCAGACCACTGCAGGAAACCTGTACACAGCATCCAAATATCCTGCAATGAGTTGAACAAATCTTTATGAATACTCTTCTCCATGAGGCTCTCAGGGCATTTAACTTGCTGAATTCTTGATTTTTTTAAAAAAAATCAAAAAAACAAGTTGACAGCATATTAAAAATAAACACTGCTTTATTCGCAAGGTTTAAATCTTATTAAATGTACATATATAAGTTAGCTGAATGCAATGTTTAAAAAATTACCCCAACATTAGTGTATCATATATCAGCAACATACTTCGACAGAAATGCCACTCTGATTACATGACGGTACAAGTCAAAACAAGCAGTACACACAGAACAGTACTGAAGTCCACGTATTTCCACTCTTTCCATTGCCTCAACCTGATAGTCTTACATAAAAAAGTAAAAACATAACAAAATCTTCTAGAAATAAACAGTATAGTGTTTTGTAGTAGCACTCATTTTGCAGTCATTTGCTTAGATCATACTACACAATCTAATGTATAAATACTAAATTTCAACTGGAAGAAAAAATTCCCTGATTGTATTACACTTGAAAGACCAATTTTATTTTCTAGCTAACTCTAATGAAGCAATCTACTGTAGCTTTAACTACAGTAGTTCCAACACAGAAGTAGCTTTGCTTTGGTTAAAGGACACTTTTAGATACATATTTTAAACACATCAAAACCAAATATTCTAACAGTAAGAACAAGCACAGCCCCAAACTGCCCAGACCGTTTTTTCTTATTTTGTCACTTTTCAAGAACACTTCAGGAAATATGTATACATGGACCATTATAATCCTAATCGTGCTAATAATCTTTTGTCAAAATACTGCTTAATGACAAGTAAAGGCAAATGATGACATAAATAGGTGTTAGATTTTCTGACATTATCTCTTAATATGACAACACATTTTCTCTTTAACAGTTTCTGTTATACTGACAAATAACGTTACGGAGTGTCATGATATATTTTTAGATACATATATTTTAAATAAGTAGATCCCAGATATTTTTTTACTTCTTATTGCATGATACAACATACGCAGAACATGTTTCAATAGCATCAAATAGGAAGTGATGTCAAAAAACAAAATTGAAAGAAGCAAGAAGTGGGGGCCCAAACATGAAATCAAATTCAAGGTCTGCACATGGGGCTTCTGCATCTCTCTGCTATATGTATCCCAAACTACGCTACTTCCTTGTTTTCCTCCATCTTGCTTTTAAATAGCAAGAATCATTCACAATGCAGCTATTTTGCTGACAACTTTTCAAGTGTAGTACATGAGGACACTTTATTACAGGATCTGAAGAAACTCATGTTCCGTATGCAGGAATAGTGCATCTAATGCTAATTGTTTCAGATCTGCTTTCAGCTTCAATCAGATCTGTACATTTTGCATAGAACTGTCATTTTGCATCTCATCACCTATTTGAAACAACTGTTTGCATTGCTAACAGTAAAAAAAAAAAAAGTCTAAATTAAGCAGTTTAGTTAACTGTATAGATGTAAGAAGCAGGAAAGTGCTAACATTATATAAATCCACGTGTCACATACGTAATTATGGTGAATGATACTCTTCTTTGGCTTACACATTAAGCAGCAGAGATAGCTTATTTAAACATGCATTCCTGCAGTATATCCATTTCTTCAAATGTATATGAATATTCAAGAACATGGTCAGTTCATCATAAACATGAATTGCCAATATGTGTGATTTATCAAGCAAACTTACAGAACAATGCTGAATAACTTACAGAAAAGTAGAGAAATGTACATCTGCTTCAACTCCTTGACTGGCAGCCAAACCAGGTGATGTTTGTTCGAGGTAGGCACTTCAATGTTAGAACTTTTGCTAGTTATAACAGTTCCACTGAAGACACTAATTTAAAACTCTCTTAAAACATTAAGATTACTAGCCAAAATATTTCAAGACACAGGCTAGGTCTCCTAAAATGAAATATGGGAACCGTAGGTTGTGGATCTAGTAAACAGTACATAATTTAGCTGATATCAAATACAAATCTATCTGATTTTTTTTTTCTTGTACACTTGCAAGGAAGTATAACTTTCAAAGTGCAAATATTAACATCTTTGATCTCTCTAGCCAGTGTATTTCAGCATGAGAGAGCTCAACAGTCTGGTGCTAGTTTACCTAAGCAGTCTAGGTATGAACTGTTTCCTGTGAACGGTCTGCGTGGCACTAACACACAGAAGCGTGCCAAGGCAGGCATTGTTTGGCTAACGCTATAGTTACGTGTGCAGGTTCACAGTATCATGATGCCTGCAAGCACACTTAGGAAATGCACATTTCCACATAGTGATCATCTTCACATCTTTTGCCAAATGCAAATAAACAAGGCACTAAGCGTGGAGGCGTTGATATGTTTTAAATATACAGCAAAATCATCAAAATGCATAACTGCTTAAAAGTATAAGCCGAGGGCACATTCATATACAGGTTGTAGCTACTTTGCACAAGTATTTATCTATTTATAACCTTAATAACTTTGTAGAAAAATCCCATGACAAAACAGAAAACAATTCCTTCCTGAAGATTAAAAAGAAAGATTCCTATGTGTAAGGACAGGAACAATGTAAACAAAGTACATGGCATTCTTAAAATCTTTTGAATATGAATCCTAACCTCTGAACAATCATGTAGCTTGATCAGCTAGTGTGGCAGTCCAGCCCCCAGTCCACTGCACTCTGAAGTCATACTCTGTGGCATGGATCAAGCACAGACGTATCGTTTTAAAACCACACCTTTTGTTAACATTCACAAAAATGGGAAGAATGTAAACAAAGGAGCAGTTTTGGCCAACACTTATGCCAAGCAAATTCTTCCAATGGCAATTTTTGAGATGGAGAAATAAGTTAGCCGCATTTCTCCAAATTGTACACATCTTTTAGAAAACACTTTAAATAGAGGGTTCCACAAAATCTGCATTTAAAGAGCAAACTCTTTGGCAGATGTTATCTTAATTAATATAAATTATGGCGTTTTTTTTTCCTTCACTAATAGATATTAACTGAATTCTGTGCCCTAAAATAATTCCAAGTGGAATTAAGCCAGTATATCTTAAAAACAACAATAACAAAAATCCTTCTAAAAAGCATACAGAAGTTCAAAGCTAGGAACAAATGTTTTGTAAGACCTAGTTGATACAAAAAAGCCCCAAACCCCAACCCAAACCTTTTATCAGGACTTATCAACTGTCTGATTTTAAATGATCATGTCACGAAGTCATCCTTCTCAGCCTTTTCCACAGCAGGAATCCTCTATGATATCCTGTTCATTCAGCTGGGATACAGCCTCAAAGTTTGCATTTAGCAGTACAGGAAGGGCTTGGTGGTAATGACCGTATGATATCCTGTGAGCCCTTTTAGCGTAACGCTCCCTGTATTGGGAACCTAGATTCTAGGATTACATGATTATTTGAAGTGATGGGTAAATAGAGAACAGTGCCCAAGTCTTACAGTTAAATAGATTTACTAAACCTAGGATGCTCAGTACAACTTTTAAAGAAAAGTCTGAAATCTTTGGACTGAAAGCAAAGGGTTGAACCTGTCCTATAGCTTTCAAGTTGATGCATACTGAGCAAACCACAGATAAAGAAGCTAAAATGAGCTAAATCCCAAACAGTTGTATTTTCAACTACATTGCTCTGGATAACTCCATTTTCCCTTCTGTAGCAATGAACTCTTTTTCTGTGGCTCGTTTATCACCTTGACACAGTCTCTCCTTCAGTTTTTCAAGCTCATACTCATGTAGGATTTTCTGTGTTAAATACTTTTCACGTTTTATTTTGGCTTTCACATCTGCAGGGACATCAGGAATCATCCATGCTACAAAGAATTTGACGATGAATACAACGTGCTGCAAAAAATAACATTGTGTATATGAGATGTGCACAAAGATTAAAACATTTCCTGTTATACAGAAAATTTACTTCCAAACCATTTATGAATTAGCAAAGCCAACAGCAAAGTGTCAGGTTCTGAATTCCTAGCATCACTTTCTAATACCCATGTGTGCTTCGTTAGCTGTTTTTTACCCTACATAAACCACCACAAAACGCTTTTAGGATTTTCAATACAGATCAAATCTAGTAGTGTCCTTATCAGTTGTTTTTACTGCTCTTACTCTGAGGTTGACTTACTGATGTCAAAAGCCCTACTTAGACTATTCATTTAAGACGGGTATTTGGGATTACTTAAGGAAGAAACTCTTTTGTACTCTCAGCAATTCTGTTTTCTGTAACATTAGTAGCTACCTAGCAAACGTATAAAGGTATTAATTTCAGAAAGGAGTAACATAGGTAACATACCTCCATAATAATTATAAAGGCCAGTTTTGCAGCAAGAATGTGCCAAAACTGCATAGTGTGTAAATATCTCCTCTCGTGATCTGGAGGATATCGATAGTCTCTGTACCTGTTGAATAGAAAGGTATGCGAAGGTGAAATGTCATTCAGTCTGAGACAGACTACAAGCTCAGTGACACTTACAGGCAAATACAGCTGTCTCTTAAGGAACCTTTTCATCTTGTTTTCAATGGTCTGTTTCCTTCTGCAGAAAAAGGTTGCCTCTCCATTTGTTTCAATCTTATGTTTGCTTAAACATCCACACTCACAGCAACAGAATATAGATGAGTATGTGTGAAATTTTTATACATAGCTTACTCTTTTTTTCAAGCAATAATCAAATAATGCAGGAGTGATGAGATTTATCACACAATAATTAACAAATATTAAATAAATCCAACAGATGTTGACAGATTACATACTGAAATAATGCAGGGCTTAATGGAAGCACTGTCTGGAATTTGTGTTCTAACACTGCTCACATGTATAAGTAGGATAAAAACTCCCATGTCTTTAAAACAAAAGCATCATAAAGCTGTAGCAACAACTTGATTTTTTTTTTTCTTCACCAAATCAAAATGCTTCTCTTTTACCACGGACTTCTCTGAAATTCTTTCCCAGTTCTTCCAGAAGCTTCTGATAATTCTTGTGGTAAGAAAGGACTGTTTTCTCTTTTTATTTTTTTTAAATGAAAGTAGGATGGACCACAATTCCAGAGATATTTAGTATGGCAACAATTGACTTCAAAGACCGCATCTCATTTTCAGCTTTGGAGTCTGAACTGCCCCTTAATGATGCTTCCTTGGCCACTGAGGAAGCCAAATTCAAGCCTAAATACCTTGAAAATTCATTTTGGTGTTGCAATCTTAGGGACATCAATCTCCTCCATCACTCAAAAAAATAACAAACAAAAAAAATACCAATAGCTTAATTGACTAAAAAAAAACAAAAGCAAACCACATTAGCCATAAGAGTCTCTTAAAAAAAAAATTTCTTTTTAATTATGGGCATGATCTCTTACCATCTCAAACACTGCCTTTTTAATAGCTTAAATGCTATGCCTTACATTTCAGAATGATGAAAAGACATGATTTAATTTCTAGTAAACTAATTAGATCTGCAGTAACTTTTTTTTACTGTATTCTAAATAAAGGCACAAAATATTTATCATTATAACAACACCAACCTGCATATGACAAAATTTTCTGGGTTCGTTTTAGGCTTATTTCTCTCAGGAAAATCAGAGATTAGAAACACTGACAAACTATTGTTTATGTATCCGGACATCGGTGAGTCATCACTTTCAGAATAAGCGTAGTAGTAAACTAAACGAGGAATCATGTCTGATGTGAATGCAACAATAAAAGCCTGAAAAAGAATTTGACAAGAAATTAAGCAAGTTCTACACAAAAATTGTGAGCAGATTCATAAAGGCTTTTTGGTACCGACTGTGGCATAAACCAGGATCCACTGAGCAAGGGTGACACTAAGAGGCACCAAATCCCAAATATCTTTTTCTCTAGAAGAGTATTCTGACTTCAAAGTCATTCTTCCCTTTCCTCTCATTTACTAAGTTATCAACTGTTTTATGCAATGCAGGACACATTCCCGTACTTTCTCAGCCCTAAACCGAATCATCTTAAGTCAGCATTTACCACACTCCTTGGTGAAAAAAGAGATGCAGGCTAGAATTCTTCCAAGAACAGACGAACTTGAATTAAGTGTGTGAATCAGCCAAGTTATTTTATGAAAAAAGGGGAGCCATTTTCTCCAGCTGTATTGAAAGAGTTAACAATGACTACTGGCACGTTTTGCCTGGAAGCATGAGATATTTGAAATGCTCAGGTACCTTGCTACTTGGGGGTTGGAGTTGGATGATCCTTAAGGTCCCTTCCAACCCGAGCGATTCTGATTCTATACTTTGGCAATAGCTGCAGGTGGTTTTGTTGCCTAAGACATTTGCAGATCTGATACTGCTGAATACACTACATTAAAAAGAAGCAACTCTTTTGCCCAGTGGTCTGCTTTACATTACATTCAAGATGAAATACTGAAATACCATTTTGTTTCCAGTGTGTAAGAAGTACCCTAAACCACCACCCCTATAGGGGCATCCAAAAGCAGCTGAACTAGCAGCATTCCCACGGAACAGGCCTTACAATGATGAGAGAGAAATGTCATCTGGTAAGCAGACCTAATCCACCTCTCTTGTCCCTTATGGTCCCCTCTGGATGATCAGCGTGCTTCATCAGACTAAGATTCAGACTGGATTATACCATTACAAAATGCTGAAAAAAAATTTCATGTGAATGAAAGATTATAGTCCAATGAAATATGGATGCACATCATCAGCACACAGACAAGCTGAATCAGCCAAACAGTTGTACCCTATCTCCATAGGGTAGCATGTGATAAAATTAATACTGTTGATGAAGGAGAAAAAGCATTAGCTGATTTTTAAATCCGCAAACTCCGAGTCCATAAAAGAGTCAAAGCTGACTTAGCGCAGTTAGCTTACTTACGTTAGTGACAACAGACAAGATGGCCATTCCATTCAGAATTTCTTGCCAAACTCCTATGCTATGTGCTTTTGCAGCCACCGGTCTTCTGTACTGAGTGGTTAATTTCCAGGAGTCTACTCGAATCTCCAGGATATTATTCATCAGCGCAAGAAGCGGAGCCAGAGGAAAGGACGCCACAAAGAGCGTAATGAATCCAAACTGAATGACTGCAAGGCAGAAAAGACAATTGCTGACACCTGCCTCTAGTAAAGCACCTTCGGGATGACAACGAAACATTCAACTTGGCCCTTACAGACAAATGGCAAGCTTCTGTCAGCACAACAAGTCTCCTCCAGCTCTGCCCAAAGCAAAGTGACAAACTGCCCCAGTCCCAGGCCTGGTCTCTTCAGGCTGCAGCAGCAAAAGGGAAGGGAAATTCAGGTCCTGAAAAATGATGCTGTCAGCAGTGCTGGATACTAATGCTTTCATGGTGCTGCAGTTCTGTTCTCATAAATGGCAAGTAGCTGTAGGGGAAGGGGAACATACTCACACATCAAATTTCTGAATCATGAGAGGAGTTAAAGAAAAAAAAAAGCTGTTTTTTCTCTTTTTCTTTTCCTGCAGTTTGTGCAGATTAAGTAAAAACCCAAAGGGTTTCCTATCAGTTAGACTCCTAAGTAAGAATGAGGAAATACTTCTATTTTTATCACAACCTTACCTCCACCTATTGTTAATGCTTTAGACAAAATATTAATGCCAATTTTCCACTGGGGAGTCTTAACTTAGTTTAAGAACTGTAAATAAAATACATAAATGATCACTTTAGTCGTTACCAAAATGAAAGAAATCAATTAACAGGCATGACTAACAAAATTGATTTTTCTTTGAGTATGAATTTCACAAGATCACAGCCCTTCATGAAACATCACCAAGTGTACGAAATGACAATAATATAGCTTCACTAGTATTACAGTCAATCTAGAATACTTAAAATTACAAGGGACCCCTTTTTAACCAATTTTGTCCTTCTAATAGACAAATATATATGTATGTATATATATATATGTAAATATATTTTAAGTATCCTTTAGATTTAGTTTTCTGAATTTCTTTTTCTAATTTCTCGGGTTTTGTAAACTAATTTCATATGCTAATCCTGTTCGCGTTACCCCTGAAAAAAACTTTTTCTGTTACTTGAGCTCCCTCTGCTGGTCTACTGGACAGTATCACAGCACAGCGCAAACCAAAACTAAATGGATTCTCTCTGATCTGGTTCATAGATCTCACGTCCGCAGCTTAGACCCCACAGCATATTTGGCATTCATCCCATGCTTTGAATTTCCACTGACATCAGCTGATAATGTGCTTGGGAACAAGAACGAGATACAGACTAAGACAGCTGGCTGCACTAAGAATAATGTTCACCATTTGAATGAGTGAAACAGTGTTCACAGTGTTTCTATGAAATTCTATCCCCTGCATTTGAAGATGCAAAGACAGCTTTTTTTTTTTCCTCCTCCAAATTGGGCTGGCCTATTTAATCATTTCCAGCTATTAATCCTTTACTGTTTACCATATGAAAATGGTGCCATCAGCCTTCAACAACTTTTCTGCTAAGTGTCAATACAAAGTGCCTTGTCCTCATTCCAAATGTATATTTTTAAACTTACCCATTTCTAGATATTCATAGAATAGGCCCAAGGCTCCAAATGTCTGCAGATCATGGTCCTGCTCCCAGCGACTATACAAATTTTCTGGATTATTTCTGGCTTTCCGTCGTCCCCACCAGTTACAAATCCAACTGCACATGCAGAAAAAGTTAATAATGAGACAAACAGATCAAGGATCCCATTTTCTAAACAAACTCCTTGTTGCAATATGCTTTTACAAACATGGCTTTCAAAAAAAGATGCAAAAGCCGTTATAAAACTGTCTACTTCCTATGCACTTAATTTGCACACAGTATTTTTTATTGATTCATCATATAGCAATGCTCACTAGCCAACTCTTGTTTCCAATAATTTCCTCTGTCCACAACACAGGCATCTCAGTGTAAGAGAACTTACGGTACAATGGCCTCTTGGATATTTCCCCAGATCTGCTTGCCAGCCATGACTATGGTGAGCTGTGTCGTCAATTCTATCAAGCAGCCTGCAGGATCACACTAATAGAGACAGATTGGGGGATTAATGGACATGAATAACTGACATTAACCAGATAAAATACATCTTACTGCTCTATAAGTGAAAGAAAGGAGAGAAGTTCTTAAAGATTATTAAGACAATGCTTAATTTTCACCTGGACTGCCAGTTAAAATATCCTTTTCACCAAGGCTGTTAGAGAAGGACATTAAATGCTCAACATGCTTGATAAAGTGCATGATAAAACGTCATGATCAAAAATTCCTACCTCTTCATTTCGCCAGCGATTGAACATGTATGTGTATGCACCTGGGTAACCAACGAACTTCCCTTTGAAAAATGCCACATAGAAGCAGGATGAATAGTAGTTGACAAACTGGAACAGGAACATTTTCATAGTGAGCCTGTTCTCATACTCCATATGAGTTCTGGGAATCTCTGTGAAACCAGAAAACAGTAATTTTATTTTCCGTTATTCCCTTAAAAGGGTACAGTTTCATAAATACTTATCACCCACAGTGACTTTACATCCCAAAAGAAATGAAAACAAAAACAGCCCTCCAAATTCAGTTCAGCAGATGGAGCACCCGTCCTCAGACACCCTACCCTTAATTACAGGTGCAATGTTCTGAGTAGACAGGCAGGTGGAATTCCTTCTTGAAATGTTTATTGGCTTCTTGATACTATCTGCTATCACTTGTAGCATCCCCAGATATTTCATCTCAGAAACAGGCACATCTCAAACATCAACTAGCAAGGGCTCCTAGAGTATGATAATTCTAATGTTGGCAATGCACAAGATAAGGAATATTTTTGCATTGTGGCAAAGAAGTATGTTACGGTACTGCTTCTTCAATGTGCAGTACGTATGCAACTTAAATTGACATCAGGCCTCCGAATTATGAAGCTCACAGCGGGGGGAAGAACAGGTGAGGATACAGGCTGCCCAGGAAAGTGGTGGAGTCCCTTTCCTTAGAGGTATTTAAGAGGTGTGGAGGTGGCAGTAAGGGATGTGGTTTAGTTGATGGGACTCGGTAGGTCAGGATGATGGTTGGACTTGGTCATCTTGAAGGTCTTTTCAAACCTAATGATTCTGTCATCTTGGCAACAGTTAACATCACAAAGCCTTGGCTTAAGATTTGGCTGCCTCCATAATCACATTTTCCATCATATTTACCTTTTTAAGGTATCAGGGAGCCCTAAGCACAGTATTTATAAAATGGTAACATGCAACCAATTCAAGCTGGAAGAAAGGGGAAGAAAATAAACCATAAAAATTCTACTTCCTCTGAATTGGTCAGGATCTGGCAAACATGACCTCACCTGCCCTATGGTACAGTTATCTCACATTTGAGTAATGTTTTCAAGTTTGGTGTAAGTTTGCATGACTGAGGAACAGGCGGTATTTACAAGGAACATGAAAACAGGCCACTGTAGAGGAAGCAGTACTCAGAAAGGTGAGGAGGTCTTCCTAGGATGCAGCTCATAAAGATATTCACATTGTCACTGGGTTGTTCAAATGCTTACATCAGATACTCAATGTCCAGTACAGAAGAGATAGGTTGTACATTTGCCCACAAGCATAATCTGGCCTAGCCTTTTTTTCAAGAATTTAAGAGTTAAGGGAGCTACAACAGACGCTCCTGACAGATGTAGTCAACGTTTCATATTCCCATCCTCAGCCACTTCTCTAAGCCTTAACTGCAGCTCCTAAAGCTGCCGTAGGAGGGCAGCAGTCCAACAGACGTAAATAAATTACTTTCCCTCTGCATCTGCTAACTGCTGACAGTGCTGACAGTTGGGAAATCAATCCTTCACGCTTCGAAGCAGGAAAACAACATGACAGCCTTCATGCTCGTAAATCGTGCCTTTCAAGAAAGAAAAACTAAAGATTTCTGTTATTTTTGCTAGAGGCAATTTTACTTATTACTTGTTCTGTTTTTCCTTGGTCTAATTAGGCCAAGTGAGGTAAGCAATACACATCTGAAATGAGATGGGCCAGAATTAATCAAAATGAAGCCAATTCAACATCCCAGTAAGTTTCTGCAACACATGCTTTCCAATTCTTAATTCCACTTGTAAAATGTCATTAGAAAAGATCACCCAACTGCTTTTATGACAGCTGTACATACTACAAATATCCAATAATTTTCAGCTCCCTACATGCCCCATTCCTGCTGAGTATTCTGTGAACGTTGCTTCTTCTTGTGAAGCACCTACAAGGACTTGTATGTATAAATCATTAAGGGAAAACAAAAAAATACATAGCAAGGTCCCTAGGGAAGGACAGATCCACCAAGCAAGCAGCAGTCAAAGAAAACCTGCCACAAAACCAGGAGATCTTTCTGCATCTGCCTTCCAGTAAGCAAGCTCCTCCAGCTCTGGAGCGAGTCTACTGAAAATAATGCTGCCAATGGCCGTACCCACAATGACACATCCTCGGCCCAACTGCTTCTCAACCTACTCAATCTCTGCCTTGAATCTAACTCCAAATCTGTAAATCCATACCTAAGAGAAGGTGTATTAAGTAAAAAAAAAAAACCTGAAACATATACACCATCCTATCCCCCATTCTCCTACCCACCCTTCTCCCTCCAAAGTAACAAACATGATTATTTCATGTTTTGTTTAAAAACAATGTCTGTTGAAAAGCTGCAATCTCTTCTTAAGAATACATCCTCAGGATTTCTAATTGAAATACTGGGAAGTCAAGATGTTTTTAGTTCTGTTCGGTGACTCTAACATAATGAATTTTTAATTATGTTCTGAACTGTGATCACCTTGTTAGACTAGTTTTAATATATGCAAACATTGTAATATGATAAAGCAGTTTATGCTAACTATTCAAATGCAAGGAAAATGTTTAGCATGGCCATGGATACAACTGAGTCTTTGTTCCTAACCACAAATTTATGTCCAAAATTACTGAGAACCCCTAGACAGTTGGACACGGTGATCTTTGCAGGTCCCTTTCAACTGCAGCTATTCTCTTCTAGATAGCTCCAACGTCTAGCCATTCCTCCAGAGTTCTGTCTTCGTTTACACTGCTTACCCATATCAGTAATCCAGATAGCTATTCTCTCATATATGAAATTCAGTATCATGATGATGACAAAGTTCAGGCAAGAGGCTGTGACCGAAGTTGCCAGCTGAGGGGTCAGTAATCCACTGATGGGCTGCAGAGTTTGAGTGTTTTCCATGAGGCTGGCAAAGGCGGCATACACTGCAAGACGATATACAATCACAGCTATCATGCTAGCTATGATCAGAGACACCTAAGGAAAAGACAGAGATGTCAGACACACACCTCAGTATAGATATAAACTCATGCATCTTCTGAAATAAGTTCATCATCATGCTTTATACTCTAAATTTTATTCTTAAGGGTATGAGTTTAGCAGCACTGGAATGCAAAATACACCACAGGTAAAACACTTGGTTATATTAGACACATTAAAGCCACAAAAATTCTTTTGTTAACAGAAGTAAAGCAGACATTCAAAAAAACTGTGCAGAAGGATACAAACTCAAAAATGGAGATGGAAAAGACATGTTAGATTATATTGTCCACCCTGAAATTCACTCTACAGTTATTTCTATAAAGAAATACGCTGTTACTTCATTGTAGTGAATAATATTATATTTTTTTCACCTTTACTGCACATTTTTTTACTGTTGCTTGCTAATGGCATGTAAGCCAGAGAACAAGTTAGCCCTATGCTAAAATGTCCCATCAAATTACTAGTTAATGACAGATTTCCAAGGTTTCTTATCTTTGTCCACTGAACTGAACTGCATTTTGCATGACCGCAGGAAATCAGCAGGACAATAATCCAAGCGAAGCTAACACACTAGTGTATGTGTTAATGCCATAATTAGTGATGATCAGTAACTGTGATAAATGTTAATGGGATAATTCAAAGAAGATGCTCACCCAGAACAACACTGTAGTTCCTGAGATGCAGAACCGCACAGCCTGGCTAGTTAGAGGCAAGTAAGGCTCCATCTCCTGAAACAGTCAAGCAAGCACAGCATAGTTCACAAATCCATAAACTTATTCCAACATCAAGCAGCACACAGAGCTCTCAACAGCTGTGGGAAAGTGACCACATCCAAGGAAAACCACTCACAACCCCTCTCTCTACAAGGGCAGGTATGACATCATTTTGAAAGTGCTGAACAAAAAAAATTCCAAAAAGATCAGGACCAAAGCGGCCATAACAATGCTAAAAGTCAAGACAGTACCTGGAAAGAATGGTTAAACCTTTGTGAAAATCAATTAGTAGCTGAAGGAAAAAGACCAACTGCTTCATTGCATGAACAGGGCAGAACTGTAATGCTAGGTCAGCTGTCATACAGCACTGAGTTCAAAACTGGACTGGTTTTTAACAAATCATTTGTGTCAGGGTTTCTTAATGATCATGTAATTGGATGTACCATGTTTTTCCACACAGCCAGAAAGCATTTTCTTCCACTCCTTCAATATACTTATTTTTGTATTGAAGAAATGGCTGCATTCATTAGTTGCCAATTGCTGCTGCAGCATCAGGCAGCTAGGTCTTACCCAAAAGAGTATTCCCACATAGCACAAGAACAGTTTTCCATGTTCGTGTAAAGTTTTCTCTTTAGCAACCAATTCTAATTCCTAAAATACCAGATCACATGTGTTAAGAAATGACTGTTTCAAAATCCACGCCAATAGAAAAAAATTAGTGGCAAGTAATCTGAATTTAATAAATCTTTGGGCCAGGGTACTGTAGCATACTTCTTTTCCTCTTGGAGGAAGGAACTTTGATTGCTACAGGCCAGCGCAATATCAATCATTCTACTGTTGCTTTTTGATGGCAGTATTATTTAACCAATGAGCAGGTTGATACAGATGTCACTGTTACAGGTGTAATTTGCTGCACTCTCATGAGAAAGTAAAATATAGTGCCTATATCTGCCTGAAGTATACTTACTAAGCACATTTATCAATAAATACTTTAGCCTCTGATTATTACAAGTTTTTTTTGATGATGGCAACAGTTTGACGCTATATCAATAGAACTATAAAAACAGCTGAAGAGAAGATATGAGCATAGATATCAGGTGACTTTACGTAGGCTCATAACGTTTTATACTTATTATGCATTAATAAATATTTATGTTCTATACTAGGGAACAAATGTCTTGCATTCTAGGCTTCTTGAACAGTTTTCTACTTTGGAACAAAATACAGACAATAATATACAATGACTGAGTAATTTTGAATGGAATGTTTTGTTATTTATTTATTTAGATTCAACTGCAATCAACAAAGGCAGATTTTAGTTATGATCTAGCTAAATAGTTCAGCACCGTAAGGATGATACCAATACAATTTTAGTTGCAAATGAGACGTTAATTCAATCCTGAAGATGGCAAATTTTTATTTCCGTGCACCTTGAACCTTGAATCATGGCCAGGAGTAATGAAGAAATAGTTTTCTGGTAGAAGCAAAGCTAGCCTTGGGATGCAAGAAACTCAGTGACCTGTGTCCATATCATCTTACCCAGTCTGCAGAATTAATTTTTTTTCAATTACTGTTCAGTATTACATATTATCTAATGAAACAGAATTATGCTAAGGTGTGGCTAACCTGTATGACCTGCTGTAACTGGGCATTGATAAGGATCACTGCTAAGCCCTGCTGCACAAAAGCTTCTGAAAATCCACCAAGGTAATAAATGTATGCGTCATAAAATAGAGGATTATGCATTCATCGAATTTTTATGGCAGCTGTTAATGCATAGTTACAAAGCACAGAACTGTGCACTATCTCAGTCTTAGATAAGAAAAATATATCAAGGTCCAATTTCTATTTCTTTCCTAAATCAATTCCAAATAAGCCATCTACAAGATCTGCATGAATTTAGAGAGAGAGCAGTCTCTTCCCTCAAGACAGTTACACAAATGCACCTAACCCATGCCACCCTGGGCTGTCATCGGCTGTGGCCAGTTCACCTCATCAGACTACAGGTTTTGGACCCTGCCATATGTAACCACTGCCCATGAGCCAGTCCAGTACTTCCTTGCCCTCACACAATCACTGCAGTATGTTACCTCAGAGCACATGAGGGCCCTGAACTGCCTCTGTGATTCCCCCTGCTCTTTCCTTCAACTGCAGCAGAAACGCTGTGGTTCAGTTGGTTTTTGTTACTGTGCAGTTATGTAAGAAAGTGGAGGTTTTCAACCTAAGCATACATAGGGAGGCAAACTAGCAAGTAAACTAGTAAATCTGTTTGCAATTAGCTGAACTAGCTCATCAAAAATTAGGGTTTGCCTGAAGGCATTTTCCTGAGTACGCAGAAAGCAACACCTTGGCAGAGATGCGCTCAAAATCATAGTGCTTCTCCTGAAAGATCTCTGTGTGACTACAGCGTACAAGTTGCTGGTACAAGAACACCAGCATTAATACTGCATGTGGAGAAGAAGGAGAGACAGGAAAAAACTTCTATATGCTAATTTTACTTCTCATATCTCCTAATAATTAGGTAGACAGCCTTGAAAGACAGGCCTACTGTTTACATAACAATGCTCTGGCTAAGCTGTTTCTTTTCTGAAGACTGTGTCACCTTATTATACTCATGACTAGTGAAAATAAATTGTTTATAGACAGTTCAAGGAAAAGCAAGGTTGATTTCAAAATACTTCAAATTAAGGTGGTAGATATTGTATTGGAATACAACCATCTGATCCCTAAATTTGTCAAATAACTCCTTACCTAAATTAAATGTAAATGAAGAAGAGTTCAATAGCGTGGTTAATTATATCTCTATTAGATTTCAGACAAAAATCTTCAGCAACTTCCATCTCTCTAGTGTTTCCCAAATAACGTGTTTGTGTGTCAAAAGAAAAAAACACAACTAGCCATGCTTGCATATCTTTAGATCAAGAAGACTGCTCTTGCAAAGGGGTGAGAAAGGATGCTTTTAAATAGGTGAAGATTTCAGACTGATATCTTGAAGTGTAAAGAACACCATACAGATGCTGAAAGATGTAAACTCCACCTCTGTATTCCTGATTTCATATATCTATTTCCTGTGGAAATTAACATCATTAGAAAATAATTAATGAAAATTATAAACACACCCCAGAGGCAAAAAAAAAGTTCTCATTCTCTGTCAAAAACCCAGACAACAAAGACATCTGCAGGAAGACAGCAACAGTCTGAGACGGGACGTGCCTCTCATGTGTGAGAGGCTGATGTGCTGAGAGCCCTCAGTTACCAGTAACCTCAGACTGGAAAGCAGTGCAGCTGCACCACTATGTGCCCTGAAACATAGGGCTGTTAGCTGCAGGACTCACTGACGATAACAAGGCTATGCTGCTTTCAGCACCTAACACACTTTTCTCTCACCCTAGTCAAGGTGTGCAAAGCTCAGTACTCACCAAGTGAATGCCTTCAGTGAGAAAACAGTGTGTTACCAAATGCTGCTTTGGTATTCAGTGCATTCAGTGAGGCTGCAGAGGGTGTAGTTGGGATCATGTTCTACAAACGTAAGCCATGCTGATTGCCATCACAAATGTTGTGCGGAGATCTAATAGCTGAGGGCCTGCCCTACTCCAGTATGAAAGTAGCACTGCTTATATATCACACAAATTTTTACCTAGCAATTAGATACAGAACTCAAGCACTATCAAAATTATCTTTTGGTACATAACTGAATTTGCATTCTTGTCCATTCAGATAATGTACACTACCCAGTAATCTACATTACCTGAGTTACAGGATTCTTCTTCTTTTGGGTACATTTGGCCTCGTACTCTGGCCTCAGCTGGAGTTGTTGCTGTTCCTCTTCAAAATCAACCAAATCCCACTCATATTTCAGTCTAGCTTGCCGTCTCTTCCAAAACTCCAAGAAAAGTGTAACTGCAATTTAGAAGTGTTAAAGTATAGTTATAAAAGAAAAGCAAACAATTTTATGAACCAAGTTAAACTTGTTTCTGCATTGGCTCCTATTCTGCAGTCTATTATTTACTCTCACTATGTGACCCATTTATTTTTAATGACTATTACATTTCAAAGCTAAGAGCATAATACAGATTAAGTATATTAATTAATCTAATTCCAGAAATAGATGAAAAGGAAGGTGCCAAGACAGAAAAAGGCTATTTCCATGGTTATGACAACCATGTTCAAGTAGTTTTAATTCTCATATGCAAATAGCAATACCGAACTAACAAAGGAACTGTGATAATTCAACTAACTGCTTGCACATAGATGTGTAACACATGAACAGCTACTACAAATCAGCGGAATTGTTTTCGAGTTGTACATTTGAAGGATTTGTTTTGCTTTTTGATGATTGTTTGAAATTGTGATCATTATAGAGACAGGGAATGTCTGATGCTTTACATGGTCAAGAATTAGTTTAGCTTGTGTGTTTTTAAATATCGGAGAGAACTGATTTCATACATAAACAACTATAAAAGTTATACTATTATATGATGCTCAAAAGGCCATTTATAAACTACTTTAAAATGTAAACCTCGGGTAATCTGATTGCTCTTATTTGAGCTGGAGAGACTTTATGGTTCATACAATCACAGGAAACCTTATCTTGTGCAATTCTAAAGTCTTTTGATGGTACTTCCTGAATGAGTAATCCATGCTTAAAACCAAGAAAAGCTGAGGAAAACAGCCATACAAAATCAGCTTATTCAAAATTATTTTGAGAAATCTTTGAAAAAGGTTAGTAGTTACATCCTTTGATAACAAATACACGAACTAGCCTTCCATTAGCACAGATGTCTGTGTGTATTACTGGAAGCTCCGTATTCCAACTGAAGATTTCATTATATTTCATATTTATGTATTTGTGCATGTATGTGCATATACATATATACACACACACACACACACGTTTGTTGGTTATATTTGTGTCCTTTTTTCACTTTTGCATCTGAGGCAGAATATTAAAGCAAAGCCATTCACCCTCCTCCTTCACACCTCCAGTGTCCCTAACCAGTTTGGCCAAGATCTCTTTATTGCTTAACTTAAAACTTGTTAGCAAACGTACTCACCCCATATGCCCATGAAAATCGCAAAAAAAAGAGTCGCCACGTTGTCAAACAAATGGGAATACTGCAACAGAACACATAGGAACAGTTCAGTAACAAAACAATGCTCAGCCCGATCAAAAACGAGAAATGGCTGAAGAACCAGATACAGACCTCTGAAGACTCGCAGGTGGTGTTTAGTCTCCAGTACTCACACTCCCGGTCACAAAGAGGACACATAATGATTTCTCCTCCAATTGCAGGGTCACAGATCTCTTTGCTGAGGACAAAAAAGTTGCACAGTGTCTGTTTTTGTAGCATCTTAAGAGCTGCTACATAAAAGTCATTCACCAGAAAAGAAAAATGTCGAAGTTTGATTTGTTCAAAGCTCAGTATTTGCAGCTTCACAGAGAATATGCCAAGCCTTGTCATTATCACTGGCGTTAACCTGTAGTCAGTTAGGGCAAGCCATGTAAAGGCAGCTGCTGCAAGAAAGAGAATGAGCTCTGCACTTGGTATGGGCTTTCTGATTTTTTTTTCCAGTAATGAATCAGAGGTCTGTAAGGAGCTGTACAGCACTTGCACTGCTTTCAGGTGAGATAGCAAGCCATGTTATTTTCCATCAAGTTAGTAATGTGCTCGTAACACCTTTCCTAAAAGGAGAGGTGTTAATTCAACTTGGATACCTTTAGTGCGACTTGTTATTTCAATTTAATGACTACATTGAGTGAATTTTACTATCCTGTGTATACTTCAACATGTATAGCAATATTCCCAGGTCAATTCTGAACATAAGTTATGTTTGAGACATGTAAGTCTCAAAATGGCGTGATACAATAGAATGGGTGCAGTGATATTCTGTGTAGAAATGTAGGTAAAATGCCTGTTGCTGAGCTTTAACTTATGAAAATATCTTTTACAGTTAAAACTCAACATTTTCTCAAATCCTTATAAAAAACAGTAAGCTATGAAATATCACCCCACATCCCTGAATATAGTAAATCTTGGGATCCTTGAAGAAACAAATACAATGTTTATTTGAAAAGAAGTAAACTGGCTTCTGAGATAATTGAGCCATCTCTGACAGTAGAACACTGCTGATCTGTACCACACTCATGTTTTTGCTAGTCAGTAAAAATGACAACGTACATATAAAGGCCAATAGACTACTCTGCAAGATAGATTAAAATATAAAAGCATAAGGCAACCATTAACACTTGAAAAAAAAATGGAGATACATCACTGGTATTCTGTAGACCTTACGTGTTGCACGGAATCCTATATATAAAGTTGTTGCCAAATGGCAATAAAATATTGCTTTTCACCTGCAAGTTGAGTCTTGCTAGTTAATAGTTACCAGTTCTACACAGGCCATCCACCACCATTTAGGTCAATAGAGATAGCCAAAGAATAAATTTGTCTGCTTTGAGTTTAAAAGTTTGTTATTTTTCTACATGAGCAATGTTTTCATACTGCTTAACTTTTACCATTATAAGCCCAGGAGATTTCAACATTAAACTTACCTGCTCATATTTTCATCCATTGTAAACAAGCCATAAAGAAAGCAGATTACACCGACAACTGCTGCAAGGAATAGCATCTCAGTGTAAAATCCTAGCCAGGCAAAATAGATTCCTATCTTCTCACCGTAGTATTTCCTGAATACAACAAACAAAAACACAACCATCACAACTGAATAGGGGATACAAAGCACAGTTTAAAACTGTGGTAGAACAAACTACCCAGAGTCAATATGAATCAGTTGGCAAAATTCTCATGTAAAATAAGAAAATCCATGGATGTACTCTCATAAATATGATACGTAAAGCCAGCTGTTGCAAGTTATACAAGTTGAAAGAACAAAACATATGGTTTCCTTTGAAACCCTTTTCTCCACCCCAGCGGGAAACTCCATCTTTAAATCCTTTCCAAATCAAGATTTACTTTTTGTTTTTATTTTTTACTGATCACATAGTCAGAATTAAAGAGTAATTTATCACAGAAACAAAACTGGTTGTGTAATGGAAGTGCTAACTGTAACCCATGAATAAAGCAATGCAGTTGTTATATAATGTGAACTGAATCCAAGAAATGTTGGGTAAGGTTAGTTTCAATTTTGGTTTAACACTGAATTAAGAGTCAAGCTTCAGAAACTGATTTTATCTACATGTTTTCAGAACTATGTCGAAATTTCCAAATCTCAAATCCATTTAAAAAAATTGTGGCAGGTATTTATGATAAAATTCAAGATATTCTTTATAGGTGTTCATCTACAGATTAATTATCTATAAGGTATCTATCAGGAGTGCTGGCTAGATTGTATGAGGCTTAATTTGCAGCACAGCACATTTCCAATTGCTAGTAAAAAAATATGCCGTGTCCTCCAAAGCCCTACAGCCCAATTAAGTGTCCAGTTCTCATCAGATCTTCATCTTACAAGCGGTAAAAATTTCCCAGCTGGAAACATCTACAAATCAATATAAGCTTGTATTACAGTGAAAACCAAATGAATATGATATTTTACCTGATGAGATCCAAAGGCTGCTCTTTGTAGAACCGTAAGAAACGGGCCCACTCCATATATAGTGTGTACCTCTCATTGTCACAGTTTGGATCACTTGCCTTTTTCCAGTACTGACACTGTGAGCAAATCAGAGGAAAGGCAAAACAGCTCATCGACAGATTCAAACACTAAATTGAAAGAAGTGAGCATTAATAATGATGTACACCTCTTAACTTAGTGCCAGTTAAGATAATCTGATATTCACTCAATCACACACTCTGCTTCAGTACTTGAAGTAGCAACCTCTTCATATATGTAATGTTTTAAGATAATATGCATTTTCGACATGAAGTCGACCTGTACTGCATGTAGCCACTTCGTGTTATGTTACACCAATGTTGCGCTAGTACAACACAGGCACTGTGTACTCATTTACTCCAGTAGATTACTGCAATAAATGGTTTGTTCCTTTACACTGGTGTAGCATATGGAGCAGCAGAAACTCAAGTTTCTCTGAAATAGAAAACCACTGTTTTACTCCTGCTTCAGTAAAAATGATGTAAATTTAAATCCTGTTCTCTGTAGTTCAGAATCAGGCTTTCAATATAAATTCCACAGGCAGTAGCATTTCACGGAGGGTTGTAAACTAGGGGGATATAAATCAAAGTTGGTTCCAGCCTCTAGACATTGCACTATAATGCACTCAGTGCTGTGTTTTTTGAAGTTGTAATGCAAGAAGGAGCGAAATGAAATTCTGACACTAATTGACTTCAGTAATGGTCATCACTATCATATACCCGCCAAATACCAAGGAAACATAGGAACTTGGTCAGTTTCCTAGAAATTAAATGGCATAAAATTACCATAGTTTCTCATAGCTCTTTTAATTTTATGCCATAGAACTCAGCTGTTTAGAAACATTTGGCGGTTCAGTTTGTGATTTTATTTTTCCTTTTTTTCTGAATGCTTCTTAATCACCAAGAAAAGCATGCAAATTGGTTGCTAAGTAGAAATCAAGAAGTATAAGTAACATAAATTTTCATAACAAATTCTCAAACTATTTTAAAGTATTAAATAATTTGTCAATGATTTGTAAGGCTATCTCATGATTTGGGAAGTTTGTCTTACAATTTAAGGTTGATTGTATGTGTATAGAAAAGATAATTGTACAACTACTCTTTATTACCTGTTTTTTGGTACTCCCAACACTATGACATACCTTCCAGCAGCAGTACAGCCTAGACTCTCATCAGCTCAACTTATCCCCTATAAACCTACAGAATATCCATTTATCCTTTTTTTTTTTTTTAAAGGGATCTTTCTAATATTTTACCGCATAATCTGTATCATGAATATTATAGTATATTCCTGTGCATTAAGTTTGCTACAAATTATGTGACTGACTTTCTAAGTCACACCCCAGAAACTCATCTGTAGGAAGAAACATTTCAGCACATAAGAGTCAAACAGCGAGGCTGGCACATATTTCTCGTGAATTGTAAAACAGAATGAATTACCAGGACAAACTGAAGGGTTTGAGTACATTTTCATTTCTGCTGGAAACAGCAATGTTACAGCAGGTAAAAGATTAAAACATTGGGAAATGCTCGAGGGAGCAGAAAGCTAAAATACTTACATCATGAAGAGGATATGCAGCTGAATATGTGCCATTATTTAGCAGTCTTTTAATCCCAAACTTTTTCTTTCCTTCTTCTGTTCCATATGGACAACGTGTAAGAATATAATTAACCTGAGATTCAAACACATGAAATTCAATCCTTTCCTGCTTTAAGGCCACTTAACAGAACCCTACAGTGGCTGTGCACTGTGTATAATCTGCAAGAATATACAAAGGAAGAAGTATTTCTTCACAAGGCCTGACCCTGTGAGACTGTGAAGGGCAAGCCTGTCCTGTAAAGTCCAGAAGACCCACTCTCACAAATATTATTTCAGCATTCTAAGAAAGATGAGCAGATATTTAGGCTTCCTCATATTTACCCACAGATATAACACTTTATATACTCCTTCCTTGCATGTATATTCCTACAGTCAGTGCAAATCAACTTGTAAATGGAAGTAGACAAATTCATGTACGTACTATTCTGTTTCTCATGGATGGTGAGAAGAAAGTGCTCTCATCGTTAATGAGGTACAGCTCCTGCTTCTCCTTGCTGAACGGTGCAGTGAAATAATCCGGCTCAGGGTGCATCACCTTCTCGGGAAGCCTGAATGGTGTAAGCATACAGTCCAAGGGGTTCTCCACCATCGAGGGAATATCATTTTCCTTGATGGGAACTTTAATGTTCAGCACTTCTGCGTATGTGATCAGAACCTCCCATGGGGCATGGATCTTGACAAAATAAATCTTGCCATCTTCAGATTCCTGCCCCGGAAGAGTTAAATCTGACATCAGACTACACTGTGCTTTATTGAAAGATTTATCAGAACACTTGTTATACACAATTTATTTCCTTTTAAATATTTTTCTAAGCTTTCAAAAAAAGATTTTCTTTTTTAGGACTTCTTTTTAAACACTGAATAGCCTATCTGGGTGGTTGACTGAAGACGCAAATAATCTGTGCACTCCTAAATGCTCACAAAGGCTTTTCAGACTACATTTATCTTGTACTCTAAGGCTTGAACACACTCATTACATTCTGAGTGCATTCAAAATGCAAGGGTTTGCTGTGCAGGGCTGGCCACTTGGCAATCCAGCTGTCCTTCAGGCCACTGTGATAGATTTTAAAGCTGCTCTGTTTCCTGGAGGGGGCAGTTTTCATAAAGTGGACTAGATCACACAAGACTACTTGCAACAACACCCTACCAAGAGCTGCAAGATCTGTTACAGCCTTACACCTATGATAAGGAATAATCTTATTGCAGGCCGCACCCCACAGCACATGTCCTTGTAGCATTGCTCAGCATGTCACAAACACACACAGAGGAGATAAGAGCAATCATATTTTAACATATTGCTCAATGAATCTCCATCTGTGGATGTTACAGAGCCTAAACTTCATCAAGAAGTTGTTTTGCTCTGCTCCATCTCTGGCAGGAAAAAAAAGGTGCTGACCGTCAGCATCCTCTGGTCTCCACTGACAAAGTAAAACAGTGACACTAATCAACCATCCTGACGTCGTTACACCAGGGTGCATCCTCAGTGTAATTACAACAGCCAGAGAGCATGTGTTAATCTAGTCACTGAATTGCAAATGGCTTGCAAGTTGTTAGATGAGATTAAACCTAGCTATGAACATATTTCCTATTTACATGGTTTAAGTGAATTCACAGCTATTTTGAAACTGTTTTCTTTTTGTTATGAAATCAAAAGCATTTAGTTCTTCCTGAAACAAAATACCTTTCTTTAGACAATCCTTAGGAGCCTGCCTGGAAAAATAACTCAGACAGACATGTACCTTTTTTCACTTAAGTTAGTCGTGCTCCATGAAATCTGCTAGAATCTCATCATTTTTCTAACAGGGCCAAGTGCTTTATGTTTAGTCATTTGCAGGTTTCTTTAGTACAAATTTTTCTTCAGATGCCTTTTTTTATTTACTTTTTTTTTTTTTACCTTCTTGTCTTCTGTTTCTAGTTCTAAACCAGCCTTCTGCAGATTGCTCTCAAATTCTTTTCTTCTTTCCTGAAGAGGAATAAAGACACGTTACTCACCCATGAAGTTAGTAACTAACTGATCAGTGACTGCTGACTTTATCTCCTTCCAGGGATCCTGATAAAGACCCCTTTACGCTACATGACCTTTGTAAAAGCAACCAGCCCAACAGACACAAGCCAGCTGCAGCACACCAGCAGACTCTCAGCAGCACAAAGGGAATTGTGCTGACCCACAACACCAAACTTACGTGTTACTTAGGAATAGGCTCATAAACTGTGCCACCCTGGTAAACTGACAATTCAACTCTGCAGCCTTGAGCATTTCTGAGTTGTTAGGAGGCTTATTATGACAATCCGGCAGTACTTCTAAGAGAATGGGAAAAACTGGATAAAAAGAAAAATCCTGGAAGCATTTGAGAAGACTGCTCTGTTATTGTTTACAGTGACATCTCGTCACCAGTTTAATAACCCTGCCTGATGTGGATGTTCAGGTACCCATCGCAGACCATTCAGACAGTATGCTTTATCAACTACTTAGCTGTAAAACTAGATAAGAGTACGAAATCACCACGTGTATGCCCACATGTGCTTAGCTTGTATAAAATTGGCATGGACTTGAGGCACAGATAAGGAAACCTGCCTGTGGCAGTGCGTGATGGATGCGTGACCTCCGTGAGTCTGATGCCGAGGTATCCTGCTTCAACTCTGCTTCTTTGCCAAGTAATCCCTAGGCAGTGTCTTTAGGCAAGATCTCCTTCCCCTCCTTCTCTGCAGAATTTTTGCTCCTATTGGGAGACTGAATTAATTTCCTTTTAATTACATAACATTTGCTGAAGAACTGCCAGAATAACCACAAGTTCTACTAAATATTGAGCTGTAGTCTCATTAGAAAGCACTAGCTAGACAACCAATTGATTTCTAGCTAAAACCTGCAATGACGTGTGACGTGTTCTCTACCATAGCCTTATAGAACACACATCAAGAAGGAAAAAAAAAAGAAAGTCTTCAGCCAATTTTATGTTGCTGTGTTTCTGTGAGAAGCAAGGTGACCTAGTTACATCGGAGTTTGCACGAACTACTCAGATTAATGAATAGACTGAAGAATAGGTTTAATGGCCCTCAGATCTATGCTAAAATGTGTTGTGCTATCTACTGTGTTACTGACATTGCATTTTAACCTCTAACATCTGATTTTGCCAAATATCATTAGTTATTAAATTAGACACTAACCTAGAAGAACTCAGGAATCACGGTGAATCCTGAGGCATACTGAGGCAAACACAATTCTGCGCATTTTTTTTAATTAATCTATCCCACAAATCTGCCTACGTGCACCTGTATCAACACCAGAGAACTTGTTTGCTGACCTGCTGATTGATCTAAGAGAAAACAATACAACTAAGAAGTGATTTACAATTACATTCAGAAGTGGTATATAAAAGCTGATATTCAAGACTCGTATCCAAAGCTATGTGCCATTCTGGCTTACATTTTCTCCAAACAAAGCACACTGCCATGCGTTCTTGCCCTGGCAAACACTGGAGGAGATCCAAGTGAGTCAGCCCAGAGGTTCTCTGCCACCAGATGCTCAGCAGCCAGCTCCTCCTTGATCTGTGCAGCTCAGCAATAGACAGAGCCAAAGGGTACAACCCTGATTACTGAGCTCTTCTTACTATATATTTAGCATGATAAATTGAAGTGCTCTAATAGAAATTACTTTTTACCACCTTGCTCTCTTCTAGTAAGCCACCTTCTCTGAAAGACATGTGAATGTACTGTACTTTGCAGCCACTTGAAACAACCACCTTTAAAAGGAAATCATTCTGCCAGAAAAACAAACAGAACTAAAACATTAGTCCCCTTTCTTGTCAAATACTGAATTTCTTCATATTGCTATGAAAGGCTTACATTGGACAAAATGTACTCTTGGCCCAGTGCCACTTTTTGTGTTTTTAATATATACACATAACAATTTTAAGCTCACTCCCTCAACCCTAAAAAGCCACACTCGGGACACATACGTGGGATTCCACTACAGACCCTGCCCTGCTGTCACAGGGGGGTGATGGAAGATAATCCTGTGATTAGGCCAGTGATAGTGGATTCATTCCCCTCCCCACATTTTGTTTAAATACAGTTCTTAAACCTCTCAGAAGCATCTGCAAAAGGCAGAAACCACATTTTCTGAGACTACTGTGGCCCACAAAGCATAGTGGGGGATACAGCCTTCACCTCTCCCAGCACACTGTGGCTAACCGCCAGGCTGCTACAGGATGACTTTACATTAATGCATGCTTCAGCAGAATGAACCCTCCTGATAAGATTAACAAAGCAGGATCCAAAGTCCACCAGCACTAATATGCCCAGTGCAGACACATCGCTGGATAATTAGCTACCCAAGATACAAAGACAACTGTTACAGATCTGTTCCTTGGTAACAATGCTGCTATTGCAAGTAAAAACAATCACTAAACAGAAAAATAAGCCATTTTAGGTATTCAACACATTGGTTAGTCAAACCCCTGACTCCCTCCGTACTCTTCCCCTCCCTTCAGGCAGGCAACACCAGCCTTACAAATGCCTCTTCCATGTCAGGATGCTCAGCCTTCTTCTGACCACAACCTTGTGTAGGGCACTGGGAAACAACTACAACCTGTAGGAACTGCCACATGCTGTAAAGCACCCGTGAATTCTGCACCCAGCTGCACTGGGCACTGGGTGCCAGCTGGCACCCAACGGGCTGCAGGGGGAGCAGCCAGCACCTGAGACTGCTGCAGCTGCTGGCTCCCTGGCTTTGGGCTACCTGGTGTCAGAGCAACTCCTGCTTTCTCCCAGAGATGCTGAAAAGCGGGAGACGTCTAGATAAAGTCTCTTTCTGTCTCCAGGTCTCACGGAGGACAGGTGGAGTTTGCTTCCAGTAAACACAGAAATCAACAATTACTCTGCACAGAGATCCCAGAGTCCCAGTGCTTTGTGTTTTTTTTTTTTTGTGAAGAAATGCACGTATGGGCAATAAAGATCATGCCTGGCACTACCCAAATAATTTCTTAAAAGTGTTTTTCAAAATTTATTTATTTTTCCATATCCTCATATATTTAATATACAGTTAAAATACTATACTGCTGTCTCCTAGAGGCTTTAAGGAAAAATAAAACTTCTGTCTCACAAAAATGTAATCTTCATTTTTGTTTACAGAGACCTTGTGTTTAGGATTTATTCCTGTAGCTTATAGAAGGCAAATTCAAAACAGAGTTTAAGCTGGAGAGGTTCTGGGGAACATCAAAGAAGTTAATGCATTTGTTTTGCATGAAGCTAAGGGAGAAGATGAACAGACCGCCTCTTACATCTGTATCAGAGCCATGGGGAAGCACACAAAGAAGTTTTTCATGCCTCTCTTAGAAATGCAGAATAAAGCTGTTTCCTCGAGACAAGGAAACAAAACCCTTTGTCACAACTGTTATTCTCTTCTTGTAAACATTTCTATTCTTAGCTATTAGATTTTGCTGTATCATTGTACTACAGTACAAGAAAAGCACATTTCTTTCCAGCAACAACTGTACAACCATAAGTCCAGTATCTCAAGCAAATTCCAAAGGCTGCACTGCGTCAATATTTGGATTTTGTTCCAACAAATACAACAGCACAGTACTTCTGAGCTGACAAGTCTATATTAAGTTACTGGCATATTCACTGTATCAAGGCCTATGCTGAGCATAAATATAGAGTAAATGTCACTTTCTCTGCAGATTCCCAAGAACTATGTGAGAAGTGATGTGCCATAACATTGACATCTCCACCCCTGCCCAGTCTGGGAGCACAGAGCTAACCTGCAGAGCCACAAAACCAAGGCCTTCTTCCATGGTGTTGTCAACTCTTGCTGGTAAGAGACATATACAGAATGAAATCTCACAGAACTTCATGTAGGTGTTCTACTCTCCTGCAAGACAGATGCTTCTTCCTAACTAAAAGCATTTTTACCTCCAAGAGGAACCACAACGTTATCTTGGTTTTCCTACCCTCCACGTCAATCCTTCAGTAAATAATGACACCCAGGTACATGGTCTCTCGCCTGGCTAAGATTCCATTTTCCTTCCAACTTGAAATATTACCTAAATAGCCTCCATTTCTTCCCACGTGTTATTGGAGTATGACTAATGGAAAATATCTATTTTAAGAGTTGCTTTCACATATTTTGCATGGATATCTTTTTCCTCTCTCTACGCTTTCTGGCCTCCTCTACCTTCTTTTTAAAATGCATTTTGTTTTATGGTAGAAAAAAAAATAGCTAGGATTACAGCCCGACAAAGCCTGATAAAGCAGCAGGGTGAGTTTGAAAAAGCATGCCTTTGTACAAACCTATGATGCCACAGCTATAATGTAACACTGGCTCCCAAGCAAGTCTCCCAACATGAGTAACTGAAGATGGCAACTGAGAGATGCCCAAGCAGGGAAAGGCATCAAACAGCTGATGGCACAGATTCTTGCTTTTTCATGGTAACAAGAGTAAGAGGCAGGGGCTGTGTTCTACACTAGACCATATTCGCATGCAAATATAGGCAGCCTAAGTCTTTAACGAAAGCAGTATTTCTTTCATAAAGGAAGCAGTAAGCATTTATTTATTTAATTTTTTACCAGCCCAATCTTGCAAGTTTTGTTCAAAGGAAATTATCATTTTTAATTATGAAACACTTTAATACAACAAGATGTAGATGAAAAACATTCTTTACTTCACAGACCTTCAGTTTTGTTTGTGATTCTGTCCTAAGCTTTACTATAATTTTTTTTTTCTTCAGGAAGCCCTATCTTTCAGAATAATGCGATTATGTGAGAATGGCTTTTTGGTTGTGGTTTGTTTCCCTCTCCCTTTCTTTTCAAGAGCAAACTTTGGAAATACCTATTAGAGAGAGTAGTGCGCAAACATAACCTCTCCTGGCTCAGAAAAACAGCAGCAAATAACTAGGAAACAAACTAATTAAAAACCCTGCATTATTTTTAATGTTATGCTGTACATAAGTTTATTATTTGTCCTGACTGCATCTTGTAGTACTGGATTTTTAAGTAGCTTGAATTCATGTATTGCTCAAATGTCAGTGAGAGCAAGGAACCAACACGTCATTTATTGATTCCGTCCACCCTCTTGTTACCATTCAGGCAACTGCGTCTTGCTGACAAGTTCAAGGATGATCACTAATTGGAACTTTAGAGGGGAGCCCAAACTTGCTTGTTACATAGGAGGAGGTGGTTATGCTGTGCTTTGTTCCACAGGAGGTCTCTTGTCAAAGACACTTTAAATATTTTACTAGAACGACAAGGATATATGTAGAGAGCAAATCAAACAGAGGCAAAAGCTCAAAGAGGAGATGCTGCACTTGTTTTACTCAGAGTAACAACAAAAAAAGTTTTCAAGTCTTAAAAGGAAAATTACATGGATATTTGCATGGATCTAGTTCTCTGCTAACTGAAGGCAAGGGTGAATAATCAACACGCAGCCCATTTGTATAAAATATATAAACAATGTTATCGTTACTTCTCATTTGGATAATGTTTTGTTTATTTAGAAGAAACTTCCCTTCATTTAACACTGTTTACAGACACAGTTTCACCAAAGCCTCAGTTTTTATTAGACTGTTAAATCAAGAAAGCAAAATCATTTGCATTACTTGGCATTAAGCTGATTCTATGATATACTGAGCAGCCTTAATCAATGGTGAGTGATCAATTCAGGAAATAAAGCCTCCAAAAATCTAGTAAAATTGAGTCTCAAAGCACAACACCAAGTTGCACATATTTCTGTACACAGAACAGCTTTTTAGGCTTCTGTAAAATGTTTTTACAAAGTTCAATTCCAGCTGAGTGTACTGATGTGAAAGACTGCACAATTTGATACTCAGGTTAGGATAGATAAGAATCAGGAACATCTCAGAAAAGCGAACTTACCAGCTTTTTTTCCCATTCTTTATTAAGATCATCCACATAGGAGAGAACAAAATCAATTCTCCTGACTCCATCCCTGAAGAAAATTGAATCTTTGCTTTGATGTCTTTTATCAATCTGTGGAAGATATAGGCATATAATTAAAAATCAAGTATTGCTGTTGCTCTAAAATAACAGAAGACAATGTAGTTTCCTCTAATTGTCTCCATTTTTCCGTTTCTTCATAGCTCAAGGTACACTCGGGCAAGTTTTAACAAGGGCTATATGCAGCTAAAATTATTTCCAAATTAACTGCCTATATCCACAAGCACTACATGTAAATGACTGGTTTGAAGAATAAATAATATATATGTTAGTGTAGCAACACCTGTGAACTGCTATCATTTATTCTTTCACAGTTCTTAGAATGTGTCACAAATGATCAACACAAGCGATTTCTTCTGCTGTTAGTAGGAACGCCACTCTACACCAAAGCAATCTAGGGCACAGTTCATCAACTTGAAGCAGGTGGCAAGAAGTAAGCTCCATGCATTTTCTTCTACATAAGAAAATTCAAAAAGTCAACCACCACAGAGAAATATGTCCCAGCAAGGATCACAGACAAAATGAGCACATAAGCAATACAAGGGTTACATTTCAAAACTGAGGAAAAAAATAACAAAATAAAATGCATCAATGCAACAGGAAAATTAATATTCTAACAGATCAATTAAACTTCATGTTTTCATTCATATCGGCATGCCAGAATATTGGTTTAATAAGATGATCTTTTCTGGTGAGTAAGCTACAACAATTAATATTAAGCAAATAAAGACTACTGTCTCACTCTGCTAAAAAAAAGTTAATATTAGGTAATATTGTTTATTATTTTATTCGTATTTAGCTCTAGCAAATTGTTTATAAGATTAGAAGCTCATATAGCAAAGTGCTCGCTCTAGAAGCTAGAACCCTGGACTAAATTTGACTTCATGCTAAGGAAGCTTTGGTTTTTGGTTGTTAGATCACATCCATCAGCAAATTGACATTTAGTAATAAAGGATCAAATTGGGTTTTCATTTTATTCAAGTAGGAACCAAAAAGAGTAATTCAGGGAGATATGTCTCTGTCTGCTCCCTCTTAAATCATATCAAGATGCATGTGAAAAAGTTCTCTGAAAAAGCACAAAATATTTGCGACTGTGAACTCCCAGTTAACAGAAGACATCACACAGTGAAGCATGTTATTACTGCAGCCATCCAAGCCACTTGCAATATCATTCATCACTGTTTTACCCTGAGACGTCGCTTCAGGAACAGATTATATCTCCTTCCACTCTGCTGGAATAACCAACAAGTAGTTAGTAAGCACAACGCTCCTCTCCAAGACCCCAAGTGGAACTGCTTCCAGCAGTACCCCCTGCCTCAAGTTAGAGAGAAGTCTGTGGCCTTAAGCGAGCCAGAAGAAGCCTCCAGGTACTAGAAAAAGCAAAACCACCCACAAACAGGATGGCCATTTTTTTTTTTTTTTTTTATTAAAGGGAGAACTGTGCTGACATTCATTTTGAAAATAATCTCAGGTATTTCAAAGTAATAACTCTGAAAATGCTAATTGCCATTATTTGGACATTTAAGCATATTTTAAAAGACCAGTAAGAAAGTTTCTTTGAATGTAATGCAAAGGTAAAAGCTCCAGCTAATGAATGGAGCACGCATGTTGCTATTATAACAATGAATTTGGAAGCAAAAATGCATTCTGGAGACTTCCCGTATTTCTGAAGCTATACCAGTCTGTTGGGAGCTACGAAGCTGCAAGTCAGAGTAACACAGCTAAAATAAATTATTTCCTGAAAAAGCTGCAATCCTCTGCTTTCTCTCTATAGCAATTCTTCTGTTGTTTTTTGTTTGCTTCTCTTTTTTTTTTTTCCTTGAGAAATATTTACAGCAGACCAATTATGACAGACTACTTCCTAAGAACTGAAATCAGGATAGCTACCTCTGAAAATGCTTTTGCTTCCAAATGCAGTATACAATCATGCAAGACTAAGATGCCCACAAAAATCATGGAATCCAGTAAAAGAAAAGGAACAGCATTTTCTGTTGTGTGCTTACAGTTTTGTCTGTAAAAAATAAGTGACTATAACTTGCAGCTGTTTAGATTAACCTGATTAGTACATAAAGCCACATTGAAACCTAAACAGTATTACCAGTACTTCTATTACTCAACATTGCAGATAACTGAACCCTAAACTGCATTCTAGCGATGTATAATATTGGGGATCATCATAAAAATCAGGCTACCTCAACCACCCATGTATAAAGGCAGAGGGATGCTCACACAGACTTTGTCTTAGTGAACAACAAAGCCATATATGCAAATAAAATCAATAATAATAATATGCTTCAAAAAAGCTCCTGCCAAATAAATGTCTCAGTTATTTGGGGAGTATAATTATAATTAGATCATTTCAAAAAACTAGAGTTATATTTTATCTTTAGTGTTTTCAAAGGTTGCTTGTTTTCCAAGAGGTATCAGAGCCCAGCTCAGTCATTACAGGTCCGACTAGCATTTCAGAAGGTGCAGTAGTCAGCTTTGGATCTGATCTGAGAATGACAACTAAGCAGTTCTCCTTCTGCACACAGAATTATTCATCATGGATAATGACAAGCCTACCTATTAAGCCCATAAATTATTCCTCTCCATTTGGATTTCACAAGGAAAAAAAGATCAGTCTTATATGCTCGTGCTATGCTGGGAATAAATGTGCACTTATAGGGCTGAAGTACCTGAAATGCTGATAATTTGCATTGGTTGTATTTGTGAATTCTAAAACATTATGGATGACTACATTTTACTTCTGAACAGCTCTTTTCAGAGCTGTGTTCAAACTAAGTCATCTTGGGCAACCTACAGTTATTAAGTTATCCCTCATCACAGCAGATAGTCTGTGATGTGCATCTTCTGTAATACCAGTAACCAAATGAACGGTTCTCAGCGCAATACAGATAGCAAGCAGAAGCTTCTGAATAACTGAATAATACCCAATGAGGAATTACAGCAAAAAAATGGAGCTCGTCTCCTCTCAGAGGCATACGGTGAAAACACAAGAGGCAACAGCCGCAAGTTGCAACAAGGAAAATTCCTACTGGATTTGAGGGAGTGGCTGAGCAGGAACAAGTACAACAAGTTGCCCAAAGAGACCGCGTCATCTCCATCCTCAGCAATAGCACACCGTGACCAAGCAAGGCCCCAGTTGAGCAACCCAATCCAAGTTTCAAGGCCTCACCTTGAGTGGGAGGTTGGCCAAGGAGACCTCCAGAGCTCCCTTCCAACCTAAGTCATTGACTCTAGAAAGCATCACTGCCAGTGTCTGGCATTTACCAGGGCTTCCAGAAAATGAATAAAACTATCAGCCACAAAGCAGATTTATAAGAAATACTCATTTTCCCTTAGGAACTTTTCAGTTTTAATAGTCCAATAATCTCTGTAAGAGCTAAGTGTCTTCAGAGCATCTGGACAGATCAACTAATTGAGCACTGTAACAGTCTAGCATAAAGAGCTAATTTTTCTTTTCACCTAACTATGTAAGTGCAAATTAACTGGATACATGTGGGATTACATTAATATTAATAGTTGATCCCAGAATTGTTAACTTCCGTCTGGACATCTCCCCGAGGTTGGTGCGTTGGACCACGTTTAACCAACCAACCACCCACGTAACCGGACTGCAGTCCTGGCATTAGGCAAACTGCAGCCCTGCAGCAGGAACTTCTGACTCAGACAGGACAGGTTGCCGGAAAGACTACAACATCAGCAGGGAAACAAATAAAGCACAGCTTAAGACAAAAGTATCACATTGACTTCTGCCCAAACGGATTTGGGTAGAGTGCATAAATGCCAGCTGGTGGTCATGCTCTGAACTCAAATCCATTAAAACTTCTGCACGTATTAAATACTGTCCAAATACTTCATGAATAAGCCTTGGCCACCTCCCTCCCGCAGGTGGTTCAGATATGCTTCTGCAGGTCCAAAGCAAACAAGGCAGCCACCACTAACAGCAGAGGGGAAAGCAAGCTGCTGGCTGTGGCATCAGCCACTGAAACCCTAACAGAAAGTGCTTCAGAGAAACAACTTGGGATTGAAACTGAGTGAGAGACTGTAGTAAATATTTCCTTAGCCTTACTCACCCACCCAAACACACAAGTACCTGACCTTGGTTAATACAGTCATCTTTCCTTCAATACTCTCATGTTTTATAGTATCTGGAAAAGCAAATGTATTTTTCAGGTGCCATTATACCAGGCATGAATGATTTCATCCCTCGTATTTACACAGGATTCAGAAGGATTTCTATTTCTGGTCATCCACATAACAAGAAATGTATGTCGTTACACACTGCTAGGCTTACTCTCCACTTTTATGGAGTTTCCTCCAAATATGCCCCACTACTAAATATCCCAGCCCTCTCCATATCTGTAGTTAAAAGATGAAGGAACTCTGATTAGAGCAATGCTGTTCAGATTAACCTGTCAGAAAACTGCAGCTTTCTTAGGGGCCTACGCTGAGAAATGCACCTCCCAAACAACCTCCAGCTTCCTATTTCATAAAGGTCAAGCCCTACAGAATTGGGGCTGGAGGTTCAGGGGTTAGCTTCTTTCATCACCTTCTGCTTTTTGTATCTCAGAGTAGAAAGATCGTTTAGAGCAGTCATTTCAGCAATAAACTGCTTAACAGCACTAATCCAAGACATGCAGCACAATGAACTACCTCTAGCTATGAGTAATGGGCATTCTAAGCAATCATGTCAATAATATCCCCATCAGCATATCTAGCAGGTGTTTAACTGTACTCCTTTATCAGAGAAGAAAGCTTCCTGAGATTACAAGGAAAACCAAAACAAGCAATATTTTGCTTGCTTACAAGCTTCAGTTTACAAAGCAAATGTATATTTAACCTCAGATAATCATGCACCCAATCAGTTTTTATTGCAGACATCGTAACAAACCAGTATGACTACATTATAAAGCAATTAGGCAATTCATAAATTAACAACCCACTGCAGGAAAAAAAAATCCAGAATACTGAAAAAAAATCACAAAAATGTAAGGAAATGAAATGTGAACCAAAATACAAGAAAAAAGCTCTAGACCTGGAAGGGCAAGCAACACTCGGTGGCTTAAAAACAAATTTAACACACTCATTCCTACTGCAAGCTGAATATTCGTATACCCCAGCCCTTTCCATGGCAGCAAACATGCTGACAGCTCCAGGAGAAACATCCTGAGTAACATCCTGCTGTGCCAAACATACCTGTTAGAAGTTGAAGAGCAAAAAAGCTCCTGTAAAAGCATTTACACAACATTTGCATATACACAGGCACTCTAGTGAAAATCAAAAAAGCAAACTCCTCTGCAGTTCCTGCACAGTGAACTCAGCTGCTGTCAGACCAGAGAGGCACTCGGCATGAAGTTCTCTTCCATCTTCTTCCTTGGAGGAATTCAGGTAGCTGCAGCGCTCACCGCTTCCAAGGAGCGCGTTAACAACACACTCAACACCATTTCCAGTTATGCTTGGTGCAAGCTACACAGTTGCACTCAAAACCATAACCTTTGCCACCAAAAGAAACAAGAAAAGCCCCACCTACTTCAGGGAGCTATTTTTGCACCTTTAGCACACTTGCCTTTTAATTTTGAGCTACAATAAAACCTGAAGGCTCGAAAACATGCATTTCAAAGCAGTTTAAGACACTCAAGATGTTTACACTAAAATCTGAATACGCAGTAAAAGCCTTTCTGGACAAAAGAACAAATTAAACAAGAATAGAACAAAGAAAAATAAAAAGGATGCCAAGACAGCATGTGTTAATGTAAGACACCAGAACCCAATGTAAGCAAGCAATCTGAATACACCTCAGCATGTACTTCTCCAGTTATGTTAAATGAGTTAATATTTTTTTTTCTCCATAAAATAATGGAGATTTCAAGTCTTCTGACATATTTGATAATTACCACAATTATAATATCTGAAAATTTCAGTTAAAGGATATTTTGGGCCTTTCCTTATTATTTTTACTACAATAAGAAAAATATGCAACATTTCAAATGATGCCAGGATTGGTTAAAACACATTCAAGTATCATGCTGACTCAAAGCCCTGCAGATTATCATCATAAAAAGGGATCTCCCATTTGTTAGTCACACCGTAGTCGGAACACCCTATATCCCATAAACCCAAAACAACAGTAAAAAAAAAGCAAACTTTCCAGTTTTCTCCACCAATAATTAACTTTTCAATTTTGTCTCTTATTCACCATTTGAACCCTTTCAATTACATTGAATTTCTCAATTAAGCCATCACATTATGTGCTCATGGAGCCATTGCCTAGGAATAGACTCAAAAGCCCCATTCATTTTCATATGCTAGGAAAGCAATTGTTTTTCAAAGGATGGCTTCCTGGAAACTGGAAAATTTTTAAGTGAGGGACTTCTTGGCATATGGTAATAGAAGACGCCACACAAATTCATGCAAGGAAGCATGAATGTTTCTTACTGCTTACCACTTGATGATCAGGGATGAGTAAAGTAGTCTCAGTGCTGCTTAGACCCTGCTGCCAGTGGCATCACGGGAAAAACATAACGTTGTTAGCAATGATGCAAAGGATGCTTTAAAATAAAAGGCTATTTCAGGAAAAACTGTGTAGCTTCGGGTTTAAGTTGCTGCAAAGCTATTCTGTGTGACAGCTGGATTTTCAGTCCAGTTGTTCAAAGTTTAAGCAGATCTCTACTTCCTCAGATCAACTGGGCCGCTAGCCTACTGCCATTGACTTTTACATGGCCAGCATTGATTTTAAAACATTAAGAATTACTTTTAATACAAGCTATACAGTATTCCTCATCATGTCCATCATAAAAATTCAAGTCCATAAACAACCTGGCACAGACCGCAGTTCACAAACTGATAAAGAACAACTTCTAGCAATACTTCTTATTCTTATTTGAACATCAGACAAAATGTACACAACAGACTTCTGCAATTGCATTCAGAACAAATATGATGCCTACTTATTTTTTCAACACAAACTATACACCATGCACACACTGAACAAAAATGGATACAAGTAGACAAATAATGAATCTCGTAGTGTAGACAAGGCAAATATGTATCAGTAACTGTATTGGTTATCCCTAGTGAGATTTGCGAGGACTTCCAGCTTCCTTTTGATACACAGCCAGGCAAGGCCCCCCCCGATTTGCACTGTACCAGACCCGTGTGCTCCCTTTTTCCCTGCCCGGGGGCTTGCGGGGTGCTGCCACATCCCCTGGCCACACTCCACACGTGGGTTGGGTGATAGGACCGCCAGCACCACAGAGGACTTGACAAAGCAGTTATCCTACGAAGACATGGCCACGAGCTATCTGCGCTCCTGGCCCACGGTTATATGAATGCTTGAGCAAGGGATTTTGAGATCAGGCTTCACTACTGGGAAGAATAATGGTTTGCAGTGTCTCATTCTGTTAGTAAGTTCTCACACTGATCTTTTGATTTGCTTCTGAAAAAAAATCACAACAGACCGGTGTAAATGATGCAAAGGAAAAGAAGGACTGTGTTGTGAAAGTGAGAGACTCCCTGAGACTCCTGACCTGCCCCTGTCCAAGCCAGCACCCATCCTTCAGCTTTTCTTCCACCTCTCCTTCCTGCGCGCCCTCCACTCACAGCTTCCCACCTTGTGTGCGATTAGATGCAGGCGCAGGCTTTAGCCACCCACTGGCCCTAAGCTGCCCACACTGCTTTACTCAAGGATAAATCTTGGTAAACTGAAATGCCAAAATAGAGCTGGAAGAGTCTAGCTAAAAACCCTCTGTATGTTCCTATGCATTTTGTCAACTGCTTTTCTGTTAAACCAGGGAACTACTCTCGCTGTCAGTACAATTGTCTGAAATGAATTAACTCGAGTCATGGGGGTTAAGTGTTTCAAAATTGCTGACAGTCAGCATACCTTTTCTTACACATTCAAACTGGTGTAGAGAGACCACTTTTCTGTTATATGCCAAAGTTTATGTACTGTACAACAGGGCTTCTACCGTGATAAAACATAGCCCTCAGAATGAGAGCTAAGCAGTGCTTTCAGGAACACTCAAATAGTCCAACTTCATTCAGATGAAAGCCAGTAAGTAAAACACTTTGGCACTAGTGGTAGCAGTGTTCAGCTGGTCCTTCATACTTTGCAATCCTCTCTCAGAAGGCTTTAGCATATTCTCTCTCAGATATTCCTCTGAATATGTTTTGTAGTTACACCTGAAAGAAGCCTTTTCATATGTCCAACTAGACTTGGAAACCGATTTGGTCTGTTTCCACGATATTAATAATAGTGCTTCTTTTTCTTTCTACTCAAAAATCCACTGGTCTGCATTGAAAACTGAACAAGAATGACAGTAATGTACATTATGATGGTGGGATTTTTCCAGAAAAAAATCAACTCATTTGGAATCAGCTAGAGAAGGTACAGTAGCACTTGCTGCTCTCAAAAAAAAATAAAAAATCCATGTGTCATACCGCTAATCTTGGTAAAATACATCCCTTTAACACATTTGATGGAGTTATGCCAATTTACTTCTGCTACAACCTGGTTTGAATAACAGCTGCTTGTTCTCAGGTCTTCTCATGATCAACTTACAATACGGAAGATACTGAGTAACAGAATTTTTAGTGAGCATTTTGTTGGTGTGAAATTAACAGAAAAGGCGAAGATTTAATATATAGCTGTGAAAAAAGAATTTCTAACTTCTTACAGCCAGACTGGGGCACAGCCCTACAGCTTCATGCAAAGTAGCACAACCAACTGCGAGGGTGAGGAACTCAGGGTCCACGTGCATACACTGCACATATTTTAAGTGACTTTACACTAGGGAGTTGGAACAGCAGACAAATAATCCTTAGTGAATGCCTCTTACAGATGTCAATAAACTACAAACTATCTTGTGATTAAATCTCCCACATAACATGCTATTAAACAGAATTGTCCCATAGTATACTCTCTCTCTGCATAAACTACAGAAGAAAAACAGATTCTCAGTTTTTATTTCATTCATTTTCCAATTTGCCTGAAAGGACTATCAGAGGCATTTATTTCTTGGAACAGGAACTCTATAAAGACTAATTCAGTAAATTCTACTTCAAGATTCAATTAGGACAGTCATCTATCCCTAACAGGAGTGGTTGTCTGAATTACTGATTTCACAATGACATAATTGGAAGCAGTCTCCTTTGCAGTGCCTACACAAAAACATCCCTATCATGTCCCTTTTTTCCCCTCTGCAGTCTGCTGAAATCTCCTTGCCTCCTGTCATGACCAAGCATCTAGAAATGATTCATGCTGTGAAGCTTCTAATATGGAAGACTGTTGAACTTTAAGTGCTCCTGCTTCTTTTGGCCTCATGGGAGATTGAGCAAAGGAGAAAAATGAGACTCAAGAAGCAGATGAGGAAAAAAACCAACCATGCAGTAAAATTAGGAAAGCAGATTAAAGCACAAATGCAAAGTTATGAGGAAGGACCAAAAGCATTGCTGGCTGGAGACATGACTGCTTTTTGAATCCTAAACTTCATCTGACTTTTCTATATGCGTTGGCAGGTTTCATGACTGACTGTTTTTCCCCTTTTTAAATTTTACTTGCATAATTCCTTGTGTACAGATTACTGTATAAACTGCAAAAGATAAAAATATGCCAATGAACTATGGATGTTTTCTCTTTTACATATTTGAAGCTAAATATCTTTTTGCCCTCTCCACTGCTAAACCAACATCAAGGCCTTAGCTTTTTCTTCCAACTGCTGAGCAGAAGTATACTGTTATTTCAAGTTATGTTTTTTCTCTTCCAAAAGAAAAGACAATGCAAGCATACTCTAGCTGTGACCAGAATGTAATTTCAGGTAAATCTTTTCCATTAGTCTTTTTATGAATCAATTCCATTTACGTTTTAATATCGCTGGAATTAAATCCTTTTAAGACGTCAAGTGCTAATACTTCCCAGTTGAAAGGAATATAAATTGAAGTCCATGGTTAAGTAACAAGACATTTACCCATCTGTCATCAGAGTAAATTTATAAAATAGAGAAATGCACTATTGGCCAAAACAAGAACAAAGCACATCCACCTGAGCTTGAAGGGGTCTTTGTAGAAAGAGGAGACAGCACGGGTTTTCTCACAGGCCAGGATTGATGACCCTACTCAACTCCTACAGGAATGCATTAAGGATGACAAAGACAGGCTATCAACAAACTGAGGGAAAGGAAATTCTTCCAGTCTGTAGAGAAGAAAAGTGAAGTTGAGATGACATATCAAGATAAAGGATTAGCATTATAAGAAAAAAACCAAGGCTATCTTACTGTTGGAATCAATTCATGGAAACACTTTAAGGATAGACTTCACCTGGATATATAGGACATTAATCATCAGGAACTAAGCTTGTCATGGCAGATAAGAGCATGAAATTGGGCAAGAAGATTAAAAGCAACCGTGTAACTTTATGCCACGTTAGTGCATAGAAAGCAAAAGTTTGGTAAATGAGACCGTGTTAAGGGACGTGGGGTAGGATGATGTGAAACACAGAGAAAGTGTTAACTTAAATGTAAGCAAGCATCAGATGACCAGCTGACCTGAAGAAACAAACTATCTAAAGCCAAGTATGCTGTCTCCTCTTAGAAGGAAAGAGTGGAAGAAAATTAAAGTCAACTACTGAGATGCTAGGATATTTCTTTGTGATACTTAAGAACAAATTAAGAAAAAATAATTGTGTAAGGAAGTAAAAAAGATAAAAATGCAGCATGATTTTACCAACAGGAGATTCTGAGAGAATAACCAGACCTATTTTTCATAAGGAGACTACCCCCTGGACAAGAAAACCCTGAAGACCAAAGCCTCCTTTCCTATGAATCATAAATGTTCCACCTTTCAAAAAGGTTCAAATCCCATGCCCCTACACATAATGTTTCTCACACCCTTCCTCCCATGTTTCTTGTCTTTTCCCACAGCTGAAGTCATGAAGTGAATTCTTTCAGGCCCTGGTGAAATAGGTCATCTTCATCTAAACAGTGACACTCAACACGAACCCAGAATCAGCTCCAAACTGCTGCCTATCATAGTATGATGATTCATACGCTGTAACCTGAGATAGCATCAGCCTGGGTTCAGTAAAGTAATTGATATTGTCTGCTCAAAACTTTTCTGGAAGAAAAAGATGTCCATCACACAATAGATGGAGAGGTACCAGACTGAACACACTAATAGTCCTTTAAGATGGAACTTGGTAGATTTATAAAAGCATTTGGATGATCGGGCTGCATGTGCTAGCAAGACAAACATCTGTGTAATGTAAGAACTTGGAGTTTTGTCTTGACAGGATCATCTCTAAATTTGCCTCTTAAAAGCAGATGAGGAAATGTTTTATGCTTTTGAAGTTCAATAGAACTACATTTTGTCAACGTTCAATTCAACAGTATCATTTCTGGGGAATGCTTTCAGCCAACATAAGACACCATATTTCAACAGAGCAGCTATTTCTATTCTTAGCTAAAAGTCTTCCTATGTTCCTTAAACATACAATAACAAAGAAGAAATCAGACAACAGAAATTAAAACACTAATTTCAAGATCACGTAATTTCAATATTCTTTTTAGATCCATTTCTTAACTGAAGAGTACCCGTACACCTGTATGTAAGATACTGCGTACTTTATGTATTAAGCAATGAGGTACTGTGAAAAACAAGTAACTGATGCTTTTTGGATTGCCCAACTTTTGGGTTGCATTTCTTGCAAGGAAGAGGTATTCTTATAACTCTTCTAATTGGCTTTCTCATAAACAGCTGCATTATTAAAAAGTACCTAGAGCACAGGAGTGTAAGAGTGCCTTGATTTCCTAGTAGCTTAGCACGTAGTATAAAACCAAGTGTTGGGGTTGTGGAAGAGTATTATGCTTTTCCAATTACCAAAACACTGCGATATGTGATTCTTCTTTCAAGACTGACACTGGGAGCACTGTTAAGCCCCATACTGTTCCACTACTGCTAGTTGTATTGTGTTGCAGTCTCTTACAAGACTCAGTGAATAGCAGCATTACTTGTTTGCTTTTGCTCCTTCAAAACACTGGAGAAAAAAAAACAAACGTGCACGGATAAAAATGTACATATGAGAGAATCTAACAGCAGTATTATTTTCCAAAAGTAATTTCATCTTTCACAGTACTGTTCCCCTCTCTTTTTACCAGCAGAGTGTTAATGCTACCTGTACTGTACCTTACCTCTGAGCTGCTTGGGACCTCTGATCCTGCAGTTGAAAGCGTTTCACATAAAGGTCCATTGCTTTCTTCCCCTAAAAAATATTCAAAGAAACATTCATATAAGTACATGCCTTTTAAAATACCCTTGTATTTGAAAGTGAAGAGAAACTTGAAGGCACGGAGCTATGAACAAGCAAAAGCAATAGCTGGAAAGTGATATTCAGCTACATAAAACCTTCACAAATGATTTTTTGAAGGGAAAAAGAACACCCTGAGACACAAGACACTCAGCCTGTACCAACTGGCTGTAACCTCACAGTCGCACAAACAGTTCTAACTGTGACAAGCAAAATCCAGATGAATCGCGTATTTGAGAGGATCAAATTCTTTCTTGCCTCAAATGTCCTATGAGTTACTGTCTAATGAGGGTCCAACACCTGGAGCTTTGCTGCCTTGTTTCTCAAAGTTCTGTTATCTCTGGGGTTGTTTGCTAGAAATTGTTTTCTGCTTCTAAGGGATTAATGGTATGATGGTAAAGCTCATGATTAAAGACACATAATGGAGATATGATGATAGAATCAAGAATATCAACTTAAGTTACTAAAGCTCGTTTAAAAAGTTCCTTAATTTTAACAGCAGCATTGAGCTCTGACTTTCCCACAGAAAAGTCAGTCTGCCAAGGAGACTACTACTTAATGTTAACACGATAGGGGAAATTACACTGAGCATCTTTAAATACCTAAATCATATTGAGAGGTTGGCTGGGTTTGTGGCTCTGAACCTCCTCTGTCAAAAGTTTCCTCTGGAGATCAATTCCGAGCCCATAAGCTCAGCTCCTGCTCTAAGCAGACTCTGTATACAGCCATCTCCTTGCTGATCAGACAGAGCAGTCATTTAAATAACTCCCCCGCCAATGGAAAAGGA